>NW_027211726.1:8140000-8783750 GCF_022749685.1 Semicossyphus pulcher
CGGGGACATCCACGACGCAGGCCGACGCTAATGAAGGAGCTCATGTTTGGAGCCACTGAGAGATGTGTGTGAACACAGAGCTTGAAAAATTACTTTGCAATTAACCTGTCAATCAAATAATCGTTCAGCTCAGCGTCTACTTTATTCAGTGCACCTGTGCAGTCCTATTACATGCCGTAAGTTAAGTTACAAACAGTGTAAAGCTGCAAACAGTCAATGTTTCCATTAATAAAATGATTTAACTGCAAGAGAATTAGAAAAGGTTTGTGAGAAGGGAAGGTGGACAACATGGAGAACATGCAGCTGGAGTCAGGATGTAGTTTGACTCACTGTGACAACAAAAACTACAAATTAGCACTTTTAAAGGGGACATATTTTAACTATGCAATATATGTTGTATTATTCTAAAGTGTTTTTGAATCACGTTGGTAAAGTTTGTTTCGTTTTAAAATGTGTTTACATATTTTAATTTCATTATTTTTTGTAGCCTCTCCTTCCTCCTCAAACAAACAAGCCGTTTTGCCATTCAAATGTCAGACCTTGGACAGTGTTTGGAGTGACCGTGTAGCCCCGCCCCCACGTGGGGGAGCGGCAACTCTGCCACTCCAAAGTTATAGAAAACATGGCTGCTCTAGAATCGGCTATTCTGCCTTATATTTACTAGCCAGACTCACCAGGAGGTATAAGAATGTTAAGCTGAAATCTTGACAACGACTTGACAACAAGCGAGTGCAGGAAGGCAGCCTGAGGTGAATGACGGTGAATGACGATTGGTCGATTTCAACGTAAGCAAGGTTCTACGAAGAAACCTGCAGCTGTTCTCCAAGGCGACCTTTTTAAACATGTGATTCTGGAAACACAGAATTATGCAGTTTTCACTTTTTCACTGTGAACAATAAACAACACAAACATGTGAAACCAATGAAAATATGAGAATATCCTTTAAAAAAGACACTGCCCCTTTAAGACTCCTAACTTTACAGAAGAAACTTGTTAGATATCGAGCTTTAAACATGCTTCTAGAGGGATTTTTTTACTTTGGCCTGAGCCAGGCTAGCACCTTGATTCGAGACGTTATGCTAAGCTAAGCCAAGCTAAGCTAATTGCCTCCTGCCTGTAGCTCTACATGTAAAGGACAGATGCTGAGAGTTGTTTTGATCTTATCTTCTAACTCTCAGACGAAAACAAAATGCATTTCCCAAAATGTTGCTTCTTATCGTTTACTTGAATGTTCGTGATGAAAACACACACACACACACACACACACATGCACGCTATCAGACACACACAGACAGGGCTGCAGAAACACCTGCACACACCGCTGAGACTCACTGTTAGTCACGCTGTTCACACGCAAAACAAAATCTCGCTTAGAAAAAAAAAAGCCTGATTTTCATTTTACAAGGAACACCTGAACCCGAGACTGAGTCACACACGGACGCCCTGCAGGTTCACACACACACACACAGTCTCTCACGGCAGCAGCAGCAGCTTGTTGTGAGTTTGGGGGTGGCCGGCAGCCTTTGCGTAGAGCTTTTACACAAACCAACCAGAACGCGAGGTCTAAAAATACGACCGGAGGATTTTAAAAGCACGTTCCTCCTGCAGCTGGGCTCGTTAGGAGGGAAGTCGCTGCTCAGAATCCCCCGAGTCTCTCCCATCAGGAGCTCAGAAACACCCCCCCCCCCAATCTCTCCCCATGGCAACAGCGGCAAAAGGAGGAGACGGCCCACGTTACGCAAGAGGATGAAGCTTTGCCAGCAGGCAGGAGCCCCTTCCTCCTCCTCCTCACACATATTTTCACTGCTTCACTATTAACCCTCTTTACATTCGTCCCCTTTGCCGTTTTAATCCCACATCATCCTCATTCACTTTATCCCACCCTTAACTAAGGCGTTCTGAAGAGAGTAATATAAACCACCTTTCATCAACGTGACAGCTGCATTGTTCTACATTCGTAAAAAGAATCATTTAGCATAAATTAGCGGAGGAGGGAGGGCCGGGTGGGGTTTCCCAGTGTCCGCTTTAGGCGCCTCTTTTTTCAGATGAATGACATCACATCTGAAACTTTGCTATTTGTTTAAAGGAGTGTGGGCAACAGATGAACCAATGAAGGTGAACTGCAATTAAATGGATAAACCAATAAGAGGAGGGGGCGGAGAAGGTAGAAAATCTGAATCCTTGAAGAGTCAGTGGGAGAACCTTGAAGCCCTTTTCACACATACAATTTTCCAGTAAATTTCCAGTAAGTTTCCCAGAGTTGCCCTTTCACACACGTCTCACACAGCTGGAGATGTTTGTGTCGGAAGGCGGGGTCTCATGAAGCAGAGCATGACTTAATAAGCACACTGCAATCAACGCAACTGGCGAACAATTTCGGCGTCGGCCCTCACAGCCAGAAGCTCCCGAATCTCTTCCTCTCTCCAACTTGCAGACATCTTTGCTTTGTCGTCTTGTAAATGATCCTTCTTCTTCAACCTCGGATGTTTTTAATCATCCTGTTGTGTGTCGCTCTTCTGGTTTCGCACCGGTCACAGGATAAAACATCTTTTGCTCTGCATGTGAAGAGTTTTTCCTGCATCCACCAAAGCCTACAGATACGCGATTTGTCAACACTACCACGGACTACAAACTGACTACAAACTGACTATAAACTGACAAACTACAAAACAGACTACAAACAGACTACAAACCACAAACGAACTACAAACAGACTACAAACTACAAACAGACTACAAATAGACTACAAACGAACTACAAACAGACTACAAACAGGCTACAAACTACAAACGAACTACAAACAGACTACAAACTACAAACAGACTACGAACAGACTACGAACGGACTACAAATAGACTACAGACTACAAACAGGCTACAAACGAACTACAGACTATGAACAGACTACAAAGGGACTACAAACAGACTACAAACAAACTACTAACGAACTACAGACTACGAAGAGACTACAAATGAACCACAAACAGACTACAAATGGACTAAAAACAGATAACCAAACACTTCGATTTAACTGAACATTTCTGCGACCTGCCAGATTTGTTAAATAACATTTCTTTGTTGTAATAATAAGCATTAAATGTATTCTGCATCATTTTACCTATAAACCTTCTTCTTGTTCCAAATGACATTCTGACTCGTTCATAATAAACACCATTTCTGAGGCGCAGGTTTGTCTGTACGATGCATCAACCTTTCTCACCTGTCAGCCAGCTGTCACTGCAGCCTCCATCAGCTGACAGCCTCCTGACCTCGCTCTATATATACGTGTGTGTGTGTGTGTGTGTGTACAGTATTGTCCGTATGTCTGTGTGTACGTCTTTAAGTATTGACCTGACCCCTCTGACCCCGCTCACCCTCCCCGATGACTCACACTCTGTTTGGGGGCTTTCAATCATCACCATCGACCCGCTGGAGTCCGCTGAATCGGGCAGAGAAGGACAAACACCCTCCCTCCCCCCTTTCCTCACCCCTCCCTCCTGACACTGACAGACACTTCAGGGCAAACTCTTCCTCCCACTCCTCCTCTGCATCCTCGCTGCAGTCGATACCTTACACAACACACAAACACAACAACATGTTTCCAGGCCGACACGAGCAGAGAGGGAAACAAAGAGCGTTTTATGAATGAACAGATGAAAGGCGGAGCTGCTGTCGTTTTTTTAAGAGGCCTTCAGAGGAAAGTTGTTTGCATACATGTGAAAGGTCCTCTGATTCCTGTTAAACGCCCACAGAGTTATAGCGCTCCATTATTCAGCATCCTGCTTTCTGCTAACTGACTGATGTGTGTCTCCAGACTGTAAAGCCCCTTTCACACATGTGCTGCACGACATCGTCCGGATGGGCTGCATGTGTGAACACTCACAGATGAATTTTCACCCCGACTTTATGCAGACTTTTCCCGCCAGCCTCTTAGTTAAATGTCTGCAAGAAGTCGGGGTGAGCGGATGTGTGAACCGCGAGTGGGTGGACGGGGTGATGGTGTTTATATCATGTGACCCGAGTGAGACCAAAAGAGTGGGAGATAACGGCCTGATTAAAAACATCCCAGGTTGAAGAAGAAGCATCATTTACAAAACGAAAACAGCAACAAAGACGGCTGCAAACTGGAGAGCTGAAGACATCCGGGAGCTTTAAAATTGTTCGCCAGTTGCGGGAAACGGCAAGGAACTCAGTGTATGCGACCAGATGAATAAGCTGCTTCGAACTTGTGCAGCGGAAATTGTCATGCGTGAATGTGTGAAAGGGACCAAAGTTAACATGTAAATGAGTGCAGGTAAAAAGTGAGGCAGGATGTTTCACAGACTCTGTTGCATCATCTTTTTTTTCTATTCTTTGACATGACTGTCGGGTATTTAATCAAACATTTCTCAAATCTGAGGCCAGATTTCATTCAGCGAAAGTTCATGTTTGACTGCTTGTTTACAACATTTTAGTTTATTTTGTTCAATGAAAAAGTGACGATGTTAAAAAAAAAACAACTTAAAAGTGTCAATCAACATACAATTAATCAATAATTTCACTGATAATCGATGACTGGGTAAGTCATTCATTAATCAGAATCATCAGAATCAGAAATACTTGATTAATCCCCGCGGCGATTCGGGCGTTACAGTTGCTCTGACAGAGAAATGGCATAAAATAGAAGTAAGAAAAATGTCAAACATGTGCATCATATATCAAAGATAAAGATGAAATGCTGAGAAGTGGATTTTTGAACAAAAGTCAAACATTGACTCGTTTTAGCATCTTAAACGTGATGACTTGGGGCTGCTTTAGCTCAGTTAGTAGAGCAGGCGGACCTTACAGAGGCTACAGTCCTCCAGGCTCGACTCCCGGCCTCGGCCCTTTGCTGCACGTCATCCCACACTCGCTCCTCCCCACGTTTCCTGTCTCTCTTCAGCTGTCGTATAAATAAAGACAAAAAGGGCCTAGAAAATAATAATGCTGTTTTTCAGTTTTAGAACATAAATTTAAGATTTAAAAACTTTTTTGTGTATTTTCTGACATTTTACGGACAAAACAACTGATCAATAAAAAGTCAATTGAAAATGCATCAATAAGATTTAAGTTTGGATTTTGGTCAAAAATGACACGCTAAGATGCCGCACAGAAGCCCAGAGGTTAGCAAACTTTTATAACTTATGTAGGCCTACCCCCTTTTGAAATATTATACCAAGTACCCTCTGACAAATACTCAGCAGGAAAACCTTAATAAAGAAGGACATCGGGCCCTGTGCCTTCAGAGTCTGATTGACTAAATCACTAAAAACTCTTCATGACGTCCGCTGGCTTCGCGCAGCTGTTGGCTGATTTCTGTTAATCAAATAAGCAGAAATCCCGGAGAGATTTGAACAAGCGATAAAACATATTCTCTGTGTGACTGGCGGCTTTCTGAGGCTCTGCTTTTCCCAATTATTTCTTTGGATTTTCAGCTTCCAAGGTTTAACCGCAAATCCATTTTTCATTATTTGTCTGGCGTTCGAAATGAAAACTTGGAAACATCAGAACGAGAACTTGGAGGTGATTGCTCGTGTTAGTTTAGGCATTTGTAAATGCTGCTGTAAGAGTCCTTCTGATTTAGAAACTAAACTCTTCACAGCATTAGCACGAGAAGTAGCTGATCATTATGAAGACTGTAGGCAGGGGGAGACGGTTAGAGTCGTCCTGTCCAAAAAGCGTCCTTAAAGTTCTCCTACAAACACAAATCTTGTTTTTAATCAAAGGCAGAGAAGATGTTTCAGCAGCATTAGAGCTGCGTCAATAAACACAGGGCAGAAAACGCCTCGCTGAACACAACTAAACACTTTCTGCAATCTTCTCTAATCGCTTCAATTTGCTTGTTGTGCTGCTTCCTTAAAATTTCCCCTCTGAGCATCTTCGCTCGCCGCAGATCCCCGAGCGTTCAGGAGGACGACAACAACAACGGCAGAAGATCGGGGATCATCTCTAATGGAGCCGAGGATCGTTTTTAAGACGGCGAAGTGACACGTCTTCTGTGTCTCGCTTTTGTCGCCTGTAAAGCAAATCAAGCATCCCCTGTTCCCACTAGGCCTCAAACACAGTTCGTCCCCCCCCCTCTGCCTGGTCCACGTGACTCGCAGCTGTGCTCTGATTGGCCGCCGTGCTGCTGTGATGATGGCAGACGTCCCACGCAGCAGCAGAGGAACAGCAAGTGTCAGTGTTGATAAATACAGCCCACGTACTGCCTGACCTTAAGGAAACCGCACAGCTAACCTCCTCCTCCTCCTCCTCCTCCTCCTCCTCAACATCTGGTCCCCCCGGCAGCGGCAGCGGACGACTTCAGGGTCAAGGTCTCCTGAAGGCTGAAACACTGAAGCTTAATGATAATATATACACATTTTATCAGGGTTAAAGTCCCAGAAGACGCTGATATAGAATTAATTATGCTCTATTACATCACTGCAGCAAACTGTATTCATGAGCAGATTTAAAGGACGTGATGCTTATGAATCGATGCATGATCGGAGCAGACGGATGCTGACTGGAAAGGGATGACGAGTAGGGAGGGAGGGGTTCACGGCGAGCCAGCGAGGATCGTCTCTCGTCTCTCACAGGACAGGAAGAGAACGAGACCCTCCAGATCTGAGCTGACATCCACACATTCAGCGATCGTTACGCACCAGTTTGCTCAGTCAAAACTCTTCACTTCCCTGTTCCCCTCAGGGTCACGGGGTCGGACTGACATGACTTTTGTTTTCTACTTTTTGGAGTGATTCTTTTTCCCCTTTAATCTTCTCTGACAGCAGGAGCGTGAGTGATACCTGAGAAACCCTGAGCTTCAGGCCAATTCCAACTTGAACTTTTAGGACGTGAAATGGGAAACATAACGAGCAGAGCATCTTTGACATCGTGTGTCTCGGTTCAGCCGTAGTGGGCCTTTCTGTGTGGAGGTTGCATGTTCTCCCCGTGCATGCGTGGGTTCCCTCCGGGTACTCCGGCTTCCTCCCACAGTCTAAAGACATGCTCGTTAGGTTCATTGGTGACTCTAAATTGCCCGTAGGTGTGAGAGTGAGCGTTGTCTGTCTCTATAGCCGCTTTCCGACTGGTCAAAAAACCACTAACAGCCGGCTTTTTTGCTTAATGGGAAAGGCTACAATCGGCATTCAGACCCGGGTTGACACGCTAATCTCCGCCCCCTTTCCGGCGCGATGCTATGCTCCGTCTGTAACTTCTGCGACTCCTTGTCATCTCAGCTACAAATTCCATCCGTCGCTTGAACATCGTCCCAAATTGGTCGGCACCGAGTTTGACGTCAGACGCAGCAGAAGAGACGCCGACAGGAGTATACTCCACTGGCAATGGGAAAAAAGACAATCTGCATTTATAAGTGGGTCTTCCCCGGGTCTGAAAAACCTGCGTCAACATGCTAATTGAGGTGGGAAAGGGGTATATGTGTCAGCCCTGTGATTGGCTGCCGATCAGTCCAGGGTGTAACCCCGCCTCTCGCCCAATGACAGCTGGGATCGGCTCCAGCCCCCCTGCGACCCTGAACAGGATAAGCGGTATAGATGATGGATGTTAAGTTTCCACTGAAGACACAAACACATCAGATCTCTGTGGAGCGAAGAGGAGGCCGTCCCCTCCCTCAAAACGTAAACATGAAACATTTCAGTCTCGTGTTTCCCGTTGTTTCGCACCGTTTGAGAGTCTCACTAAAGCGCTTTAATAACATTACTCTTCTTCTTTTAAAGGCACCTGACTGGAATATAAACTCCACCATCTGTTTGTCTACTTCCTCCCAAACCACTGACACGTTTTAGCACTGATTTCTTTAATTTACGAGAGCAAATTCTGCTGCTTATTCTATCAATATTAAAGATACACAAACCACATGACAGGAGGAGAGAAGTCTGGTTTTATCCCTGACACATGCTGCCAAACAAAACCTCCCAGAGCTGAAAGTGGCGCGCTTAAATATCAGTCAAAGTCCTAAACCGAAAGATATTAAGTTCATATGAGAATGATTTCATATGTAAACAAATCTAATTGGCTCTCAGTTTTTCTTGAGGGAGACATAAAGTAATGTTAGAGGGCCGAACATGATGTGCACTCTCTCTGCTTCATGTGAATATAACGGCGCACAGTTCAGACTTGTGTCTTCGAAGTGTTATAAAGTGTTAGCATCAGACTGACACGTCTAACCGCCGTCAGATGCACAGTACGATCGGTTGTGTATCTGTATGAGCTCTTCTTTCACCAGTTCTTTAAGCTCGTCTCCCCCATGATGCCTCTCTGCCCTCCTCTCTCTCCTCTCTCCTCTCGTAGGAGCTTCCAGCAGTACGACACAAGAAACAGCACCTGCAGACCGAGACTCATGCTGCTCAGTTTCCCTGGCAACTCCTACATTGGGATGTGCGTGTGCAAACCATTAAGCAATGCCAGCTCTGCATACACACACACACACACACGCAGCTGCACACACACACAGAGCGCCCCCACACAACAACCCTTTTAAGGCTTTCCGGTTGGCTCCTTTTTTTTGATTCGGGCAGATTTTCCGAAGCATTTTCTTGTTGATTTTTTTTTTTTTTCACTGGCGTCACATTTTCCTCACAATCTTAAAGCGGCCCCCGGGGAGCCGAACAGAGGCAGGTTTTGTTGGGGCATTTCTCTGCAGATGACATACATCCTCAGAGCGTACAGAAGCAGCTCTCCACCCCCTGAATGTGTCATGAGCAGGTCTCCGAATAATTTGACATCCAGCCCCGGCGTTGGTCCCGCTTTCGCCACCGCAGGGAGAATTTCTTCCACTATTCTGGGTCTCTGTGCTGACGCCAGCAGAGGCAAATCCTGCCCGGCCTCCGCCCCTGTGTTTTTCCCCTCATCAAGTCCTGCTCACCTTTCTGAGTTGCCAACATCGATGCTGCTCAAACCAAAGTTTCCAGGAAGTGGCTCCACGGGCCGCAGGAGCTCACCTGTGGAGGGGAAAGGTGCATGTGCGTGCGTGTGTGTGGACACGAAGGTCACCGTTCGTTAGCTCCAATTTAGCTCGGCCTGCCTGAGGCCTTCACCAACGCTTCAGTTTGAAAAGTTTAAGCCCAATAATTTGACTGATTGGGTAACAGGCACAAGATGAAGCCCGGGACGCAGACACAAGGCTGTAAACAGTCGGGTCGTGTGTCCGCAGGGGGTCGGACGGTCCTACGTCGGAGCAGTAACAAGTAAAAAAAAAGGCTGTTAATAAAAGATACCTTCATTATTATCGAAGGTTTTCATCACAAGAAAATGCACCTCAGCCTCCACACAGCGACGCTCGAGCACAAGATGACAGGCTGCACAACTACACACGCAAACACACACTTCAAACACACACACACACACACACACACACGGACGACCTTTTCTGCACAAGCACGCGGGTGGTGTTAGCTCTCGTATTAGTCATCAGCGTCTGATAAACGGCCGAGTTTGACAGACATTCAGAGTGAGAGTCTGCAGCAGTAACAGTGTGAGGGAGGTGGGAGTAATACGAGCTGCAGAGGGACTCCAACAGAAGAAGTGTCGTCGTCGAAAGTGAAAGTTAAAGTTTTGGACATTTTTTTTAATCACCAAGAAAATAAATAAATCCAGTCTTTTAAGAGAGTTGATTCATGTCAATCTTTTGCTTCTTGTTTTATTGTATTAAAGTCTGTTTTGTTTTGTGAGTTCTGTTTTGTTACCATAAAAATGGTTTGTCTCTTATTGGTGGTTTTATTGTGTATTTTAAAGGTAAACAGATGCTGGCTGTTTCTAGTCAAATAAAAAGTTTATACTTAATAAATCATATTTTCTTATTTAAAGCCCCCCTCCAGCGATCAAGTGTTTAACCTAGTAAACATCTCCATGTGGTGTTCTTCATGTGCTACAAGACATATCAGGGACAACATCAGCAGTTGTCTCCATGGCTGGGCCTGTCTGCTTTAAACTGCAGTGTACCAAGGACAGGCTGAACAACACGTTTTCAGATTGGTAGGTTTGTGATGTCACAAACCTAAGGAGCCAATCCTGTTAATGGACGGGGTGACGCTATGCATATCATTATGTGTAACCTATGGCAACCACTTCAGCGATGTGCGAGCATCAGAATTTTTGATAACTCACTACTGACTATTAACGTTAACGTTACTGATTACTACATTTCAAGCTAGCCACAAAACGAGGGCAGAGACGAGTTTTGTTTAATTCTACAAAAGGAGAAGCTGAACGTTCCAGAACCGGTTCCAATTTGCATCGTGGGATAGCACATTCAGGAATGAGGGAGAGGGAGGAGATGCCTTGGGAGGATTTTTACAAGGTAATTAAACGTATTTTGCAGAAAAAACTAATCAGACTAAATATATTATTTAAAGCGGAGCGTTTTATATGTCTTAAAACACAACTGGAGCTGGGCTTTAAGAGGGCATGCAGGGTAGATTTCCAACCGGCGGCCAATTTGTAACTTCAGCTCAAACGCAACAAAAAGAAATCATGATTAAATAATTACACAAACAAGCCTCCACCTGAATCCTCACACGAGCTGACTCACAGATGTGTTTCCTCAGAAGCAGATGTTAGCAGGTGTTGGGGAGGCTCCTCGCCTCTCCTCCCGTGTTTTCGCCCCCGAGGGCAGATTTGTCACGGAGCGACCGCCCAACACTTAGCACACGGCCAGAGGTGATGAAAAACACTCAATTTGTGAGATACACCTCGTAATTACGAGTTCAGACAAAATGGAGAAGGACACAGCTGTCTAATAATCACATCTCTGCATCTTTAATTGTGTATTTTGCACTTTGAGTTGATGTTTCTTCCATTACAGTCAGCTCATAGTGAGAAAAGGACTTAAGTTTTTCCACCACCAGAAACAAGGAATAGACATTAGCCCACATAGCAGGATGGCAAATTGAGCACATATTCAGTTTCATTCACTGAGAATATTGTAAGGTCATTAACATTCCTGCCTCCCTGTCCCAGCTCTGTCAAAGTGAAAGCTGCTCTGAGGTTACCACCCAGTTAAACAGACATCCCTGAACTAGTTTCAGCCTGCCGTGTTGTAGTTACTGTTGCGAAAACCTCGCTTTATTCCCGCCTCTGGGAGAGAAGTTCCCTTTGTGTGAATCTCGCTGCGTTCGCACACTGTAATTTGAAGGGACTGGACGGAAACACTGGTTTGGCTGCCTGAGCATGACACAACATGTAAAAATCCATTCAGCCCGGCCAGGACGTTTAACTCTTTCTCTGCACCTCACAGGCCTTTACATAAGCAACAACAGTCATGCACAAAAACATACTGCACATTCAAAGTCCAATCACTTTTTTCCTAACGTCTAAACTGCAGTGACAGCGAGGATGTGCAAAATGTGTGCATAAATAAAAGCATAAAATCATTTAAACGTATCTGTTAGCGCAAAGTTTAAACCGGCTATGTTGTTGCTAGAAAGCTAAAAAAGGCTATGCTAACTAGCTTACACTTGGTTGCTAACTAGCTTACAGCTGGTTAGCCATAAAGGAACCGGTTTAGTTTAGTTTTTTTAATTCCAATAAGATAGCAGCAGGTTGCCTTAGTAACAGAAAAACAGATGCCACACATCGCCTGGTGTAACCCTCGAGGACAATGTCAGCCATCTGTGTGAGTGTTTGACAGGAGACACAGAAGCTAACAAGCAAAGCTAACTAAGTTAGGCTCGGAAAGTGGAAGCTATTTAGCCCTTGAAGAGGAACAAAGATTTAGCGGACGTTGTCTCTAAAGAAAAAATATTAAAAACTTATTTTTTGTATAAGTTTTTGAATTACTGTGGGATTATGGGTTATGTTATATTATTTTGTTGCCGCTTTAGCAACAACTAACAAACATAACGAAAACAGTTTGCCGACTTACTTACTCCCTCTCTCACGTATCATACGGTTTTTCCAAGTAGGACAGTTTAAACCAACGGTTTAGGTGTTCTAACTACAAGTGTTGCTAGTGGAGATTGAAAGGTAGTAACTACTGATAAAGGATAAAGGAGCCGAAGGTAAAGAAAAAGAGAACTTCTTCTCTTTTTAAAATGCACCCTGTGTATTTTCTGATCTCAGGGGTCCCTAAGTTTAAAAAATATGTAAATTGATGATGATGTCAAGTAGCAAGGGATCATGGGAGTTGTTGTCTTTCTTGTTAAGCAACCTCTACTGCTGAGAGCTAATGTTTCTGGACGAGGTCATGTATCAAAGTTTTATTTCATGTTTATTCATGTTAAGTCATTTAATTTAATTTAATAGCTGCATGTAACGTTAGCTAGCCTGAACAGTTCACCGACTTCCCTTCTCACTCTCTGGTGTATAATCTATGAGTTCACTGGATGAATACAATTAAATATTTCTTTAAATTAAACATTGAAGGAAGCATTCTGGGTAATAGAGCACCAAGGTCATTCTTTGGTCATTTAAATGCTTAAATTATGCCTAAAGAAACTCTTAATTTCTTAGCGAGAATGATGTCCAATCTCAGTTTGTAATGACTTTAAATTGTGCTCATGTTTTAAATTATTTTCTGCAAAGCAAAAGTTGTCTGAAGCAGTGATGTGGGTCACAGAGGACCCTGACCCTGGCATGACAGCAGGATTTAAAGGGATTTAAGATGGAACTTGAATGCAGGGCAAAGACAAGGCCAGAGACATCACGAACTCTGACCTTCACTCTGAGGCTAAAAGAAGCTCCACAAAACTAGAGCCTGAAAAAGCCTTTAATGCCACAAACATCAGCTCTGTGTCAGATCGGCGTGCCGGCTCTGTGTCAGTGCAGCTTGAGGTTATTCTGACCCTGGATGTTTAACCACAGTGAGCGCTGAGGTCGGAGGAGCGGTCGATCATTAACAGAAATCTGCCAGTTTGTTGCAAATTACTGAAGCGGTGAAAAAAGCAACTGCCGGAGGGAAACCTGAACCGCCTTCAAATTTGGCTGGTGAGGAAAATTCAGCACCTGCTTTAATAACAACAATAAATCCACATAATTACACTTATAAAGATTAATAATGCAGCAGGGTTAATGTAATAAAATGCACAAGCTTTATTTCTGTGCTTACACATCACTGTCAGCACAGAGGAGCACGTCGGGGAGATGGGAAACTCCTCCGTCTGCCTGCTTCGTCTTTACGGGGCAAACATTTTCCACCTTGTTAAACGCAGCCTCTTTTCACTGCAGTTGTTGGCGATTTATCACGCAGCGTGTTCTGCGTTAAAGCGGGGAACCAGACCTGTCGGGCTCTGGTGCGAGGAGCCTTTTTTATAAGACTGGAGGAATGCAGAGTCAGTTCTATAAACACGGGCACTGCTAACAAGTCTGGGCACTTTCAGGGGCACTGAACGGCGGCCGGGAGAGGAGACGCCACACAGACGGATGACGAGCAGCACGTCACCACTGAGGGCGCTGTGTGGAGGAAGACACCGACAGGACGCGGCTCACAGCTCAGAGCAGAAAGGTTAATAAACTCTAAGTGTTTCTAAATGAGTGGGTTTAAATTCAGGTCACAGTTTTCCGTTGCAGCGAACTACAGAAAGCCTCACAGCCCACAGAGAGCTGCACATCAGTGACCTCAATGGAACTGAAAGCAGAAATGTGGCGTAAAAAAAAAAACATTTGTTGTAATTGTTCAACTCAAGTTTTCTTTTAAATGCTGCAAAACTTTAGAGAACATTTTATAAAGAAAAGGCTAATTCATGCTTTTATCCAACGCACCAGCTCAGCTAAGGTTTGCTTTGATGTTGCCTGTAACGTGCAGGCTTTTGTCTAAGCTGTCACAGAGGTGTTAATCAATGATGTGTTCAGAGTCAAGGTCATAACTGGTGGTGGGGCTGTACTGAGCTGCGTTACAGTCAGAGGTGTTCCTAATACTCTGGCCCACTCATGTATGTAAAAAGGGAGGGGCAAAAAATTTGTCAATATAATTTAGTTCAGTGCAACAGCACCTGTAACTACGGCCTCAGTGATACACATCACTGAATTTACACACTTCAGACTCTCAACAAAAACTAAACTTCATGAAAGTGCTGTTGAACTGCATTAGATTGTACAGGTGTACCTAATGAAGTGGCCGGTGGCTTTGTAATCTATATTTTGACAAATATAAAATAACAAACAACGACCCGCCCCCAAACTAATAACGAAGCTGCTTAGACTGTATACACAGACACAGATACATATGTACCTGTATCCACAAGTGTACACGCACGTCTGCACACATGAGCATATTGATATTGTTCTGTAATACGTCACTGTATTTAAACGCTGTTTTGTCAGACTGTATTAAATAACATATAACCCTGTTTATTTTAACCGAACATGTCGATAATAAAGCTAAAATTGCACAACCTTAAAGCTGACACATTCATAATTAGAATTATAGATTCTGTGTATTTTATAGGGCAGAATAAGATGTTAAATTATCCTCCAACGAACCAGAGCACTAAATCTTTCACCGACAGCTTTCAGTTACAAGAGACCACTTCAAAAATATGTTTTTCTCTGGTTCTGCTGTTTACAGGTTTGTGTTTGTGTGAAATTCACTTTTGTTTCATTGTAAACAACATGTCTCCCTACTTCCAAATTCTCATTGAGGCCTTTTATTTGCTGAAAATGACGGCTGGTTAAGAAAAGCAAAAGATGCTAAACAGATGTTTTTCAGAGCTCGAATAAAGCAAAGAAAACAAGTCTAAACAACAGAATGCTAATGTTTTAACTCAGGAGGAGTTCACAGATCGATCAGGGTTTTAATCACAACTTTCAGCATCTTGGAGGACTTTCACATTGCTGTTAGGTGACGTTAGGCCGCTCTTTGTTTAATGGCTTGTGAGCATCCGTCTTCCTCTTGATCACATTCAGGAGGTTTTAATGGTTCAGATCTGGACTGGGCCGGCCGTGACGTGAAGAGAGAGAAGCTGATTTAAGGAACGTTTGGAGTGCTCTCTTAATGTTTTCCAGAGCTGTATCTGCAGAGAGTTTGTTGAGCTGAGCTTGTACTCTCTCATCCAACAAAATTATGAAACTCATACAAAATAAAACCCTTAATTTGTCTCAATTTGTGCAGCTGCAGACATCAAATATTTGCCTTTTTTTTGCACAACTATCAAGAGAGTTGCTGATCAATCTTCAGCCGATCCAATCATTATTTCAAATGCACTTTCATTAAAAAAAATGTAAAGTATAAAGTAAGTAAAGGCTGTTAGACACTTGACATAGAGCACAATATTAAAGTGCAGCAGAGGAGAAAGGGGCACGAAAACAAAGTACTTCAAGAAGTTGTTCCGCAAATTTGTCAGAAACGAAAGGAACAAATCTAGAAGTTGCAGCCACACAGTTTCAGTAAACTAACTTTCTGTTTGGTTTTACAGTTTGTTCTGTACAAAAACACTTCGTAATTTCACACTTTGCTTGGCAGCAGTGACTGTTTTGTGTATTTCTGCTGATGTCCACAGAGAGCGAGTGCGTCTGTCGGAAGGGGAATCTCTGGTTTCCCTCCTGAGCTGCTAAGAGACCAGCTGTTTGAAAAGTAAACAAAGACTCCGAGGAGGGGGGGGCAGGAGTTCCTAACTTCCTATATTGTTGCCCACAAACTGCGTCACAGCCAGGATCGTGAAGTATACGCTCGCAGGCCGAGGCTGGGTTAGAAATCTGAGCATCTGCTGCAAAGCACTGCTAAAAATATGAGTGAAACCTTTGATCGCTCCCGTTGCAGCCGTTCACCTTTATTTTGTTAATCTGTCAGCTTTCATGAATGAGTCTGGCCTGTCCCTCGAGGGTTAATGATTCACTGAGCACCTGTGAGCAGGGTTTTCTTTCGAGAGAAGAAAAAAAGGGAACAGTTAATAACCGAGCTTCAAAACACGTCTGCTACCGTGTTTACTGTGTGTGAGGCTTTATGCTGGTTCAAATCAAAACAAAGCAAAGACAGCTCTCCAAATTTGTCGCTCAAAAATTAATTAGAACAAAACTTGGGAGGCTGGTGGAAGTGATTCTGGAGAAAGTTTGTTTATGCTTGTAAGTAAACAAGCGAACAAATACACCCGCTATCTTTCAGTGCTCTTTCAGAAGCTCCGCCCCCAAATGACTGGCCATGCACTGCCAGGGAACCAGCTCCAACATCTAAACAATAGGATAGGTTAGACTACAAAGTGGGAGTAATTCCCCCATCCCTGTCGTGGTTTAGCTCTGTTTCCTTGCTGCAGCTGGCAGACCCTGCTGATCAATGCACAGCGCTACCTGTTGCTAATTGTGTTTTTGTTTTTCCCCCCAGATTTAAAGAGACAGGACCGTGTGCAACCATCAGGTGTGTTTTTCCAGCGCACACACATATTGACAGCTCGTGTACCGCGATATCCGCTGAGACAGACAAAAAGGATTTCTCATCTTTCACACTAAGTTAACAGTTTCAGGCGTTTGAGATTAATTATTGTGATTCAAATTTCTGTGCACATAATTTTCCAGTTTCCAGGCAGGAAATGAAATGAGCACCTGCCACCTGCTAAATGCAGGGGAAATGTTGGCTGTGGCAGGTAGACATTTCAGTTCACCTTGCACCACGGCAGAGAGGTTTATTAATTAATTACGTTTTGATCGAATGTTTAATTGTTAAAAAATGGAGGTTAAATTAAATATCACAGCAAATCCAACACCTGTGCATGTCTTACTTTTTGCCCCTCCAGTCTTAAACTCCCCCCCTTTATGACACATGGGTACAAAAATTAGGAATACTAATGACATCAATAGAGAACATGAATAAAGATTTAAATTACTTTTTTTTTTAAAAGGGGGGGGGCTGGAAAACAGAAGAGGAAAAAACAAACAAACAAACTGTTTACACGTATATAAAGCAGATCAAATCTCATATCTTGCAGGTATTAATGACTACAGACAGTCACTGATGTTATGTTATTGCAAATGTTGTGATATATAATTTGTGTCATGGATAACATACAGTATATACATTGTGTGTGTGTGTGTGTGTGTGGTGTGGGTGCAAGTAATCTGATTGGACAAGAGGCATTCCATGAGTGCTGATATAGGGCCCGATCAGCTGTAAAACACGAGGCGCACCGCACTGCCTTTTTTGTGGAAGTAAACACCCGATCAGACAGAGCGCGTTTTAGCAGCTGGGGGCGGCTTTTTTTCCCCTACTGTTGTTAAGGCAACCACCGAATCATTAGCTGTCATTAACCTAACCGTTACATTGTAAACTGACAGAAGGCTCGCCTCTCCTTTCATCCGATTGGACAATGAGAAAAAACGGCCATGACGTCGGGCGCTTTTCTGCTTTGAGTTGAAGTTTTTTCAACTCGAGGCGCTCGGAGCGTTTCTTCAAAAACGCGAGGCGCACAGAGCAGAAAAAAGCACGGCTGTGTATGTCTACATTAATCAAGCTGGTTCCTCTGACTCACACAGCAGACTCTTACTTCACTGGTTGATGATACATTAAAACAAACAGATAAATGACCATGATAAAAACAGCTGATCTGTGGTAACCTGTAGACACAGAGTGCAGAATGTTTGGGTTGCTTAGCAACAACAGTCCAGTTTCAGTTAAGTTGTGGAGCTAGTTGAGATGTTGTTGATTAGTACTGTTTACTACTACTTGTCGCTTGCGTAACTGTTGTATAAAAGCGATATCACACTCGAGGTCGTGATGTTGTGAATCATCACTTCCTCTCATGTGATTGCTTCATTTTTAATGCCTAACAGCAGAAGCCTTTATGCTAATCGGTATGACAGGACAGGAGAAGCCGTGTGATTATACGCTGGATTTTCCTTCAAATTAAGAGGGAATAATGATTTATATACAGCTACAAATGTTTCAAATATCTCCTGACTTTATATAATGCGGTAAAACACAAAAACAACCCTAAACGAGCCGGAGGTTTAACTTAGAACTCAGCAAACTAATAAAAACTTATATAGTTTGTTTTACTTTTATTTTACGACGAAGGATTTACAACAGCGTGCCAAATGCCAACAGAAACCGATCATTACAAGCTTCTTAAAGGGAAGATTTACTGCCGGGATGTTTTATTGGACATTATTAGATTATAACTACTGACAAACAGTGTTTGATTTCTTCATTATATAAAGTTCACACTGAGGTTTTTTTTGAGGGCGATATGGTTTGAATAAACGCACAAGAGGTCATAAAACATTCAGTCTGAAAACAAGTGAAGATAACGTCGTGTCACGGCTCATAAGAGTTTTGTCCAAAGCACAGACGGTTGATTTACTGACAGCAAGCTTGAACTCGTGCCCTCCTCCACACTCCCACACAGGCGGGCGAGAGCGGCTTAAATTCACCTGACAGACGTCAGAAGTGAAGTCAGGTCAGCGGCGTCGAGAAAACAATTAAAAAACACCTAAAGTCACATTTCTGACGTCTGGGAAGGAAAACATTCAGTGTTGCTTCTTTCATACCCAAATATGAGAATACTGAATTAAACACCAGCTTTGCATCTGTGCTCAGATTAATTACTGCTACATTATGAAGCAAAGAAAACACTGTGTTTAAGGCTCATTTAGCTTCAAGCCGAGGTCTTTTTAAGCATCATAATGTCATGGCTTCAGGGCAGTTTGAGGCAGTTTTTTTCCTCGAGTTCCCTGGAAGATTCCCCACAGCAGAGTTCGAGCATGTGATAGCACGCCATGCAATTATCACTTCCTGTCTGATGAAGGGAAAGCCTTCAGAGCAGACCCGGGAGGGGAGGTGATGAACTGGGTCAGAAGGCAAAAACAAGAAGCCAAACAAATGTCTCAACAAGTTATCAGATGATGAGGAAGTGAAGGGAGTACTCCCCAGAACACGCTGAGAGATTTCACCAGAACAAGATACGGCAAGTTACATGGAGTTCAGTTCAACACCTCGACGACACTGTGCCGCTTTTACAGAATAAATGAGAGTGTTAAAATTACCACAAATAGACGGACAAGAACCACAAAGAGACACAGAATGGAAAAGAGATGCAAAATAACCAAAACAAGTCGCAAAACTCCCTAAAACAGACCCAAAACAACCAAAGACACAAATCTACAAAAACAAAGCAAAACTACCACCGAGATACCCAAAGAAAGCCACAAAGGAACCAAAACAAACAAAGAAACACAGAACGACCACAAAGAGACATAAAACAAAAAGAGACACAAAGCAACCACAGAGACAGAAAAACAGCCGCAAAGAGAAGCAATACAAAAACAAAGAGGCACAAAGTTACCACAAAGTGACGCAAAACTACCAAAGAGACATAAAACAACCAAAAAAGAGACACAAAACAACCACAGAGATAAAAAAACAGCCCCAAAGAGACACAAAGCTACAACTAAGAGGCACAAAGTTACCACAAAGTGACGCAAAACTACCAAAGACGTAAAAAAAAAACAACCACAAAGAAAAACAAACAACCGCAAAGAGACACAAAACAAGCAAAGAGACACAAACTAACAAAAAGAAACACAAAACAACCACAAAAAGAACGTCAACAAACGTGATACTTATTTTGTGGCTCCTGTGTAGAAGGAGTTCGGGGCCTAACGTGTCTCTCTCTCTCTCGGGGATCTTTGTCTCATAATCTATCAGTAAAGGGTGGTTTGAGTTATAAATAGCAGCTATTAAGTGATATTTAAATTTTAAAGTTTTATATCTGGCAGTAATTTATTAAACTAAGTAGACAAGGTTACTTTTTTTACTTGGTGTTTATTATAGCAGAGAACCTGGACTGAGCTCTACTTGTTCCTACAAATGTGTTCCCCTTTTTAAAAAGAAATAGACCTGCCCCTGAACGAAAGGATTTTCCTTCCCAATCAAATTACTGTCACTTAAACTGTTTCCAGTCCAGATATTTTCTCCCCCGTACAGAAAAATCCCCCGTCAGTGCTGCAGCTGCAGCTCTGCCGTCTGCACGGAGAGAAACAAGGGACCAGTCGCCATTAAAAATAGAACCAAGTATCATTTGGCCGCCGCTTCTATCGTCCTCTGTTGGGCGGTGAAATGTACTGTTCTCAAACTTAATTATTTATGTTGTTTGGCCAAGCAAGCTCAATAAAAAAAAGAGCACAGGAAGTGTTTGTATGATAAATAAACAGAGGGACCGTGGCTGCTCACACACATGAGATCTGCCGTGTGGATCGACTGCAGTGATGCACATTTTCACACTCGGCATGTAACGCTGCAAAATCACAGATCTGTGAACTGCAAACGTCTGTTGACACGTGAATCTGTCAGCTCTCAACATAACACGAAATCCTGTAAGCCAATTGGTGTTTTGTGTTAGCATGGGAAGATGCTGCAGTGTTAACATTCTGTGTCAGCATGTATTTGTTATATCTCTCTTTAAGTCAAAGTGTTCTTATAGATTCACTCCACACAAGGGCCTGTTTTTCTCCGTCATGGCGACGCACCCACACACACCAAAACATGCTGGAATAAAAACATCTTCATTTACCATATTGGTTCCATTAGATGCGACACAAACAATAGGATAGCCACTGATGAGAGATCAAACACTGCAGCTACTCATTCTGCTGCGTGTTAATGGACGCATGTGTGAAGAAACATAAAAGACAGAAATGGTTCGTTTACATCAAAGACTCGAGAGAAAAGCAGCATCCTGTCGTGAAATGAGAAGATACTGTAAGATGTGCTGTAAGTTGCATTGTGACAATATATTTATGTAACATAACACGGCTCAAAACAAGCAGCTTCTTTGTTGCCAGATTTGACTGCGGCCAATTTAGGGACGCCAATACACCAAATCTTATTTTGTTCATCCAACACAAATATTTATGTGAAATTAAAATAAGTCAGGTGGGGTGTGGTGACACTTTAACACATTATTTTTCAGATTTCATTGTCAGTTTTCTTCTTTCAATTTAAAATAAACGTGAGAAACTTTCATGTTGTGTCGCTCTTGGTGAGCCCTGAACATCAAACTTATCACACACTGTGAATCTTTGTTGTGGAAAATGTAAACAAAGGCAGTTTTGGTGCCGTTTATCGACTCTTCTGACGGACTCGGTGGCAGCGCTTACAGACATAAAAACAACTATACAGAAATGATCAACCTTCTCGCTGATTGTCTGATTTGATTAAATAAAAATCAACTCCAAACTCCTCACAGGAGCTTTAGCGTTTCTTGACTTGCAGACTCGTCTGTAACAGTGACTGCTTTGTGTTTGATATCAGTTCTTTAATTAGTCGTATTGTAATATCCATTAAAGAGTGGAAAGAAATACACATCAAAGCAGAAAGGAGCATGAAGCAGCTCCACTCTGTGCAACAACATCGTCAACACGCCCACGTCAGATTCCTGCTCCGTTAACTCATCAGGCCAAATCCGACTATCCATGTGTTTTCTACCAGGAGGGCTGAGCAGGGCTCTCACGTGCAGCCCCTCTGGGTGATGTCCAGACAAGTTCAGGAGTGCAGTGATTGTGTAAAAGGTCCCTTAACGTGCCTGTTTCTCACATGACCGCTCATGGACATAAACAGGAAGTAGATTGCTGACTCTGCGGTTTGGGACTTGGTTGCAGAAAACACTACAAACAAAAAACAGCGTTGGCACCTGAGTAGTGTAGATGTTCGCTGTAAAAGTTATGTGTTTACACCGAAAATATATAATGTGGCTGCAGCCTCAGTGATGATGCATTTTGCAGTAAATCTACTAGATGTTTTTACTGGAGGAAGTAGGATTTTTCTCCGTCCACTAAAGAGATACATCAGCTTTCCCAGAGCAGAAGAAGGATGTGGGGTTAAAAAGCAAACTACTCTGGTAGGGCCAAGCCAACTCCAAGGTGATGTCCACCACTCTGACAGAGACAGAAGACAACCTGCTCTCACCAGACGAGGACACAGGACGGAAATAATGCCTCTACTTTAAGCCAAAACACACACCTTACACCAACAACATGAAGTGAGATAATAACCCTGTGGTCGGAAGAGATAACTGAGCAGTTCCTCTTTAGACTTGAATCAACAAATCCACCAGCTGGGGCCGAGAGACACAGGAAGCAAACGTTGAGGACTCACCTTTCAGATTTTTGGGGTTGTTCTGCTTGGTGCGCGGCATCTTTTCCGCCCTCAGTTCACAGGTGCATCTTGGGGAATTCGGGATTTAGAGTCGACTCCTGGGCTGCAGTCTTTGTACATCTACAGAAAACACACATAAAGACATAGATGTTCACGTATAGAGTCTGAACATGGAGTGAAACAGATCAGTATGCCGGCCTGGCTGGAGTCCTCCGCTCTCACTCTGCAGCTGTCTGAGAGTCCAGGACGGAGTCGCTGATTGAGTTTATTCCTCAAACAGGTGCCCCGGCCGGCTTTTCATTTCTCCTCTTCTCTGTAATAATGTGCAGTGCGGCTCGGACTGCTGCCTGCTGTCAGTGGGAGGAGAGGAGGTGTGAATATGTTCCCCCCTCCCGTATCAATATAACCTCTGCAGCAGCTGCTATCTGCCACTCTGATCTGGAACAAAGGACAGAGAGGTGGAGGATCCGCTGCCGTTTATGGGAAACGTCTGATTGACATATCGGAGGCTGATACAGGGCACCCCCTCTTCACTTTGACGAGTGTCAGCGAGGATGACGAACGATGCAAACAATCAGGTCCTGTGTGAGGCGGCGATGAACGCTCGGGGCAGCTGGGCGGCCACACAGAGGTTACTATCAGAGAAATCTCCCTGTTGAACTTAGATTGAGTCAAAACAGAACGACACTAAACCCACCTCCACAGGGGAAACGCTTGCTCTCTGATCGCTTTCGATGCCCTTTAATAAAACAAAAGATCACAAGCTAAATATGCGTCTCATGCAAATGATGCGTTGTGAGGTGGGTGTTGAAGTTAAATGTTAGCAAGATGTCAAACCCACAGAGCTGTATGAGGTGCATAAACAAGCGCAGAGAAGCAGCTCATCTCTGCACAGGCAAGAAAAATCACAAAATCAGGATTAAATATCTCATTTACTCCTATTTTTTTTATCTTTCTTGCCCTTGCATCATCCCCACAATGTCCCCACAACACCTCTACCCCAGCCAGAGCAATGCACGGTGCAGAGAGCAGCAGCAGTCCTTCAGGAATCAGCCTTTGTCTCCCCCTTCACCAATATTACATAACACTTACTACAACTGGATGGTGATTTTTCTCCCCCCCTCCATACAGTTGGTACATGTGGCGCTAGAGCAATGACATCATCTCACGGTGCATTTCGGTGTAGGCTCGCGTTGCACCGGGTCGTATGAGTAAAAACACATCCAGGTCGGGTTTGATGATTAAAAAAAAAAGAGAGCCGCTCACCTCACCTGGCTCCCTCAGTGATGCACAATCTGGTCTCGGTGCAGGTTCGACGGCGCATAAGAGGCGGAGGAGAGAGACGTGCACATTTCCTCTGGCGTGTTTGTCAGTCCGTCTGCCAGCCTGTCTGCTTGTGTGTGTGTGAGTGTGGATACATATGTGAGGAAACACCCTGATACTGACCCGAGAAAAAACAAAGATACACACCGGTGTCTTAAGCCAAATATGCGCCGTAACGCTATGCGCTAACCCTGGCAGGCTGGCATGCACTTGCAGGTGTCTAATGAGTGATGATTTCGTTCACACCTGAGGATCCACCGGAGGCATTATGTAAAAGCAAGGCAGCAGCGGCGCATTGTGCACGCAAAATCACGCATTGACGGCGTCTGAGAGTGTGACATCGCTAATTAATAAGTTAAATATCTGAAATGATAAATAAAGAGAGATGCTGCAGGAATTCTTCTCTTAACGTTGCAGGGGACATGAGCGCCAAATTCAACCGGTGAAATCATGACAAACACACCACAAGGAGAGAAATCGTTTGGATTTAACTGCATGCAATGAAGTCAGCAAAAACAATGCGTGGGAATAGCGCATTTTTTTTGAGCCTGTTGCAACACGTGAACGCCCTGTGAGAGAGGGAGGAGCCAGGGAAAACCCCTCACTGTCTCTGCAATAGCACTCGACTGGGACACTTCCCCTTATCCAACACGACCGTCACTCATACATGCAAATTAATCCCAACATAAGCGGTGACAGTGAACACATGAACACAATGAAGGCAGAGAGGGGTTCTGGCTTACCTGCGGTGCAAAAACAGCAACAAAGAGCTCGGCGCAGAGGTGCACCGGGGAGCTCAAGTTGCCTCCCCAGAAGGAGAGGGTTTGCTGCAGAAGTCCACACAGGAAATTGCGCCAGAAACAATGCGCAGCCCACCTGATTTAACTATGAAAGAGCCTTCAAAGTTCAGGACAGGCTTAAACCGGACACACACTCGTAGGGCAGCGATAGAAGCATGTCCGACCCTCTCAGGCAGCCGCTGCCGACAGCGTCCTATATCACAGTGACAGAAACCCGCTCCGGTCCCGGTTTTAGCTTGAAAAACACGCAGAAAAACAAATCAAGCGCACCCCAAACTGAATTTATTAATACTCACAGGTGCAAGGGTTGTAGCGCACCTTTTAGTGTAAAGAGGAGGGGGGTACAGCTCTGTGTTTTCTCCCTTCACCTTCTCTCTCACTTTCTATTGCAGGAAACAGACAGGCCCACTGACGTCAACGGGGGTCCCGTCTCCGCCTCCCAGCCATAGGGTGTCTTCTCCGAGCAGCGGGGGGCTCCCGACGGGCCACAGCGCCGATGACTGCTCGCTATCGACTCTGCAACCAGAATTTCACTCCTGCGTCTCTCTGTGTTCGTTAAGCTTCACCTCCTTATCCTCTGTATCGCGGTAAGATTGTATTAAAATTATTTTCTAGTCGAGTATTACGGAGCAGCAGAGCTTGTCGTTTGTCATCACCCCCTGACGGACCCCCACCCTCCCTCTCTCGCGCACATAGTTTAGGACTGACGGTTTTCCCGGAGGTTCCTTGTTGTCAGGTCACGTTGTGCCCCTCCGCCACTACCGACCGGGCTTTCCCTGCACAAACCCGCAGCAGGGACACAGCAGTGCGTCTCTCTGCACCAGGACGGGCGCTTATGGGGATAAATTAAAAACAAAAAACATACGTACACGGTTTAACCGTGGCCTACAATGGTGCAACTACTCAAATAACTACAGTGAGAGAAGCACTAATACAACTAGTAGGCCTATGAAATATTCAGACAAGTTTGCATTTAAAATCTGACTCAAATAAATGTACATAACAATTTTAATTAAAATATACTTAAAGTATAAAAATTAAACATAATTATGTAAAATGGCCATTTTCAGCTAAATGTATATTATACTATTGGACAATTGGATAATTATTGATGCATTAATACATTAATATTGTAGCTAAAGGTGCTACTGACAGATAGCTTGTGAATTTCACCAAGGGATCAATAAAGTTTTATCTTTTCCCTAGTATAATAAAAAGAGATTGGCTTATTTATATTTAGTATTAGTCATCTGAATCTGTTAAGCAACAGTTGAGTACAAAGTACAATATGTTCTTTTGGGTTTCAGTGGAGTAGAAATGTAGCATAGAGTAGCACAAGTACCTCAAAACTGAACTTAAGTATAGTACTTTTGTTCATTTATTTAATAATTTAGCACCAGTGCAAATAATTACTTTTCAGAAGGACAATCAGAGCAGTATTGTTTCTCTCAGGACCAAAAAAGAAAGAAAAAGTGACCTCAAACGAAACAAACAGTACATCAACATTACTGTCCCAATGGCTTGTTGAAGAAGCTAGCACACAAATAATTTAATTTTAAATAAAGTATGCTAGCTAATGTTGTTTTGTAAGCTAGCAAGCAGTGAGCTAAGCTAGCTAACAGGTACATTGTGAACAGCTTGAAAGCTTAAAAGTGCTAGTGTTAGATGCCGAAAGTGTTACACATGTTATTCAGTCTCACTGCCAACGTTACGTGATCTGTCCTTGGCCCAGTTAGCAAAGCAGGTTTGTTTACATTGTGTTATCCTGTCAGTCAAACAGGTGTCAGACCAGCCCTGCAGAGGCTAGGAGGCTACGTGCTTGCTCATGGTGTATTAATGTTGGGTCTCTCTAAATAATATAACAAAAAGTACAGTCTAGACCGGCTCGTTTTTTGCCCTGAGATACCTTGTATTACTATCCAGCACTTTATAGATACAAATTTGGTTGATTAAAGAGGCTAAATCTGCCTTTTATTTGTAAACTGTTACCTAACAGTTAACAAAAAGCTTATTGGCATTAGCCTTAAATAAAAAATATGTTTACTTTACAGAGGAAATGGGTGAGTTTAGGGTCGCAAAAGTCAAAAGCACAGGATTACCAACCATGAAAACTACAACACAACACGTCAGCTAATGTTGCCCAATTAGCCTTAGCCTTACATCACCCTTAGCCTTTCATGAGTAATACTTAGTAAGTTCACTTCACTGTACTCAATTACATTTTTGTGCTTTACTTGACTATTTCAGTTTCTGCTACTACCTAGATAGGCCCATATCAAATGCAGAGGCAAACAGGCCATTATAGTTTGTACTTTACTATATTTTAGGCTATATGACTTTTGGGCTATTTCATATCTTTGCTTACGCAGAGAGAACTACACAACATTCACAGGTTTGAAAGTTACCTTTTGGGATTTCACACCTACTTTTACACGTTTGTTTTCCGCTGCATGTAGCCTACTCATATTTTCCACAGAATTGAGCAATCAAGGCTGTTGTCTTAAGGCTGGTGAAGAAATCTCACCCGCATGGAGGGAAATGTAACCTCTTACTACCTTTCTTCCGACAAGTGTGTGACAATACCAGGAAAAAATCACCTCATGATGTTCATACAGCCTTAACAGTCAAAGAAAGGTCTGTAAAACAAGTAGTAGTTTGCTTTACAACAGCCAATATAAGTTGGTAGTAATTTTATTTTTTCAAATATCTATTTCCTCAGGTTGGCCTGGGTGCACTGGTGTGTGTAGAGTCAATAAATTATTTTTATCCTGTGTCTGTTCTCTGCACAACCGTGGCCACCTAAGTGTTAGGTGGTCCAGCTATGACACATCACAGAAGGAGAAAGGTCATGCTATTTTTTGCCTCGCACCCAGGAATAGCTCTCAGATAAATGCGTAAATAAATCGAAAGTTCCACCCAGCAACTGGAAAGAAATGTGTGTGTGTGTGTGTGTGTGTGTGTGTGTGTGCTGTGACGCTTTACAATGTTGATGTGTAACGCATCAAGGTACAATATGCACAGAATTGACGGGCTTTATAAAGGACAAATAGGCTGATTTATATTGAATTAAATGTTTAATAGAAGAGGATGTGACCCAGATTGCTAAACTAAACTGCAGCCTGAACAGTTTCTCAGTTTGTCACACGAAGTAGCTGCAGGAGCTGCACAAACTGTCTCAGAGAAACACGCTGTCACCCAGAGAAACTTTGCTGCAGTGAGGCAAATCTACCCATTAATAAGTGATTGTGTGACAGCCGCCCACTTTCATATCACAGGCTTCCTGCAGACTGCAGAGTGGGACTCCTGGCTCAGCCGAGCTTTATGACTCACCTGTTTCAACTGCAACAACTTAAAATGGCACATTTGAATAGTGGAACTTTTTTTGCTGCGAGAATAGGAACGAGGTGTTTTCTTTTCACAGCCAGCGAAGTGAACATTGATGCAGCGTTTCTGCCTGTTTGGGGGGGTTTATTTCGTGTCGGAGGGGCCGTGATGACGAGAGGCACGTTAAGAGTTTGGCTGCTTGACAATTAATATCAACCAAACTGTATTTTTCTGTCTGTGCACCCACATTACAATTGAAATCTTCTTAGTCTTTCTGTGCTGGATAAGAGCAAGCAAGGGGGAGGAAGTGAGTGTGTGTTGTAAAAACCGTTTTACATAACCACATTTTTCCTGAGAAGACAGCTTGTTTGGTTTGAGCTAATGCAATGCCAAGAGTACAACAATTGTTTATTAATTGAGCCCTCTGCTGTCAGTCTCAGCCAAAGTCAATGCGAGCCAGTAAAATCAGGATTTATTCCTGGATGGAGCTGGACGAGATCCATTTCTGTCTTAATGGTCCAGCAGAAATGCTGTAGGCCTATTTGTCTCGCAGAGTTTCTATGTTTGGAGAAATGTAGCTTTCGTGCAGTCTGCAATTACAACAATGAGTTTGAAAAATTAACTACTTTTTGTTGTATTGGTCTTTTGTGTCACAAAGAAGTAAACGGGCAGAATTCGCCTTCTTGCCAACAACAGGCCATTTTGTTCAGTTGAAGCTACCTAGCATATATTTATGCTAAAGATTAAACTCCATGACTGAGTTGGAAATTCTGTATCCAGCTGATTTTTTAAAGTTTCAGGCTGATTAATTTGTACATAAAAAAGCATTTATACGGATTTCATGTAGGCAGATGAATGCTACATGTGTAATACAGTTTTAAAAGAAGCTAAATTCTCCTTACAGAAAGCTACCTCACTAGCTCATAATCCTAAAGTAGATGGAAATAAAGGGGTACTATTGTTCTTGTATTATGGTGTAGAGAGAAAGCCATGCTACTACAGCATAGTATTTAATCTACACATTTCTACCGTAAAACCCTTGAATGGTTCGATGCTGCGTCAGACGAGAAAGGAACGGGAGGAGGATGATTAACCAGTTTGGCAAATGTAACGTTAGCTAATGTATGTTTGGACTGTGAACTTCTCACACTCAAATGAACTGGTTGAATGTAGCCGCCCTGAAAAGGTATGTTAATGTAAACAGCATTAACACCCACATAACCCGTAAGTTAGCCAATAACATGCTAGTTAGCCCAGCATGCTAATGTTTGTAGATTATGTTAAAGCAGTTAAACACACAGTTTAATCAATTACTTTTTCACATATTTTTGGTTTCGTGAGAAAAACTTTATATTTTGGACAAAAAAGACACAGGTTATATTAATGCTTAAATAACTGTGTTATGAAACATTACCTTTACAAAAGGAAAACATGTCAGGATGAGGCCAAACGGTTTAGCAAACATAACGCTAGCTAACGTACATTTGACGTTTGGGAATTGTGAACATCCTAAAACCGAAATAGGCAGGTTGGATGTAGCATTTATATAACACTTATTTTAATGTTAATATAACAAACATAACCCCAAATAATTTAGTTAGCTCAAGACTTTGAAAAAAAAAAGGTTAGCATTGTGTTCGTTAGCTCAGCATGCTAACATTGGCAGCTTATATTAAAACAGATAAACACAGTTTAATCTATTATTTACACTTGGGCAGGTGATTTAAATATAGCTCATTCTCCAAACTCTTTATAAACAGCTTGCATTAGAGTCCCACGCTCACAGCCTCAACCTGTGGAAAATTCTGAATCTTCACAGGTCGGCGTCTTGCCTCGTTAAGAGTTCCTGCGAACAGTCAACTCAGTCAAAACTTCAATCAGTTTGATTGAGTGGGAGTCTTTCTCTTGGTATCTCCCAAAGTGTCACAGGCAAGTGTCTGTAAGTTACACTACTCGCTTACTCGGACCTGCACATCAACTGCTTTCCGCACCTGCACTACAAAGCTTACTTTTTTTTGTTTATGCTTGATGTGGCGACTCTAATCCTCGCCTTTGTTCCTCCAGATTTAACAACTGTAACTGTTTTTTTAAGGCTTGCCACGTGCTCGAACCAAAAGCCCTCAAACAAAAGCTGCTGCAAGAATTTAAACCAGAACTACACAATCGTATTATTATATTTTACCAGATCAGGAGGATTTGGTGTAAAAAAAAAAGTTTGGCTCAGCTCTTACCAGGTGTCTCAAAGGTCTTCTTGGTAGATCCATTTTCTTTTTCATGTATTTTTTTTGCATGAGGCCACTTTGTCGCTCAATGCAGCAGATGTAGAAAAAATGGAGACGCTTTTCACACAGATAAAAACAGAATGTTTAACAACTCTGAGAGAAATTGTTGTGGGAATTTTTTAAAGTATCTCTCAGCGGTAGTAAGCTAGCTAACGTTAGCCTCAAGGGTTACTCTGGCCCTTTTCACACAGAGATTCTGCAACAGGGCCGTAAAGACGCTCCACCGTTACGCTGGCTTGATACTTTTACACTGGACCACACAATAACGTAATATTGCTGTCCCAGTGTGTGAAAGAAAAATAGGCATCACGTGTAAACAAACAGCGGAAACTTTACGCTCACACACAGTTTTGCCTCTGTTACTCCCGCGCTACCGGCCCAGTAGTTCCTTCTCTGTAACTTTTGCCCGTAACAGTCTTGAACAGGCAGTTTAAAAGAGGTTACCGTTGCTTGCTCTCTCCCAGGAAAGTAGTGACGTCTGTTATCAAACAATATCAAACATTAAAATTTTAATTCCGGCCACCTCGACAATCTGCAAGCTGTTCAGGAGATTTAATTCTGCATCTTTTAAGCTTTCAAGTTACCAGACAACAACGGTACCAACCAAGGTCCTAGTCCAGATTTCTCCTCTTCGTCTGGTGGGGAGAATCAGGTACAAACCAACCAAAACTCCTGTCGTCTCAACGATGAATTCTCTTTAATAAAAACCACCCTGTGAAGATTCCCCGACATTCCCAGACTCTGCCGTGTCACTTAGATCTGTGTCGACGTAGGGATACATAATGACACTCACATTAAAAAGGGGACTTCCTTAACTGCCCCACAGCAGTGTTATGAATGGTCACGGGGGCTATTAATATCCTGGAGTGGTTACAGAAAATAAGCACAGCTGCCCAGCAGAACTGTCCTCCTGAACAATGGCCTCTTCTGTGAAGGGAAGGCACCGCTCTGTGTGTCCTTCACTAACCGACGCGTTCATGGGGGTTCTTGTGCTGCTTTTCTATCTTTGTTTCTCTTTGTATCAAAAATAGATATTTACTCTGCGCGACCTTGCAAAGAAAGACAGTATTCACAAGGGAATGCCTGAGTGTCCTATTTCTGTTGGCTCACAGTGAAGCGTTTGGATAAAGATTGATGCTGCTGAAGTGTTTATAGGGTAGGGTCCTTTCATCCCTTTGCTTTTCCGTACACTTCCTATTGCTGCAGATATTCAAAGAACTGGCCATAAACACCCTATATAAATACAGTACAATGGTTGTGGCACCCAAGGTGTCCCGTGGAGATAAGCTCTACCTTCTACACACATCACAGGGAGCAGGTTTCCATTTAAACACCGTTACAGGATCAGGAAGCAGGGTGCAAACAGCTGCTCGCCTCCCTAACAAACTGTAACTCAGGACTTTCAATTAGGGGTCGCATGCACGGCTGTAAAAGGTGACTTATGCGGCTATAATGTCTGCTCAGTTTAATTTGTATCCATAAATAAAGTGTTTTTTTATAATCAATGCAACAAGTGTTCAAAGGGAAAGGCTGCAGTTTTATTTTGAAATTCCCTGAAACGCCCGTCTCCATATATTCACTGATAAAAGGCCGGAGAGCAGACATTGCTTCATGCTTTGTTTACAACGCACCATATGATGTTACATAACTGAGGCTGTTGCCGTGGCAACATCAAGACTCCACCCTCCCCCCACCTAACTACCCATGGACACACACACACATAAACACATTAACACACACACACACACCCTGCTCAGGCAGCAGGACACTCTCCAGCCACATGACTGGTTGATTTACTCACTATTAACAAGATGGCTGCTCTCTGGAGGCCGGTACTGTTGTTCCTGCGAGATGTTTAACAGTCAGCGGGAGGGGAGACATCTCAGCGTGATGGTCGTCTGCGGTGTTGTTTGATGCACAAATTAAGCATTCATCACGTTTTACTACCTGCGATAAAACAATCGTGTAATTTATGGCTGTCCATCAAAGAATTATGCAACAAAACATAATGTGCACACAGACTGATGACTGTATATAAAGATGGACGACGCGTGTCCATCGTGTCTCTTTGGAAAAAAAGCCAAAATATTCCCCTAAGTGGGCGCTGCCGTCTTCCACAGTTGGATCCTGAGTAGAGATCAGCTGGTGGAGCCGGGGTAACAATGTCCCGCCCCCTCTGCTAACCAAAACTCACATTTAACGCACGTCGGCATATTTAACAACAGAACAGCTTCTTGTGTTGGTCTGAGGTTAACATTCACAGGTATGTAAACTTGCATGTAGTGATTGTTTTAGTTACGTCTCCTCTCGCCATCCCTCCTCTACTCTGCTAATCAGGAACAGATCGGCTGCAGGAGTTGTATTTGTCAACAGAGCTGTCAATCACCATTTTTACAGCATCAAATAACTAATTAAAACTAAAAATAAACACTTGGACATAAATCAGCATGATAACACCTAACTATAATGACAGAAACCATGTTTGAGAAAGATTTATTTGACATGTATTTTGATTTTATAGTTTGACTCGTGTCCCATCTGTTAACATGGAGGAGGCGGGCTTTATGAGCTATACTGCAGCCAGTCAGCAGGGGCAGTAGAGATGTTTTGGCCTTACTTTTGGGTGAGGCCAAAACATGTCGTATATCTTTTCATACGGTCTGTGACTCAGACCCAGGTCGCACAGGTACAATGTTGGTGTTGTCGGGGGCTGAATGGCAGCAGTGTGAGTCAGGTTTCATTACTCGGTGAGAGCAATCAGCTCCACGAGTCGAATTCAAGGTCAGGGAGGCTCTCCTGCCTCCGTGAGCCGTACAATAACAACACCCGGCATCCCCGCATGAGAGCTGTCTCTTTGTGTTGAAGGGTACAGTGATGAGTGCCCTCTCAGCTCTCCACGCCGTCTCAAAGCGCCATTCACACGCCATCTGACAGTCCATCGAACCAGGAGGCAGAAATAGAAGCTCTGGGCCTTCCCCGCTGCTATATCTGTCTGCAGAATGATCAATTAAGAGACCTTTCTCCCTCCTCTTGAGTTATCTTATCCACCCTCAGTTTCTTAGACAGCAACTTAAAGAATAAATATACAGTAACACATGTGCAATTCTCCGTAAAACTTTCATATTATGGTTAACCTGTCATGTTATTATTGCTGCTCATATAAAGAAATCTCTAAAAGGGTAGAAATCCACATCTGTAAAAAGTAACGCACTGTTCTCTGTAAACCATGCCCATGAGAGGAGCAAAAATGGCGCTACTATATTTAGCTAAGTACTAGCAGGCTAACTAGCTAGCTAAAAAAAACTCAAGCTATTAGTGTGTCAACAGTTTATTATAGTACTGTACGTCTACCAGAGAGGGAAAGGTGTATTGACAACCTCTCCGTGTCCATCTTTCCTCACCCTGTTTTTCATGACCACAGCTATTTCATCGAATCACCAGGCAAGATAATCAAAGCAAGGTCTTACACATTTTAGCTTCAACTCCTGCAGTTTGTCTGGAATAATTAGTCAGGAATCACAGGTTTTCCCACGGCCCTTTCTGATGCCTCACATCGTATTGCTTGTATCCACTTTTGTCCTTTTAATCACACAGTTGTTTTGTTCCGATGCTTACAAAAAAACGTACTTTTGTGATGGGAGTGCATCCCAGCACCTTCTAGGGATTTTACTGGCATGTGCTCACAGACGAAAGTGACAAGAAGGCACCTTCACCAGTACGAACGCAATAGAGAGGTACAAATTATTTCCGTTATGGCGGTGTTTAACTACCCTCTGTCTTAACAGCCCATTTTACATTGCATTTCTGCCACTGCGCCATAACGAAGCTGCACCGTTACGCCGCCTTTGCCATTTTGCATTCAACTAAGCAACGTAAAGCTGCCCCAGTGTGTTTTTACACAGCGTTATGGCGTAGCAGAAGCAAAACACTGACGCCGTTTCGCCTCTGTTGTTACCTCTGATTCCGGCACCACCATTCATGCGTTTTACATAAAAGACAAGGCGTAATAATCACACCTTCAACTTGAGCGGCATGTTAAAGGGATGTATCCTATGAACTTTGGTGACCCCTTTACTTTGAATCTTTCGTAACCAGCAGGTCAAACTTTTCTTATATAGGTTAATTTTCTCAACATCAACTCGATTGATTGACATGAACTTCTGTACAAACATTCACCGTCCCCAGAGGATGAACCCCCTTCAGTTTCCTGTGCTGCCACCACGAGGTTGACGTCTGTGGTTTGAAGTGAAATGTCGAAAATGATTTACCATGTTTGAGTCAGAGTTTGTTCTTAAGGTCTCCATTATCATGACGTAATAACGGCATTTTAATTGTAATATTTTAATGTTTCCCTAACCAAGGAGCCCCTTAAACCAAGTGTGCACAAGGTGCTCTTACCGTTCCATTTTTGGATGTCATGTCAGCACCATCAGTCGGCTAAAATGTTAAGATAAATACCTGAAAAACTACAGTTGTACTTTGTTTAGCTTCAACAAATAAACATGGATGTCGTCAATCCTGTTAAACATCAGCGTGTTAGCATCTATCCGTTAGCATTTAAGGCTAAGTTCATCTTCACAGAGCTGCTAGCATGGCTGCAGACTCCACTAGTGTTTCCAATCAGCGAATTTTTCTCAGCAGGCAACATGAGATCAAAATCAGACATACTGTGGAAAAGGCATGTGTGTATAATGTATTCAAGTATAGATCGCATGTTTCTGTGCATAAAGAATTTCTTACATACTTATAAAGAAATTAAACCGTGAACTGTCGAGGTTTTACGGACTTCCCCGGCACGCAGGGATCTTAAAAACACTCCTGAAGCGTGCAGCCGGGCACAGATCCAGAGACGCTTTAAGATAATAAAAAAAGAAGCAGTGAAGGGCGGACAGTGTGTAGTATGTGTGTGTGTTGTGCGCAGATGCAATTGTTGGTCCTTAGAGGATGATTTGACAGTATTCCCATGTCATCCATCATGTCTGTGCCGAGCTGTGCTGTGAATACGTGATGGCAGGAAAGAGACCTTCATCTGCCTTTGATTCACCTCCACACACGAAGCACACAAGACGATTACACACATTTATGTAGAAAGGAAAACGACATTTAGACGTATTTTCTGTTTGTGTAAATCTTCTCTTTTAAAGCTGAATCCACTCAAGCAAAAAGCCACGTTAAAGGCCGACTTTCAGTGTGAGGATTTGATGTTTAATCAGTGGAGCAGAAGTGGAAAGATGTCGTTAAGTGAAAAGATTTTACGCCCTACTGTAATCCCTGGTGGGAAAATCACTTCACCCAACGCCAGCTTTAAACACGGCGCTTCTCGGAAAAGTGTAGCTGAGGTAAACCCCGTTTGCGCGCCCCGCTCCAGCTCTCCATGCTCGGCAAAATGAGCTTTTAGGAAAAATAAATTCCACTTCTTCTTCTTCTTTCACTGATCCCATGTGACCTGCATTTCGTCCAGAGGAAAAAAGTTTTTTAAGCCACTCTTTAAAGAGACGCCAACATCCTTCTTCTTTTCTGGGATTTAGTTGCCCCTTCTTTGAGTCACTGCCAAACGACTTTGTGCCAGTGCCTCTAACACAGTCCAGTCCTGCAGAGTTTCCATTCAGCTGCAGACACACACCTGCAGGCCGGGGTATGACACCGAGCTGCTGGAGCTGTGACGACACCTCCACAGCGTCGATGAGCAGGATGTGGGTTGAAAGAGGCCAGACCGAAGTCCTGAAGAGGCCGAGTGTTTTTGGGAAAAGCCTGGTGTTGTGTCAACATTTCCAGTGACGCTGCCACAGAGGGAAAAATCCCTGCTGTTGGGAAGGCCGGGCTGTGCTAATAAGGGGAAAATGCTTTGAGTGTCTGCTTATATAACAGTAAATACAACATGTAGAGAGGAGAAGACGGGGAAATTCAATAATTCCATTTCAGGGCAGCGAAGAAGACAAATATCTGTCTTCAGTTAGATTACTGGAGCTATAAATATGTGTCGTGTTGGCTCCTGTTGAAGACGGCAATGAAATATTGTGTTTTTAACTACCTGGACAGGGTTTCACTGAGCACCTGTTAGTCTACGATGCATTTGTTTCAAGTCCATACTAATAAAAAATATGAGGGACTTTTAGGTTGCAACATTAAAGTTAGCTATGTACGGCAAAAAGTGACAGTTTATTGTTTAAATATATTTGCATTGCGCTGTATAAATTAACAAATTTAAAGTGTATACACGTACTTATATATAGGCCTATATCTAAATGAATTATTAGACCTACAAGCATTATTATTAGAATTATTACTTTTTATTTTATACTATATTTTCATTTTCTATCTAATCTTTTTTTTTTTTCCTTTCACAGTTATTCTGTTTAGTTTCTTGTTGTTTTGAGCCAGACTTATTTATAGATTAATGACACTTATGTTTCTGAGAACTGCTAAATAAATAATATATATAAAGATATTTGCAGACAAATGTGCTTCAAGTCAGAACTAGTTCATGTGATGAAACCCATTTTTATTTAGTGTATGTTAATTTGAACTAAAAGAAGGGTTGGTGTAACTGACTCCATACGGCAGCCCTGAGCGGACATGCATCCAGAGTTAATTTCGTTAACGAAAATTATGACGAATGAGACGTTGATGAGCTGAAAACAGATAGTTGATCATAAAAACTCTGACGTTTGTTTTGTTTTCGTTAAGGAGACGAGACGGGACTAAAATGTGCTCACAGATGAAGGAGCAGTCGGCTGTTTCAATGAGAAGCGATGGTGAATATATAAAAAGTTTTAGCAGTAAAAACCAAAACTGCTGCAGACGGTGAGTTGAACCTGTGATCAGTGCGTCGCCTGCTCTACCACCTGAGCTAAACCAGCGCCCCGGACTTATTCTGCAAGTTTAGAAAAGATGAGAAGTGTGCTTGGCTATTAACGTTTTCATGTATGTGACAGGGAGGCTGTGGGAGCAGATGGAGTCTAGACACTGGTGGTGGTAGAAGAGGAACTGATTCAGGACGTGAACCCGGGCTCTGAAGAATGGATTGGAGGTGACTGGAGTGGAGGAGGGTCCACGCAGAAAATCCACACTGATATGACAAACTGACAGCAGCAGAGAGGATTTGAAGTCTGACTGCAGCAGGATGGTTGGCTGATTAAAGCCGTGCCAAAATCTGGTTGGTTTAATACTTAAAAGAGCAAACGCTAGTGATCAGAGAGGCAGGAAGAGACAGACAGTGAGAGAGATACGAATGACAAACATGAAACATTTTGAAGCTTTTGTCAGTCATCAGTCATAAAAGGTGAGGTGGTGTAACACTGCCGACTCATGAGCTCGCTGTTTCGCAAACAAAGATTGACTTCGAGGAAAACTGAAGTGAAAGTGAAAACAAAAAAAACATGAGAAAACGTATGAATGCACGGAATTGTTCGAGGCTTATTTTATCTGCAGTGTAACACAGAACTTTTTAAGTGCTTAAAAGTGAATCTGAATTTAATATTTCATGAGATATCTAACATCTATATTTTTCTCACACTGACTTAAATTAAACTCTTCATGGCAGATCTGCTCTTTCCACTTGTTTGCTCTCTGAATGCCTGGAAACATTTCCAGAAAGAAGAAGAAAGTGGGGGGGGAAAGTCCTGTCAGCTGAACTGTTGCTACTTTTAGGCTCTTCGCTGGAAAAGAAGGAGGGCAGGAAACAAAGACACTCTGGGTTTCCTCGGAAAAATGCTGCATTAGTTGGAGAGGAGAGGAGGAGCCGGATGCGAGTCCCCTGGTACCTCATACATCAGCTGATTTATGGGTTACACACGGCTCTTAATAACCCGCTATGGGCCATGGAGGGCGGCCGAAGCAGAGAGGCAGAGGTCAGTGGGTTGGGGAAACCTCCAGTATCCAATTTATTGACCTCTTAAAGCAACAGTGTTCATTTTTTACCCCAGAATTAGAGCTTCATGCTTATTCTTACTTGGGCCAACTGGGTACTGGTACGGGTTGAACTTGTCCCACACCCGAGGACTGAAGAGGAGAATTGCCCTCCAGGTCTTGCCTCATATTGCTTTAATTATACTGCTTGAAGTTTATGTTATAATCTTAACTCTGGGATCTGCTTTTAAGGTGGGTGTCCCTTTAGGAAAGGAACTTTTTGGTTCCGTTGAAGCCAGCGGCGTTCCAGCCAAGCACTGCATTGTCTTCACTCCGACTAGCAACATGGAAAGCAAGAATGGAGTTGGAGTTGCGTCTTAGCTGTACTTGCATGTAGATCTCTGTTAGTAGAGATTAATAAAGAGCTAAATTGTCATTACAGCCGATGGGAGGCAACAGGCGGGTTAGATTCCACACATTTTGCTCTGTACACACACCGATTGTCCTGCATGCAGCCAAAGCTAGTGTTTAACATCAGCAGTCATCTCCATGGCTGGGCCTGTCTGCTTTTAAACTGCAGTGTACCAAGGACAGGCTGAACAACACGTTTTCAGATTGGCAGGTTTGTGATGTCACAAACCTAAAGAGCCAGTCCTGTTAATGGACGGGGTGACGCTATGCACATCATTATGTGCAACCTATGGCAACCACTTACATGCTGTAACCGTCATCAGAATTTTTGCAAACTCACTACTGACTACTAACGTTAACGTTACTACTACTAATTACTTCATTTCAAGCTAGCTAAGTTTCAACAAGTTGGCGCTAAACGATGACAGAGACGTGTTTTGTTTTCGTGACGGAGGGGGCGGTTGTAAATTTGCATAGTGGGCGGGGACTATGCAGATATGGGAATTTTTAATGAGGGAGAAGGAGGAGATGTCTTGGGAGGATTTTTACAAGGTAATTAAACGTATTTAGCAATTTATTATTTCAAGCAGAGCATTTTATACGTCTTAAAACATGACTGGAGCTGCTCTTTAACCTCCTGCAGTTCTGAGGCTGGCAAAAAAAAACTGCAAATTTTTTGTGCATGGATTACACATGTAAATATTCAAAAACTTTTCTAACGGGTGTATTCTGAAACCTTTGAAACCCAGGGAAACAAGCTCTTCCACCCTTTTTTGTTTAAGTCTTTATGCTAAAATAAGCTAACCATGTCCTCGAGCTCCATATTTAAGATATAGATGAGCTTTAAAAGTAGAAATAAAATATAAAAACTCGGACTCGGATATCTTAAACCTCAAGTGATTTAAATGCTGTATCTGTCTAGTTTAGTTGTAGCCTGTTGAATTGCTTGTTTTGGATGAGTAGATAGTCAAACTAGTTGGTTTGCTTCTTCACCTTTTCATCAGATTGCTATCTGACTTTAGAGAGGAAATGAAACTATCTTGATTATATGAAGTGTTTCCTGAAAGAGAAAGAGTGTGAGAGACGGTTATTTCTGACTGTCAGGGTCACACACAAAGCTGAACAAAACCTCACACACAAAACTCACACGTTTGCCTTCTCATCAACCTGAAATTTTAAGTGTTTCTTATTTAATCTAACAACGTTTCTTCTGAATATCAAGTCAAATATTTCTCAAAGGCTTTTTATAAGTGGATGAACAATAATCAGGGAGGATCAATCACTCAGCTCTGAGCGCTGTGGGTGGAAACATGGGATTAAAAGCAGTCCGGCTGTTTCTAAATGAACTCAGGGCTTTCCCAGTCCTTACTGCTCTCCTGATACGTCTGCTGGCAGCAGCTCGAGCTTCCATGTGTTTTCTTTTCTCTGTGACAGACGAGTTAAAAAAAAACGGCAGAGGAGAATCTGAGTGTTGTGTCTGTGTTCTCAGCTCTCTTACGCCCCCTGTGGACAAAACACAAACAGCACTTTAAGACATGGACAACATTCAACAGTTATCTAGTTATAATATTTAAAGAGGTAATTCTGAGTCATTTATCTGATAACAATCCATATATTTAAATGCTGCTTACATGTTCATTTTTATTTCTTTATTAAAGTTTTATTTAACCAGGAAAAAGATCTTGAGATTAAAAATAAGTTTTTCAAGAGTGTCCTGGCCAAGACGGGCCGCAGCAGCTTCAGACAAACAATGAGCAGCCATACATAAAAACATAACACAGAAGACGTGACTATAATACAATTAAAGACATGAAATAACAATTAAACCAGACAAATTAAATAAATCCAGGTCTTTTTGTAATTCGATCGAAGAAACAGGAGCAGCAAACTTTAACACCTTTTCCCCGTTCAGTTCTTAATTGCATCAGTAATAATTAACCAACACTATAATACTTAACTCAATAATAAAGCCCAATTTAGTGTGTCATTTTATATTTTAGATATTTTTCTTCTTCTACTTTATTTAAGTAAAATAACTACAACCCCATATGGCTAATATCGATGGAATAATGGACAAAATTAACACCCTAAAGCTTCGTTTTAAGGATTATATTTCTGCCAAAGTGCCTTTGTTGTGTGTTACTGTGTGAAGGAGCACTTATAAACCCTCCATCAGCTTGTTCCAGCTCTTCTTTAAAGTGTTATGTTAGTACTGCAGTATATTTATTATTGCTAAAAAAAACTTGACACTGACACTGTCGGGGGCCGGCATGGTTTCACTCTACAGTTTCTCTCAACTCGGTGCATTTTAGCATCTTTAAGCGACGTGTTTTTAGTTTTCCATCTGGGACTTTTTGACCTTTTTTGTGCAAAAATAATCTAAATTATGACGCTACACTTCCTGTTCAGCACAGAATATTAAAGAGAAAAAGCTTGCAGCTAAATGGTGAACATTATTAAAGTGGTAATCTTGAAGATCTCAGTTTCGTTCTCTTTGGTGATAAACAGTAATTGCATGAGCACACTTCCCAGATATCCAGACAGTGTTGCATGTGTGACGTCCACGGTTGGCTCCGGTTGTAACTCTTGATTTTCCTCGCTGACGGTCGCTTTCCTTTTCAGACTGTTTGCCTTCATCTGAGAGTCGAGTTTGTTTCTTTTTCTTTTCACTTATTTTTGAAGTTGTATCTGTAGTCATCGATCTTTCCTTTGTTTGTTCAGCCATAGTAAGTTACTCACTAACTGGGCGCCGCTTGTGAGTTTCACAGACACCCGGTCTGTAATACTGCAAAGGCTTTCATCAGTGGGCCTTCAGCTCAATCACCGTTGTGTTACCTCATTCGGCGACAAATTGAGACTTCAGACATTTATTTAAATGAAAATATCAAGATTATATCTTTAAGCATTTATCAGCTAAAGAGGCAGATACTTGCCTAAAGAGTCGGTGGAGACCAAAAACAGAGCAAAAAGTGACTATTGGACACCAGGTTCATCGCTGCTCTACCTGCTGGATGTGAACATAAACCTCAGTAATGATAACATGTTACATCAGTATTTGCAGGTTAGAAATCAATCTGAACTGTCTGTGGTTTATGTGAAGTGAAGTTTTCCCTCCCATCCTCGTGTTCCTCCTCGTCTGACGATCTCATCTGTCACATTTTATAACTCCTCTGTGCGCCGTGCGAAGCCTCCGGGCCGCCTGTCAACGACTCACCGAGCGAACCCTCCGGTCTGACTCTCGGCCTCGTCCACGCACAATCGTGCATCAACCCAAAACATGGGTGATGCGTTCGGGGTCTCACTTGGGTATAAGAGCTACCCCTCAGTTGAGTCCCACATTGATGAATTATACATGCCTCGCATCACACCTCCCACGCTCCGGCTTATGTAATGTCAGCCACGCGTGGAGAATCGTATGCGTACGAGTGTCTATGTGGATGTATTTATATCCAGACTGGGATTGAGGGAACGGTGACTCACTCTCTTTGCTCTTTATTTTTACCCCACAATCTGCCCACCCACCCATCGCCTGCAAGAAGAAGAAGAAAAGATGTTTAGACTCTTCCCAACTGTACCGTGTTGTCAGAGTATTCCTGCAGCTTCTTCAACAACAATTTAAGACAATTAATCAACGAAGATATCTGAGCTTTTTCTACTATTAACAGTATTAAGAGTAAAGTGGTTTATTGACGTCTGATTCAGGAGCTTCCTCTACAGTATTTGTTCACCTCCAGGATCAGATCCAAGTATTGATACGTGCCTCTCACTCGGGAGTCCAATAATCCCGTTAGTATTGTTAATATCTAATCCAAAACATCCAAAATAAATCCTCAGCTCAGAGTTTTTCTTAATGCGCTGGTATCTTTCGAACATAGAAGGCGAGCGGTCCTCGTCCAGCACGGGGGAGTTAAAATAAACCACTTTTGGCAGTTTGAGTCACTCTGCTTTCACTGAGCCAAATCGTTTCACTTTCAGAAGTGGAACTCAAAGCTGCAGATTTAAGACCTCCTGATGTGACTTTATGAGTTCTGTGTCTTCACCTGCCACGGCGCCAATATGTCTCCTCTCATTTGAGCAGAGTTTTTATATAGGTTATCTTTGAGATTGCTACTTTAAACTCCACAAAGAAGGAGACATTTATAGATTTATAACTACGTGCTGACAAGGTAAACTTCCTCTGCTGACTGAGGCACATTATGTGATAAGGTACGATCTACACCACAACACATAACATTTTATTGTTGCATTGAAAAGGAATATTTTTGTGAAGGAGAGCGATTTCGTCTCTCTGACGAGGATACAGCTTCTGGGAGTGACGGTGATTAGCGATAAACGACTTCCAGCCAAGACTTCCTGTTCTGTTCACAGTCCAGTAACTCGAGAAGCAAGCGTGTGTTCAGATCAAAAGAGAAGCGAATTTTGCCACCTCGATATGTCAGCAAAATATAAACACTGTAATTTCTTGGTTCATTAAATCCCCCGCGGAGCGCCCGTTCATCTGTTTGTGCTGAGTCTCAGTGTCACTGTAAACAGTAAGTTACACAGAGGCTGCACTCCGGCTAAATACAGCGGTATGAACCTAAAACAGAAACAGAATGTCTTGTGATTGACTTTAATTAACGGCTCTTAAAAAGGTCAAAATCAAAATGAAGCTTTCTCAGGTCTGTCCTCAAGAGGAGAAGAAAACTACTTTAAAAAGCTTGTTGTTGAACGGAGGGCGGATCGATCGTTTCTGATGCATCCGAGGAAGTCGGGCAATCTGAACGGCTTTCGTGGCACAGCGTCAAGGGAATTTGTCTCAAGTTGAATTTTTGATCTAGAGCGGATTGTTAGCTGTTAGCATGCAGATGTCTGTTTATAGAGATTAATAAGAAGCTAAATCAACGCTGGTGGAAGCTGTGATGTGATTACGCCGCATTACGTTCCGCCTCCTTGTGCTCTCCACACGGACTGTTTTTCCTGCACACGCCGCAGCCTTCTGATACGTGATTGGTCAATATTACTCGGACTACAAACATACTACAGAAACCTGAACACTTCCTGTACTAAAATCCAGTCTTCAGATCCTACATCAAAGTTTATTATGTGAGACTTAATAAAGCACACAGAGCTGTGAAGACGTCCTGACCTCTTACAATGAGGAGACATGTTGTTAAACACTTGTCGACCGTCCCTTTGACTTGTGTAAATACCTGTGAGGATCAAACTTTGAATTCCCTCATTTTAAATTTAGTGACAGTGTGAGTGTCTCATATTTCCCACTCTTCGCACTGACAGTAAAGTACTCTCCGTCCCCTCCCCGCTCCCTCTGATGAGACCTGATCAGATTTGGTGCATAGTCACTATTTTAAGCGTCTGCAGTCAGCACAAATCCAGCATGATGCTTTATTACATAATGATACACCTGCGTGAAACGGTCTCATCCGGTGCTCAGCCACCTGCAGGCTGCGCTCACACCTGCCAGCACGTCACTGTCACATTCCTGCTCAGTACAACTCCACTAATCAGCGTTTACCCACAAACCACCACAGGTGGAAAGGTCAGCGTCCCAGCCAGCGGACTGAGAGTAATGGTGGGATAAAAGTCCCCTCACTGAGTGAAAGTCACAGGATGGCAGACGACCAAATCAGCAGCGACATCTCAGCGGTGGCTTGTTACCCCGTGTGCTCCATCAAAATGTCAGACGCCCGGGCCCCGGCAGGAAGGCGGAGGGCCGGACAGGCAGGTCTGGAGGAGGCCTGATAGGGTCGACCATTGTCCCCTCCATCTTGAAGAATGCCATCCTTCCTGTAAGTGGCATTTAACAAAGTCAGCCATGTGGTGCACAGAGGCGGGCCGGAGAGGGGGCCGGGGGGTGGCACAGGCCCCTTCAAAAAGTCAAGAAGTACTGTTGGCTTGTGAATGTGTTGGATGAATCACTTAACAGGCCGACAATTCCAGAGCTTCCAAAGAGACACGACAAAGAGACGCGCAATGACCACAAAAATGGCACATAGAGGTTCAGAAGGACCAATGAGACGTAAAGGGACCTCGAAGAGATTTAAAATGACCAAAGATAGACGGATAAATGACCACAGAGAAGCCACACATGACTAGAAAGAAGTACAAAACAACCAAGGAGATGTAAAATGGCCTGTAAGCTGCCCACAGACTGTAGGAAAACCACCGTACAAAGGCCTCGAATGACTAAAAAGAAGGTAAAATGACCACAAAGATAAAACCAGCTGAACGAGCACAGACTGACCACAAAGAAGGCTACGTCCACTTCTTATCTACACTCCTGCTACAGACAGACACACAAACAACCACAAAGAGGCCTCGTATGACTTTAAAGACACACAAACAGCTATTAAGGATTCACATAGTATTGTTCCAACAGGCTGAACCAGGCCTTTTTTTACTGCTGAACATTTGTGCCGCCTTCAGTAAAAGTCTTGACCTCCCCCTCCCCTTGAAAAGTTGCTGCCTCCGCTGCCTCTCTTACATAACTGTTCTGGAAGGATGTCAGGTTATCCGTAGCGGTCCTGAAGAGCAGCGGCGACAAACGTTTTTACGCTGTGAATCCATTATTGATGGGGACGAGCCTTGTTTATAGCACAACTCATTTGGATCAAGAGAGCAGCAGCCGCCGTGCAGCGAGCGCTTACGTAACAGAGCGCCGCAGCGACGGAGGTGGAAATCCTTCAGTGTTGTGTTTGAAAAGCCTCCGACACGCTCGCTGTGTGCAGCGCGATGCTATCCGAGCTGTGAGACATGCCCCGTCTTATCATCGCAGTGTGTGAAACGTGTCAGCCTCAGACACACACATCACATCTGAGAGAGGCTCTTATCACGACAGCACATCGCTTTTGTCCCTCTGAAAGGAGAGAGACAAAATACTGAAGAAAAGACAGATAAGACGTATTACAGATACAGCTGCAGGTTCTCCAGAACATCTCATCAGTTTCCCACAGAAACTGTTCACAGCCGTCCTCTGAGGTCAGAGTCGCCCTTTCACACACGTCCCTCACAGCGGGAGGTGTTCCCTGTCGGATGGGAAGAGGTGGTCTCATGTAGCAAGACTTGACGGCCCCTGCTGCTGGCGAACAATTTGGGCGTCGGCCCTCACAGCCAGAAGCTCTCGAATCTCTTCATCTGTCCAACTTGCAGAAATCTTTGCTGTTGTCGTCGTGTTAATGATCCTTCTTCTTCGACCTCGGATGTTTTTAATCATCCTGTTATGTGCTGCTCTTCTGGTTTTACACCGGACACGTGATGTAAACATCATCACCCCGCCCACTCGCACGTGGTGAAAGTTCCTGACTTTGACCTGCTGAAAAATCCAGAATTTAATTTACAGACTGAAAACATTGTTTCATCTCAGATTCTGTGAAACTGACACCAAATTGCACTTCACCTTTTCAGGGGCATTTTATATTCTTAAGTTAATCAGAAATCTTGATGTATCATTATATGATTGTCTTGAAATATTTCGAATACTGCAGAATCACTGTATCACCATATTATCGTTGTTGTGGGCCACGTACTGTATCGCATCGTAACGCATCGTAACGCATCGTATCGCATCGTATCGCATCGTAACGCATCGTAACGCATCGTAACGCATCGCATTGTATCGCATCGTATCGCATCGCATCGTATCGTATCGCATCGTATCGCATCGTAACGTATTGCATCATAATGTATCGTATCGTATTGTGAGTTACCCTGTGATTCCCACCCCGAGCGTTCACACATCGTCTCACCCCGACTTCTTGCAGACATTTTACTTGGACACTGGAAGGAAAAAGTCGGGTGAAAAATGTGGCCGTTTGCGATCACACATGCAGCCTACCCGGACAGTGTCGGTACATTTTCATGTGTGGATGGGGTTGTTGTTCCTCTTGGGTCAGAGAATCCCTGGTTAAAGAAGCTTGAAGTAATCACTTTCAGACTTTGGTTCACATCGCCAATCATTTAATAAGTATAGGAGTATAGGTCATTCTATTAGCTGTAGATGATGGTGATTTTATCTGCAGATCATCTGCTGATTCCACTCACTCTATCCTTCTGTCATCGGACTCGTCACTGGAGATCCCTTTTACAGTCACTGTATTCTGCAACAGAGTTGTTTGCTGTTATCTGGCATTATAAACACTTTGATTTTTCCATTAATAAAAACCTTACGTACTGTGGCTCTGAAGGTCAAGACACAACATTTCAAAGAACATGTCACCAGGGCGCTGCTTAGCTCACTTGGTGGAGCGGGCGCCCGTGTACGGAGGCTGCAGTTCTCCACACACTGGTCGCGGGTTCGGCTCCCGGTCACGTTTCCTGTCTCTGCTCATCTGTCCTATAAATAAAGGCAACAAAACAATCCTTTAAAAGAAAAACAAGCAGTAACGCGCTACTTTTTGATTCGTGTTAAACCTTTTTCTGTGTCTCAAAATGATTGAAAATGAGGGACACCTGGATGATTCTTGCAGCTTACATATTGTTTCGTCTCTTAACAGCACTCCATTGCATGCTAGCTTCAGCCGTATCAGACAAATAAAGTGGGGAGTGTTTCAAAGTTACTACATGTCAGAGTGGTTACATAAGACAGGATTTTTTTCTATTAAAATGTGTAGAATACCAAAGACAATACTGACGTCTGAACCCTGAACCTGACTTCAACTGAACCTTTTTACACAGAATATTGGAATCACATCATGAAAGGGTCTTAGTACTAACTGTTGGAACAGTTACAGTGATCAATAACTCCTTTAGCTCACATACAGGCTTGTGAAAGACAAATAAAAATGTGAACCAAACTTTTAACTAGGTTATAAATGATTTTACACTTTGCTTTTAACACAATTTGACTTTGTAACCTCAGTTTCCTCCTACCATTCAGAGAAATGCATGATGGGAGAATTATACGCTTCCAGTAGCTTTGATGGACTTGTAACCTGTCCAGATTTTTGAGCTTTGATAGACCTCAGCCCCCCCGGGACCCTGCACAGCAGAAGCAGCAGGTAGATCACAGATGGACGGAGAGATGGATAATTACCTGTCAGTCAGCTGTTCTATCTGACGATAACGTCTACACTAAACGGATGTTACCGTGTTCTTTCATGGCAGATAAAAGCTCACAGGTGTGATGTGTGCAGCTGTCACTCCGGATGAATCATGTTGCATGAAGCAGCCTCGTCCCTGCGAGCTGCAGGCCGTCCCTCCCTCGGTGCCACAGGTGAATAAAAGGCTAATTCCTCCATTTAAAGGGGATGATCGCCGCGTGGATCGCATATTGACCGGCTAAATGAGTGATGGGCTCTCTGACTCTGTCGTCGGTCCCAGCGGCTCGGAGGATGAATCACTGCGGGGATACCAGCGGGTGATGCAGGCAGAGCTGGACCGCCTGCAGCCACGGAGAGAGGGGAGCGATGCTGCGCTCTAGTGGCTCGCATGGAGAATAACAAGCAGGTTTTTAAACATCTTTACAAACCTGCTGTGAAATCTGTCTGGCTGTGTGTAACTGACCGTTTATACGCTGCAAAACTTGAATAGACTAGACTGTCTTTGTTGTCACTGCACATTGTACAACCAAATGTGCTGTGCATCTCTTTAAACTAGAATAACATTCACTACATGTATACAAACACACACACACACACACACACACACACACACACACTGTAAAAAAGGATTTCTGAGGGTAGTGAATAAAATCCATGCAAATTGTGTAAAATATACTGAAAGTATATAAGTTAGCAAGTGAAATATATTGAAATATTAACCTACATTACCTAATTTTCAACAGTAACAATTGCAACCCAAAATAACGTGATAAAATCTACCCAAAGATATCGGAGTGTGCATGTGCAAACGCTTGTTCTGGGCTGCAGGCCAGGGTTGGATTAATTGGTGTTCACCAGTGTCGGTGTGCCATCGGGGTTAAAGTTAAGATGTGTATCATAGAAAGAATGAAAGTGGTTATATATTAATTAGTCAGATGTACCAGACGATTTGTAGTCGGTGTGTCTGTATGTGACAAGACATTTAAATGTGTAGCCCTCTCTTAGCGGTTACACTGGCCGACTTTCCTGAACACTATTCAGTAAATTAACACGAGCAGGCTCATGCTGTTGATTAGAATTCATCTTTATTTGAGCATCTTGAACTCCCAAAAGGCTGCACGGTGGTGCAGTGGTTAGTGCTGTCGCCTCACAACTAGACGGTTCCTGGTTCGAGTCCCGGTGCTAAGTGGTTTGCATGTTCTCCCCGCGCATGCGTGGGTTCCTTCCACAGTCCAAAGACATGCTCCTTAGCTTCATTGGTGACACTAAATTGCCCGCGCGTGTGAAAACTTGTCTCGGTGTCAAAAGTTATTATTACATATTTTTATTAAGTAATTAGTTTTATGTAATCTATTGAGAAATGTTGAGTAGAATTTACCTAATTTATTTTAGTGTATCATAGTTGTTAAATTTAGGTACTCTCCACTGAAAACATAGTAAAATCTACTCCACCAAATGAAGTGCAAATTGTTACCTCATTGTTTTTGAGTAGATTCTATAGGTTGTTTTTTATAGTGCATTACAATGGTTTCAAGTACAAAAAAAAGACGTAAAAAATTAAATATATAAAACAAATATACTTGAGCAACATCAAGTGAATAGTTTTAATAGTGAATTTCATATTTAATTCCTGAAAAATTCAGTCTTTTATTGTTTGTGTGTGGTTTAGATTCACGCACGTACAAAGTAACATTTAACACAAGGTTCCTCTGAGGCTGATGCATGTCAGTGTTGGTATTACAAACTAAGTACTGGATAAATTGATCTGATATTGAGTTATAGGGTTTCATCTTGTGAAGACATTGAATGAACCATGTTTTAGTTGCCAACATATTTCAGTGTAGAACAAAGTGTTGGACTGACAAAGAGTCATGCTGCTAGAACGGGTAAAACTCAACATTCAGGATTTCAAGGTTTCCCTGAATCCTTGGTTACTCAGCGTCTGCAGTCTGGTGCCGGAGACGCAGTCATAGCCAGGAGTGTGCGCTGACGTTTGCACGCTATCCCTCACGCTGTCCCTCACACGCGACCACTGTTGGTTCCAGACAATGGACCCCCCTCAGAAAACAATCTTTGGAGAATCCAGCAGGAGTCTCATATTGTTCTCGACAAAGAGGAGAAGCCGGGAGTGTCGAGGAGACGCTCTGCAGAACAATGGAGGCTGTTTGTCATCATCTTTATTCAATATCAAAGGACAAAAGAGAGAAAGGACGGAGTGAAAGCTTTTACCAGCGACAGGAAGAGGTGACTTACTGACTTTATCGTGTTATTGTGAGTGACTTTCCTATAACACCATTACTTTGAGTCACTTTGTCTCTGACATCCAGTAAAATCTGCAGCTCAATGACTCCAATTTATCACCTAGAATAAGAAAACTACGACTACTGTAGACATTTTGTAGTTTTGAAACCTCAGCTTCAGCCTTGGGGCGGTCTCCATCTTGGTGTTTTGTGTCCCAATTCAGGGGCTGCATCCTACGAAGGACGTATTTGAAGGCCGTCAAAGCGATGCGTCGAAGGTTGTCCCATTTCGAAGGCTTCTTCAGAAGCGTCTGCCTTTTCATGGGCCATGAAGGATCCATCGAGTGCGTCCTTCAAGGCCCAACGTATCCAGAAATTCATCGCGCACCATTTCACAAAAGATGGCGGACTCTTGCGCGGCCGAGGAATACACTTTAAATGCAAAGGTTTTTAGCTTCAACTCACTTAAGCTAGAGATCCAACCATCCATCCATCCATCCATCCATTATCTATACCTTTATCCTGCTCAGGGTCACGGGGGGGCTGGAGCCTAACCCAGCTGTCATTGGGCAAGAGGCGGGGTACATGCTGGACTGATCACCAGTCAATCACAGGGCTGACACACGGAGACAGACAACCTTTGACACTCACATTCAGACCTACAGGCAAATTAGAGTCACCAATGAACCTAACGAGCATGTCTTTGGACTGTGGGAGGAAGCCGGAGTACACGGAGGGAACCCACGCATGCACGGGGAGAACATGCAAACTCCCACTTTGTCCGAACTGGGGTTCGAACGGGGAACCTTCTAGCTGTGAGGCGACAGCGCTAACAGTGGCACTCCTGTGCAGCCCTATCTAGTGACACAAATGTTAAAAAAACAAAACTTGTTGGCTTTGAAACGTCTAATTGTCTTTAAAATAACAGGTTACATGACGTTAGTTATGTTAGCTAGTTAGCCAGCTAGCTTCCAATTGCTAGGCTTTGTGTTGCAAAGGTTAGGGCGGGAATGACTGGTGACGCAAACAGGAAATCTAAATTCAGACTACGAAAGACGCATTCTTCGTAAAACGAGTCATTCGAAGGATGCAGCCCCTGAGTTGAGACACAGCTCATGTATTGACGAGAGGGCAGAGTTGGAGTGTAGCTACGTTATCTAAAGGCTAATCATTAGCTTGCCGTTTAGCGAGTTAAGGACAGTGTTAACCAAAGAATGAGACTCTATTTGTGGTGTCAGCTGACCGAGGTGGTTTTATTTGACTAAGCCACTTCTGATTCATTAGAGAACCATTATCTTTGACCTCATTTGCATTGATCACCGTTATATACCACCACCAGCTTTTATTGCTCTCTGATTCATCCATCAAAGGATCACTATTAAGCCAGAAATGATTCCAACAAGCCCATATTTGGAGTGACTACACAGAAATGAAGCACATTTTTGGCATTCTTTGACTCAGCTTTCATTGTGTCGACCCCGCAGGAGAATATGTTCCATGTTTAGGATTTTCCCGTCCAGGAGGTCGATGTGGCGGAAACGTAGACAGACATCACAGCCTCGTCCAGACGGCCGGCGCTGCTCTGATGGAGACTGGCCTGGTGAAGTGTTTGTGTGTTGTCTGAGCTTTATATACTGTACATTATGACAAGCACAAAGGCAAGGTCAATAACGTGAAGTGATCCGCCGGGTCAAAGGACCTGGCCGTGTTCCAGCTATTGTTTGAGCGGTGTTTTTTTTCAAAGCAAGTATGCAAAGCCCTTGACTGCACTCGCGCTCAGCTCTCGAGTATTTCCTGAGGAGGATTCAATGAGACAATAGCAGCGAGTGGCTCGAATGTCAGCACGAAGGGACGGCTCTGAGGAGGTCGGGACGCTTTACTCCGTGACTGAATGTGTGGATATGCAAAGTGGCGCAGGACAAGCAGTAAACAATAGCTGTAGAGTATATAGTACTCAGAGTTCTGAGGAAGTTCTGGACGTTTTGCCTTTGTGTGTTACAGGCTTCCTCAAGCCGATGGAAACACAATGACATAACTGAGCACGAGGCAGCTGTGACCTCAAGAGTCCAGCAGCAAAGAGCTATTGATGATGCCAACATGAATTTTCTTTATAGGCTTAAAACTGTCACATGAATAAATAAAACGCACAAAATGATCGAGTGCAACAACAACTCTGAAGGTTTACAAACAGATGAAATATTACATTAATCTCTCTCACACCACCTCCGAGTCTAGCTGAAGGAAAGTGAAGTGTCCTCCGAGGTCAGCTAGCTGTTAGCGTGCTTTGTGCCGAGTGCACAGGAATCTACTCAAAGGCAAGTGAGATGCTAGGTTAGCCAACGAGCAAACTACGATTCATCCGGAGTAATAAACATTTATTAATGTTTCGTATACTGCATGCTTTTATGACTTTGATTTTTAATATTAATAGAAAATAGAAAAAGCAATAAAATCCAATATAATTAGGTCTTCTTTGTCCGGGTGAGTATAAACATGTGACATTGATTTGAGGACACTGGGTCACATGACTTGAAAGCTATTGGAAAAAAAAGAACATTAATTTTCCAATAGAAATATTAATAGAAAAAGCAATTAATTCATTCGGCCAATTTAGTATTCATTTCTTATATTCATTTTGAGCCATTAGGTCACATGACCTCGAAGCTTTTGGCAAAAAAGAGCCCTTACTCTATGTAAAAACACGTATAGAAAATAAAAGAATAACATATTTAAAATAAGTGGTGTTCCTAATTTAGTTGTAGTTTTTAGTCCTAATTTTTATACAATAAAATCGTGGACGTACTATAAAAACATTAGTTTTGTATTCAGTTAACAGTAATTTGTTGATGGTCCCTTAGCTAACCGTCCTCCCTCTACCAACACTGGGGGAAGCCGAGTGAGAGAGCGCCGCTGGCTCCCGAGTGAATGTCGAATATCCTACTTAAAACTAACTTCACTGCGGTTAAAGAGCCTCCTAAATAATTTCTATTTTTCCTGAATGTTTCCTAAATTTTAAAGTAACTAAGTAAGTAAATACACAAGTGGAATCCCTGGATTAGCATATATAGCTAAAAGCAGATACATGTACAGTACAACCAGCTTGCTAATCAAGCTAGTTAGCTTTTTTGCTAGCAAACTAGCATTTATTTATCAGATATCAGAAAGATATCACAGACATTAGTTGTAGTGGGTCAGTTATCCATGTTTTCATCTCTACACAGTTAGCTTCAGCAGCTAACTCAGTGGGATTTGATTTAAGATAATAAGTAAGAAATGTTTGTTAACACTGCAGCTAAAAGGGTTAGCTACAGAAACAGCTAGCTTAGCTGGCTAGCTGCCTCTGTAGATTCCAGTGCTGGTGGCAAACAATGCTAATCCAGGGGGCTTAATGAGGCTGTTTGTGTTTAACCTACATTAGTTTTGATCCAAAGATGAGCATTTAAATTATTTCTGTTGAATTTAAAAATCTTAAGAAGGACTGTTCTGCTAGCCGTGTTTCCCAAATCTCTACAAGAGTTAGAACGTTTAAGATTAGCAGACGGCTGTGATTCAATGTGATTTTAGGTCACTTAAGAGCAGAAACCTTCTTGTCTCTGGTGTCAGTGTGTTTATGCATGTTTCCCAGTTTACCAAACACTCATAAATACCAAAGCCACATTCTCCGGCCTCTTATGAAACACTTCCTGCCCTCATGGCAGCCGCTGACCTCTTATCAGCTCCTCTCAGCCTCCTGTAGGTTATAAAACCACCGAGCTGCTGATGAGTGGAAACCAGAAGCACTGACACAGGCTCAGCTCTCCGCCATTAAAGAATAAAATAACAAAAAACAAGGTGATAACGAGCCGGGACCTTTGTCCTTTCTAATTTACAGGCGTGATTAAATTCCTTCACAGTTATTCATAGCCTCCGTCCTCCTGCTTTTCTCAGCATTATAAACAAGTAGCTGTGTTGGGGTTAAGATACGTGCTATCCAAAGAAAGCCTTGAAAAATAACCCTGCGGTTGAATCCTTTAAAGCCGAGGGAGGAAAGCACATCACACGGCTGAAATAGCAACAAAATGTCAAATCAGATATGAGAATCAGCAATTGTGTCTGAGTCTGAATTATGTTTTGTTCAGTCACAATCACAATGTTTGAGGAGGTCCTCCCCTGTCGTTACGGCGCTGAGGCATCACGTACTGGAAGCTTTTTTTGGGTATCATACCACCGAATGAAAACAACCAGCTTCCTCGCGCCCTCGGGCAGACAAAACACGACTTTAGCTCCTCTAAAAAAAAGCTTCCTGCAGAGAGCACGTACGGCTCGAAGCGCACTGCCTGATTGTCTTGTATTTGTGCCAGCAGCGTCGTGGCCTCCTCTCTGATGGTCCGACCCGGTGCCACCGGGAGACGAGCCGCGACTGGAGATGACGTTTCTGACCCCGAGGACAATGGAGGCAGAGACGTGCTGGTTAATAATGCATCACAAACTGGGCTCTGTGGTGCCAGCCAGATGCTGCCTCTGATTGCAGTCACAGAGGCTGAGCACAAAGTACCGAACACGTATTAGTCGTTATTATTTACAATTATAATCAAGCAGCCAGTTTGGAATCAGGATGGATTATATGATGTTTCAAGGCCGAAGCCAAGAGGTCAAAAAATCCTTAAGTGTTTGCTTTTAATACTTTGGTTCGAAGCTAAATCCTAAGAGTATATTATGTCACTTTTAGGCATGTTAGTTTGTTATCTCTCCTTCGCTCATGGTCATTAGATTCTGTGCACCTCACAATGCAGAGGATGAATCCCTGGTGAGGCTTTTCCTGTCGCGCCCCCATGAGGTTGTGATTTCTATTTTCTATTTAGGGATCGTTAGTAAATGTTAGGGGCTGCATAGTGGTGCAGTGGTTGTCGCCTCACAGCTAGAAGTGTGGCGTGTTTTGAGTTTGCATGTTCTCCCCGTGCATGTGTGGGTACTCCGGCTTCCTCCCGCAGCCCAAAGACATGCTCGTTAGGTTCATTGGTGACCGGAAAAGCAGCCGCTTAGCTCCGCCTACCCTCTCTGGCAGACCAACCACTGCTTGGTGATGGAAAACGCGTCACTAACTGGGCGCCGCTTCTGATTTTATCCACTAAAGTCACCACAGACACCCAGTCTGTAATACTGCAAATGTAAAGGCTTTCATCAGCGGGCCATAGGCTCGATCACCATCGTGTTACCTCATTCAGCGATAGATAGTGACTCAACAGACATTTGTTTACATGAAAATCTTCAAGGTTATCACTTTAAAGCACCTGTGAAACGTACTGTAATTAACACTGATGCCTCTATATGAGCTACAAAAGCAAACAAGGCCATCAGCGACAGCACTGATTATATCTTTGAAGTTATTTTGGATGCCTGTAACCTCTGCCGGGGGGGTAGGTGTCAGGCGAGGCCAAATCAGCCTTTTTCTAGGTTTTCCACAGAATAGATTCACAGCGATACACATGCACAGGAAAAGATCAGCACAGAGATCAGAGGGACAATTGTCCACAGTGGGGGCCAAAATCAACACAAACTGAAAGGAGCTTTAAGAACAACTCTTCAGTAAATGTTCTCAGTTATATAACAATCATTATGATCTCTTTGAGCAGAGAAATGACTCCCTAATCAACACTTGTCGACTTTAATCTCCGACAAATAATGGAAACTCTGCAGCATTCTGAGGTCACACAGTGACTGCTTTTCAACACCGGACTGACTCCAGACGACACGGCAGATTTCCCCGCCTGTAAAGAGCTGATATCCCGCAGCTCCTTTAAAGAAATTATCTTAAAGAAGTCAAATTACTCTGCTGGAAGCGGACTTTGATAAAAGAAAAAAAAAAGTCTCTGCTGGACTAAATTGTGAACTTTTTCTTTCCTCGGCTTATAAAGTATTTCGATGCTCTTTCACCTCGATGTGATTGCCAACAGGAGGGAGGAGAGGCGGCCTGAAAGTGGACAGAGAGAGAAGTTAAACCACAAGGACACAGAAGAAGAAGGAGCAGAGAGACTGATGCATTCATCCACAGGCTGTAAAGGATGTAAACGTCACTCCTGAGCGTTTATACTGCAAAAGATTTTTATTTCAACCGACTGTTGAGTCTGTACAGGAGAACAATTTGTACATAAATAGGCAATAGTTATAAATATCAGCGGTTTGGCTGGTACAAAATTAAAAAAGAACATATGGTACATTATCTACAAGTGCCACTTTGGGTTTTTGTACAACATTGTCTCTTGTTGGATTGTCCATGTAGTCCATTCACACGTTATCTGAGCCGCCCTGCTCGTGCAGCCGCAGCGGGTACACAGTATGTGTCCGGGGGGAGGATGTGGCATTTGGACGACGGAGGACCGAGGAAGGGGGGGGTAGCGTCAGTTATGAGTGTGTGAAAGAGACAGGATTATTGAGCTGCAGTGATGGTGTGTTTCTTTAAAGTCTAGAGGGGGTTATTAGTCGCTGGGTGTCTCCTTAGATATTGCAGTACACACACACATGCGCGCGCGGTCATCAGCCACTTAGACGGCGGCTGAATCACGGAGCCCGGGGCCGGGGAAAAACTATATTCATCATCATGAGGGATCATGGCACAGGGCGTGAAAACAAAAACACAATCCAGTGGTTAGTTTGTTCACATCAGCTGTTTGTAACACGTTTATCATGACGCACACTCGTCCTCTCGTACACTGTGGCTATATACAGCTCTGCATGTACACTAAACAATCCATTTCTTCACTGGCAGAGAAGTCACTTCTAACACCTCAGATTAAAGGTTTCCATCACATTATGTAAGACGTCTTCACTGCTTCCTCGCTGTCTGACGCTTCAGGGGTCCGCTAAAGAATGTGAGAACCCCCCCGCTCTAATGAGACAAAATAAATTACACTACACACACGAATACGACAACACTCACACATCACGTCTCCTATGAACCACGCACGCGCACGAACATGCAGACACCGCCCCACACACGGCTTCACAGAGATTTCAATGCTGCGTGAGTCATCGGCAGAAACTCACGTTTGGTCCCTGAAATTGAGCTAAAACATTCAGACGGGTAGAATGGGCGATGTGCAGAGCGATCAGAGGATAAAAAGATGGATGATTTTTTACATGTTAACTTAAGGGAGGGGGGGGTTAGTATAGAAAACATCTGTGTGCATCAAAACACTCTGTACACACTCTGTTTCACCGTTCGAACATCCACAATCATCTCCCTTCCTTTCTGTGCAATATCACCCTCGTGTGTGCAGAGCTGGTACTGAAGGTGAGTTGTGTCGATTACATAACTCCTACAAACACACAGCGTTTACCTTTAGAGCTGCACAACCGCACGGCGCGCACACACCTAAACACACAGGCAGCAATTTCTTTCTCATCAAATCCACCTCAGCCGTGCTTCGAAGAAGTCTGGGGGCCGTTTGAAAGCCGAGCCAATGTGCAAACGCTTCCAACACTAATAAATCTACGCTGTGATGTTAACTTAATGGGGCAAAGATGATCAAATAAAGCTAGAATATGAGCATTACTTTGGCTTCACAACCTTCAATCCTCTCCTCTGGGTTTACACCGTTTATGACCAAAGTAATGAGAATTTCAGTTGAATAAATCCAGTGTGTCTTTCTGCTCTTCACCGTTTTCAGTTCATACAGTAGCTTCAAGCACGTTCTGTATACTCAATCAGTGATGTATTATAACAGTTAATACTGGCCTGTGTGACACCAGAGCAGTTTGATCGCACGCTGTGCTAAAACAAGGCAGATTAATCTCAGTGCAATACGCAAAGTTAAACTTAAGGAACACGGGTTAATAAATAAAACAAAGAAAGAGGGAGCCATAAAAGAATGGCCGCCTGAGCAGCAGTCCGTCTGGGTGGCTTTCCTCGCGGGGGAATTCATGTCGTCGGCTGGATTCCAACATTATCACAGAATATCTGCATCAGGACTCTCGAGCAGCAACCCTTTTTAAAACCGATACATCATCTTTCTTTAACCCTGAATTGAATGACCCTGATCCTGATCTCACGCTTGACCTGAATCCAACCTGCGAGGTGCAAACTGAACCAGTCTGCACTCCTGCAGGGCTTCATCAGGCCGTCTGCTTTAAAGGAATACTTCTTAGTTTTAGGTAATACGGCTTTTAGCTTTCTCGCTGAGTTAGGTGAGAAGATTGACGCCACTCTCTCATGTCTGTACGGTAAATATAAAGCTGGGGTCGGGGGGCAGTTAGCTTAGCTTAGCATCCCAACTCGAAACAGTGGGAAACAGCTCGCCTGGTTCTGTCCAAAAGGAATCCGACCATCAGCACCTCTAAAACTCATAATAAACAACAATAAACAAGTGTTAAAACTTGGGCAGTCAATTAACTGTGTATTAATTACATGCTTTGTGATTAATTAATCCATATTAATCCCTTGTATCAACATTGTTTTTGAGAGGCGATGCTTTACAGGAGGATTTAGGGCCTGTGTCCACTGACGGCTCACAGCGCTCTCAGTTGAAAATAGTTCAACTTTTGAAACACCGCCGCACTCGTTAATGTCACTTCTCCCTCACCGCCCAATCAAAATCGAGAAGGGGCGGGACTTCTGACATGAACTTTGTCAACAACAATGGTGGAGGAGAAGATGATCCCTTCGTTTTTTCGAGGGTACAATTTCCTTGTCTGGAGCTGCTGCTAACGCAGGACACGACTCCTGTCCATTGTTTTCACATTTCCTTAATTAAAGCAAATATGAAGCATACAGAGAAATTTAAACAGACTTAACGATCTCTACCAAGGGAAGCGGAAATGTCGCAAGACAACTTTCGTAACCTAGCAACAATAAGCCCCAATGGGCTTATTATTATTATAAAAATGGCGTTAGTGGACACAGGCCCTTACTCCTCTGGTAGTATACAGTAGCTTCAGACTTCTAAGCTAGCTGCTAAGTGCTTTGTGTTGAGGTGATAATTTAAGCTTTAAAAACTCTGACTGTAAGAATATCCCTTATTGCAGAAACAGCACAGAATGAACAGAAGCAGCCGCTCTATCTGCGCATTTTTAAATTTTACATTCAGAGGGCCAAGAAACGTTTCGGCAGCTGCTTCCAACTTAATTACACAGTGCAACTAATTCGCCTAATATTGTTTACCACTCATTTTATCTTGGCTTGAAACCTCTGCTCTTGAATCCATAAAGTTTCTGCTAACAGCCAAGAAACAGTCGGGGCCAAAGCCCCCTAAAAAACTGCAAATAGTTGTTTTTAGACTGAACAAGATATAAAACATGTTTTTATATGAGCTTTAGAGGTTTTGTGCTAGGCTAGCTGCCTCCCTCTGTTTCCAGCCTTTATGCTAAGCTAACCTTCTCATGGCTACAGCTTAATATTGTCTTTGCAGACATGAGAGTGGTGTCTTCTTAGCTAACTCTTAACTAACAAAAACACATATTTCCCCATGTGTCGAATATTCCCTCAGCTCCAGTCGGAGTTCTCATTGGCACTCAAAGAATCAATACTTCAACACGACACCAAACGAAGCGCTGATGCTGGTTTTCTCCTCCGTGATTTCACACCTCTTCGGCAAAGAGCGTCTCCAACATTTACAAAGTGCAAAACTCAAAGCTGCATCTCACTCTCGAGGTGGATTTTGCAGGTATTGAACCGTTAACGGGAAAGGAATGATCATAATCATCTGTACTCGGAGAACTGGAGGTGAGGCTGATGTTGAAATGCTGTTTTTGCTGATGAACACTGTTTGATCGCCACCTCCTCTCGACACTATACTTTTGTTCTTAAGCTGATCACCAAAGGAGGTCATCAGATCGACGTTACAGGCCGTCACTCTGCTCTTTCTTCCTCCCAACAAGTGCAACAGAAAGCCTTCAAGAGTCAGTGGCCACAAAGGCATCTGGACGTCCCAGAGAAGGCTGTTGGCACGAAGAAGTGATGTAACTGTGGAAACATCGATGGCTTTCAAGTTCAGAGGCTGAGGATGGCGCCGTCCCCGCCTGGTGCTGCTCTCTGGCATGAAGACAACCGGCCTGCATCGAGTTCCCTCTCAGATCCAGTGTGATTGTGGCAGTAACAGAGCAGAGACACCGGGGGGCGCTCTCTCTTTCTCTCCTGCATCCAGCACAAAATGTCCAGAGCATCTCTGCCTCCTCTTTCTCCTCAAACGCAGCCACGGTGAGCATCGAAAAGTCTCTGATTGGCTCGACTCCCTCGCTCTCGTCTCAGCTTCGTCTGTCCTTCGTCTGTTTTCCTCACAGGGTGGCCAGGATGCGAGAGAAGGAGATGATGACGGAGAGGGTGGTCTGGCCCACGCCGAACACCAGAGCCTCCAGCGGTGCCATGTCCTTCCCTGCCACTCGGTACACCCCCGCCACCGCCGCGCCTGAGGGGGAGAAAACACACATCAGCAGCGTTAACACACAAAGAGAGTAAACAGATGGGCAGGCGCACAAACACAGCTGTCTGTCACGGCCTGTCACCATTAACACAGATTGTCCGCTCACAATGAGGACAAACACGTCCTCCCTCAGCTTTTCCATCCATCAGGGAAGCTTCAGCCGGGAGTCAAGAAATCTGCACAGAAGTAGTTTTTTTTTTGGTTGTTAAAAGATGATGGAGCGTTCGTGCAGGGAGTGGGGATGTTACTCAGTTCACAGCCACACACTGTGTCGACTCGCTGAGCGTCCTACAGCAGTTAAAGCTCAGCATCACGATGCTGTTCGGGCCGTCGGAATGGTAACAAGCAGCCACAGAGGAACTTTGTATGAATCTCTAATCACAGAAACAAAACAGATCGGCCTGAGTCTGGTTGGAAACTAAGAGAAAACAGAGAAATAAAGCTGGATTTAAAAACCATGACAACCTTATTTCTTTAGAGTCTCTGTCCCATGAGGAATCAAATGTGATGTAAACACTTTTTGCCAAAGTTTTATTATATTTCATGGGTTTTAAAGGGGATGGGACTTCATTCAGAGTTATTTCCAGGTTTCTGTGAAATATACGCAAGTAAAAATGTCAGTATCAAATAAGCCCCGTGTACAGAGGCTACGGTCCTCATCGCACTGATCGCAGGTTCGACTCTCGGTCTGCCGATAATTTGGTGCATGTCATCCCCCGCTCTCTACAGCTGTCCTATCAATAAAGGCAAAAGCCAAAAAAATCATCTAACATGTCTTCCTCCTGTAAATTATATTTTAATATTTTAACGAACAATAAAATATATCAAATTAAAAGCAACTCAGGAGGCGCCGGTTTAGCTTGTGCGTCCCATATAAAGAGGCTACAGTGCTCAGTGCGGCAGCCCTGGGAGTTAACTCCCACCCTCATCGCCGCTCTCCTTTCCCAGGGCAAATGGGCTGAAACTTTTCTAGACCATCAGCTCAGTGGTCCTCACTCTGTTAGCATGGATTTGGTGAGATATGATGCAAAAATACGGCTTGTTGTGGAACGGAAAGCTGCAGTTATTCTGAGTTATTGCTATGTAGTATCAAATACTGTAGTTTGTCTCACTTATCTTCACAAACAGCTCATGGAGGATATGAGTGTAAATCATGTTATTTTTTTAACCCGTGTTGGCGCGATCATTTTAAGAATGGTGTTTATATGGAAACATGCAGATGTTTTGTTGCCTTTTAACGGACACATATTAGAAAGTGAAGCAGAAGACTTTTACCCTCTTGTTTCAAGTTCAAACTGCTGCATCCTACAACTCCCAGCATGCATATCTCTGTCGGACTCCCCCTGCACAGTAACTGTAGTAAAGTGCCTCTTTCAGTTTTAATTTACAGTGTTTGAGTTGCGCATGAAGCATAAATAAACAAGATTTAATTAAATTACCACAAGCTAATTCTTCAGGACCCCCGAGGCGCCGAGGCAGTTGCCCGATTTGTAATTCAGCCTTGCAGCGTTGCATCATGTTGGCACCAGTTTCTAAATATTTAAACTGATACAGAGGCTCAGTTTAATGTTGTGACAGAGTTTAAATACGGACCGTCTTACATGGTCAACATATTCACATTACTTATTACTGCTGTTTGTCTTCGGTGTACAGACCTTCAAAATAAAACAATAGTTATCTTTAAATTTTAAGATTTTCAGAATAAAGGTTTTGAGTCGGGCGAAAATAACTATGAACCAGAAAACAGTTGAAGCTTCTCTGGTGCATAAACAGAAAAGGAAGGTAAAGAGTCCTCACTCTTCCTCCCTCTCTGTCCCTCTGTCAGCTCCTGTCTTCCTCTGTATGACAGGAGTCAACACACACTCCCTCCCTCCCTCTCTCTCTCCCTGTCACCTCCCGTCTCCTTCTCCTTGGTCGGCTGGAAGCCGAACGCTGTCGAGGTCACTCTATAAAAAGGATTTAAAAAGACAAACAAAAGAGGAGTAACGGGACTTACTGGTGATGACGCCTCCGGACAGCGAGGCCAGGAAACCCACGCTGACCAGCACCAGGGTGATGAGGCGGCCCCGCTTGTGGCGCTGCAGCATGACCAACATGAGCAGCCCCACGGCCCCGTGGACGAAGAGCGAGGAGAAGAGACACCACAGGAACACCCAGTACCACATCTCTGACAGGGAGACAGAACACAGGCAGATGTAAACTCAGCTTTAACTTAGAGAGGATGGATTAATAACACAGACCCTGCTTTGCAAACTGGAGGTTTGTGGATTCACCAGGAAGAGTCACCAGTTGCATTGTGGGAAATGTAGGCTACAGTTAAGGCTGCTTGATTATGACATATATCTATCCATCCATTTTCTATGCCGCTTATCCTGTTCAGGGTGGCAGTGGGGCTGGAGTCTATCCCAGCTGTCATTGGGCGAGAGGCGGGGTTACACCCTGAACTGATCGCCTGTCAATCACAGAGACAGACAACCTTTTACGCTCACACTCACACCTACGGGCGATTTAGAGCCACCAATGAACCTAACGAGCATGTCTTTGGACTGTGAGAGGAAGCACAAAATGTATGTTGCATTCACACTGACTCAGGAGGCAATTTGGATATAAAAGTGGACAAGAGCAGGACTGTAAAATCAGCTGAGGCCGGCAAAGATTACTATAAAGGGTTATGGTAGAAGGCAGCTCCATCCCAAGTCACACAGGCAGAGAACACAGGTGAGAGAAGACAAATAAATGTATCTGCACGCCGTCCTGTTGGACTGCCCGTCTGTTTTTCCCATGCTATCCTGAAGGCGTTCTGCTGTCGGCCATCTTTGTGAATACATGCGATGGGAGGGGCGAAAACGCACGGCTGGAAAGAGTTGTCTTAAATTCATAAAATAAATAAACGAATTGAATGTGGCACCAGAAGTTCATCGCAATCATCTTGTTTTCAGAATCATTACTGGAAAAAATTCTGACAAAGTTATTAAATAATTAATAAACTGCACTGAGAGAGAAATCCATGAGTCGGTCTGATTATCCAGCTTTGACATTTTTCCAGGTGGATACGACTGGAAATCGAGCGTTCTCTTTCTGTGACTTAAAGTCAGATTTCACTGTTATTTCAATAATCTGTCTCCCACGACCGCTCATGCTGAGTGCTTTAGTAAATCACTGCAGCGCCCCTTAAAGCAAAGACAGTGAAGATGATTGATCCCAAAGGACTTCCACTTTCACAGGGAACAATCAGATAAACACTCCTCCTGCACAGGTACAGATAGAACGTCCTTGTCACATAGATTTCATTGCTCAGTTAGAAATGCTTTCCCGCTCCGTGGACCTCCGGCTGATCTCCTGATGCATCGTTCAGATTTACACACAACAGATCGTGTTTGAGCACGTTGCGGCTACAGATCGGCGTGCACAGATACTGTGTGAGGGAGGATTTCAATCTACAGCAGCCTCGGTCTCAGTCAGGCCTCATGAAGGAGGCAGCCGACCGCGGTAATGGACCTGAGGTTGAGACGTATAAAAAAGGCTGTGAGGCGAGCCGCTGTGAGCTCGCATTAAGCGGTAAATGGAAGATGTCGTCTGGAACAGGAGTTGTGGTTAGCGTCTGTGAATCTTTGGCTGGACGGTGGATCAACGCTCGCTTGTTTAAGTTGCAAAATGAAAAATGTTTGATTCTGAAACTGACAAAAATTGTTGAATGATGCAGTGAGAGCTGCAAAACACAAGAAAACATGTCAGGCATCCAAACAAGGCCCAGATTTTGCTGCCTTATCAATACATCATATTAAAAAGTGGTTAAAACACTCAGCACTAGGTTAGATGACATATACTTCTGGGTTATGGTGTGGCTGTCCCAAACTATTTACAGGATTATTGACTTCTTTTTTCTTATTATGATGTTGTTTATAGTGTCATTTTGTTTACGTCTTGTACATAAGCTGTCTGAAACGTTTCCTTTTACACCTCACAATCATTCATTCATCATCAAGTTCTCTTTTGGTGTAATCCTCAAACATTTCTGACAAAGTCAACATTCACACCAAACTTTATGTTCGTTCTTTCCCTTAAATTGTCAAGAAAAACAGAGTAAATCCATCCATCCACTATCTAACCAGCTTATCCTATTAAAGGTCCCCGGGGACTGGAGCCTATCCCAGCTGTCACTGAGGGAACACCCTGGACTGATCGGCAGTCAATCACAGGGCTGACACACAGAGACAGACAAACTTTCACGCCTACGCTCACACCTACGAGCAATTTGAGAGTCACCGATGAACCTAACGAGCATGTCTTTGGACTGTGGGAGGAAGCCGGAGTACCCGGAGAGAACCCACGCATGTACGGGGAGAACATGCAAACTCCTCACAGAAAGGCCCACTTGATCTGAACAGGGACTCAAACCAGGAACCTTCCAGCTGTGAGGCAACAGCGCTGACCACTGCACCACCGTGCAGCCCATATAGTGTATAGAGTAGAACCAGCCTGCCAGAGAGGGTAGGCGGAGCTAAGCAGCTGCTTTTCCGGTCTCTGCAAGTGTTGCGAGTAAACAGTAATCTACTATGGCTGAACAAACAAAGAAAAGATGGATGACTACAGATACAACTTCAACAATAAGTGAAAATCCAAAGAAAAAGAAACAAACTCGACGCTCAGATGAAGCAAACAGTCTGAAAAGGAAAGTGACCGTCAGCCAGGAAAATCAAGAGTTACAACCGGAGCCAACCGTGGACGTCACACATGCAGCACTCTATGGATATCTGGGAAGTGTGCTCCCGCAATTACCGTTTATCACCATAGGTGCCGCCAAAGAGAACGAAACTGAGATTTTCGAGATTACAGCTTTAACTCAACGTCATTTATGTAGAACCTTTATCTCCAACAGCCCACAGAGCATTACCTGTTAACAAACAAACTGACAACAAAAGGTGAAATTTTGTAAGACTAAAGAATTACATTAGTAAAAAAGGAAAAACATCAAAATCAAAAAAAGAAAATCACTTAAAAGAAGCTAAATAAGGAGTTAAATAAACATCAGGGATAAAGCTATTATAAGAAACATGACTAAGACAAAAAATTCCTCCAAAATAAAAGCCAGACTAAAAAAAATAGGTCTTTAATTTCCCTTTAAAATCCTCCTCCTCCTCCTCCTCTCTCTTTCTTTGGGCTCTACATAAAGAGCTGTGGCCTCATCGCTCTTCAGCAGCGAGGGGCCGAGCTCTGAACCACTGGCACCGTGGGAGCACAGAGGAGCCAGCTGGCCCTGAGATTATTCTGGAAGAGAAGAGTTCGAGTGAAGGGAAGGGGGCATCCAGCGAGGATGGGAACGACCGATCCAAAGCACGGGAATGTTGTGTACAAGCCAGAGCCTGTTTTGTTTGTATGATAAGAGGTAAACAGGAAATGCTACATTGCTGTGTGGTGTAAACATCTGAAGAGTAGTTCTCAAGCCCAGAGGGAGACACTTGACATGTCCATCCACCCAGCCGAATGAGCTCCTACATCTACGTATCGATCGGGCGATCGGCTGTCGAGCCGGGCGGAGAGAGAGACGTGACAGCAACACAGCGGCTCTTTGTCCTGCATGACAGGGCACGACACAGTGTTGGATCACCTACTGATGTCTCTCTACAACCATCGGCGTCCATCGAGCAAGAGGAGGGAGACGCTTGTGACGGTGTGATGTAGGAGGCAAGGTGAAGGACAGAGGAAGTAGCAGTAGACATTTGACAGTAATGCTTCCTCCCTTTCAAGCTATTCCGTCCTCCAGTGTGTGACCTGGAAATCGATCACAGTCGGCCATCATTAAGGATGTCCCAGTAGTTTGAATTTATCTCCCAGGAGACGAGGAGAGAAGATACGTTTAAGCAATGCTTAAAGGGCCAGTTTGCTGATTTGCCCTCTTCTTGGGTCGTTCCTTTTAGAGGGAGGGGCGCAATGCATACTGGGTGTTGTAGGACACAGCTATGGCGCCAATTTCAAATATCATTGCTTCTATCGATTACAGAGAACTCCAGCTTTGACTGTGGCCGATGTTCCTTTAAAGTGATATCATTCGCTTTCATAAAAATCTGAGTTTCATTCAGCGATATTTCCCAGTTGGTTCTAAGAGTAACAGAAATCTGCTGACAAAATGGAGGAAAAGGGAGTAAAGCCGCAATCCGAGCAGTTACATCCAAAGAACAGGGATCAATTTAGCTCATTTAAAAGGGCTGTAGATAGTTTGTTTTTATCTGAGTGAGAAGAGGAACTTGGAAACTGCAGATTTGGCCGAGGCCTTTCTGAGTCAGAGTATTATTGTGTGTTCGTGATCTGCCCAAAAACATAAAGCAATAAGGGAAGCTAGCATGCTAGCTAACAGTAAAGTACCCCCAGACGTCCCTCCTGGCTTCATCAGGATCCCTCATCAGGTCCCAGTTACACAGACCGGGCATCTGTCGCTCAACTTAAGCCTGGACGGATTAACACAACGCTCAGCACAGGAGCATGTCGGGCCACAGGAGGACGCGTCCCACAAACCTCACCTCCGTCAGGGCACCAGTGTAGAACGTAATTAGAATATTTACTTAAGTATAATGTTGCACCAGAGTGTTTCCATTTAATGTCACAGGTAAACCTCTGCTCTACTTTCTTACATTTGACATTTAACTGCACTACATTTGTCTGACAGCTGGAGCTATTGTGTGCTTTTTAAAGTTAGAGTTTACATAAAAACACAAACAGCTATTTAAATACATTTTTAAAGATTAAATTAGTCAAATCTCCTACTTTCTAAAAACTATTCAACAAAAAAGCAACTGTAATATTGTAAGCGGTTACATTGTTCAATATTGTGATAACGATATGAAGCACAATAAATGGACAAACATGCATATTAGCTTTCAATCTAAGGGTCTGTCTATCTGCTGTCCTGCATGTTTTACACAACACCTGTGTTTCCAACATGTCCCTCATGAATCCAAAATAAATCCAAAAAGCGTTTTTTTTTTTGCCACTTAATTGACAGAAATTAATCTGAGGTTAGATGACAGTTAGCTTGGCCTTCATGTTTGTATCTAAATGGTGTTATACCCAGCGCTCCATGCATTAGGTAAAATATTGCATGCTTAGAGAGAAAGCATGGCGTGTTTAGAGAAAATACTTTTTTTTCTCCATTGTGATAAATTCAGACGTTTGCGATGTGTTTATGGCGATCACTTACAGTGCGAGTATGATGAACTTGCATTTCATTCAGTCACTCCAGGAAGCTCAAATTCATGCAAATTCAGTCCCCATAACTTTCTTTTCACATTCTTGAAATTTTGGCCATTTGCCGCAACTCTTCCGCAAATTTGACAAATCAACTTGGCACCCAAAATAACAAGTAGTACAGCTGAAATGTGATAAACAATGTGTAGATTCTACTTTGGGCATATGGATAGCATTGAAATAGGCACGCGCAGTGCAGAATTAATTTCCTTTCGTTTCATTCACTTTTTTCACATTTTATTCGGCGTATTGACACAGAAACTGACTGGAAGTAATGGCTTTAATGGAGCGTTGGAAAAAACATTGCAACTTGTATTGCAACGATTTAAAAATATGGTGTGAAATCAGGCGTTTAAGGCCAAAACAAGCCAGTGAAATCTGTAGGGACTGTTTATTGTGCAGCCCTAAATGTGGGACATATTTTAGATGTGTATGAGTTATTCGCAGTATCACCAAAGTACATTCCAAATGATTATTTTTTAAATAACTGTTATAATAATAACTGTTAACTGCCTCACAGCTAGAAGGTCACCGGTTCAAACCCCGGTTTGGGCACGGTGGGCCTTCCTGTGCGGAGTTTGCATGTTCTCCTCGTGCATGCGTGGGTTCCCTCCGGGGTCTCCGGCTTCCTCCCACAGTCCAAAGACATGCATGCTTGTAAGGCTAATTGGTGACTCTAAATTGCCCATAGGTGTGGGTGTGAGTGTGAAAGGTTGTCTGTCTCTATGTGTCAGCCCTGTGATTGACTAGCGACCAGTCCAGGGTATACCCCGCCCTTCGCCCAATGACAGCTGGGATAGGCTCCAGCCCCCCGCAACCCTGAGCAGGATAAGTGGTATAGATAATGGATGGATGGATGGATAACTGTATGAGGTCACATTAGCAAAATATTTCACAAAAACAGCATAAATAGGAGCGCTGGTTTAGCTCAGTCGGTAGAGCAGGCACAACACATAAAGAGAAAAGTCCTCGACCCAGTCGCTGCTGGTTTGACCCTGACCTTGGCTCTTTGGTGCACGTCCCCCGCTCTCTCTTCCCCACATTTTCTGTCATATCTTCACCGTCTTATCAATAAACCAATAAAAATTCTTTAAAAAAAGCAATTTAATGTATTTCCTTTCCTCCCCCAAGAATCCTGTCACAGTGTGATCTGTCTGTCTTGTCAGTTCTTGTAGGACCCACAAGACTAAACTCTGCGATAGTCATTAAACTCAGGTATAAATAGGTTCATCTTGAGCCGCTACAGCAGTGACATGCTCTTCATTTATCACTACATCACTATCAACAATCAAATAATGGTAAATATGACAACATATCGAGTACCGAGAACGAGTACTTTATGTATATTCTGCAGATTTATTCAGTTTTAACTGCTTGACTTGCAGTAATATCACATTCTGATATACTGCAGGTACTTCTACTGAATGATCTGAATCTTTCTTCCACCATTGCTGAGCTCAGAGACTGCTGGGCGGGGTCAGACGCTGACACACGCTGAGAGCCAAATGTCAGTAAAATCTGTCTGTGGTGGAGAAATCGGTAACAGTCACCTGGCAGGCTGGCTGCTAACGTTTAAACGCCTCTCTGGAAGGGATTTCTTTTGGATGAATTTCAACCTGATGTGTTTTAGATTTAAATTAACGACAGGAGAGAAAGAATTTATGGTCTGAAATGTTTCGGTGAAGAAACAAGGCTTGTTATCACCCCTGCCGATAGACATTACTCTTGGCAGGTCGTTTTTTTCGGATGTCGTAGGCTGAGTCGAACATTTAATTTCAGGGGACAGCAGCGCAGGTGGTCGCAGCTCAGACACACACCTATGAGGTGAGAGATGCGCTCCGCTCGAGTGCTGTGTCATGTTCAGATACGAGCAGCCAAAACACAGTCAGATCAGGGCATTAACGTCTGCTAATCCCCAACTACAGATCGAGGTCTTTGTCAGCACGGCAGCTTTAACGCTCGCCTGTCAACAGAAAAATCCGGGCCCGTGATTTTTTGGTCGCTTGATAAGAGGTCAGAGTTTTTTGCGTGAGCACACAGGCCGCTGCAAGAACAAGAACGAGTCTAAGAGGCATGACTGCAGGCTCCCACAGTGGGAGCTCTGCAGGGGCGTTGAGTTCATTCATCAGGAGGAAGAATGATGGATTCGTCCCAGCATAGGGTGACACAGAGAGGTGGGATACGGCCGGCCGGGGGTAATGAAGCTGGAGCTGCCTTTTCAGAGCAAAGAGAGTCCTGCAGTCCAGATCAAGATAAGAGCTGCTTCATTATCTGAGGTTTGCAGAATAAAAAACTTCATTTTAAACAAGCCTTTCACTAATGTTTTTCTATGCTATATCTGGTTTAAGCGTTTTATATGTTCTAATTTAGTTTTTTCCCATGTAAAGCAATATAGTACGGAAGCCCCAAGCGGACATGCATCCATACATTTAATTTACTCCGTTTTCCCGGTTGTTTTCATCGAGATCTCAACTTATTTATCTCAAGATAACAAAACTTGTCTTCTCGTGAGAACATGATAATTTTTTGGAGATCTAGAAAACAGGCTGCTCACTGATGTTACAGACCATGCCATGCTCTTATGCTAATGAGGTAAGTGAAGCCTGTTTCTGTTTGTTTTGTGCTTTTGCAACTCTGGAGATACAAGTTATGATCATCTGACGTTACGGTGGTGCAGCTTTGTTATCTTGAGATAACGACATAAATAAGTCGAGATCTCGAGAAAACAAAATGGAGTAAATGTAATGTATGGATTTATGTCCGCTTAGGGCTTCCGTAATTTACTGCCCTGTCTACCGTTTATTGTTATTAGTATAAAGCTGTTTCTAAAAGGGTTGGACACCAAACCGACCAGGCAGTTGAAGAAAGTGTCTGCACTAGCATAAAAAGTTCTGTTGAATGTGTTAGCAAGCAGCTGCCTGTTAACAAATACAGCACACACATATACTACTTATTTAACCTGTAGTTCTACTCCTATAATAGTATGTATTTATCCAGTAGTCCTATTTACGTCCACTGAAGGTAAGACTTAAATTCGCCCTGTTTTTAGCTCTTTTTTGGTCTCCACCAACTCCTGAGACTCCATTAGCTGACTAAAGCTCTGTTTTCACAAGTTAGCCCAAAACTTTGTCTGTCGTTTGGTGCTGTGCAGGTTAAAGTATTTGCTATCTGCTGTGATTGAAATGGGAAAAATAAAACAAGCAATGATTAACAAAACGATGGCCTTAAAGATGCTAAAATGCTCAGGTTTCTGGTTCTGTTTTAATGTTACTTTCATAGATATATATAGATACACAGCATGCAAATAGTAGTCTTTTTAAAGTTCTATTATGGCGACTTGCACAATCATATCTGCAAACCCTTAAGCAAACTATGTTCCTTTTATGGTTTGCTGAAGTGAAACTGCTGCAAGCACACAAATCATAAACAGGAAGTCCATTTGTTTAAGCAGCTCCCCGGGGCCTCACAGAGAGGGCAGAGGGGTGGACGTCTCTTAAAAGTTTTCATCTGCTTCTGGAGTCCTCTGCTCTTGTTGTTCACACACTCTTCCCCTGACCTTATTTGCGTCTCAGGAGGTCGTTTTTCACCTGGTTGGTGAACTGAGGGGTCGAGGGGGGATCGGGTGGCAGCTTCGTTGCACCCTGCTCACTTTTAAGTTCGTGCATCGGCCCCCTCGCAGCTTTCTGCTCGCTGCTGCAGCTCTGCTTCCGCAAACTTCTACATGCGCTGCGACTTCCTGCTGAGTCAGCATCATTAGCTACCTCTTTTTCTCTCCGTTCTCGCTTGATGTGTTTCCCATCACAGGATGTCAGCTGTGTTTCATAGGGTGGGTCTGTGCCAACTCGGCTGTGACCCGACATCCGACTGTGCTTCACTCTCTCTGCAGGGAGGAATTCAAGAATGTCTATAATCTTGTGTTTATAAGCCAGAGCAGTCATATTGTTCCTGTGCATCCCCCCCTTTTTCCCTTATAATGTAAGGTTTTTCTTTCACTTTAAAGTGAGAAAAATGATGGGAAATGTTAGGAACAGATGGTGCCAGCAATTTTGTTGCGTCAAGTTCTTGCTGAGGAAGTTTGGCCTGCCTGGAGAGGAAAGGATAAAATGCCCACACATGCTTTTCTTGTTCTTTTTTTGTTTTATGCAGACATGACTGACCGCGTTTCAACCCCAGATTGTCCTTTCTTTTCTTCCCCTTCATATTATTCCTGAAAAGAAAGCTGTGGATAATCACTTTGACCTAAAAGAGATCATCAAAACAATCAATCATGTCCATATAAAATAAAAGAGGCAGCAAGAAAATCAGCTTGCAAGCATTTTTCCTTTTCGTGTGTGTGTGCATAATTGTTGACAGCACTGACACTTCAGCTATCAGCCCAGCCCAATGCTCCAACCACATATTTACAGCTTATTAGTGCCCATAGACTACATGAAAGCTGTAATCACCTGCCCATCCCATTCAAAACTACATTAAGAAAAGCATTGATTTTACTCGTCCTCACTAACACTGGAGTCTAGACCATCCTAGACAGAGGCAGCATCCTCAACTCTGGGCAGGATCTCTAATTGCCCCTTCATCACTGGACTGCAACACAAAGGGAGGTGGAGGAGGAGGAGGATACACTTAATTTTACTACACAGTCAAGGCGCATTCACGCAGCAGAAAGATTAATTAGCCGCATGTTGTGATTATTTTCAAGTCAGCCACTGACTCCTCAGGCGTGGACAGAGGAGTGGCATTTTTATCGTAGCCGGAATTCACCAGCTGGGGGCGGGGGGGCTGAGGTGGTACCCCCTTTTCATGGGACCAGCTCTGCCCGTTCTGCTCAGTAAGCATGTGAGATGAAATATCACACATGTATTCTGCTTTAAAATGGACGCGCTAAAACGCCAGCAGCGACCGTTACAGGCAACACAACTCTCCAGTACACGCTGCTGATGGTGATGACTTGTGTGTGAACATGAAAACAGCATTCATTCCGCATACCTGTGAAGTGCTGCAGCGTCGTGCCTTGCACCCAAAGGCTCAGCACTTGCTGCACCGACAGATTAACAGAATAATCCCTGTTCGTTGTCATGTTTCTGCCGCCGCTGCTGCCGCCGCCGCCCGGGTTCGCACCCCTCTTTATCGAATAGCTGTACTTGGCTTTAGACGAAGGCATGGAGGAGACCGGGGTGGCATGGGATGTGAGGCGGCTCTCCCCGGCGCGGCTCGCCTCTACCGGTGCCTCTGCTTCGGCTTGACGTCCGTCTCCGCTGCGGGAAGGGAAGGGCCGCTGGCTGGTCGGTTCATCCTCGGTGGCGTCGGTGGCGGCTCTGTGGAGGCCATGATGGGGATGGCAGGGCGAGCGCAGGCAGGCAGACGCACGGTCGGCTCGTCCTACATCGGCTAGCCCGGCTACATAACCCTTAAAGGGCCAGTCGCCTGCTTAGTGAAGGGGGGGTTTACAGTTTACGTTGACGCATCCCCGGGATACTGACGTCCCCTCATGAATGGGGAACAAAAGAGAGAACAGTGGCGTGTGCGCAGAAAATATGCGTAGTTAAATGGAGCGTTTTACGTGCAACGTAATTATGAAACGATGTGATCGGTAATAGGCTATAAATTAAGTATCTTTGTTGTATCGTTGTACATTCGTTTGTGGCTAGTTAAAACTAAAATGTTTCAGCTAATGTAAAAGGTGTGTCAATTTATTTTCTGCTGATACGCAGCCAAACAATATGGTTGCTAGGCAACGGACCGAGAACCGTTGAAACCGTTATGTGTAGCTGCTAGCTTATTAGCACAGGTGCTTTTCCAATGTTATGGAATTTGAAGCAGCAGATTACAGCTGAACATGACAGCTGTTTGCTATACATATTTATATCTCAACAAACCTTTAACAAATATGGTTGTGATGTGTTTTAACGTTTAGTTTTTTATTTAATAAAAAAAAAATCAGCAATACAGTCAAATGACGCTAAGTACCAGCTACTACAGGGGTGTTGCCTATGACGAAGGATGGATGCAGGAGCTCTCCGTGGTGCTGATTGGATCAGGCCACGTCACCCAAAACGCCTGATATAATAATAAATAATTGGATAGGACACATATGAGCAGGTAATAAAGGTGTGTTGGAGACTTTGTGGCTGCATTAGGAAAAAAAATAACACATAATATGACTTACTAAAGGTTTATATTTAAGTATATTATGTCTAAATGTTAAAATAAAGCCAGACTTTTAAGCTGAGATGGACTTGAATACACAGCAGCCCTCTTTTTTCACAGAGCAGAGCACCTACCTCAAGACAAACAGTTGAACTGCTCTGTCAGCCCCAGTAGGATTACGACAGAATCTGAGAACAGATGAAAAGCTATTTTAAATGGTGTGAAGCTCAACACTTGTCTGACACATTATTCTCACACGGTTAGGCACCAAAAAGACAAAGAAAAGTCAGATGTGTTAATGCAGGGAGGGAACCTGAGAGTTATGTAGACACTAAATGTTCTGGTACATTCCTCTGAGGAGTGCAGTATTTTAAGAAGTGTCCCAGTTCAGAGGTATGAGGGTGAGGAATTGTCTGACATTTGACATCTTTTGCGTCTCTTAATGCAAAGGTTAACAGAGCAGGCTTTAAATGGCTGCTGGATCATGCGGGAATTCACACACACTAACATCTCATTATCTCAGCTAATATTGTTTTCAGAGAGGCAATAAGATATGCAGAGAAACATTAATAGTACAATGGGAGATAGCAGTGGGTTATTGGTCTTTAATGACAAATTCTGTACTTTTTAATGTTTTACTTCTACATACAAGACAGTCATTATCTTCCCTTTATTGCTTTTTTAATGAAAATCTTTTAGCAGACTTTTGCAAACTACTTCAAGTTGTATATTCCGATAAAGCTGACATCAAGCTTACTTTAAGTTTGCAGAAAAGGTTGAAAATACAGGGAAGTAAAATGCATTAAACACAAATCGTGAGACTGTGATTATGTCAGATTTGTTGTAAATGGGCAAAAACCAGCGGTATAATCCTTTAAGCACAAAACAATCCTGTGCAAACTCTTGTAAGGAGATTACTGTGAAGTGTTCAATGTTTTGATGTTTCCCCTGTGAGTGTGCAGGTTAAGACACTGGCATAAAACCACAAAAAAAGTTTTTCCCAAACTGGTGAAATCCTTATTTTCCATCTTACCCTGTAGACATCTTGTTTCATCACAACATCACAACATCCTCCAGCAGCTTCCTCCGCCCTGAGGGTTTGGTGGAGAAAGAAGAAAAAACACAGCTTTGCTCCTGTTCACTTTAAAGCAGTAATGGTATTTTTAAAAGACACATTGTGTTATTTCAAAGCATGTCTCCATGTGGTAATTAGTGAAGCCTGCTAGGCTGTCTAGCAATGGACATCATGCATCTTCCCTTGCAAACAAAAATGTAACTATAAATGTGAAAAAGTATCTTTTCATAGAATGAAGACGTAACATTGAGCATTTTAGTGTTCTTATTATTATCTTAGTACATAGCTACGTACATATGTAGCTGAGTAAGGTACCTAACGTACTATATTTGAGTAGTGTTTAGTTTTCAAGCCACTCTCTATTTTTACTCCACTGTACTATTTTACAGCCTTAGACACTAGCTACTTTACATATTAAATATCAGATTTACATGTACAGTGTACGGTCTACTTATAGTAGAGTGTCGTACCAGTGGAATAATAGCGCTTGAAGCCTCGGCTGAGGAGATAGAAGGGGTTGTCCACTAAAGGGAAGAGCGGCAGTCTGATGTCTGGCTCTTCCAGTCTGAATTTCTGCGTGTCCTTCGTCGGGGATACTGAACCCAAATTGCTCTCTTGTTGACGCGTTGGTGAGATTAGATGCATGATTGATTGGAGACTGGAAAGGTGCTATAAAAGTGCAGACCATTCAACCTTTATGTCCCCAAACACTGTAATTAAATCTCCATCACTCAAAGTCCATCTTTGTCCATCCCAAAAACTACAGTACGCTACATGTTCACAAAGTAATCCTGTTTATGGAGAACACATACCATATTATCCAGTGGACTAATACTAATTTAACATTACTAAGCGTCTTGTTTTGACGCTCTTAAGAAGAAACGTCTTCTTTTTGACAGTTGCACCTCCTTAATTCACATAATGAATTCTCACCAGACGGGGGAAATGAATTCTCCATGTTTTTCAGTCGGGAGATGTTCTTCTTGGGTTCTTCCTGTCAACTGATATTGAAGGTCTGCAGGGTCACGCAGAGGTGGATCTACGTGGGTGGACGAGATGAAGGAGCAGACACATCAATGGTCATGGCAGTGGGATGAAAGAGTCCTTTGACTCCCTCGCAGCTTTGCTGCATCTTTGAATCGATCTGATCCGTCTCCGCGCATGAATCTGAGAACAAAACATGTATTTACTTTGCTTTCTTTTATTTTTGTGTCAGATAATAAGAACAGGAAAAAAAGCTGTGAAAGCTAAATTAGCTTTTTATTTATTCCCAAGAGAGTCCAGCTTTGTTTACTGAAGACGCACATGAAAACAAACAAGTTATTAACATTTTAAATGAAGTCTGGGTCATGTAGATTTAATGATCCACTGAATGCTAAAATAAAGGTCAACAAGAACTAGGTCAAGACATAATTAATGATGCTTGCTGAATTGATTAAAATGTCACGTAAAATGTCTTTGAATTATTACAGACTGAAAAAGCTTTGGATGATTCCTGCAGTCGGCCAGCAGGTGGAGCACTGCTCCCATTTTTCTCCCCTCTCCTCTCCTGTAGTTTTCCACACCAGAGCTGGGTTTACTTTTCAAGCCATCATGTCCATTTTTAGATATCTACAAAAGAAAACAACAAGATGTTAGTGTGTTAGAGGGAGATTTAAATTACAACGTATGAGCTCTTTCAGCTTTATGACACATTCTCTGGTATCTGACTCCTGACTCACTGTCATTATCTCTGCGTGCGTGTCACCGAGCAGAGACCTCACCACATCTGTCATTGCAAACTTTTGAACTGTCAGTCCCTTCTTTTGAATCTATGAAGGCCGTGTGAGTCTGCTTTCCCATGACAAATGTTTTTGTCTCGAATGGGGATTTTTGGGGGGAACCTGAGCCGTCACTGAGCCCCGGACAGATCCATTGTGCTCGCCCACAGACTCAGCCCGAGGTTCTGCTTGGACCTGCAGCATTTTGGACCTATTATCTGAAGGGTTTTTTATTTGATCTCAGGTATATTGAGCCTATTGTGTTCATTTTTACCTTGATGTAACCAAATCTGCAAGGTGAGATACCCATTCATCAGCGGGTGCCGTGGTCTCGCTGTCATTCGGCCTCTCACCGTGTTGTTTTGTCTCGGCGCCCCTCAGGTAGATCGATGGCCTTGACTCAGGTGAGTCACCAGCAGAGCCCCCTCCTCTGGATAACGTCCCTGTCACAGCCAGCAAACTAACAGGAACCAACCGGCTGTGTGGTGACTCAAAGCACCGCTGCTTTACTATCCCACACAGACATGCAGTCGTCTTCCAGCAGTTTTCTGTTTACTACTCCCCGTCTCTCTGTGGTGACCTTTTTTTCCATTCAAAGAAATAAATTTGGTCAAACCTCTTTTAAATTCAAAATACAAAACAAACAGATTTAAACACACAAACAATCCGCTCACATGCAGAAAAACAATCTTAAAATACAACAAAATGCTCAGAAAAGTTGAGATACACAAGGGTTCATGTCAGTGGTTCCTCTGTAGCTTATAAACAGTGTCGAGTGTTTGTTTATATTAAGACAATCCAAAAATCACTCCTGATTGCGTTTGTTTGAAGGAACACTTGGTAATTTGGATTTGATTTATTGGATAGTCTTAAAACTCCCCGAGGGTCGATTTGGTTTGTAAACAGTAGTCAACAAACTATCTGTTAGCTTAGCATTAACCCAAACTGGGGAATAGTAAAAGGGGAGATGGAGAAAGTCCAGCTATCAACGCCTCTAACGCTCTCTTTGTACTTATTTTAATATTTAGGAAAATAAAGGTTTACAACAACGCTGTTATTTTTTTAACCAGTAGAAGTTTTCTTAGTCCCGCCCTCCTTTGCTTTGATTGGCTAGAAAAGACAATAGGTCAAACACAGGACTATCACCCTCAAGACTGCTGTTTTAGTCCCACGTGAAACCAAATGTGGACTTAATATGTCAACCCAAACCATGATCTCTACCTCACTTTAAGGCAACATGTAGCCAATCACAGCACACAGGGGGCGGGATTTGGCAGATCTCTTTTAGGAGAAAATATTATATATATTAATATATATATATATATATACATATGTATTTGCAAAGAAGGTAACACACCTGGCAAATATTTAGTCCTGTAAGTAACCACCTGAGAACAGGTGTCAATTTTACACTTAAAAACAAAGTGTTAAAACGTCCGGATTGGACAAACGAGATATATCATGTTAATTAATGAGCTTTAGAGGGCTTGGTCGAAGGATTTTGTTGATTTTAATTGGACCCAAGCTGGCCGAGTCTTCATGCTAAGCTAAGCTAACTGCTTGGCCAAGAACAAGGAGTCTTGATTTTTTCCTCCTTATTTTCCTGGGAAGGCTTTATGAAAGCATCTTTAGATGGTAAATATGAAAGTAAAAGTAAAAATATTTCCTATGAATCAGATATTAAATGTTGTAAGTATTTCCTCATGTTCAAAGGAAATGAATGCAGAGTACAGTAACACCTGTATATTAAGTCATCAGCCTGTCATCCAGCACAATTCCCCAGAATAAGTACGCCTCGAGGATTTCAACACTTCCGCTATAAAAACCTGTTGAAAGATAGATGGACGTGTTTTCAGGGAAATGATCCATTCATTTTGGATCTGCCTCGCCAGCCCACAGAAGCTTGCATTATATGATGTTTTGATTGATCTGACTGACAGAGAAGAGACATAACAACACCGCCTCTATCAGCACCAACTGTACGCCTAACAAAGTAAAATATAAACACTAAAGCTCTTTTGTTAGGAGAAGGACGGGTACACAAATCTACAGTCAAACAGAGTTCGGGGGGGCAGGCGCTCTGATCCCTTTTGTAGCGAGAACAAGGAGCTCCTAGAGGCTCAGCAGCGGGGTTATTGAGGCTCACCTTTGATGGCTCTCAGCAGGCAGGTGTTCACAATCACAGTTTAAACAACGACTCTGTTTGAAGTGGCACGAGTTAAACCGAGGGAGCGACTCAGGGTTTGATCTCTCTTTTTGGCTTCACATGAAAATAGCTGCACCTGAGCGACCCGGTGCTTGACCCCAACCAACGACAACACCTGCATCTGACAGAAACTCCCCCGACACGTCTTGATCTGCAAATTTAATCCTCCTTTACCTTCCTATAAAAACTCCCAATCTCATATATTTGGCGCTGCTTTGGGACCCTTTTTCTGTGAACAAAATGCCCCCCATGGAGATATTTTTTGTTTCACTTCCCTTTGTGTCCTGGGAAAAAACAACAGAATGACACAAATGATTTACGGCTACGTATTAGCTGTAATTTATCGCAGCGAGTGGTAGAACTCAGGGTTTATGTGATTAGAGGGATCTTGTCTCTTTGAAGGGTTACATCAAAAAAGTGTTGAGTGACCACTGAAGCTGCTGCTGAACTGTGGGAAACACAGACTGAGATCCATATTGCTCCGGGCGGTGTAATTCCCAAGAAAGACAACCTTTACTACTAGCTAGAAACGTTTAGCTACGGCTCAGGGCTGGAGCAGCGTGGGTGAGTCATCGCAGGGAGGACGAGCCGCTTCTTGTTCCTGCACGTGGGAGGATGTGCTCTTTCATTGAGACAAACTTGTCCTCGGGGCACACATTTTATGTTTTGGTCAAAACAAGGACTTAATCATAACTGGAGTAGTGCCATTTTACATGTCATCATTAATACCTTCTTACTTTAATGATTTGTTGTTATAGAGGAACAACACCAAGGGTTTAAGTTGTAAGTAACAGATGTTTTAGCCTTAAATAAGCCTGAGAGACTCCAAACACGCTCTGTGAGGCTGAACAAGGCACTAGTAGCCTAAAGCTCAGAGCTAAATGCTAATGTCAGTATCGCTAACAATGAGACCATGCTAATGGTAAGTGGACTATGCTTATATAGAGCTTTCCTAACTTTCCTTACACTACAGGTCACATTCACCCTTTCACACACTGTTGGCAAAGGTCGAAGTGCCAATCTCCACTCAGGATCTGTGCCCATTCAAACAAGTGCAATTTGGAGCTCAGTGTCTTGCCCAAGGACACTTCAACAAGTGACTGTAGCAGTCAGGGATTGAACCCCCAACATTCCAACCACTGAGCCACAGCCGCCACAAAAATCGTATTTAGCAGGTACAATATTTGTTCATGATCTCAGCATGCTATTATTTGCTAACGAACAACAAAAATAAAGTACAGCAGAGAAAAGTACTCCTGAATTTGTTCCAATAATGGCGCTGGATACAAAGTCAAGGGATCTCTAAAGTTATTTCAGTTCCATGTCAATCTGTGTGAGACATGAACGTGTACAATTTCAAGACTATCCATCTAAAAGTCGATGAGATATTTTACCAAACACCAACATGTCAACCTCATTGTTTCACTACAGAAAAAGTAGGGGAAAGTAGGCTATATATCGTCTGGGAACCATAATGAATGTCCAGACTAAACGTGGGTGAAGTTTCAAATCTGTAGGTTAAAGTATGTTGGAGTAATCCCCAAGGCTTCTAAGCTCAGTCTGCTGTGAACGCCAGGCTGTGTTTTTCTACATGCTGCACTTTGTGACATCACAAAGTGCAGCCTCAGCGGGCTTCGGAGAGCTGGCCAATCAGAAGACTTGCAGGGAGGGGGGTTCTTAAAGGGACAGAGCTGACTGAGTCATTTCAGGCAGAGGCTGTAGGAGGGCCTGCACAGACCACCAGTGTTTAACTGTAAATTATGCTAAGCTACTCCACAGGTATGACAGAGTTAAATATGAAGCGTGGTCTAAACTTCAGTCTAAATCTAATCTCAGATAGAAAGTCTGAAAAAGGAGCTCTGGCTTGTTTGTACATCTTTAAAAGTTTTCGAGGGACAGTGCCCTTGCAAAATAGTGTTGGGAGGAACACTTGGGCATTAACACGGCTAAACCCTTACAAGTGGTCCAATTTTTATTGTGTAGGTTGTTAGCTTATAGGCTGTTGTAGCTTCAAGTAGCATGTAGTAGTAAAACTTGACCTGGAATAGGCGACCAATGGCAGGCTTACACACACAGTTCACATCATGTGAGTCAGACTGATCTGAACAAAAGTCGGGGACTGATAACTGGTAAGTAAGAAAAGTACACTCACAGATGTTTACAACAAAGGCAGCCTGGTCTTCTCCTGCCTGTAAGAGGGCAGGCAGTGCAGTCAGTGTATTCATACAAGAAGCAGCCAAAATCTGAAACTTCACTTATTCCAACTTAACTCTCCCCCAGAGGCCTGCATCCCTCCCAGGGTCTCTATAACTTGTCTGGAAAGAAGAAGGGAATGAAGGAAAGGGATGGATGCCAGCGGTATGTGGGTGATGCAGACAAGCTTAACACCAAACTTTCCAGAAGCACAAATGTTCCCGGCACGTTTTGAGTCAGACGAGCAGCCAAAACCATCCAGTCCCAGCAGGCCTATCATCGTCTGGGATCTGGCCTTACGGATCCTTATAGGATTATACACAATGACCCATGTAAAGCTGCTGTGTAGATTACACTCAGACTATACGGCGGCTGGGCTCTTTTAAAAGTCCAGGTAAGCTGTGAAAAGCGTCGGACTGTGTCGGGACTCAATGCTCAACAAATGACCACGAGGCATTTATGGTTCCCGCTGATAAGACGTCTACGGTTTGGGACAAAAAGCTCCTGAATTAGCAGCAAAGACCGAAAACGGAGATAAGAGCCCGTATGTTTTCATTGTATGGGTCTAGGAGTGAGGATGAGGATGATTTAGACGATAAATACCTCAGCGGCTTCCATATCAGCGGCTAAGAATGTGTCAGAGTCTTATCACCTGGATAGACTCAGTGGACACTGGATAAACAAAGGTGCATTGAGAGCAGTGTCATGTTGTTCTGTCCCCTCTTTGTCCACAAGCTCCAGACAAGATGACTAGTATTCTCTGTATTTTCAGAATTTCATCACTTCTCCAACCGAACAATACATTTTATAACTGTACACTGAGGTAGTTTTTTCAGTCAATCCTTCATGACCGGTGCAAAATACTTTTGGGAGAAAAAAAAAAGCTATATTAGGAGGTACGATACAGCATGATTTACGAAACAAAAAATCTTCTCAAGTTTCTGTGGTTTTATGAAACTGTTGGCTGAATTGTCCCCGAGCACAAGCACAAAGCCCGGGGATTAGAGGGAGCAACAAAACATATTCTTCCTAATACTGACCGTATTTTGTAGGCTCTGATTTTGTTGTTCTTCACTTCTTTCTACTTGTTTAAAGCTGCGATTCTGCCACATTTCAACCATGAAATCCATTTTCTCTTTCTGCCTGTTTTCAATCAATATCAAACTAACAAACTTAAACGTGATTGCGACGACAGTTACGATTGCGATAACCTGGAATGTTAACTATAAAATGTGGTTTATCAAACTTGGATTTACATTTTTAATTGAACATCTGATTATTTTAAGAATGATGCATGGCTCACATTTTTACATTTACTATAAAAAGAGTCTCAGGTACGCCCTGCAATTCTCCAAAGTGTCCCTAGCAGTACTAGTACCGCCATTTCTAAATCACTGTAATAAACAAAAGAGAGCTAACATATAGTCAAACAGTAGAAACTAGGGATGCACGATATTGGATTTTTTGCTGATATCCGATATGCCGATATTTTACAACTCATTTAGCCGATTACAGATACCGATATTTTTTTCCCGCACACCTAATTGCAGGGATCATCAACTCTCTTCTGTATTGGAATTAGCGTACAGTATAATGGTGATACTCTTATCACATTTGTTACAGCGGTCGGGGTGACGGGTCTTGAGATGGTTAATCAAGTTTGTAGTGTTGAAAGACTTTGCCTTGGCTCCTCCTCGCATCACCGAAGCTGAGCAGTCATTGCAAATAGCAGTTTTGCTATCTATTTCGGACACTTTGAAAAACTTCCACACCACGGACATTTTGGCTTCTAACTCTCTCATGCTGCAGGTAGACACACGTGACGTCATCACGCTGCGCCGCGCAGGTCTTCTTCGCGCCGGGGACATTGCGCCGAGGTCGGGCATTTAATCAAGTATGCAGCAGCCCATTATTTTATCGGTTAATTATATCGGCGGATATCAGCGTGTTGGCCGATATCCGATAGTTCATTTTTAAGCAAATATCGGCCAATATTGATAAGTTGCCGATAATATCGTGCATCCCTAGTAGAAACTGTCAATGTTTTTGCTTATACTGTATATTGTATGTACAGATAAACAGATGGATTTAGTCCTGGATTGAGAAGATAAAGTACTACTCTTATGTGTTATGTTTTATCTTTTTTAATTCAATGTTTATTTCCGGAAAAGTCCTCTCAGCACTCAAGTCGGGCCTTTGTTTATCTTGCTTATGTAACAGATTTAGAGATGTCAGAGAGTGAGTAACTTTCTTTCTCTCGCTCTTACAGTCTCAGAGATGCTATCTTACCTGATAAACCTTTCAGAGGAGCTCCTCACAGGGAGAAAAAGTCCATCACGCAACTTCCTGTCTGCCTTTTCTAACAAGATGTGTGCTCTCTGTCGCACTGACTCTGTGTGATGCATGCTGTGGGCGTGTATCTTATCTAGTCAGAGTAAAATGTATGACTCCACACAAATATTTATACTTAGCCGCACAGTAAGTTTTCCTCTGAATTCATTAGGGGCATGAAACGTGTAATGAGTCATCCTTAAAGTCGGCGGTAGTCAGACTAAACAGAACTTGTGTTATTTAAAGCTGTGATGTCATCGGTTGAGGCCTGAATCCTCTGGAGCTATTCTTGTGTCACTATTCCCATAATCTGCTCCATTCATTCCCAAAACACATGGATGCAATTAACACACTGACCAAACTATGTGTTCTCTTTATTCCTGTGAAATGCAGCTGAACCACAGTGAAAACATACCTGGACTGTTTGCTCAGCGATGATGTAGTGAGCATTACTTTTAACTGGCTTTATTATTGTCAAATATTCTACTGTGTACTGTTGTTGTGGAGGCTGAGACAACTAGTACTCTTTAAACACAGGCAGGAGGCAAGGAGCATCAAGAACTGTTTAGCATTAACGTTAGCTTATATACTTCATGCTGTCTTAATGATATATGGCATTGTAACTGTTTACCCTCAGTGCAGTGATATTTGAGACTAGATATGTGAATAAACACACAAACACAGTTGACAGTACATATTTTGGGTGCTTTGAAAATCATTCAACAGGTAAGTTCTAACCCAGATGTTAGCTTACATGTTAGCTTGCATATACCTCAATAATTAAGGGTACACATGTTCAGATACAAAGGGTCTTTCAGAATAAAGGGTGAAGTTAACTAAAAAAAAGGGATACATAAAAGATAAAAGGTTACTTTAACTATAGCTAGCATATGTTGCTAGCAAGCTAACTAGCAGTGTAGCACAAGTTCACACTTAAAAAGGAGCTAGCTCAAAGTTCAGTTCACACAGATTAAAATGAACTAGTTCATGTTCACTGGTTTTTGTTGTTAGCTGCACTGAGCTGCTCTTCTTCAGTAGTAGTAGTAATGGTTTCCTGTAGTCATCATTCACTCGCAGTTTTTTAAGACTGGCCGGTTGTTTCAACTCGATGTGCCGTTACAAATTCGTTGCTGATGTTCTGACGTGACGTTCGGGCCTGTTTTTTCAGACCTTGCGGACACAATTTGCATAAAGATGTGAGATTTTGCCTGCTCTGAATCTGTACAGAAACTTTCTCAAATGTTCATAAGAACTGGCTTCGGCAGTAATGGTGGCAGCATTGTCTAAATTGCTAGCAGCATTAGCCATGCCGGACGCATGCCAGGTGCCGCAACCCCAACTGCAGCTGCATTGCTCGACAACTCTTGGTACCTCTCAGCACGTGAGCGGTCGTTCAGCGTCTCCAGAGTGAACTATGCTAACTCGCTCATGAGTTGCAAATTGATTCGTTCAGTTAACTGTAACCAAAAATATGAGCACGTCCAATTAAGTCACAACACTGCTTACTATTGGCTATGTGGAGTCGTCCCAGGTGACGTTACTGCTGCTGCATCTCTGCTACCTGCATCAGACATAAGATACTGGCTTGGAAATACAGCCAATGAGGCCTTTTGCTTCCAAACTAAGAACTTAAACTTAGAAGTTAAAGCGTAACAATCTCCTCGAGAATGGCGAGTTTTATTAAATGATTTATACTTAATATTATACTTGTAATATTATGTTTGTTATGGAGTAGGGTGAATAGCTTTAGCCAGGTGGTGAACCCTGCTTGTTTTTCAGATTGTTGCATTTCCTTCTCAAAAGTAAAGTACAAGCGTTGGTGTTGATCACCCAACTCACCGAAGTTTTCCATTAGCATTAGCTTAAGTTAGCTAGCTACATCTGCTAAAGACCAGCTGGCATCAAGAGATAAACTTTCAGCTACCTCTGCGTTAAACAAAAACCCAAAGTTACAAAGAATTTCAGCAGAAAATTCCTCGGGATGAAAACATCTATTCCACCGAAACGGACGACTATTTACTTTACAAGTCATATCGAAACAGATGTGCTGGCAGGTAAATAACCCTCTGAATGACTGAATTTCCTTTTCAAACCTCGGCTCTGCTTTTGTTTCATGCTCGGCCAGTTTAATCAGAAGGGCAGCGTGGGGGCAGGTGCAGCGTCTCATTCCAGGTGAGAGAAGGATTTGCTCGAGCACGAACGGGGAAACTTCTATTAATCATTAAAGACGACGTAAGAGAGCTGAGAGATGCAGAAAGGTGTGTAGTCGGGTGGTGATTTATGATAAATTGATGAAGAAATGTGTGATAACATCAGATTAAAGAACAAAGGCTTAGTCATGCTGCCTTTTATCTGAAAATCACGTTAAAAACGACCCACAAAAGAAGAAGAAACCTGAGATCACCAGTGTCGAATAAAAGGATGCTATTGTGGAGCTGTTACAGAGTAAGTTGTCTACGTCTGAGGTTAAATTACACCTTTACCTGCTTTTTATGAGACTTCAATGTATATTTAAAGCTTAACATCCAGCTACAGTAGGATCCTTTGTTACAGAAACCTCACTTCAGCAGCCCTGAGAGACGTGTCCTAACTGGACAAACACCACCAGAGAGTCACCTCCATATAAGGCTGCTATACAGGCTGCATTGCATAACACAGTTCACCCCAGAGTTGCCCAATATACATGCACAAACAGTCAGGACAGAAGAACACATTTTGTACACTGGTCTTTGTGCTGTATGGCTGCCGGTTAAACACGCAGCGTCTTTGGGGAGATGATGTCATCGGATGCTGAGCTGTGCCAGTCTGTAGCAGCTGAAAATTACAGGGCATCACCAACAACACCCGCTAACATGGAGACGCAGAACGCACAAACAACAAACTACGATGACTTAAGATGCATTACAGGTTGTTGACATGGGATTTTCTGTCTCAAAACTTTCCGTACCCAAACTTTAATAAAGATTATTTTCATGTTTCAGACGTTCGAGGAGCCTATTTTTAGCTGTAATGACCCGATGGTGCTATAAATAACAGCCTGTGTATTTCATAACACATGGAAACTAACAAACAGTTGTTGTTGAGTGTTCATGAGATGACGGTGGTGTGTGTCAGAGTCCTTCAGTGTGTAAACAGCAGCTCTGAGCCACTACAGGGTTTATTTTCAATCCAAACATCTGGTTTTAGTTTTCATTTTCTCAAATGGTATTAATTATATATATAACCTTATTTTAATACTAATATCTGTTGTTTTGTCTGTTACTTTTTGTGCAGCTGTTTTGGCCAGCTCTCCAGGGTAAATTTACAGATGAAATTTAAAGGGCCAGTTCGCCGGTTTTCAATCTCAGTTCTGTTATGCTATTATGCCATTATGGTAGAAATAAAATGTTATTTGGCTCTGTGCCTTTGGAGGACGCTATCCGCTTCTCCAATGGGCCCTGGAAAAACCTCCGCCAGACTACGTAAAACGCGTCATCTGGTGGAGGCCAGGGAGCTCGCTACGCTACACTTCCTCAATAGACGCCCGTCTCCGATGTCAGCAGTGTTTAGTCGAATAAAAAAGAACACATACTATAAAAATCGAATCATTTGTTCTGTGAGGTGCCTTGAAACGCTGCCTGCTCTCCTGTTTTCCCTCCCAGACATTCCACATTTATAACTGAATCCCGTCTCGTTCAAAATCGTCAGGTTTGAAATTTAGACTGAAGTCCCAAAGTGTTTTTTAGACGATCCACTGGTTTATTCTCATCGTAGTTGGGATTCTGTACCGCTCTGAGCCATTGCCTGTAGTGATCAATGTCCTTGACTGGAAAGCGGTAGTATTTCACTCCAGCGTCTCTGGCTGGGCCGTTCCTTTCAGAGGGAGGGGCGCAATGCACGCTGGGTGTTGTAGTAATGTAGAATGGGCGAAACCACAAGCTGTTTGTACAACTTCCTCCACAGCTATGGCGCCAATTTCAAATATTATTGCTTCTATTTATTACAGAGAACACCACCTTTTACTGACAGTGGCTTTTTCCAGGGGGTATTACAGCTGTATTTGGGCGAGAGGCGGGGTACACCCTGGACGGATCTTAATGTCTTTGGAAAGAACTGATGCAGAAACCGGGATTCAAACCAGGAAATTTCTTGCTGTGAGGCGACAGTGTTAACCACTGTACTATCGTGCCACCAACCCTTCCAAATTTCAAAGAAAAACACAGGTGGAAGCTGGGAACGCTGCGACACACTGCAACACACTGCAGATATATATTTGGCATTAGTGAGACGGACTCAGAACACTTTGGTACGGATACAAACTAGTAAAAACAAAGACATCAGATTTCTCCGATTCTCTTTACAGCCTATATTTAGAAATATTCGAGAGGATATGAAGCTTAACTTTTTTTTAAACTTGAGGATAAAACAATTTAATCCAGTGTTTACAAAACATCTGCTATCAGAAGCTGCAGAACAGCTATCGCACATCTACCGTCAGTGAAATAATTTCCTCCAGGAGAAAAAAGATCTTTCGGTCTTGGCCTCCTTTTTGTCATTTTCTCTTCAAATATTTAACAAGGGTTCGAGCACAACAGATGCCCCCTTCTCACTTTGCCCTTTATTTGTATGCAGGTGGTGGTGGCCAGGCTGGGGGGTCATTATGCGTCTTGATGGGTCACAGTTCAGCGGTGGAGCTTCAAATGAGGAGGAAGGGAGGCCTGGCAAGCTTGGCTGCTCCTTCCATCTGCGTTACCTGCGTCTCTTGTGGCTGCTCTCTCACTTACAGACCTTCAAAGTGCCCGTGAGTACCTCAACCTGAACTCGCAGTAATAATGGGATCACACACAAAGGACAAGGCATGCTGGGCTTTTACAATCTCCCTTAGAGAGTATTAAAAACACGCTGGCTTTCTGATCCAGAGGCAGCATACCAGGGGATAAAACCGGGTTGGAAAATGGTTTTATTGTGTTTATATGTGTGCGAGAATTGAGAAATTCCTCGGCATAAAGCGTCCCACTTTAAAATTTGATATGTTTAGCAGAGTTGCCCCATCTGAAAGCCCCCAGAATGCAGAGTATTTTCTTGATCTGGGCTGAGCTAAAGGGGAAGGCATGCGGGTCTGATCCCAGGGTCACCACGCTTAAAAGCAGATGTGGACAGCAGCCAGGCGAGAGAAGACGCTACCGCAGAGAGAGACTGTGACTCAGAGAGCTCATCTGCACGCGTGTTTGTGTGTCTTCTTGTTTGTCCTCGTGCTTTATGATTGCCTCATTTTAAAGCAGAGCATCAGGTATTTGGTTGTATGTGTGCACAGAAATGGAGACATCAGCTGGTGGGAGACAATCCACAAGGAAACAGCTATGACCCTCATCCCTTCCTGCACAGTTACAGAACTGTCCTCTTTGCCAGATTCGGAAATACAGGCCCATTAATAGGTAAAGGTAAAATGTCAACTGTTATGGAGATAAAGATGCTTTGGTGAGCAAGAAGGACCTATTGCCAACAAACACCATCTGAAAAACCAATAAGTCCTCCTTTCTTGAAGGTTAAATGCGGCAGTAAACCTCCGGGCCTACAAAAATGAAGCCAACTTGGAAGTCCACTTGAGGCTGGGTCCAAAAGCGAGCCAACCCCCATTAAGCCCCATATTAAAATGCCCAAGCAGAACTACACGTTCACAGCCCTGTTCAAAGAACATTTTTGGCCTCTATAGCTAACTTCTTAATTTGCGACAACTGTACGGAGGCTGAATTTTGATATAACTCTACTATTTAGTTTTATTAAAGCTTAGAGTTAAACATAATTAGGGGTGTGGTTGCTTTGAGTGAGTGTTTGAGTCGGTATAGGGGCCTTTTGGGGATTTTGTCACAGAAATATCAGACTAATTACACGGCTTGCTGTGCGGTTTATTGTCCCAGAAGTCAGTGCTCAAGCTTTTGAATATTATTTTAAGTTAGCACTAATTAGCAGGTCTTGCTGTGAGTGCTCACTGTACCTGGCTTGTTAGGTTATGTAATGTTTCTCATACATTGATGTTTTCTGGCTGCCCCTTCATGAGAGGCAGGATTGTTGTTGGCAGAGAAGACGGCAGACCATGTGATGAGAAAACAGCTTCAAGTTAAGTTTGTGTAAAGTTCGCTATGTTTGGCTTTTTTCCTCCATTTATTATAGTTAGATTTGTTTTGAAGCATAAACCATTGGAGGAACTGCATGTTAAGCCCCCAACTTCCTGGACAAGCTATTCCCAAAGTTAAAATATGAAAATCACTGACCAAAACATTCTTCATAATCATAACCCACTGAATAAAAGAACAAAAAAACAATAAATTATTAAGTGAAACAACAAGAAAATACTCACAGAACCTGACTCTTGGAGTTACCAGGTTTTACAGCATGTTTAATACAGCAGCAGTACACTAACTATCTACCCAGATTTCCATAATAACAGGGTTCCCATCATAAATCTCCCATCAGAACAGGATCCACCCTCATGGCTCACCAGCCGGGCAGCACATCTTAACTCCGTGACTCTCCTGAACCCCAAACCGCAGAGCTTTCACCAGCGAGGCCCCATGGAAAAATTAAACTGGACACCAAAGGCAGCCCGGCTCTGTGGTCATGGCGAGGGAATATGATTGGATAAACACACAGCAAAGCCTCAAACCGGTTCAGTCGGTGCCCGGTGGTGATGTGACGAGAGGCAGGCGGTGAGGTCGGAGGAGGAGGAGGTTTGGATCTGCAGGGCACATACTGTTCCTGCTGGGTCAGAGTCTGAGCACACGCTGTAAGAGGACATCTATCCATGTAAAGGAGGCTGCAGTGACATCCTCCGTCACTGTTTATTAAAAACAGGCCTCATTATCCGGCCCACTCCGCCTGCCGGAGCTATTTCAGTCTGCAGCGAGCAGGTGACTCGAGTTACAGCAAACTGGGTCGACTGTTTGTTCGTCATCCACCTTCTAACCTGAGCGCGCAAACGCTATAAAAATCACCCTGTAATTCATCAATTACAGCTAATTATCAGTGAGTTACTTCCTGTTTGAATCTGTAACCAGCTGTGTTCATGAGATCATCAAGGTTCTGTGTATGTGTGTGTGTGTGTGTGTAGTTTGAGCATACTAAAACCAGCCACAATAGCTGCCCCCACTCTTGTCAGTGGACATTAAAGTCACATACTTCATATGTCATGACTTATTTGGAAAGTAGGTGTCAATTGCATCTGGTTACATGTGGCTTTAATCAATACACCAACTCTTCCACCTCAGCCAAACATTCATTTTTGCAATTCCATCAAGCTGCTTAATTCACAAATTGGGAGTTGGGGTTAGGGTTAGGGGAGTTAGGGTGTCGGGTGGGGGTTTAGGGTTTGGGGGGTTAGGAGGTAGGGCAGGGTGGGGGTGCAGGGTTTGGGGTTGGGGTCTGTGTTTTGGGTGAGGGGTTTGGGTTTGGGATTAGGGAGTTAGGGGTTCAGGGGTCAGGGTTTGGGGTTAAGTTTAGGGGTTGGGGAGTTAGGGTGTGGGGTTAGGGTTTGAGGGGTTAGGGGTAGGGTGGGGCGGTGTTAGGGAGTTAGGGGTCGGGGAGTTAGGGTTTCAGGTTAGGGTGTGGGGTCAGGATTTGAGGGGTTGGGGGTAGGGTGGGGCAGGGTAAGGATTTCAGGTTAGGGAGTTTGGGGTCGGGGAGTGAGGGTTTCGGGTTTAGGGGTAGGGTGAGACAGGGGAAGGGATTAGGGTTTCGGGTTGGGGGGGATAGGGTTTTGGGTGGGGGATTTCGGGTCAGGGTTGGGTGTTAGGTTTCGGTTTCAGACAACTTTATCTACCCAGAGGGCAATTCAGTTTCTCAGCCGACCGAGTCGCATAAAAACAAAAATGAAACTAACACAATCTCAGCAGCATTCAGAAATAAACAACATGTTAGTAAGGTGTTTGCAGGGGGTTAGGTGTTGGGGAGCTCGGGTAACTAACTAACTCCGTTATAGATGATACAGAAGAATATTATAAAGCCTTTTTACATTTTGGAAGTAAAACATCACTGTTTGCTTTTTAAGTTAAACATTCAGCTTTAGACCTTATCTCAACCAACAGACATATTTTGACAAATTCAGTGTAAAATGCTGATGAAATTGTGTATTTATTTAATGATTTACCAACTTAATCCCAGACTGGATATAAAACTCTGTCGGTTGGAACTCTTCCTTTGTCTAAACCCTTTGTGGTAAAATAAACTCATCAGGCTCCAAAATGATCCGGATGCCAAGAAGGAAATGTCTGCTATCTGTTCCTCATCATGTTTTTTCTTCTTCTCTCACTCTGATGAACTCATTTGCATGTTATTATCTCTGCGTTATCCACGACAGGGAATTTAATTTGAAATGCAAATCGTAGAAATAATTACTACTTGGCTGCTCAGCAACAATTCAGTTTGCATTAATGACATCATCCAGAACAAACAGGAGGGAGCTTTTTTATTTATTCATATTTTTCATTATTTATTATCACAATTTTTCTCTTTCTCTCTCAACTTTTTTCTGCTCTCAGAGATTAACTGTTTACCCGGAGAGGAAGGTTCATTAACTCGTCATTAGCCGGCCTTTGTCAAAGTAAACCTCTGCTAACTGTGAGTCACACGAGTGTTTTCTGACAGATTGGTGTGAGGATTAATTCAGATTCCTCGCAGACTTTTCCTGCAGACTTACTCCTCTCAAGCCAGAACAGATGCCACTGTAATCTCCAATTAAATCATGGTGGCATTTTAGTGGTTTAAAGTTTGAAAACACAAATATTGAAGACCTGGAAGAGGCTGGAAGGAAGTTTACTGATTTGAAAAATGATAAAAAGATATGATTCTCTCTATGAAATTAAAGGATCACACAAAGACAAACTTCATCCACTGAGCTCTAAAACATAAGAAACTGGACCACATTTTGGATACATTTTTTCACGACAAATTTTTATAATAAATTGGCATAAATCTGAGCAAAATCAAAGAATTCTTGTAATGCTGTAATTCAGCAAAATATTCCAAAAAGTCTAGAAAATTTTGATCACACTAATTGAGATTTAAGGAACCAGAAGAAAAAGGCTTTAAATTGTATTTATTTAATCTTGTTAAGAATCTTTGAATTGAGATTAAAAAAAATGTTGTGATAGTAAAAAAAAAATAGTAGAAAAAAGATTAAAGAAAACAAAAACAAAAGTAAATCATCCCACACAACGAAGCATTAAAGTGCTAATGTGTGAACAAGCTCCATCACGTTCGCTTCACGCCTCATCAGCAGACTTATGAATAACTTTAATGAGAGCAGATTGCTTTTGATCAAGCTCAGGGACAACGCTGACTATAGGAAATGTTGCACCTCCGAAGGGACTTTTTCTTCACCTACTCGGGGAATGTCCCATGATTCAGAACTACACTGGCTGAGGGTGCATAAAAAGCATTACCATTACTCTTGAACCACCTATATGCATTATTATCAAAGCCAATGTTATGTAGCCTCTGGAGAAGCAGGGAATGATCCACGCTATTTCTCTGAGCACCACGAACAAACTGTAATCACATTGTTGTGTGTCAGGCTGTCAGCGGTGGATATTAGAAACTTCTGCACATAAAAATGAAACTGGAAGTGACTCATTTTAAAGTGACGTTTGCCAATTTTCAACCTGATCTCCTTCTTTTCAAGTCAGGCATGTAGTGTGAAAGACACCTGCAGGTATTGCATTATTATTTCCAGCTTCAGTTTCTCTTCTCAGCCTTTGCTTGTTTTGCAAACTCGCTACAAAAAAAACGCTACGACTAGCATAATTAGCATTTCAAAATATGATTGCAGAGGATTTTATAGGGAGGGTATATTTAAAGGCGCTTTGGTTGACTCAGATATTCAGCCGTATTTACTCGAGCCAGAGTTTGAGGCTGAAGAAATGCAGCAGAGCAAGGCCGAGGCTGTGGCTGCTCAGGCGGAATGCATCCTGGTACCTGTAGGCACTGCTGGAACTATTCCTTGTGTGTCTTACAATAATCTGTGAGTATAAGATTTGCATATAAAAAAATCCTACTTTTCTTATAAACTACATCATTATATTTAAGGGTATGAACACTTGTAGAATTTTAAATGTTTTTCTTTCAACCTGCAATCAATTATCTTGTATTTAAACGTAACAGATTGATAAGTTTTGTTTTAGATTTTGCACTTAATGATACAAATTAACAACCCTGACCAAAAGTATTGTGGTTAGAAGCAGGGAGAGTGCAGTTAGAACATATTTACAATGAAAAAACTCAATAAAAGCACATACTTTAAAAAGTAAGTCAAGCAGTCCAAAACAAATGTGCTGCAAACTGGCTTGTAGAGAAACAGAGAAAGGATCTTGACGGAGTTACATTTAAAGATGTTCCTGTAGTTGTTTATCACAGATGTCACTTCAGTCTCGACTTTCACTTAAACTAACAGAGTCAACATGTGCGTCAGTGTTTGTGCGACACACACACACACACACACACAGCTGATGACAGAGATGAACCTCCGTCAGTGTTTGGACAGGCTGACGGCTGCTTTTTGCTTTTTCAGGTGGAGCCGCAGACAGTCGCAGAGGGTCAGACGGAGACGGCTTCCTCCTGCACCGACTTCCTGTCCCGCCTCCGCCGTCCCAACGGGGATTAACATTATCGATACATCTTCTCATGCTCAGCTTTCAAATTAAGTCAGATATCGGCCTCACAGCGTGGCCCTATTCTCATTCTTCATTGAGGTTTATTCTTAATATTTTGTTGTAAACCTAATCAAAGACACTCGGTTGTGAAAGTCCTGCATTTTTTACTTCAGCGCGCAACCTAGATGCAGTGTTTCCTTCACAATGTTACTATTAAGAAAGCAGTTTAGTTATACACAGCCATCCAGAAGCCTGACACCTGAACTCACATGTTTCTGTCTCTCCCACCAGTCATCTCTCTCTTTGTATTGTCACTCTGTCTGAGTTTCTTTCTCACCAACACAACAGCTCTGAGTTAATCCTCGCAGAGCCACAGTGATGACGCGAGCCTGTGGGTGGTCTTGATGGTCAACAACGTCTCTGTTTCACAAACCAAAGAAACCACAACGGAATCAACAAAGTGTGAATCAACCGGACGCTTCTCTCTTCTGCTTCCTCTTCCCACCATCAGCTTATGAATAAGGGACTAATGGCAGTAAAGTTAAATGTGTGTTTTGGTTAGTGGAGGGGGCAGGAGGTCAATACCGCGGCTCCGCCAGCTGATCTCTACTGCGCAGACTCTAGATCCATATGTTCAAGATGGCAGCACCCGCTCCGGGGAGTCCTCCATCTTTATAATCATTGCAAACAAACTAAGTAACGGATGTAAATATAGCTGATGCAACCCCATCTAAGTGCCCTGGATCCAGTTCAGGTTTTTGTTGGATGGAGCACAAAAAAAATGGAAAAAAGTCACGAGCCTCTCCATGATCATTTTTCTCTTCATCTCCTGACCCTCCTCCACAGTGACCCCACAGGGCTCGCTGCTTTCTCTCAGCCTGTTTCCATGTCGAGTCCCCGATGACTCAAACCCTAGACTCAGTAAATCTCCATGTGGAGCTTTGGCGAGCCTCTCATCGAGTGATAAACTGAACACATGTAACGTCTGCTGGAGTAAGTGTCAGTCTGAGAGCGCTGAGGCAGAGGATGAAGATGATGTCTGCAAAGTTATTTTAAGAACCAGAACCATATGATGAGGGACTTTAACCCCTGACTACTACAGTCATGTACTACTCTCTAAAAACCCTGATATGTTTAGTGAATTCATCCAGCTCAGATTAAGTCCTGGTTTGGGTTTTGGTCCTCCGCAGAAAGAAAATAATACAAAGACGACAAACAAAATAGTCTTTTGGATTAAACTTCATAAACAGCCGTAACGTGAGCTGCATTGTTGGCATACTTGTCGGCTCTCTCTCTCTCTTTGTCAATGGTGGATAAAAAAGTCAAGCCACGAAGGAGGAGATCAGAGCCGAGTCATCCCACGCAAACGCCAAACTTATTCCTCCAGAAGATCCCATTTCAACAAGGTAAATATGGGGAGTCACGGTTGCCTTCCTCTGATCACAACACAACACAATGTTTCATGTGTCATCTGTTTCGTTTTGATGTTAATATTAGGTTTAAATTTCCTGTTTTATTTTGTCATTCACACTTCCTTCTTGTGTGTGTCGCTCTACTTCCTGCCTTTGTGTGGTTTCCCGCCCTTATTGTTTCCACCTGTGCCTCGTTAGTCCCACCTGGGCCTGATTACCCTCACCTTCACAGTGTATTTACTCTCTGTGTTCCCCTGCTTCTGTGCTCGTATATTTCATCTTCTAACCTTGTTTCCAGTGACGAGGATTACTTGTGTTATTCCCAGTGTTCTCTCTAGTGTTTTGTCTTTTCTGGACATTGTTGGGATTTTGTGCTTGCCTGCTTCAGAGGGACGACGTCAGTAAACCTTTTTGTTTTGTCTTGTGTTGCTGTTGATTACTGTAAAATCCAGAATATAAGTCGCACTTGAATATAAGATGCAGTCTGTTTTAGGGGGTATCCCAGAGGGAGAAAGGTTTTCTATCGCTTTAAAAAAACGTGTATAGTTATTTCAACAATATCTATTTATTTTCATTTAAAAACACACACAAATTACAGCCTACCATCTGTTTTCGCCATGTCAACTTTTATTGTGCATTCTATTCGCCTCGGAAGTCGGAGGTCAGAACTGGGAATGACGTCACACCCGAGTTGACCGTGTTCCAGTACAACAAGTCGGAAAACCAAGTTGGACGCCTCCAGTAAAACAGTTGTTGTGCTTGCTCTCTTGGAATACAGACAACTACAGAACAAATACGAGGTCCACTACATGTCCACGGATAGGAATTGGACAGTACTGTGTGTACGACTGAGTCAGTGAGACACAAATAAGACAGAAGGGCTAATAAACAGTAGCTATATGCGCGGATAGCTCTAGCCAGGTTAGCCATTGTTAGCAATACCAATGGATAATGCACAATTTCCAACTTCTGAGTACAAATGGAACGCATCATTAATCCTGCTAGCTACCGGTGCAGTAGCTAGCTGGCAGCCTACGGTAACGTTGAATGATGTAAGGGCGGCAGCTGCAATGGCGATCATGACAAAGTGTTAGCAACAATCAAGTTATTTTTCCTCGCTTAAAACAGTGAGGAAAACAGCACTGCGGCATGTTGTACACAGGAGACGTTGTAGCAGCTTGGACCCGGAAACAGTTTCACGTGGAGATGTGACGTCACCACTTAACCGGAGATCGCCGTCGTAACACAGTCAAATACCTCTCTCTGCATTTTATACAGGTATATTGGTCGCACTGGTATATAGGACGCAGGATCTTTATTTCTGCAATTTGGTTCTTTCTTTTTGTTGAAACAATAACATGATAATCTCTCTCATTCTGCAATCCAGTAAAGGCACAACAACATACTTTTCGCAACACAAGACGAAGGAGGTTATATCATATCATAGAAACAATTACAAACCAGAAAATATGTGTGCAATAGTTGGCTTAAAAGTTGTTTATAGCAAGATTTTTAGACAGAGTAAGACTAGCAATTACCAGTCTTTATGCTAAGCTAGGCTAATCATCTCCTTGTTCAAACTCATACTTAGCACAGATCAGTGTCTCAACTAGCTCTTGAATAGAAAGCAACTAAGTGTGTTTCACCACAACTATTTCTATAGAAGCAGGTACTTCCAAAGATTAAATGTGCAACATGGCCGACTTGGTAACCGTGTCGTGAGTTTGAGGATTTGTAGGAATTAAGTTTGATTTCTCAAGCATTTATTTTGTGCTATTTGGATAAGAACCAAGATTAAAAACGAAACAATTCATGTAGCAAAAGAGCAGCTGATGCCTTAAGAAACCAGGTCCATCAATCAGTTTCTCTTACTACTGTTGTACCGTCCTGCTGAACTTCCCAGTAGGAAACATAAGAACTAAGATTTAAACCTCATTTGGGTGCAAAAGCTGCAAAAACAAAAACCTCAGGAGCAAACAAACTCCATTCATCATCAACACGGCCGTGCCAGATTTTACATCTGAGTGACGCTGCAGCAAAGGTTAGCTGTCGAGTATCTCTCCCTCAGTCTGCCGCACGTTCACACGTATCGACTCGACTCTCCTGAGGCACAAAAAGAACAAATGTGGAGGTTTTTCTTTAACAGCAGCGATCCTCTGAAGAAAACGTTCTCCTGGTGCAGCGCTGTCAGCTCTCGCTCCCTCAGCGGCTCTGAGAACACGTTCTGCTATCTGTCTGTCTGTGGACGGATCCCCGGGGAACCATCCGGAAGACGAGAACAGTGTGAAATGGGTGATGAGTGCAAAGGTCAAAGGTCAGGGGCTCTGCGGGGATGAACTAAAACTTTAACTACGCACTCTGTGCACGAGTCTCAAAGACGCCTCAGAGGCAGTCATGCAAACCTGCAGAGCAACACGTAAACGTGTTTAAAGGTCAGACTGTTTAATCCACACACAATGAAGGACCCAGAAATCTTTGTGTGTCACGATTATGGACGGATTATTAGACAACCCGCTCCCACATGTTAAAGGCTGCCCACCCCTCTCACACAGCAGCAAGACACTCAGACTGAAAGAGACACGAAACAACAACAACACTTTGTAGTAGTTGTGAAGTTTAACGTGTTGTTGTGCTCGTTTCTATGCATTCATTTGGCGTCTCTCTCTCTTTTTTTTTGTGTTGTTTCGTGCTCATGTTATTTCTCACTGTTGCTTTGGTAGTTTTGGATCTGTGGTGCTCGTTTTGTTTCTTTTTGTGGTCACACTGCTCAACATTTTGCATCTTGTTTCAGTCATTTTGCATCTCTTCACATTTGTTTTCTATCTTTATCTGTATCTTTTTGCATGTCTTTGTAGTCACTTTGAAAAGTTCTGTGTCTCTCTTATTCTTTTGCATCTCTCTTATTGCCTCTCTATGTGGTTGTATCCTGTTCCTGGTCTCTCTGTGGTTTATTGCTCTATTTAGCATCTTTTGTGGCTGTGATGCACATTAGTTTTGCATCTAACTGTCACTCACTTTCTTTGTGGTTGTATTATTTTGTGTCTCTTCAGAATCAGAGGGGTTTATTGCCATACAAAGAATTTAATTTGGTGTTTTGGTGCAGAACAATTAACACAGAACTAGAATAAAAATAAGTAAAAGACTGAAATAGAACAAGATTAAAAAAAAGGCAATAAGAGAGTCTCTCTTTGAGGTACACGTCTTGCATCTTGTCTAGGCTGTTTAGCGTCTCTCCTTTGGTTTTCCTCTAGTATCCTTGTTGCATTGTGTGTCTTCTTGTTTGATTTATAATCTCCTTGTGGTCATTTGGCGTCTGTACTGTATTTGTTTGGGATGTCTTTGTCTTTATTGTACATCTCTTAGGTCATGTTGTGTCACTTTATAGCTGTTTTGCATCTCTAAGTTGCCATTTTGCATCTCATTGTAGCCATTTGTGATCGTATTGTTGTCATTTTGGGTGCTTTTCGACAGTAGGAACTTTCCCCAGGAACTAGGAACCTTTTCAATAGCAGGAACTAGGGTCTAAATTTTGTTCTGGGGTAATTGATTTACCCCCTCGGGGGGGTAGTACTTTCCAAAGGTCCAGGAACTTTCAGGGCAGGGCCTGCAGTGCTGATTGTTTGTGATTGGTCGAGTACTCGACGCAGCATTTTATTTCACCCGCCATGTTTGCAAGCTCACTGTCATCATCGGGCTTCCACATTGTTTAGCACAAGTTTTGTCGCACAAATGTTGATACCGACCCGTTCGGTGCGTTTTATGGAGTCATCTTTGTTTTATGGCCTACGTTTTCTTCTTACCGCCACCTACTGGACAGGTGGTGTAATGCAGTAACTTTACATGCTTCTTCATGCGTCACTGGCCTAATTTGCATAATCTTCCTGGGACTTTGGGCCGCTGTGGAAACGCAGACAACAATGGGCCACACCAAGTTCCTGGTACTTTTGGTCAAAAAGCACCTTTAGTGTCTCCTTGTGGTCATTTTATTTCTAATCGTCATTTTTGTATTCAGTTAGCATGTTATTCTATTAAATATGCATCTCTTTGTCATCGTACCTCTCTGTGATGTTTCGAGTCTCTTTGTAGCCATTTTGCATCTCACTGTGTTCTTTTTGTGTCTCTAAACGTGGTCGTTCGACATCTCTTTGATGATATTCTGCATCTCTTTCACTCACACTCCCCCGATCCCCTGACCTCTTGGGCCCCTGGACCTGTGCCCAATAGACTCATTCATAAATCCATCAGCCATCATGACACTTAATAGCGTTGATGCTCCTCCTGTCTCATAGTAGTTCAATCCAAGTGTAAATGAGTCATAAAAGGAGGCAGCCATGTTGCTCACCTCAACAACCCCCTCCTCTCTCTTTGGGCCCCATGAGCGAACATCTCACTGAGCTGCATGGTAGCATATGTCACGCTCATTCATTGTGCGTCCCCTTCACTGTCCCTGAGGACTTCTCTTAACAAGGCGGGGGAATACCTGATCTCTCTTGTGCTTTAAGTGGCGAACTCTCAGGTTTCACTCTCCGCTGGGGGTGAGGCTCTCGCGTTTTGTTCCCAGTTTTCCCACAGAACCTCGGAGCAGAGAGGCCTCGGTACGTTCTGTCCTGCATGAAACATCGGAAACAAGACACTCCTTTCTCCTCAAGCCAGGAGATCATCTTTCAGCTCCCACGTCTGACACGTGGTTTACCTGAAAGAGCCACGCCAGGTTCAGGCTTGTCTGCTCTTTTACTGGAGATGCTGTAAGAGAAACAGCAGCTTTATTAGCTCAGGTAGTCGACTCCACGACTTTTACTGACCTGGGTTTGTCTAACACCTCACACGCACAGAGTAGGAGGAGTAATCCTGATAATGAGAGCAACAATCATCAGGAAGATGTTTTTATCCACACCTTGTAAGTGTGTGTGGGTGACGTTTGTTTTTGTCTCAAACTAGGTCACAGCCAATACAGCTTTTTAAAGCTCATTTTGGCTTATTAAATCATTATTAATATCATTTATTAAGAAGAAGAAGAAGCTTCTTATCGGGGCGTTTCAACTGGATTTCACTGTCTTCTGTCATGTCTTCATTTGCTAACCATTGTTGTAAGTAGGGGTGCTTAGTAATTGTTAATCTGACCACATTCAAACCTAAAATGTTGGACTATCAATAACAATCTAAAGATATTAAATAAGACTTTAAGTATTTGGAAACCACTTCATACATTAAAAACAGTCCAAATAGGATTTCTTGTTCGCACACAGCTGGTGTACACCTCAGTTCAGCTGAGTTCAGCTCGGCCCGTCACGGTTCAACAGGTGTTTTTACCATCAGACATTAAAGTCTCAACACCAACACTGCTGCTGCTTCCTCCTCCGCACATCAACCGCTCTACAAAACCTCCATCTGCAGGGACGACACAGACAACTGCAGCTCTGTTGGACAGGGACTGGAAAAACTACAATAGGAACATTTTTCCAATAATTCAGTGCTCAGAAGATCTTTGTGACACCTAAACCTACATCCATGGTTTGAATTAAATGAGGGAATCTGATAACTCATCTTATTAAACCTTTGCCTGTCCAAAACAGAGTATGAATGTATATCTTCTTACCTGTAATCCTTAATGATAAACTGCATTTCCCAAAGTCATCCCATATAAACATCTTGTAATACAATTTCAGGCCCCCTAAAGGGGACCATACCATTTCTTTAGCTCAACATAAGTTAAACTTGCCGTCTGCCTGTCTAAATATAATCATTGCAGTGGCTCACATCCTCATTGAAGTCCATGCTTCACCCGAGCCAGGTTGTAGGTAAATTAAAGAAGCTAGCTATTTGCTCTTTAGCTATTTTCATACACTTTATTTTCTTATCTTCACAGTTTCTGATATAGATGGTTCTCAGGTAAATGCTAATGCTAGCTAGTTTCTAACATTTCCCTGAAATTACAGATAAGCTAAGTGAAGTTAGCCAGCAGTGGTTTACTTCCTCTTTAAGAATAAGCTATACTGGCATGGCGGCATGCAAGCCAATAGAGACGCAGTAGGTAAATGTAACTAGCTAGCTATACGCTATTTAGCTAGTTCAGTTCACTTTACTGCCTTATCATCAGTTTCTGAATGAGATGGTGTAACGTTCTCTGGTGAACACTAACAGTGGTCTTTTGCTTCAGTTAGAGATTAACTAAGTTTAACGAGCTAAAGCCTATGTCACCCTTATGTTACATAAGCTAAATAATGTTAGCTAGCTAATAGCGCAGCTGTAATTGTAAATAAACCAATACATTTCAGATATTCATGCATCTTTTATCAGTATTTCAGACACTTCTAAAGTTGACCAAACATTTGTTTACTTTACATTAAAAGTCTCGTCTACCTGCTTATCTTTTATCATTGCAGTTGATTCCTCTATAAAGTCTAAGCTCATCTTTGTTTTGAAGCCAATGGAGAAGTAGATGGATAAAGTGTCAACAGCTGAATGCTAATGTTAGCTAGTTTGTAACATTTGCCTTAAGTAAGAAGTTGACTAAGTATCCATAGCTGGCTAAAGCTAACGTCTGCCTTACCTAACATTTGCAATTTAATTTTAGCTACATGGTAGCATCCCTTTTCATTTTAATAGCTGTACAAATATTATATGTTTACTTATCTAATGTTAATGTAGGCGTGTGTGACTTCACACGCCTGAGTTAAACAGGTTTCCTTTATCCCTGTAGAAAAGTTAAAACCCCTTATTGTCATTGTATAATTAGCAATGGGTACATAGCTGTAATGTAAAATAGTATTTTAAGAAGACCCACTCTGACATTGTTCTGGTTTATATTTGGATGCTTTAGCTTGAGATCATCACAACTGTGTCTAATAATTTAACCACCTTTTTGTTTCCCACTCCACTGATGCTGACACTGCATTAGTGGATTTACAGCCTCTGTTCTGCTGTTCTTCAGACCCCTCTGGCACTGCACCAAAAGTCTGGTTCTTCATATAAAGTAGGAATCTTATGCTTCAGCACAAAGGGGATGTTTTACTTTCCAGAGGAGATGCACACACAGGGACGGGGTATATGTGTTTGTGTGTGCTGATATTAACAGGTGGTAGTGACTGTAACAGAAGAGGCCTGAATAGAAACTAGACAGTGTGAAGAAGTGGATTTCTTGAAGTGAATGTTTAACACCTACATGCAACTCTCTTTCGAACACTGTGACTGTTCAGTTGCACTTGAGGGAGTTACCGTCACAGATCAGAGAGCGTGTTTCCAGACAAAGGTTCAATAGACACTGTCCTCCTTGTGGGTCTGCTGGTTTACTCATTACAGAAACTGTGACACACCAGATTCTTTGGATGGCAGGGTTAGTGTGCTGGTCGGTCCAGCGCTTTGGCCCAGGCTGAAATATCTCTTCTAATGTTGCTGGTTCACAATTGTAATGTCAAGTCACTAACAGTACTCTGTTGGAATGAAACATATTGATTTCCTATAATCACTTCATCTTGAAGATAAATTAAACTAATTATAAGTTCCATTGCTTTTTCTACAAATCATTATATTCCATCGTCCGGTAAAAACAGTGATACCACACTCTCCCACCACCAGGCACAAAGCCATGTCATGGATTACTGTTGTACCTCAGAGACTGCAAACTGGATCCAACATGAACCCATTCTGGACCATCAGAAGGATTCTTGGTTTCCCTCTTTAAGTGCTGCTTGTTCCTGCTAATGGGCTGCTGGGAGGGCAGAGGGGAACATGGGAAACAAGCTTGTTAATTCACCCTACAGCAGGGTTTCTATGGGCTCCTCTTATACGACAAAGGGGTGGGGGACAAAACCAACTTGCTTATTCTTTAGTTTTGTAACGCAGTAAAAACCAAGCAGTCAATGAAGCACATTCCTCACAGTGTGAAAAGGAATATAAGCATCAGTTTAGGTTCAGATGGCTTGGATAAAGAAAGCACAATGTGCGGCCTTTGGTTAATGTAGAAAATACTACATTTGTTATATATTTTAAACAAAAACATCTGTAGCTGTTTGTAAATAAATCTACCCAAATTAAACAGTTGTAAGGGCGCTTTCTTAGTCTTACATTAGCTGCAAATGTTAGCTTGTTTAGCTACTAGCTTACCTCCTGGAGCACTAAGGAAAGGCTAATTGCTATATAAATGCACTTTGTAACATTGCCTTCTTTTACAGTTGTCTACCCTTTTTTTAAGGCACTTTGTAGCTATGTTCTGAAAGGTGCTCTATATAAATACAGCTTTTATTATTAACTAGTAAGCACATTAAACAGAAACAGCATCATGTCCCTTTGGTTCAGTTAGATTCTAGAGAAATCACTGCGTACAACATGTTGTCTGCTAATGACGTGAAGGCTGCAGACAAAGTTTGTTTATTTTGTCTCTTGTTCCCTGCTGGAGCTCAGCCTGCCAGCTGCTGTCAATCAAATACAGACAGAGACACGCCCCTCCAACAGGCTGAGACAAAGAGGAGCATTTCTGATGTTTCCTCAAAGATCCTTCTTATTGTTCTTAATACAAAACAACTATAAGCAATACATTTGAAAACATGCCTAGCTTATTTAAGGCTTCCAAAATGTGGTTTCATTACACTCTATTTCCATCTTTAAACTTTTTAATAAAACCAAAATCTAATCATAGGTCGATTTTGTGGAAGCTTATTACGATCCTTATTTACATTCATGTTATTAGGAGACCTCTAGTGGCCATAGTAACAGTGACAGGAGCATAGACAGAAGTCAGGTGACTTACTTTAAAGAGCGAGAAAGTCTGTGAAAAAACAGGACTTAGCTAGGGTCCAAGTCCCATGTGAAACCAAAACTCAAGTTGACTCAAGATGAGTATAATGTGGCTTTCACTTACATCATGCACATTATGCAACACACTTGCGTAATTTAACCCAAACTACGACCTTTCGTAAAACCAACCGAGTACTTTTGGTGCCGATATCTAACCAATCAGTTTTGGTTTCATAGCGTAAACATTCAGAGTGACAGAACTCTTGACTTTATCAGATCCAAAGGCTGAGGTCAGCTGAGGGTTTGAATGTTATAACTGTAACTACAACGGAAACAGTCTGTCTGCAGTGTACAGTAAAACAAGCTTTGGATGTTTGCTAAACAATATGCACAGGTTGGAGAGGCGACACAGGCACAAGGGAAACAGACAGTTTGTCTTCAATACGCATTTAACCTTCCATTAAGGTAACAAGGCATTACAGAAAGAGGTTTTTTTTGTGTTTATTATAGAAGAAGGGCACTGATGTAACGCTATGTTGCATCATCAAAGGATGTATCCTGACTGTTTTGGTCCATCTTAAATCTGCATCCTGTATCTTGCCCCTTAAAGATACAGTATAAAGCCGTCACAGCTCAGTCTGTTTGTTGACAGTGAAAACGTGTTTCTTGACCTGAGTTCTCCCCTGGGTGCTCTTCATGTCGTCTGCTGAAGACTGAGCACCAGAAAAGCAGAGCCAGTGACCCCAGCCATCAGCCCGGACCGGGGGAGTCTAAACAACGGTGTGATCCCTGTGAGATAACACATTAACAGACATTATGTCTACGGGCCACGTGTCCAAACAGATGACTCTGAGCAGCTCGTTGTCATTACTACATGTCAGGGGAAAACTGGTACTTTTTTACCTTTATTTATTTTTAAATAACTGTGATTTAATTTAGTGGCAATCATCCAGCCAGGTATCATCAGGCTAATTTGCAAGAGATTTATTCTTGTACATCTCTGTGTATTTTCAATTTCCAAGGGGAGTAAACGATGGGTGGACCAGCTGCTTATAGCTCATATAAGCCTGTCTAGTCTAACATAGGTAACGCTGCATTACTATAAAACCAAGCAGGGCCAGTCTGACCTTTTATTGCTGAATGGAATTGTAACCAAATAAATGAATGAATGGCTCCTATTGGACAGATATGCTGGGTAATACATGGGACCTGCCATGTACGCACTATTAAAGAGGGGGTATTATGCTGTTTCACATTTTAAGACATACAACGTAACAATGCTGGATGTCCAGACTAAACGTGGGTGAAGTTTCAATTCTGTAGGTAAAAGTATGTTGGAGTAATCCACCGCTAAACAAGTCTCAGTCTGCAGGCTGCTGTGAACGCCAGGTTTCAGACAGACTTCTTTGTGATGTCACAAAGTGGAGGAACTCTTTGTTTGGGCATCTGCCCGAGACACAGCAGAACTTCCTGCCCCTGGCACAGTTCAAGGACACGTCCACCCAGCAGCTCAGTCTGCCTCAGAATATTTTTTTCACTCCACCACTCAACGGCTCTGCTCGTCAAGTTGGCCAATCAGAGGAGAGTGGGCGGGTTTTCTTAAAGAGACGGAGCTGACTGAGTCGTTTCAGGCAGAGGCTGTATGAGGGCCTGCACAGAGCACCAGTGTGAGAAACATGATGAGTAAAATGTGAATTATGCTAAGCTACTCCACAGGTATGACAGAATGAAATGAAGGTTGAAATTAGCATAATACCCCCCCTTTAACTCCAATGGACGTGCCACTAAAGTTTGGCACCAATGAGGAAATAGGATGACGTGATGACCTCGACTTCTTCTTTAGTTTTCTTGGTTCCAGCTACGAAATGATGACGATTGTTGTGAAGAATTTCTGCCTTTCTTTGTCTTATGTGATGTGAATAAAAAGATAATCGTTGGGTTTTGAACAGTTCTTCAGACAAAACAAGAAATTGGAAGTAATCGGCTTGGACTCTGGAAACTTATGTCGGTATGATTCACTATTTTCTGATATTCTATGGACCATATTATCAGCAGATCAACTGATATGGAAAATAATGGTTGCAGCCAAGCAGTTATTTTTGTACAACAGGAAAAACAAAAGAGTCTTCCACTCAATTTGTCATTCTGTTTCTCCTTTATCATCTCTTTTCATTGGCGTATCAGGGGCTTCATTATGTTTCACTCTGTTTGCCGTCACTCAACTGTCGCCCACACAAAGAAACGAGAATCTCTGCCAGAAAACGGGATGAAAATGTCTTTGTCTGCTGGAACAGAAGTTAATTTCAAGCTTGGTTTGAGACAAAATTGATAAGAAATATGTGAGTATAGGGAAAACATGCTAATTTTGTGTGTCATGGCTTGTGGTAAGGTTGGAAAAATGGTAGACTAAAGGTAGACAGCAGTAAACAGTAAGTAGAAAACCTTGAAATGTTCGTGTGAGACGTCCTGACAGCTCAGTAAAACAAAGCTGCATCTGTTCCTGTGTTCTGCACAGACGGATGTGAGAACAGCAGGGGAGCAGGTATGAATCCCCGCAGGCCTCCACGCACTTCGTCTGCTCTCCGCTGTTAAAGCTCAGACCAATATTTCATTGATTTTTTCCGCATTTCTGTGACAAGGCAGGGAAGAGGTTTCAAAGACATCACATCCTCAGAGCTCTCAAATGCAGCAGCGGTGGAAAAGACTGGAGGTAGTCGTGCCGGTGGGACTGAAGTCTGGCCGGGCTTCACCGAGAAGAGCTCCTCTTGGTTAGGAAGCGTCTGCCATGACCCACTTTTCTGCTGAAGGTGGTTTCATCTTTATGATGGTTTGAAGTGTGAATCACAACCAGAAGTAACTGCACACAAAGGGCTGTTAAATCTGGTCGACATAAGGTATTGGCATTGCAAGTAAAAATACTATTTGATATTCTATTGGGAGCCCACCCCCCACCACAGACGTCACACCCGTTTTGACGGCACCAATGCTTTCTTCTTCTTACGGGTTAGCAAGCGGCTTTCAGATGCGCTACAGCCACCGTCTGGCTGTACCACCGTACCACATTAAAAACAATGGATGAAAAAAAAAAAAATTTTAAGATGAAATAATAGTATATTTACTTGAGTCTAGTACAGTTTGGGGTACTCTTTACTTCAATATGTCCATTTCATGCTACTTTATACCTCAACTTCATCACATTTGGAGGTATAGTTTCTTTTTACTCCACTATATTTACTTTGCAGATTTAGTTACTAGCTGGGAAAGTCTGTTTTAATGCTTCCTCAGCTTAATTTGTTGCAACTCATAAAGCTACATGGATACAAGCACCGCTATTTAAGTAGTAGTAATCTCGAAGATCTCAGTTTCGTTTCTCTTTGGCGGCACCTGTGGCGATAATTGGTAATTGCGGGAGCACACTTCCCAGATATCCAGACAGTGCTGCATCTGTGACTTCCACGGTTGGCTCCGGTTGTAACTCTTGATTTTCCTCGCTGACGGTCGCTTTCCTTTTCAGACTGTTTGCTTCATCTGAGCGTCGAGTTTGTTTCTTTTTCTTTGGATTTTCACTTATTGTTGAAGTTGTATCTGTAGTCATCGATCTTTTCTTTGTATGTTCAGCCATAGTAGATTACTGTTTACTCACCGAAAATGCAGCCACTTAGCTCCGCCTACCCTCTCTGGCAGACCAACCACTGCTGGCTGATGGAAACGTGTCACTAACTGGGCGCTGCTTGTGATTTTTTTCCCTTTCATCAGTGGGCCATAGGCTCAATCACCGTTGTGTTACCTCATTCGGCGATAGATAGTGACTTAACAAACATTTATTTAAATGAAAATCTGAAAGAAAGAAAACCACATCCCCAGTATGTATCAGTGTTTGTCACATTACAGTTGTCATACATTATAGCAAACGACCAATCACTGTGAAATCCTGTGCAAACAATTCTACAAACATGCAATAAATAGCAACATGCAGCCAGATGTTGCCACTAACAGATAAACTTCTTGTGGTTATCTGACCTTTAATATCCATGTTGTTTTCATTTAGTGGAAGGCTGGCCAACCCAATTTTAAACCACCAATTTAACTATGAACTGTAATGGACAAATTCCTCGGGAAAGGAGAAAACACAATTCGGCGTTGAAGCCGACATCAAAGCCCTCGTGCACTCGCCTAACAGTCGGTGAGTCAGTGAGTGTGGAGAGTTGTGATCAGGCCCATTTTCTTCTCTTAGTCCACACACACCTGTGCACATCAAATGAAGCTCCTGCTGCGGCCTAATTTACATCATTTAACAAAAATTCTTTAAGCAGCATAAAAAAGGCCTCCTACAGATCCAGCTAACCTCAACATTCCTGCTTTGGTGAGTAAATGAGAAACACAAGCGGTCACGTGACATTTTAAACCAATCAGAGACAATCACCCAGTGTGAGAAAACATCTTAACTAATTACAGAGGTTTTCCCATTTTTATGATGAGTTTTTAAAGTGCACGGCAACAAAAAAAGTCAAGGTGAGATTATCTGACAGACTGATACAAAGCGTATTATATTCCCTTTACATTTCTATCTAAACTCTGTGTTTCCTGCAAATGTCCTCCCTTCCCCCCCCTCAGAAATTCTCGGGATCCACTTAAACATCGAGCCATTTCTGTGCAGCAGGGTTATAAAGAGCTCAGGTTTCCCTTGTGTTCATTCACAGGAGACTCCGTACGCCAAACAAACGAGCCGAGTGAAAGGCTAAACCTGTTGTTTGCAGTCAACTACATCCTGTACAGTATAATCCCTAAACGGAGGTCTTTTGTTGTGAAGGGCTGAGTTTACTGCAGGGCGTGGAGGTATTACTGTACAAATACCTCTACAGAGCTGTCAGGGTGAAACACAACTGCCTTCAAGTCACACAAAACCCAGGAGAAAGGAAAAGATGGAGGCTGATATGAACCATTTTGAAAAGCCAAAGTGAGACGAGAAAATAAAAGCTTAAAATAAAGGCTTTGGAGTTGTTGTTCGCTGAATGGATTATAGTTCAGATAAAAAAGGCCTGCGGTCCACGAGCTTAAATCATATTCATAGCTCTGCACAGAATCAGGTCATTTCATAATGGGAATGTTGTATCCCGAGTGACAGACACATCCAGCCGCAGTGTGACAGTGATGCACGGTAAACGCCCCTGCAGGCTGGAAACAGACGAGGTGGCAGCGAGGAGCGAGAGAATGGCTCACCAGACTTGTTATTATAACAGGACGCGGCCATTTGTGGCCCCGCTCGGCGCGCTTCCAGCTGCACCCTTGCATAATATGAGAATAGGAAACTCTGCTGATAAACTGTCTATTGTTCCGAAGTGCCCAGCAGACCAAGAAAATAAACACAACATGGGCTTTGTCCGCTGGCTAGTCCAAACAACAACACGGGCTGCAGGAGAAGATGGAGAACGGTCACACCAGAACTTTTTATTAAAGGCCTGTTTTTGTAGTTTTTTAATACATAAGGTGAAAAAACTACGAAGATCGAATGGATTCTGGTCAGTTGAAATTGGTGTAATAAGACTCTGATTGGACGTTTAATCAGCTGGAGGCCGAGCAGCTGAAGAATGAGCCGCTGATTGTGGAGCGTGAAGGAAGCAGCTGAAGCCAATCAAGCTAACGCAAGCTAGTTGTAAAGTCGCCTCGCTGAGCGAACAGCATGTAAAGAGGAGGGTCTCAGGGTACTAAAGAAGTGCAAATATAATCATAATCAAGATGCATAAAAAAGAGAGAGAGGGAGGAGAGAGAGAGAGAGAGAGAGAGCAGCAGCTGATGAGAGGTGAACAGTGCAGGAAATACAGCCTGAGCTGTATCTGAAGATGTGTGTGTGCGTGAGTGAATGAAACCGTTTTAATATTACAGTAAATTAAAGGCCAGCATACTTTTTTATTCCAACTCTAGTCAATAAATGTTAAAGGACAGCAGTAGTGAACTACAATAGTATCATGTTTTCAATGATAAAGAAGTGTACTGAATGTAAATAAGGACCCTGAGTGCATAAAATAGCATCAGAATGCTGTGGGAGGGGCCGCTGGTTCGGCTCGGTGGGTAGAGCAGACGCCTCATATACAGAAGCTATACAGTCCTGTATGCAGCCGCTGCAGGTTTAACTCTCTTCCTCTGCCCTTTGCTGCATGTCATCCCCAATTCTCTTCTCCCCATATTTCATGTTTATCTCACTAGCTTTCATATCAAAAGGGCAAGAATGTTTTTTTTGTTTGTTTGTTTGTTTTTGTTTCATTTTTTTGTCTTAGTTGTTTTATTAGCTCTCCCACTTGTCTCGTGCTATGTCATGTCTTATTTGTCTCTCTTCATGTTGTATTTGTATTGCACCTTTTGTTAGTGATTTGCATTGATTTGTTTGTTGTCACTGGCTTTGAACTAAAAGAACAACAACAAAAAAACAGGCAAAAATGGCCAAAAAAATCATCCAAAAAAAGGAAAAAAAGAAAATCCAATTGGAGGATTCCCTGCATCTCCCTTGAGATACGGGCTAAGCCCCCCTAAAAAGCCCCCCTCGTGTCCTTAAACCCCAGCACATTGACGTAAGCTAGATCAATATTAACATTTCAAATTAATAAATGAGGTTTGAACTGGATTAGCTTACTTAACATCATTATTTGCAATGAATAAAAAACAGGATGCTGTGTTTTACCAGCAGTGTGAGGTACGTTCTACGAGTTCAACCTGCCAAACATGTGAAAGAGTTATGTTTGGTGTTCATAGTTTCACACGTCTTACAATAGTCCGGTAATAAGCACTGAACTATGGTGATTTATTGGTAAGTATGCAAAGTTTTAACATTAAATGTATATATATTCATGAAATGTACAATATACAGCTGAGAAGAGGAAGAGCAGTCGTCCGTGCAGATTAAAAGTGTTTTCTATTATTAGAACGCTACAGGTGGGGCGCTGGTTTAGCTCAGGTAGAGCAGGCGCCCCGTGTATAGAGGCTGCAGTCATTCTGTGCATGTCTTCCCCCACTCTCTACAGCTGAGTCTCTTTACAGTAACAATCATACAGTAGAATGAAATAAAACCCACGTACAGTAAATATAGATCTCGGTCTTTGAAATCCAAACATCTAACAGTCCTCTGGGGGGTTCGTTAGCTCGCCCTCAGGACTCTCCTCCCTCACAAACAAACACCCATCCTCTCGTTTTGTGCGTCTAACGAGATGAAATGTGGACCCTGTAAGTGGGTGAAGTCGGGATGCGAGCTCAGCGGAGCCCCGGGGGAGCTTCATGCAGGCAGGTTATATCAGGTCAGGACTGGAGCTGGATACCCTGCAGCGGCCGGCAGAGGAGCTGGTATCCTGCCCCGTTTTCATTCCAGCAGTCTGCTCGGGGAGCAGCTCCGGTGGAATCGCTTTAGCCCCAGGTGGCGGTGGATGAGGAATCCATATTTTCATCTGAGTAGGGAAATCTGTGCTGCACTTTTTCAGCTGTAAAAAACCAGACATGCAGGGCTCAGAGACAAAGGGCCGGCTGTTTGCGCTGGTCCTTTGTGTCTTTTTATGCAGGAAATGGCTGTTTTCATCTCAAAAACATCACATTTTGGTAGATTTATTCTTGGTTGGGCTGAAATGAGGTTTGGATAAAAGAACGCAGACCAAATGGCACATGATTCAAATTTCCAAACACTGTATTTCATGCAAGAATAACACAACAAAACACCATTTCCCAGGATCACAACACATCACATCTCTGGCTCCAGCTCTGTTCGTTTGGTCCAGGACTCTGAATATGAAATGATTTACAGTCAGGCACATTTTTCACCCGCATTAAAACTCATGTTGCTCCCCGGAGCCAGAGGAACACAAATATAAACATCACTTAGAGTTCCTGCGCCCGCATGAACTCGATAGCAAAAACAAATGGCTGGTTAAGTCAGGCAGCGAGCCCCGTGTGCATTCTTTCACTGGATGGATTTTACATCTGCAGTCAACTTTTTTTTTTTTGACGTTACTTTTTCAGCATCTGTTGTTTGGAAATGTGAACGCAGCATCAATCTGAGGTGGTAAAAGTTCCTGGAACTGTTTCCGCTGTGTGAGGGTGCTGAAGCGTGATGGGCACCAGCTCTGGAAATGAAGAGTTTGGAAGGTCAGAAGGAAGAATCTAGAAAATGTGATTGTGGTTACTCGATGTTTTTTTCCTTTGGTTAATGATTAAAAATGTGCAAAAGAAAATCTACAAATATTCAATTTTAAATGAGCAACATTTCTCTGCATAGACCAAATTAAACTCACAATATGAAACATTCACAAGAACGAGAAAAAGAGATCACATCTCTCTGTAGCCTCTCTGCACTGGCTTCCTGTGAAATGTAGAATAGAATTTAAAATCCTTCTTCTCACCTACAAAGCTCTTAATGGTCAGGCTCATTGTGCCATATTACCCCTATAGAACACAGTGTCTCTAACACCCCTTTCCCACCAAATTTAGAGCATTGACACAGATTTTTCAGACCCGAGAAGACCCGCTAATAAATGCCGATTGTCTCTTTTCCCATTGCCAGTGGAGTATCCTCCTATCTGTTCTTTTCTGCTGCATCACCATCTGACCTCACGGTGGTTAGGTCTTCATTGTATCTATTAGTCATTCAGTCAAACTCGGCGCCGACAAACTTGGAACGATGTTCGAGCGCTGCTCGGACGGAGACGGGCGGAATTTGTAGCTGAGATGACAGGAGTCGCAGAACTTACAGACGGAGCGTAGCATCGCACTGGAAAGGGGGCAGAGATTAGCGTGTCGACACGGGTTTTGTGTTCCCATCATTGCCGATGCGATAATTACCCGGGTCTACTGCGGAGTCATTTGACCCGGGTCTGAATGCTGATTGTGGCCTTAAGAGTAGTTTGGGGGATAGAGCCTTCAGTTATCAGGCCCCGATCCTTTGGAGACACCCTCTCTACTTTTAGGAGTAGGCTTAAAACTTTCCTTTTTCATAAAGCTTATAGTTAGGGCAGGCTCAGGCTTGGACCAGCCCATAGTTATGCTGCTATAGGCTTAGACTGCTGGGGGATCTGACACACTGAGCTCCTGTTGCGGTGCGCCCCATGTAAAGGAGGCTATAGTCCTCGACGCACCGATCTCAGGTCCGACTCCCAGTCTGCGGATCATTTGGTGCATGTCATCCCCCACTCTCTCCTCCCCACATTTCCTGTCTCTTCCGCTGCCGTATAAATAAAGGCAAAAGCCAGAAAAAGTCATCTTAAAAAGATAATAAATGTAAAACGTTATCAAGCAGTCAGCAGGTTAGCATCAGTAGAAACTCTTTTTGTCCTTTGTAAGTCTACCTACATGATGATGACGTGCAACATACATAATTACAGGTTAAAGGTATTTCACAGAGCAGCAGCGGCTCAACCGTGCAGAAAGTGGAGATATTCAATCTGAGGGCCTGTATTTGACTTCAGCATGTGTGGCTGCCTTTATTCAGATTGACTCTGACTGCACGGGAGGACATGACATTGAGAGGAAACCGCTCCGGATAGCCGAGAGCAGAAACTGGATCAAACAGCTGACCACAAGCTTGGCTCCGTTTGTCCATGTGTGCTCTCAGAGAGAGAAACAGAAAGCAGACGACTTTCAGGTGACGGTAGACGTATTTTATTCATAAGGCTTTCTAAATATAAAACTCAGCTGCCTGGAAAAGACTTGAGAAGACGTGCTTTGTGTCTGTGCAGCCGCTGCTGAGGCTTCCACGCTGCATCATCAGATTGATTATTGTGTGCTTACAATCACTGCCTTGTTGTAAACATCTGGTTTGCATGCTAGCTAATGCGCTAGTGGCTTGTAGACAGACGTTTTCAGGGCAGACAGTCGCACAAAAACAACCCTGAAACTAAAAACAAAAAGGGGTCAGACAGAGAACATGCATGACAAACTGTGTCTTCCTCAAATGAACAATATCCACTTCATTGTTGTCTCAGTGTAACATTATCAGGTTAGTCGGCTTGTTTGCTTTCCAACAAACAAATTGAAGCGTGTTTTGAGGAGTCAGCCAAAAGCCATGGAGTTTACAAAAGGCTCAACTTAGCTAAACGAAATCAAAGCGTGTTCTGGGCATATTTGAGACATAATAAGACAGTTAACAATAAAAAAACTGACGTGCAACATTTAAGCCTGATTATCAGCCTTTCATGTCACCCCAGTTTAGCTTAATTTCAGCACCTTGGACTAAGCTAGGGCTAAAGTTAAGGTAACTCACAGAAATATATATCAGTAGTACCACTCTGTAGAATGTCATACTACTTTGTAGTTGCTCTCTTTTATAAGGTTAGCCATGGTTTTAGCGATGCTAATGTCTGTTTGCTAGTTGGCTAGCCCGTTATTTCAGTCGAGCTGAAATATCTTAACTATGGAATGTGTCCTGAAATGTGCTGATACAACCTTCAATATCCTACATAAACTCAATGTCCACCAGCGCCACCATGAGGCTGACTCTGGGTTATAGTGAAATATCATAGACAACTACTGGTTTCTGCTAATTAGCCCATTAAAGCATGCTAAGCACTACGGGTGGGAATCGCAGGGTGACTCACGATACAATACGATACGCGATAATATCACGATACAGCGATTCTGCGATATTGATTGATACATTGCATGACAATCATACAATGACACATCATAGTGTCTAAGTAACTAAAGAAAACAAAAGGCCCCAATAAGGTAAAGTGCTAAATTAAGGTAGGCCTACTTATTCACTGCTATATGGTGTCAGTTTCACAGAATGTGACACAGACTGAGATGAAACAATGATGTGGTGATGCAGTCACTTTAAATATCGATATTTGGCACGATATATATCGATTATTGCATTGCACAAGTCAGGACGGCGATTTATTGCCGTATGGATATTTTGTGCCACCCCTACTAAGCACTGAACTGAATTACAATACTTCTAAACATCAAACCTGCTAAACCTCAACAAGATGGCATTATCATTAGAAGCATGTTAGCATGCTGGCTTAGCATCTAACTCACAATAAGTAGGTAAGGCCTACTTATGTGCCTATCATTGTTGTAGTCTCTTCTCTGGTGCGAGACATGTTTTTAAAGACTCTTGTCCTCAAGATTGTTCAAGTATTCAATGAATAACTATGAAAGCACGGCTAGCATGGCTGTACACTTTTGTTTTTTAACAGATAGCCTATTAACATGACCTCCAGTGTGGAGCAAGACATGCCTTGCAAGCCTCCTCTCCTTGGTCTTGTTGATGCAATCTGTTTGTTTCACACTGAACACACATTGCATCCTCAATACCAGAGATGTCCCTCATTTCACCATGAGTCCCATCACGTCTCCTCCGCCCACGTCCAGCACCAAATCCACATGTAAGCCAAACCCGAGCGCTCGCGTTGCCTTACAGCCGCAGACCCCGGGCAGAGCTCCGTGTCCTGACAGCAGCGACCGGAGCGCAATCAGAGCAGTCAGACCCCTCGCTCCCAGGAGCCACAATTAGATTTGTAGCGTTTTTTCTCTCCAGACTTGGTGTTGAGCAATCCGCCGGCCCAGACTACACCCTGCTATGAGTTCATTAAGAAACTACCCACACTGCAGCCATTCATCTCGGTCAGCAGGGTATGCAGGAAACCAGAGCCCCGTTTCCAATACACCGCTAGCCATACCAGAGCCACACACACACAAAGACCCCAGCACGGATGGTTTGCATTGTATCACTAACTCTCCTTCCAGTGTATTTGTGTATTTACTCAGCTCCTCTGGTACGATTGCGCTTTGTGCCGATTGCCTTCTGGTAGGATTAAGTAAAGAAAACATTTGCATGCAGGTATGAAAACAAGGGAGAGGGCGGCTGAGGAATCTGAGATGTGCTGGTTAAATACAGCAGAAGAAGAAAAGGTTAATGTGTACAGTGCAGAAGAAGAAGCTAAAAGTAGGTCACTTGGCAAAGAGTCTGCAACAAAAAGGTGAGTAACAAGACCGGAGGGGGAGACAAAGGTCAGGAATCCCTTAAAATCATGTTTGTTTTCTGTGTGTGTTTTCGTGCATATTTAAACTTGTGTGTGTGTGTGTGTGTTTGTGCGCGCTTGGGTGCCCTCTGGAGCACCGTATTTCGAAAGCCGGAGGCACTGGCGGTCCTCACCGTCCACAAACATGTCGGGGGGGTTGTTGCCTCGTTTAGAGCATTCACTTCCCAGAATTCCCACCCGCATCGCCCCTGCCCGCAGAGCACAAAAGGATGGATGGATCCTCTCCATAAATAACCAGCAGAGCACAGCCAAAACCACCATGTTTTTCCCTGCATGCTTTGTTTCAAAGCCCTGGACGGCGGCGCTCTCTGCAGAAAGTAGACGTCCAAATGTGCTGGACCCATCACATAAAGCTCTGCCACACATGTGAATAAAGGGAAATAATAAAAGCTCAGAATTTAGTACAAAGAGGAGAATAAAACCATGATCTGAAATTGGATAAGATCAGATTAGAACGACTTGTCTGCACATGAGATTACGAGCAGAATAATGTCAGAACGTGTTGATATTATGATTCATGGAGGTTTGGTTCTTTGTGAAAAGAAATGACAGCAAATCGTCTAAACCATCACATCAAATCAGTGCTGAATGAATCATCGACTAGTCTTACCAAGAACCAGGCAGGTATGTGAACATAGTGGAGCATTAAGCTGATAAAGAACCAGACGATTCCCTCAGACCAAACCCCAGCTAAAATTGGAGCGATTATTCACTCTTCATCTGTTACGTTACCTCATTTTCCTACGCTGTCCTAGGGTCATAACAAAAGACTAAACAAGTAATGGATTTTTCAGAAATATAATGATACAATCATAATGATGAAAATAATTATAAGTTGCAGCCAGTTTTCAAACGACAACTTGCACACATGCACACACACAAAGAAAAACACCCTCATCATCTCGAGCCCAGCTTAAAGTGTCTCATTTCACTCCCACAATGCTGCAGCTTTAAAGCACCCGGGGATTACTGGCATGATTAAAGCTGCATGTGCTCACACATCCCTGCAACACACACCACATACAGTAAATACACATGCACACGGGCCCACACACTCACACACACACACACACACAAACTCCAATCAGACGGGGAGCAGAGGGGGTCAATACGCTCAGTCTGTCACCTTGCCAACGTGAGGTCTTATCGTACTTCCAACCAGGCAGAGAAGCACCTCGCAGCAGAAATGTGAGTGTCAACACGTTATCAGGCATCATCAGCGACAAATCACAGCCCGGACTCTAAATCTCAGACCTGTGGTTCCCGACCCTCTCTGTCAGACAAACCCCTGTAGTGTCTACAGATGAACTCATAGGCTACCTTCATAGACACTGACCATCATGTAGATTATATCCATTTTAAACTGTATGTTGTGAATCATCAATCATCAATCATATCATTTAAATAAATGTCTGTTAAGTCACTATCTATCGGCGAATGAGTAAACAGTAATCTACTATGTCTGAACAAACAAAGAAAAGATGGATGACATCAGATACAACTTCAAAAATAAGTGAAAATCCAAAGAAAAAGAAACAAACTCGACGCTCAGATGAAGCAAACAGTCTAAAAAGGAAAGCGACCGTCAGTGAGGAAAATCAAGAGTTACAACCGGAGGCAACGGTGTACGTCACACATGCAGCACTGTCTGGATATCTGGGAAGTGTGCTCCCGCAATTACCATTTATCACCATAGGTGCCGCCAAAGAGAACGAAACTGAGATCTTTCAGATCATAACTTTAAGCTAGTTATAATCTTTCATCTTTTACTTTAAGCTAACAATGTCAACCTTTTACCCTTGCTTTAGCTTACAGTTTCCACAGTTTACTTTTAGCTAACTTATACACCTATTATAGATTATGTTTAGCTAATTCACCCATCACCTCTAGTGAACAATGTCACCTTTGTATCCCTTACTTTTACATAAATATTTCTACTACTGGTTTAGCTTACGTCGCTATGAATCTATTACTTTGTGCTAACTGCTTCAACAATGATATATTGCTCTTAGCAAACAACATCAACGGTTAATCCATCACCTTTAGCTAATTTCACCATTTAACCAGAACATTTAGCTAACTGTTTCAATCATCATCTATCGCTTTGAGCTAACGGTTTTAAACAATTGTTGTTTGTTAAATTTTTTAGTATATTTATCCATCACTTAGCTATCTATTTCAACCATTTACCATTAACTTTTCTTTCTGCTATTCATGTATTGTATGAGGTGTTTAGTCCTACTCACTCTATGTAGCCTACTGATTGAATGAATACCCAACATGTGGATACTTGATACTGTAAATACAGAGACATACATGTATTATAATAATAGTGTTTTTTACAATATGCATTTATATACACCCCACCACCACCACCTTCCAATGTCTAACTAAAGGTGTCTTCCTGTCTGTGTACTGCTTTAGAGCTGAGAAGTCCACTGCTGCTGTGGATTGAGTGACATAAAAACCGGCTTACTGGTCAGTGAAGGGGATGATTGGGAGCAGGACCTGAGCCTATACTGTGTCAATATCTCATGTGTGACCTTGCTGTCCTCACATTTAAAGCGTAAAATAGGTATTTTCACCTCTCTTGTTTCCACTAATAAAAGGTCTGCTGTATGCAGGGACCTGTATGTTGTCTGAATTTTAAAACTGCTCTTGACACTGAAGTATTATCCTGCAGTGGCTGGTGACAGAATGATGAACAGTTGGCTCTGCAGCAGAATACAAGACCGATCCAGAAGCAAATTACTCACAGGGGAAGGTGTGCTCGGGCAATGTACAATGAATGAACAAGTAAGAGGGATAAAAAACAGAGTGAACATTGAACTCCGGATTTTAAAAGATGGTTTCGGCGTCCAGTTAAGAGTAATTCACGTTCCCAGTGAGCGTCTACGTGTGCAGCACAATCTAAGTCTAATTCAGACTTTATGGCCTTGTTTTTCAGCGACTGTGGATCATTATATCACTGCCAAGTTGAAGGCCAAATAAAGCAAAGCCTTTAGCAACTTACAAGGAGCTATTCAGGTCATTGAAATACAACTGTGACAATCAGACGTAAATGAAAGCCTTCATGTTGGTGAGGTTGGTCAAACCGGAGCCTTGGAGCGGTTGCTAAAGGCTACACGGCTATAGTGCAGTGACTGTTTCCTCTGATCTGAGGTTGATTCAGCTAATGATGCAGAAGGGAATCAATCTACTGTAATGTTTGAGCAGTGTGACGGAGAACATTAAGCTCGCCGCATAATGTTTGTGGGAGCTGTTTTTACACTTGGAAATGTGATGACTTTTAAGACTGATGTCAGTTTGGGATTATTGTGTTGGTTCGATCAAAGTTCACCCAAGAGGAGGAAATCGCAAATCATTTTAATTGGATCATTAGATCCAGTGCAGTGTAAAGGATTTCAAGTCGCTGACAATAGTTTGTTCGTAGTGTTTATTTAGTGTCTTTCTCAATGATGAGAATATCAATCTCCTACAAGGAAACGATTAGCCTAGCTTAGCATAAGACTGGACGCAGGGGAAACTGCTGCAGTAAAGACACAGAAATTCACAATTCTTTTAAGTAAGTTGATTGAAAACAAAAATAGATTTTGAGAGAGCCAGGTTAGCTTCTAATACTTATGCTATGCTAGGTTAATCATCTACCAGCTCAAGCACCTTTTTATGTAGCCTAACTTCAAGAAAGAAAGAAAACAAAAGCCACTTTTCCTTTGAACTGAGGGATCACATCGGAAATAAATGCATTCACTTTCTTTTTTAAAGCAAACTTGCAAAAGAAACTTAATGACTGTCAGACACAATCCTTACTTCTGTAATGATAATGACACACTATCTGATTGCCACAGATTAGCTTGGTTCAAGCATGGCGACACTGATTAACAGACCCTCAGGACCCTTAAGAAAATTACACTGAATAAAGGCTACCGTAAATTTGGACAGGTAAAAAGTATCTTGTATCTTTTACATCATGTTTGTTGTGGATTTTAGCAATCCTTAAGTTTTTTTGTACTGCCAATGTAACTCTTGGTTCTACCTCAGTGACTACAGTACAGTTTAGTTTTAGATTATTGTATTAGAGATTCATATTTTCATGCATTCTTGGTCACACCGCAAGAGTGTCTCCTGTTCCAAAAAAGAAAGAAGTAAATAAATACCTGCGGCAAGTCTGCAGTTTCAAAGCAGTGAGTAACAGAGTGTTTTTACAGAAATACTAAGAATTTACGAGAAGAGGAAAAGTAAACAGTAAGAGGGAGGATCAGGTCAGATCTGGTACCAGTTGTGTAACTTCAAACCAAATATTGTCTTCTCTTTAAAGCTCAGGTACCTCAATGAGAATGTGTTCACAACAAATCTCAGCAACAGTCTCTATTTGTATCTAGCAGAGCAGATAGTTTTGGTTTCATGTATCCAGGTTTTTATATCTTATCTTTCTCTGAGACTTCAGCCTTCACACCAGTGCAGTGAAGCTGAATGTAATGTGGTTTGTTGGGCTCACGTCACAGTATAACAACAGCAAACGAGTCAGTCATACAGGTATGATTTAAATGCACGTAACGTAATGTGCAACACAACCTCAATTAATCCTGTACATAAGGAGAGAACAAAACAAATGCGTAAAGAAAGTATACAACAACATTCACAAACAATCACAGTCCAAATCAAAGTCACCACAAACAGCATCTATGGATTCACATCATACTCCAGCTGTGAGCAAAAACGATATAGCAAAGCAGATCCATCTAAAGTTGCTATGGAAACAGCGACACACAACTCCAGCTAGCTAGCAGCTGCTTTCCAGCCGTTAGCCAGCGCTAGCCCGAGTTGCACAGCAAATGATAGAAGTAGCTAACTGTTAGCTCAACGCACGAACTTACCTTATATTGCAGCTCTTTTCACCGTCCTCCTCGGCGTCCTGATAATCCTTTACGTTTGGCATCACGTCTCCACTATGTACGCATCCACATTGCTGGAATTAGCCGTCTGTGATAGTGGCCACCGTCATTACCCACTCTCCCTCCTTACTTATCGATAGCAAAAGTAACGCAGTCTGTAGTTAGCGGATTAGCACGAGCTTACCGAATTTCCGCAGATTGATTCGTCACTTGTAGTCACTCCTGAACAGTTAGAGTGGCTAATGCCTATCTTGTCCTACACACTTTTAACCAGTCGTGCAATGATACGAACAAAACAATCCTATCGCACAACAAGCAGCGAAGGTCAACGGTAATTATCACTCGCGTTAACGTGACGTCATTACGTACATTTAGAATATGATCATACAGTACCTTGTTATTACTGTTGTTGAGACCTGTTGGAAGTAATACTGAAAGAATCAAGTTTCCAAAAAAGCAAAAATAAACAAAGCAGTATTATAGTAGGTTTTTTTTAGATTTATAAATGTAAGTCGGATCACTTTTTCTTTATGTATTTATTACGGTTTTTATTACATAATAATAGGGGTCAGCCGTTTTCAGGGGGGGCTCTTGAGACGCTGGTAGCTTACTATAGCTGCTATTTGCAGATAAGATGTTAGAGCATCTGATGTTTTAAAGATTACTTTTAATGTAATAGTTTTTAGTCAATATCACTGTTCTTGTATCAATGTTTGGCATGTGAACTGGAAGACAAATTCAACATTATTGACCAAAATCCGTGTTCCTTTTACTCTAGATAACCCAAGAAATATCAGTAAAAATGAAAAGGTACTAAACATCTGTGGATTATCAGAGCAACAAGATAAGTTTTCCAAAAAAGAAAAGTTTACTGTATATGATGGCAGAAATCTGAGAGATGGATATCTGAATACAGATGAATCCAAAAATCTCTGCATGGCGGAAGAGTCTAAGAGATAAGTGCCAAACATGTGTTATGTAACTGGGGGAAAATAACCCTTAAAGGCACAACATCCAAACTTTAGGGTACAAATGGCAGAAAAACATTGTGACTCCAACTGTGTGTCAGACTCATATTTTCTCACTCTGCTGTCTCTGTGTGTTTTGTGCATTCCTCTCTGCTGCTGCCCGGCCACAAGGCTGCACAAGGTCACAAAGGGGCACAAAGAGGGATGAGTGGGGGGCCTGGCCTGTCTGAGTAAGGCTCCGAGAAGGGCTGCTCAGGGGGGGTGGTGGTCCCATAAATCTGCCTGAGCTGGTTTGCGAGAGTTTGAGGGACAGTCTTTCACAGGCAGCAGCGAGGGGCCTCCTCCGCTCCGGCCTGCACAGAGGAGTTGTTGTCAGACCAACACCTCCTGCTTCTGTCCATCCACTGAGACCTGCAAAGAGGGTCCCTGCTTCGGGCAACAGAGCCCTGTGATCTCCACTTATGGAAGACGTATGGCTGCTCTGCCCTCTGTTAAACCTGGGGTCAGATCTGCAGGGGCCGCTTATGTAACCCAAACATCACAGACACCTGGCGGAGATGAAAGGAGGGCGGCTCGTTTTTCACTAGGCACTATTACTAGGCTATTTCCACGCTGAAATGTGCCATAATACCGCTGAAAGACCTCTCTGCACCTACACTGGAGGCCTTTTTCTGTTTGTGTAATACAGTCTAGGTAAGCCCACAAATATGGCAGGTATGGTGGACCCAAATGCCAATACAAATCTTCCCCAAGCCAGTGATTGTTTGACTTCTCCGCTGAGATTCAAAAGGAGGATTTGGGGTTGTAACTCGAGCTTGTGAGGATGATTATTGCAAAAAGGCTCACAAAAAAAAACGACTAGCTGATAATAATGCACATCAGGCTTTAGATGAAAGCAGCCGAAATGACATGGCACTAGAGACGGAAGACTAATGGACTCATTCAATCCAACCAAATGTTGTGAAGAGGGGATAAACAACCTTTTTGGCTTATTTCAGGCTGTTCATCCAAAGAACTGATATAAACAGATGGGAAAATGAGTCGTGTTTGTCAGAGGAAACAGGTGCTCACATGCACATAATCACATGCCATACACTGAAAAGAATAGCCCCCTGCTAACCCACTTGTGGCTCAGAGAATGGGCTCCAGCTGGGCATGGTGTATGTTACACAAACGAGTGTTTTGAGTGCCCTTACAGGAGGCATTCATCTGAGGATATGACTGTTCACGGGGGGACAATGAGGGTCCCTGTGATTGTGATAAACGAGCTAACTCAGATTAGAGCATTCGGAAACCCAGGAGGGGCGACTAATTACAGGAGATGTCTGCCCCTTTAATGATACACAGTAAACAGTCTAAATAACAAACAGATACACACATGAGGCCTGTATGTGTGCAAAATGTTAGGAAAGACTTCTTCTTCTTCTGTGTTCATGAGATGCAGATCTTAAATGTGATAACTGCTCTGAAGAGGCGAGCTGCGTGCACGTAGGAGGTGTGAGCAGGCGATGCACAGAGGCAAGCGCTTTCCTGCAAGTTTGTCGTTTTATCAGAGATCAAATTGGGTGTTTCTTGTCACCTCCACAACACGCTGAGCGGGCTGAACAGAGGCGACATCTCTGCTATCATCTACGCTGCATTGAAGTCAGGGTGAGCACTAAAAATAACTTTTAACTAAGTAATAACTAAGATTTATTTTAACACAACTATTTCAGAAAGGATAAAAAGGGTTGTGTTATGTATTGTATCATGATCCTATATGATATATGATATATTGTATCACACAAGGAAATTTGTTTGGTTTTTGTTAAGTTTATTGTGCTTTGTGTTAAATTTCAGTCCAGATTATAGTTTTTGGACCATCTTTCAAAGAATGATTTGTCAAGACCTTTGAGGTTACATATTAGGTTGTTGGGTTAGGGTTAGGAATACAAACTGAGAGAAAAGAAAAACACCTATTTTTTGTTCAGCCATTGGTTTAAAACATGTAAACTAAAGCTGCAGTTATTTATAGCTACGTCTTGTAGTCCAGGACAGTGTTCAGCATAGGCTCCAGCTCAAATATGTATCTAATATTTATTCATTAGAGGGCAGCATGATGGCGTTTGGAGGTAAACGTTAAATAAAGGTAGGTTAGCTCGGTGTTGTGATATTCTCCTGAACCAGCCGTCACATTTCCGTGCAGAAGAAAGCGCTGCAGAATCGCACTTCCTCCACTTTCACAGAAAAACACACAAGAACTTCCTGAAATGTAAGCAGTTAAATCATCTTTCAAAAGTACTGCACACATTTCTAATCATGTCAAAATCTACACTTGAGTTTTGCTTTCAGTAAACTTCAATGAGACAAAAATAGCAAGTACACAACAAGTAAACTGCAATGCATATTATTTTCTCTTCCCATAGAATGTGAACATATTTTGATGAATCACTTAGAACTCAGAGGCACTGACATACATTTATCCTATCAGATGTGATATGGGTTGCTAGCTAAACACGCTATTCCCTCGGCTTAAAACTTAACCGATAGCTTGTGGATAGGTAGCAGAGCAAAAAAAAGTTTGAAGGTAAATGTTTGAATTTCTGCTGTCAAAAACTATAACTTAAAGTTTGTTTATCTTCAAAACTTCAGAGTTAAAAGAAAAACGTGAGAGGAAGAGGAAGAGGAGAGGAAGACACCAGGGATGAATAAGGCCAACATTATAAAGCAATTCAACATCTCAAAAATGTAACAGAAGAGACAAAATCCATTTATATGAACTTTTTAGAAATATGTTTTACACAACTGAACCACGGTTGAAATGAAATAGGCTTATTTTTGGACAAATATCTCATAGTTCCAGATGTCAACACATTTGAGGTGATTTAATCTGCTCTTGCGTTGTAAATGACGTCACTTTTGCAACATAGCAATGCGCGCGAGTGAGGAGGGGGTTTGCAGGGCTGGATCAGAGTGTTACGTTCGACCAATCAGCGGCGTCCCATGCAAATGAGCCGTTGGACCTCTCAATGTGGTGAGCAGTAGTCTGGTGTAGAGGAATAGAAAGAAGCGGTCCGGGATTCAGAAAGATTCCTACGTGTGTGTTTCTCTTGTCTGTGAAGCTCTGGATGGCTGGTTAACCACACAGAAAATACACGTCAGTCAGTCCACAGATGTGAAGCTCTCTGAGACGATAAAGCGGATTTATTTCTCACTTTTACTGGAGTCACAGAGAAGAGCGGCGAGATGAAATACAAAGTAAGTGAAGCGGCACACAGGTTGAATCTGTTCTCTTTATGTCGCTTGTTTTTTCTAACAAGAAGAAGTTAATCTTTGCTACCACAAAGATGGAGTTGTCAGAGGAGTCGACGTTGGTGCTTTGACTGTGACACCTTGTGAACTTTGCTTTCATGACAGTTATAAATGAGTGTATCCGGGTTTGTTTCAAATTGAACTGGTTAAAAAAGGGAAACAATGGTGAGAAGGGCATTCTGCAACCCTTTTGTTGAGATGTTTGTGGTTTGTGCGTGTGAAAATAACTCGTTTCTAGCCTGCTGTTGTTTCAATGTATCATATCTATCCTGGGGCTACATTTACTGCAAACACAGGGGCGTAAATAGAGTGAAAAGCAACCAACTCCGTGCCCCCTTGCCCTCTAACCCCCTGGTTCCAAATAAGAAGTAGAATCAGAAATCATCTTGTCAGTGATGTTTATCTTGTTCTCGTAAATATTTGTGCTCATATTCCAGTATACCAGTTTGACTGCTGCTGATAAGGACAGTTAAGATACAGTCTCTAAACATTTCTGTGGAAGTCAGATTTCCACTGAGCAGATATAAAAAATATATTGGTTTTAAATATTTACAGCCCCCTCTTCTATAACCTGCTTGTTGCTGTTGGACTTTCTTTGGTTACTGTTTCCTTTGGTCTACATAACCCATTACATTTTCTTAAAATAATTAACTGTTTTGTCTTTAAAATGTCAACAATAGTAGGCTAACAGTCGACAAAATATTACTTTCAGATATGTAACTCTCTTTTTGAAATATGGCAAAACAGTAACTCTAAAGTGGGATAATTTATTGATTGGCTAATATTTCAGCTGAACTGTGATAAATTACAAGGGAATGTCTATTTTTAGGGAGGCTTATCCAGTGAGTGAAATGATTAAAACATTAACACAGTGATGCAACAAACCTGCAACTACAGCTTATTAAAGGGAAGCTAGCTTGGTAAAAAACAGAAGAGAAAAGTCCAAGTTTAGCATGTTATAAACAGTTATTTTCCACTTCTAGCTGAGATCATTTGACACTTTCAATTAAAAGATGAATCATGTCCTCATAAAGTTCCCTTTTACCTCTGTCAGTGTTAGTCATAGAGAGCTATTCATGTGATTGACAGCTCCTGTAAGCTCAATGTCAGCTTACAGGGAGCGCTGGATTGACTTTTAGTGGACATGTTTTCGCCCCTGCTTTGCGAATGTCTTTGAGCTTTACCACTACTTGTTGAACACATTTTATCCTGTAAGTCAGCCTCACCATATTAGGGAAGCAAAAACTGTTCTCTCTCATGCAAAACTGTGCAAAGTGTGTGGATGATTCAGTGGATTGGAGGGCTGCGGCTTCATCTCCTCACTAGCTGTTTCCAGAAGTGTGAAGTAGCTGTTTGCCAGACATTTGGCTCAGGCTCTCGACATCGACACAGCTCAGGCTGTGAGCTGTGTTTGGGTCTCGGGCGTCCACTGGGCCTGGTGTCACTCTCCAGGAGGGTGTGGTGGTGATTGGAGGGGCGTCCACGCTGTGTGTATCTGCGTCATGTTCCCAAACTGACTCATTGTCCTGTTAAGTACACAGCTAGCGGAGCCGAGGGCGAGTTCAGGGTGATGATGATGTGTTTGGAAGCGTAACAAGGATTCCAGGCGAGCTGGAGCTTTGACCGTGCCCCAATTGATCACTTTCTTCATCCTGAACAAGAAGGTTGATCAGTGGATGCTATAAATGTGATCAACAACTGTGTTATCAGTCTGTAGCCCGCCTTTCTGACGTAACACTATATCTACGTGTCTTTGTTTGCTTCTATCACATTCAGGCGAGATAGGGAGGTCATAGAAACATGCAGAGTGCTCTTTGCTTATGATAAACATGTCTGCTTTATGCAACACCACCAGAGGATCGAAGGTTGGCACAGAGAGAGAAGAAAGTTGGGTAATCGTGCAGCCAAAGAGGCCTTATCTTACTGTGTTTATCAAGTTCGTTGCAGGTCAGAAATCAGTTAAATAGTGCCAAAGTTAACCATGCCCCCTATCAAATCTCAGCATTTACTTTTGATCTCAGCTGCGATTAATAATTCACAGCTATATTAAGCGCTCCTCCCTGAGCAGAGTGCTAATGATTCAACAGAAGCTTAACAAGGTGCTTGGCGCTCCCGGCCGTCGCATGTCCTGAGGAGAATCTGGTGAGACGCTGCCTCCTCCCTCCCGCCATCTGACATCAGGGATGGTCTCCAATGGGTGTTCAGGTGTGAAGGGAAAGCTTGTCTTTCATAGGTCACCTAATGCGTATAATCCCCCCTGATGGGTCTGCATACAGACGGAGGTCTTACAGCATCGAGGACGAGGAGGAAGACAACGACAGAAAGAGATGATACCTGAGTTTAGAGGAATAGTTCGAAATTTTGGGAAATATACTTAATCACTTTCTGGTGGAGCAGATGAGAAGATTGATACCACTCTCATGTCTGTACAGTATATATTAAACTGGAGCCATGTGGTGATTAGCCTAGCTTAGCATAAAGACTAGAAACAGCTAGCCTGGGGGGATCAAAAGTTGAAAGCAGCTCTAAAGCTAATGCCCTTTATCTTGTTTGGTCACTCCCGACAAAAGCAGCAATTTGCCATTTTATGGGGGTCGAACTGTCCACTAATGAAGCTAACATCCAGTTAGCGTAGCCTATAAGTATAAAGAGGAAAACTATTAAAAAACTTAAATCACAATTGGTTGTTTCAAGTCTTTTTTTCTTAACTTGTAGTTTATTTACTCTGGTTTTTGTACATATTAAACAAACAAGGTATAAAATGTTTCTTAGCATGCTTTAGAGGTGAAGATAGAGCTAGGCTAGCTGTTTATCTTTCTAGTCTTTAAGCTGAACTAACTGTCTAAGGATATACCGGCTTTATATTTATCTGACAGATATAAGAGCGATATCTTTGCATCCAACCCTCCAACAGAAAGTGTGTTTCCCAAACAGTCTAAAAACTTCTCCTGTGAAGTTCTTGACAGTTTAAAAAGTCCTCTCCCCTACGTTCTCGCCCAGCGTCTTCCACAACCTTTGAACTCATTCCTTCGCAGCTGACGTAACTCGTTCAGAAATAGCTTCACAACCGCAGAGAAGAGTGATTAGGTGAACCCAAATTCTGGCCAATATGTGTGTGTGTGTGTGTGTGTGTGTATTTCCCTCACTTTTTCTTTTTTTTTATGGGTTCAGGCTCCAGGCACCGGTCCAAAAAGCAAAGAGTGCTGGAGGAGAGCGGGCAGACATTGTTCTGAGAGGGAGGATCTGTGATGCTGAAAGGGGGGCCTGCGGAAAATGAAAGAAAGAGGAAGTTGTGGGGGGAACGAGAGGGCAAACAGAGTTGGTTGTATGGGGTGGAGGGCGTGGGGGGGGGATGGGAGCAGGGAGGTCGAGGAGCGCCCCGTGAGAATGGGAGCATTCCAGGCAATTGTGCGTGGGAAGGGTGTTTCGGAAGATGCACATGATTGTTTCAAGGTGCCCCTTTACATCGGTAATGAGTCTGGCGGCAGGGCTACACCGGGATACTGCAGCCTTTCTTTTCTGTGCACTTAAGATTGTGCAGGGGGGTTTCAGAGGGAGACATTTGTATTCTCCTGAAAGAAAACCGGGCAAACAATCCCTCTTCTCCGCTTGTTTAACCTTTCGAGGGAACCTGCAAGTTTTAATCGCACATTCAAGCCGTAACATCGCTTTTCCATGCAGCTTTTTATTTCTTCTTTCTTATAGGCCGTTAACTTCCACACTGCCTGTTAAAGCGTCGTGGTATTTTCATGCTGTGATGGCGAGTTTTTTCAGCATTTTTCTAAGTGCAGAATTACTCGCCCTCGTGCCACATCTTTGCTCCTGTGCAGGACTTTCAGTGTGCGTGAAGAGCTTCTCCCCCAGCGAGAATGAATAGCCTTCCCCCTCGTCCCTCCTCCCTCCCCCTGCTGCGCCGTCGCACCATGAGCCAGCTATTAACATTTGAAAACGGTCAGCAGGGAGACAGACTTTATTGTGTGTTCATTTCTGCCAAAGAGACAGACAGAGAGGGGGGTGGGGGGAGAGACTACCCGACATCAGCAACAATGCGCATAATCATTTCCATGTTTGACCTTTGGCGGAAATAATTCTCGCCTCTCGTTCCTTCCCCCTGAGGAATGCCAACTATTCTGCAGGGTCATCTCTAAAGATGTAGCGGCCTCTGTCAGCTCGGGTCGACCCTGAGAAGAGTCTGTCCTCGTGGCAGATAAGAGGAGACACGACAGCTGGGGACACCGGGGAAGAAAAGTGTTTAAATACCAATGCACAAAACCCATATTCATTGTTTGTTTAGACTGTCAGTGGTTAAGGCTGCGTTCATACTTAGACAGACCCAATCGAGACGCCATATTGGTGCCTGCGTCATCTGTATGAAGTCTTGGTTTCCGCCCAGTAAACACTGTGCAGTCCAGGGCTTTTCAAACTACAAAGTGATCAGCAGTAACGTCGCAAAAGATGTGGGTTTTAAAATTTAAATGTATCAGTGTGGACGAAAATAAAGAGGTGGATTTGAAACTGCAGCAGAAATACTTCTAGCTAAAGAAACATGTAAATCAGGCATTTTGCTGCTGGTTTGTTAAAGCTTCTAATAGCTGAGAAATTCTGCTACATTTCTAAACATAACATTTATCTGTATAATTATTTAAAGTGGTAAACTCGCATCTATGGCAAAAACCATTTGCCTTCACCTGAGCGTTGAGTTTGTTTCTTTTTCTTTGGGTTTTCACTTATTTTTGAAGTTGTATCTGTAGTCATCCATCTTTTCTTTGTTTGTTCAGCCATAGTAGATTACTGTTTACTCGCAAACAGGAAAAGCAGCTGCTTAGCTCCGCCTACCCTCTCTGGCAGACCAACCACTGCTGGGTGATGGAAAACGCGTCACTAACTGGGCGCCGCTTGTGATTTTTTTCGCTAAAGTCGCCACAGACACCCAGTCTGTAATACTGCAAATGCAAAGCTTTCATCAGTGGGCCATCGGCTCAGTCACCATTGTGTTAACCTTATGTGGCGATAGATAGAGACTTAACAGAGATTGATGAAAATAATCTGGTCTTAAAATAGAACCTTTTCTCAGGTCTCAGTTAGCTCAGTTTAATATTTATGGTTGATCACTTCGGTAGCAGGAAATAAATCACAATGACATTACATGCAGAGCTGAAACAATCACTCATTTGACATTTGCTGGTAAATAATTAGATAATAGATAAATCGTTAGTCGTATTTTTAGAGCAAAAATTCCAAATATTCTCTGGTTAAAGCTTTTAAAATAGAAGTGTTTTTGTATTTTCCGTTTTCTATCAATGTAAGTTGAATATCTTTGACTTTTTAATTCCAAACAGACATTTTAAAACATCTTTTTGAGTGTTTGATCGTTTTGTGAAGACGTAACATAAGCTCCGTGCTCATTCCCTAATCACTTCTGACCACTTGGACACAGAAATAACATAAAATACAAATACAAAAGCAAAGAAAATCACCAGTGGATGTTTTTTAAAAGCACTTAAGTATCAAAGCGGGTGAATCTTCCCCTCTAATAAACAAAAGCTCCTCCTTTAATCTCCCATACCCTTCATGTATCAAAGGGGGAAGATGGCAGCCTCAGCCGATCGTCTCTTTGTGGTGGTGACATCTTCTCTTAGCGTGAAATCGGGAGGACACTGAAGTGAATCTCCATCTCATTGGCTATTCCTATATGTAAAACCATTCAATGTGGCCCTGCAGAGATACCATGAGACATATTTCACATGTCGGCTATTCCCCCCTAGAGGGATTATCTCCCGTCTCCGGGGGTTACCACGATGGATGCACTCATGTACCCTCGTTTTGGCATCAGTGCCAGGCTTGGAAGTAATCCACGTCTCTCCTCTGCCAACACTTCTTGGCTGGGGCCCCTCGAATACCATCCATACTGTTGTTTTTGTGTTGCTGATGCTTTTCTGACCCCTTGATGTGCGGTAAATTGTTGTTTTAGGTCAAAGGTCAGTGTCAGGAACTAGTCCCCAGAGCTCTCAGAGATTCATAGCTTAACTCAGAGACACTTTAAACTGAAGGAAGGTTTGTCTTCCTGCTGCTTCAGAATGAATTAGCAGAACATGAGATTCAGTGTTGCACAATGTTTCCCCAGCAGCTCTTCGGGTTCACAGAATACGATACACATTTGAGGGAATATCTCCAGTGTGGCTTTCACTTCTTATTATAGGTTGTACTTGGCGTCCAATATGTGAACAGATAAGACGAGGTCAGTGTTAGCCTGGATCTCTTCAGGTTCTGCAGGAGGCAGGAAGTGCTGCAGGCTAAGGAGTGGGGCGGAAACAGAGGAGCGACTCATGTCAGGTTACCTTGTAGTTTATGTGACAATAAAAAAAAATAAAGCAGCTATGACAAATGCGCTGAGTAAGGAGGAGCCGGAGGAGAGGAGTCATTTTTACCCAGAATGTACTCTAATCACTTCCTGTGGCTTGTTGCGTCCTGCCCATGTTTTATTCCATAATCATTGAACTGTAATCAGATAAACAAGTAGTTCAGCAGATTTTATATTCGAAATACATCCAATTAATTAAAGAATTATTTTGACAATGAAATACTCATATTCCCAGAATAACAAGATAATTTATTTCGGACAACATAGAGCAACCATTAATTTAAGTGGAGTAACTGTCCATATAACTGATGTTAGCTTAGTCCCGTATTATTTTTCCTTTAAGTTCTGTTTTTGGTCTCCACCACCAACTCCTAAAAGAAATATCTATCTCTTTGAATTTTTAATATGCTTCTATGTTCACCAGCTGGTTGGTTACTATGTCACTCACTCTGTTGTTTGGTGCTAATCAGGTGTACAGTTGGTTTGTAGAGCTCATGAGTTAGTGAGTGGATTGAGCCTCTAACAAAGTTATTGTTGACGTCTCGTTACACTCCCAATATGTGCAATAGCAAGCAGTCCTGACAGTGCTAGCCAAAATAAAGGAGGCTATTGTAGCACATTAGCCGTGTTGCTTCATCATCATTGATCTAATCCTCCTCTGTTCGAGCGTACACTTAACTTAAAGAGTTAGCAGTCTATCACAAAATTTGACCAAACTGTGTGAACTTAATGCCCTTAATTTCAACAAATCAAAGCTAGCTAAAATACAGTTAGCAAGCTTGCTAGCTCTGAGAGCTTGTTTTGTTACTCTCCAGTCACCTTTTTGTGATGAAATGTTGGTCACACCTTAGAAACTAAATACCAGGGAGGACTTATCTGCACGTTACTGACAAAACAGAAGAACTGTCAGAAAGCTATTGTGACTTATTAGTGCTACAGTGGTTGGCTAGCATGTCAGTGGCACAGCAGCTACAGTAGTATCAGAGCTAGCTACAGATTTGATGTAGAGTAGAATATAAAAACATTGATTAAATGATGTATGAACAAAAGTAGCCGTGCTTTAGCTGTCAAATAATGTGTTGAGGTTCGATACGGACCGTTTAAGAAGACTCAAATTTACATAGTGTATATCCTGTTTTGTTTTTAAAGGGGAACTCCGCTGTTATGATACAGGCTTAATCATGCGTATCGACTGACTAAACAAATATCTCATCTTCCAAAAAGAGGTGTTTTCGAGCATCAGTGGTTTGTCTCAGCCTGCAGTGAGTGTGGTTAGACGCAGCATGGCACATCATTTCCCGTTAAAGAGACGGTCGGTCGCCATGCCATGCTGGTAATGTTTTTCAGGGTGTGGAGATTTCATCACAGCGCTGCACCTCGTGAATCACAAATGGGAGAGGGAAGGCGGTGGGTGTCATATTTACACCAGGGACACAATAGTCTTTTATTCAGAGCCCTTGTGAATGAATGGAGCCTTTTTGTGTCTTGTTTTGCTGGCTTGATGGTTCTGGTCTCTAAATGCAACAATGACTAGTCAAACAAAATGACACTCAGTATGTCGGAGAATAAAAAACAATAGTCAATATTATAATTTATGAGTTATTTATTTATCAGTGATAGACAATAAATTATTATTTTCATTATAAATATAATTCAGATTATTCAGTGGCTTGTTTTGTCATGACCACAAGGCTGGAATAAAATATTGATGGTTTGTTACGTCTATTTTGTAACTGTGTCATAACTATTGATGTACGGCTGCTTACATAACAAATCAATCCATCATTATGTGGCAGCAGTGTATGTGTTGTTTGCGCTCCAAAGTGGCGAAAGGTTTCCACTGGACTTTGTCAGAAATAGAGGAAGGCGAAGTTCCACCGAGCCTGCTGTGTAATTATGTTAATTCACGGCCACTGGCTCGTAAAGAGGCTGTAATCAGAGGGTCAACCTCCCTGAAAACTGTCCAAATGAAGAAATTACCGTGCACTCTGCGCTCTGAACCGCTTCCCATGAGCCCCTTCCTTCACACGGCCCATTTATTTGAACTGGCTCTCACCCGCAGCAGGCCGCACTCCCAGGAACGGCTCGTAAAAGTCATCAGGTCCTCATTACCGTCATTACTATAATTATTTTCTATATTTAACCACGTGAAATGAGGCCAAATGAGTGTGCTGGTTCGCCCCTTTTTCCTTGGAACCACCCCGGGACACGTGTTGCAGTGGTATGGCCGGAATTATTAAGATACTGAGTGATGTTGGAGCGTACCATTTCTTTTAGGAGCAGGTTGTGTTTGTTTTTGAAAGCTCCTGATGCCATGGGGACGCTACGGTTTGTGTGTGGTTGTGTTTTTTGGACACTTGACGTATTAGCGCGCCTGTTTGCCAAAGCCGCCTTCATTATTAGTAGATTGATGTGAACCCCGGAGAGGCCGGGCCAAAGCCACCCACAGAGCTCGTACTGAAAGCAAAGGTGGGACCTTTGAGCAGGCGGGCGGTGGAGTTACATAAGCTTTATTTTTAACATGGTCAGCTCAGGCTCTCCGCATGAATGAGAGGACGTTTATACTGTTTGTGTTCAGGCGAGACGCTGGTGGAAAAAAAGGAAAAGTGTTGTTGATGTAGAGGGGAGTGAGTCAGAGCAGAGAGGGGTGCAGACAGCTGGGTCTTCAGGGTGGATATCGTGCTTCAGGTGGGATTCTGGACGGCTCAGCTTTGCACGATTCCTCGTTTGTAATGACAAAAACATACGAGGCCACGAGAGCGTCTCTGAAGCCAGATGTGGCAGGGGGCTGCTTGAGACCTGTGAGACCCTGATATGTAAAATAAAAGTGTGCAGGGGTAGTAGGGCTCTTCTAGTCCTGTTCTGTTTTTAGCAAGTGTGTTAGCTTTATAGTTAGCAAATGTAAAGTTAAAACCATCAGTCAAGTGATTGATTACTTATTAATCTGCTTATTTTTCAAGCAAATATAGTTTAAAAGGACAAAAATGTTTGGATGTTTTTCTCTCTGTTATGAGGATTTTCTTATTGTTTGTACTTTATATCACATGAAAACTGGTTTTAGGCTTTAGACTGTTTGTTAAGCTGCTTTCCCACTGGTCAAAAAACCAGCTAACACTCGCTAACACTCGGCTTTTTTGCTTAGCGGGAAAGGTTACAATCGACAGTCAGACTCGGGTCAGATGACTCTGCAGTGGACCCAGGTAATTATCGCTTCGGCTCCGATCGGCATTGATGGGAACACAAAGCCTGTGTTGACACGTTAATCTCCGCCCCCTTTCCGGCGCGATGCTGTGCTCCGTCTGTAACTTCTGCGACTCATCTCAGCTACAAATTCAACCCGTCTCCGTCCGAGCAGCGCTCGAACATCGTTACAAATTTGTCGGCGCTGAGTTTAATAGGTAGATTGAATGAGTAATAGATACAATAAAGACCGAACCACTGTAACATCTTCACTGTTTACTAACCGGCACGTTTGTGGCATCAGACGGTGACGCAGCAGAAAAGAGACACACAGGAGAATACTTCACTGGCAAGGGGAAAAAAGACAATCGGCATCTATAAGCGGGTCTTCCCGAGTCTGAAAAACCTGCGCTAATTTTGGTGGGGATAAAAAGACGTGAAGAAATTCACGCCCTGGGCATTTACTCCTTTAGATATAATAAGGTTTGAGTAGAAGAACATTTAAGTATTGTCTATCAAAGAGACAGCTTTTTGAAATCTCAACTTTTGTGACATTTCAGCCTAAAATATAGTTGCAGTTACAAAGAAATAAGGTCAAGCTAAATCCAGTTAAGTAAAATAAATAAAGCATTAAATTCAAATCTAAATAAACTTTCTTCTAAAAGTCGACTTTTAGAAGAAATTTGACAACCTTTCACAGCTTCAAATGGGCCTAAAAGGTCTGAAAAAAGTCCAATAAAAAGCTTTTATGTTTTCATGAGATAAGGTGTAGTTTTCAGTTTCAGTTTCTCTGTCCTCTTCTGCCAGCCTGTGTTATTTATTTAGATTTGAGGTCAGGACCAGAAACGCTTCTAGGAAGCATCCGAACGCCTCGCTGGCTTGTACCAGATAACTTCCTGGAAGCTCCTCTGTGGCTAAAGCAGAAGCCCCGCCCCCTCCTGCCTTCACGCTGACAAATGGCAAACACATGTGTTTACGGGAGGATCAATGGTCAGTGCTGGAGTCACCGGGTTGTGACTGAACGGTGTTTACTCCATGAGATCAGAGAGGCTGGTTTAATAGTCAGTTTCACCTGCTCGGAGCGGTGATGCTGTCGGCTGACGCGCAGCAACACAACAACAACAGGAGCGTCGCTTCAAAGGGAACTGTGCGTCGAGCTGTTTGTGTCGCATGACCCTTCGACTTGTATCTAATCTCTCTCTGCTGCCTGAGCCGCTACAACAGCGTTCATGATTTTCGTTTCTGTGTTTACGTCCCCACAAGCTCGGCGCCCATAAAACTGAACCACAGTGAGAGCGAACGTGTGAAACTGTCCCCCTTAGGGTCTCTGTGGTCCCCAGACTCACCGCAGCAGATGATGCTCTGTGTTCATGTTTGTTTGTTCCCAGAAACGCAGACTGATGTCTGACTTTTTAAAATGTCCACACTCAGAGTCGCTTGATGAAAGACTACCAGTGAGAATTACTGTTTGTTATTTTTCAAGGGGTTAGTCATCGTTATAAACCTCCGTTCAGTTTAGTAATGGTTGTAGCATTTAGCTCCTAGAGTGTTGTTGACGTGGACCTCATTGTTTGGGATGTTAAAATGATCGTTACATTTCTAAAATCCAACAGTTTTTCTGCTTAAAATACATTTTTCTTAGATCTGAAACCAGAAGTATTCAAAAGTATCCAAATGTGACTCTCAGCGTGGCCACAAACTGACCTGAAATCACTGTGATTACTCCAGAATATATATAAAAACTTCACTAACTGTTTCATCAAGAGGAGACTTCAGCTATATTTAGTAAAACTGCTTTTGGTCATCAGCATTTCCAGTAAGAGCGACAGGAAGGTGGAACTCAGTTCCCATTCATACCAGAGGCTGCACACGCTTCAGTATTCTAAAACAGGACTTAAAACATGACTTAAGGCAAAGCAGTCATGTGATCACGGATGTTAACCTTCGTATGGAACCGTCTAGGGATGCACGATATTAGATTTTTTGCTGATATCCGATATGCCCATATTTTACAACTCATTTAGCCGATTACCGATACCGATATTTTTTTCCTGCGCACCTAATAGCAGAGATCATCAACTCTCTTCTGTTTTGGAATTAGCGTACAGTATAATGGTGATATTTTATCACATTTGTTACAACGGTCGGGGTGACGGGTCTTGAGATGGTTAATCAAGTTTGTAGTGTTGAAAGACTTTGCCTTGGCTCCTCCTCGCATCACTGAAGCTGAGCAGTCATTGCAAATAGCAGTTTTGCTATCTATTTCGGACACTTTGAAAAACTTCCACACCACGGACATTTTGGCTTCTAACTCTCTCATGCTGCAGGTAGACACGCGTGACGTCATCACGCTGCGCCGCGCAGGTCTTCTTCGCGCCGGGGACATTGCGCCGAGGTCGGGCATTTAATCAAGTATGCAGCAGCCCATTATTTTACCGGTTAGTTATATCGGCGGATATCGATAGTTCATTTTTAAGCCAATATCGGCCGATAACGATAATGTGCCTATAATATCGTGCATCCCTAGAACTGTCCTCCAACATGGAGAGAAGGAAAGGTGTATTTGCAATGCATGTTGTTTTTATGTCACACGCAGTTCGTTGTTCTAATTGTTGCAATATTGTAATTGGGACACAGATGTGGTCTGGCCCACCAGAAGTGTTTTGCACAGCTCCTGTCAAATAAAGTAAACTAAACTTTATTGACTAATTTGTACGGTGGCCCTGAAAGCTCAATGCAGAAAACACTTGCAAATAGACTAAAAGGCAAATAAAGAAAACATTCAATTCGCCAAATTTGCAACACAAAACACGATAAAAGCAAAGATTTTGTGTTTTAATTCTTTTAAATTATCAGTGATGATTCTTCATTTTTGTTGTGTTTAAGTCCCACAGCTAGCTTATATTTGGTATTTTGGAGAACAGCAACAAACAGATGTAGAGCACATGAACTCCATTGTATATACGCAGGTTTTACAGCTTGTATCTCAAACTAAAGTCTTCTATAGACGAAACTTCAGGATGTTCAAGTCATCACTTTAAAATCCTGTTCAGAAAAGTAGCAATAGTTATAAAAGATATAGTGATTGTTTTTGTGCAGTAAAAAGGGCCCAGGACCCTAAACAACACAGGGTACATGCAGTTTCATATCTGCAGTCAGGCTTCATAACAGTGTGGGTCTGTATTTGGGGACTGTGTCTCTGAGCTGTTGTCACCTTTTAGATGTGGAGCACAAATGAACATCTCGGTGTGGTTTAGAGGACGGATGCTGGGTCACAGTTCCTCTCGCATGTCTTTCCCCCACCAGCCTGTATCCTCTGCAAAGCGTGCCAGTGAAAAGTGGTTTTCAGCATATTTTTCATGCATGTAGAAGAGCACACACTTTGGTTTGCGTCTGTGTTGGTTGGTGAATTCTCGGTACAGCAGCTGGGTGCAGCGATCACTGTAATGAGCGGAGACACAGGAGCATGTTTACGTGCTGTTCTGTGTCTGTGAGCTGATTTAATTTCTCCTCTGAGCATCAAACACAAAGCTTTAACCGCAGCAGGACAACCATCGCGGTTGTCCAGATAGGTGTGTGCTCAAGAGGCACGTACGAGTCACTTCCGATTTAATATGATCTGCTGATGATTATATGTGCGGTCTGCCTTCATTCGCATGGGAAAAAAAACACTCATTTGACCTTAAAAAATCTTCATCAGTATCATCATCATTCTCACGAGATAAACCAATTTACTGAGAGATTTTTTTATATGTTTGAGAGGATCGGAGCTGCTGTTATTTTCCTTATTGGTTAATCTGGAAATTACTTAAAGCCCCCCTCCAGTGAAAATCAAGTGTTTAACCTTGTAAACATCTCCATGTGGTGTTCTTCATGTGCTACAAGACACATCAGGGACAACATCAGCAGTCATCTCCACGGCTGGGACTGTCTGCTTTCACGTACCAAGGACAGGCTGAACAACACATTTTCAGATTGGCAGGTTTGTGACGTCACAAACCTAAGGAGCCAATCCCGTTAATGGATGCGGTGACGCCATGCATATCATTATGTGTAACCTATGGTAATTTTTGTACTAAATCTACAACTAATTTCAAGCTAGTTAAGTTTCAACAAGTTGCCACTAACGATGGCAGAGACGTGTTTTGTTTTCACGCTGGAGGGGGCGGTTGGAAAGTTGCAAAGTGGGCGGGGCCTATGCAGATTCTGGAATCTTTAATGAGGGAGAAGGAGGAGATGCTTTGGGAGGATTTTTACAAGTTAAACGTATTTTGCAGAAAAAAACAGACTCAATTTATTATTTCAAGAAGAACATTTATATGTCTTAAAACACGACTGGAGCTGCTCTTTAAAATGAACTGTTGTCTGAGTAAAGGGTGACCTTTTGTTGCAGGTAGTCCAAAGCCGAACAATATTCCATTTACTTTATTTTAACACTGGAAGAAGTGGTTTGTCCTCACATTAAATGTTTGGTATTTTCCGTAAAAATATAGTTACCGTAGACAATGATTCTGTCGGCCAACTTTTGAGCAGCTCATTTCAAGGGCTGCCTCAGCGTCAGTTTCTTCTTCTGCTGCAGCCAATAGCGTAACTCCGGGGACCATATTTTTTTAGTGTTTAACTTAATATCAAATCATTATTCTTTATTTTGTATGGCAGTCCAGCTCTTTTCTGACGTCTTTGGCAGCTGTATTAATGATATTTCATTTATTTCGTTTGTTTTGGATCCACGACCGGCGCTACAGACACTGCTAATTTTGTTGTCTCTCTAACAGCAGCATGTGCAGCGTAAACTGATCATTTTTGACTCCTTGGTAACATTACTTTGAGTAAAACTTGCCAACAAAGCAACAGTGCATTTAGCCTTATATGGTGACTTAAGAGGCCGTACCTCTGTTACTGGATGGGTGAATTATATGAGGCTGAAACTAGGGGCAAATTAAGAGAGTCTGGCGAATCTATCTTGAACATGCAGAAAGAACTTTAGGACAAAAATGTTCCTGCGTAAAACTTCCTTCTGATTTCTCATATTCAGACTCTAATTGGAGTAATCACAGTAATCAGCATTTAGTTTCCTCATGGTTGCCCCTGAAAGCCCTGATCAAATTATTGTCGTGAGCAGACCTCCAGGATCCACTCCCATCAGGCGCCGTTGACCCCTGGGGGTCACAGTCGAGCTCCTTGCAGCTAGCGTAGCTGGTGGCCGGGCAGCGTGAGCTGGGGTTGTGATTGTGAGGGTGTAGTTGTGCGACGGGTGTTGCTGGCGAACGGCCCTGACAGACAGTGGACTCAGACAATAGCCAGGGAGGCCAGGCCCGCAGAGAGAGATAACGATGTTAGGAGCGGAGAGAGTTTCACATGGGAACTGGCCTGGTAGGAAAGAGGAAGGCCAGCGAGGGTTCAAGAAAGGCTGAAACCAGCAGCAGCCTCAAAGTGGGCTTCCTGATTCCCACAGTGAGCTGCTGCAGGGCGAGGCAGTAATAACCGAGACCCAAAAGACAGAAGCTTTATGTGAATGCTACGGTTTCATAAATCCTTAGTGTGTAGAAATATTTCTTTTTGATCCAAATGTGCGTGTAGCTTTAAGTCTGATTAGGAATCCACTCGGCTCTTCATTTCGGACGTTTTTAATCCGGCTCGCGACGCTGAAAGATGACGGTTTATTAAGATTAAAAGTCAACAGAAGCGTCGATTCATTCTTGCTGTTCCTCTGAAGTTTCATCTTCATTTTAAGACACTTTATAGACATTTTATTGCGACAAGCTGAAGCAATAACGGCACAAAAATGAGAGTGTTGCTTGTTTTTTACTCTCTTTACAAGGCCCATGCTGCAAAAATAAATCAAGTGTGGTCGTCTTTGCATGAAACAAAGACAAGCTGGGAAACTGAACAACAACTGCTCCATAGTCCCGCTGCATCTAACCATAAGGTGCCCTTGAGCAACCAGTTAATCCCTTATTGTGTTTATGGAGCTTACATAGATTAAAGCACTGTACTGTCGCGTTGCAGGGCAGCTCCCATGAGTTAGTTAGTTTATTATTATGTGAGTATAAAGCGGCTGAAAAGGACCATTCATGCTCAGTTAACTCCTTCCCTGGATGAATAAAGGCAAAAAGGAAAAGATTGATGCATTTACTGAGGCAATTAGTCTTAAATGCCCCTCTCAGACACACAAGTGGCACACTCTGGGGCTTTTCCTATCTCTAAAATCTGTGGTTTGGAGTCATTATCCCTCAGCCTTCACTGGCCCTTTAGATAACCGTGCCCCGGAGCAGAGCGCACGCTGAGAAAATCCCATCAAGTTCAGATTGGTTTGAAAGACATCTGGTGCAGAGCTGGGGGCTAATGCAATCCTGCATGCTAATTTGAAGTGCAGAGAGACGTTTAGCTGCATGTCATTCAGCAGCTGACAATTAGGTATTGTTAAAAAAAAAGTGTTTAAAAACAATAGTTTGACATCTCAGTAAATACACTCTATTGATACACTCATGTTAGCTAAATATGAGCTAAAGCTAACAGTCTATCAGCTTAGCTTAGGAAACAGCTAGCATGGCTTTAAAGGCTGCAATAAATCTACTTTAAAAAAAAAGTTTAAAAACAACTTGTTGTGACTTTACAGGTTATTTTGTGCTAAACTATTGGAAGCTAACGAGCAGAGAGTCGAAGAATCCCCCTTTAACAAACCACAACTTTGTGTTTTTGCACTTTTAATAAGTGCAGTTAGAATCAAGGACAGAGCCAGACTAGCTAGCTGTTTACCCCTGTTTCCATCCTTTGCGCTAACTGGCTTCTTGCTGTAGCTTCATTTTTAAAGGGTTAGGGTTAGAAAAATTACATTGTTTAGTTCTTACAAATAACACTAATACCAAACAAGATATAATAGGTTATATTTTGAGCCTTAGCAGTGCTGGAAAGACCCAGGTAGCTAGCTGTTTTCTCCTGTGTCTGTCCTTTGTGCTAATCTAAGCTAACCGGCTTCTTGCTGTAGCTTCAAGTATTTTCCCATAATGTCCAAGTATTCCTTTAGTGTTGAATAGAATTTGCTAGGGATGCATGATATTATTGGCACATTATCGGTATCTGCAGATTGTGGTTTGAAAATGACATATCGGCATCGGCAGATGTGTTATTTTTCTGCCGATATTTTCTGCCGATACGCCTAAATGCTCGATGATTCCCTAAAAAAGCTTGACGTAATGCTACAACATTAACTCAGCGCGCACTGCATGCATGTGCCTTATATATCGGTATCTAAATCGGGAAAAAGGGTTGGAAAATATCGGTTATCTGCAAAAAATCCAATATCGTTCATCCCTAGAATTTACTTAACTTTGACAGTATGTGACAAAAGGTCAAACCTTTTCTGTTAAATGAAGCAGACAACTTTATCTAAAGCATGCGTTTTCTGTCTTTCCACAGAACCTGATGGCCAAAGCGCTGTACGACAACATGCCGGAGTCCCCCGAGGAGCTGGCCTTCCGTAAAGGGGACATCCTCACAGTCATAGAGCAGAACACGGGAGGCCTCGAGGGCTGGTGGCTCTGCTCCCTGCACGGCCGCCAGGGCATCGCCCCCGGCAATCGCCTGAAGCTGCTGATCGGACCCATGTTCGAGGCTCAGTCGCCGGCCGCCGCTGCCGCCTCCAACGCTGCCCAGTCCTCTCCTCAGAGCTCGGGATATCAGCAGAAGCCTGGCTTGGGGTCTCAGGGGATCTACCAGGTGCCCCCGTCCCTCCAGAGTCCACAGCAGCAGAGTCAGCAGGGCATCTACCAGGTTCCCCCGGCACAAGACGTCTACCAAGTCCCACCGAGGAGCACGCTAGCTGCTGAGAACACGCCAAGCAAGGTGAGAAAGATAGGAGGCTTCCATAAGTAGTGGGGCTAGTGCTCATTACCAATGATTTACACTAGTAATATTAATCATATACAATGTTAGATAGGGGATAAAAGCATAGATAAATAGAAAGTGAAGAATGGGGTTAGAGAGGGGGAGTAAATGGAGAACTGTGTGTTCTCTGACCTATGGAGACTGCTCTTTGGGATCAAAGCGGATTTAAAACACAACATCCCCTCTGGTGGGTGTGGCCTTTGCCGGCGAGTGCGGGTATTAGATGTGATAGGACATGGCATTTATGCATTTACACCGTGACCTGTCCTGCTGCCGGTCTGCCACGACTCCCATCATTGTGATAACACACACACGCACAGAGCAGAGGAGAGGCCGGAGAGATTGTGGGTCTGCGATGTGACATGTGTACAGGGTGTGCCGGGCCTGGCGCTCACCACAGAGCAGGGTAGTGTTTTTGTGCAGCGCTCCCATTTGGCTTTTCTTGTATATTGGCACCGTGTGTGTAGCAGAGCCAGTCTGAGCCACAGAAGAGCAGTGAGCATGGGAAAAACTCGTGGAAAAGCAAACAGCACCGAGCTGTTTTTTGATTTTGGTGGAGCCAGCTGCCCGAGAGTAGGTTCTTCTGTATTTAACTGCTGTACACAGGGTCGCTGAAAACCCCTGGCATGATCCTTTGCTCTATAGCTATAAATACAATGGCCCAGGCAGTGTCCATTATGTATAATGTATTTGTTTTTTTATTGGCTGGATGGTATATCATTTAGAGCATATATATCACAGGCTGTCGTAGAAAATCAGCCTTTTATAGCACACAGAAAGAAACAGTTTCCTACTCAGGCACATTTGTTCTGATGCATATGCAATTATCTGGACAAATGATAGTCTTTATCATATTTATATTCGTTTCACTGTAACAGAGTTAAATGTTTCAGATAATGCTTTAGTGCAGGCTGAATGACTGTCCCAATAGAGCACTGAAAGAAAAGTGTGTGATTATCCAAAGATTCACTATAGAAATATTTGAGAAATCAGCATAAAGTGAACTAAACTGAGTTCAAGGACCGAACAGTGACAGAAAAATAAAATTAAGGCATATTTTTAAAGGGGTTTGCCACTCAGCAGCGTATGCACCAAAGCACATCCCAAATGTATCCACAAATTCCAGAAAATTCTCCAGAAAAATGCAAATAAGGTTTAAAAACCAAGAGGGAAAAAAGAAGTGTCTGTTTAACACATTCTTCTTAGCTTATTTTAGCTAATATTTGCGTACATAAGCTATCTTCCTGCTAACATTAAGCCTATAAAGGACATGTTATAACATTCGCTTATGTGTAATGTTGTTGGCTGCGTTGGCTAACATTACCTACTAAGAGTAGTTAGATGTAAGCTGATGTTAGCAAGCATTAGCAACATTTCAGCAAACATAACCTACAATGAGCAACTGGTCATTTCATTTGTTAATGCCAGATAATGACAACTTTGATCTTTTGGCTAGTATTAGTAACTAAAATCAACTGCTTAATTAGCTAACATCAGCTAACATCCCTTAAAAGTGATGACTTGTTTATTCAAGTGGCCTATAGGCTACTAGATAAGATTAGCTTATGTGTTAGCTTTCAAACGGCCTGGATTTTTCTTTCTAACCATAGCTCGCGTCAGCTAACATTAGCTACCTTAAGCATAATTCCACTCACGTATGGTAGGCTAGCTGATGTTAGCAAAATTAAGCTAGATATTTCTTTAAAACTGTCTGTACTGAGCAAGTTTGTTGGTATGGACTCTTCTGTACCTGTGCTACTGTTGCACTTAATTTTTACATTTCTCCGTGTCCAATCATTGTCACTTGTACTCACAGTAGCATTTTTTCAGATAAACTTGCGTAGCTTGAGTTAAAATGATCCTTAATTACTAAAGGGGCGTCATTGGGAGGGATGTGTTTGAACAGGAAGGAAGAATTTTCCTGTTTATTCAGCCGTTAAAGTAGTTCTAGCACCTCAGACACGATCATCCTCCAGGAGACGGATAGTAATTATATGCTGGATGAGCTTTTGATATCTTTAGGGCGGTTTTTTTTTACAAATCAGCTCCAGCAATCATAGAAATGAGCTAAGGTGTGCATTTTTCTTGGTAAATAGACGGCAGGCGCCGAAGGCTTAGAGGACTTTGTCTGATTTTCTGGTGTGATAAAGTCAGCCGGAGCCAGGGGGCTGAGAGGAGAGACCTGTCAATCAACCTGCACACAGCAGCTTTGTCAAGCAACACCTCTCTTTTCCACTAACAGGCCTCAAGGCTTAGCTGAAGAGTGGTATTAAAAAGGCTTTGGTGATAACATGGAAAATTAAATGTGCTTCTAATGAGAGTACGTTTTGTGCCGTAATCATGTTATTGGAAAGATTAGCTTCAGTTTTGGACGTTTAGCTTTCCCTCCAATCTGCGGTTATCAAAAGTGGTGCAATTTTGGGCGGTTGTTCCCGTCTACGAAACACAACGATGTGGACTGTGTGTTTGACTTCTACATCTGTGTGTCAGTGTATTTCAGGAGTCCAGACAAGGCTCAGTTGTTTTCCAGTGACGTCTGACTGTTGGGCAGAAGCACCATCGGTCTCTGTGGCTGCAGTAATGTTGAAGCCAAACATCCAAATCTGTAGTTAAACTGTAAAGAACAATTTCAGGGAAAGTGTTTCTGGTTTATAAAGTGGAAGTTAAAGGACTTATTTTGGGCATCAGAGGTTTAAAAAGTCCCCTTCTCTTTTTTTTGCAAAGACAATGTTAGGCAACGTGGATGCAACTCTTTCTGTTGAATCATCTGAACTTAATATACACGAGGCGTTCACTTTGCTCCTTGGTTAAAGATACTAACCAGACACAGCTTATGTTCTGTACAAAATAGATGATACGTTATACAGTTTTAGTCAAGTTCTGGTTCAGTTAAATATTATTTCTTTCTTTAAAATCACCAGTTTGAACTTGAAGTTAGTTCATGTGAGACTTCTCTTCCAGAAGACCTTGCTTTGTTCCCCATTTTTTTTGGGCTATCTTGCATCTTTCCTTTATCAGGGTGGTTCTTTACAAATTAAGTACTTCAAAATATTTTAGTGTCAAAGATAAGTTTTCCCATCACTTATCTTTGACCCAAAACTAATTTCAAAGTCTCGTTGACCTCAACATATTCCCTCTTTAAACTAAAGCGTTAGAGCAAATGGAATCCTCTGAATTCCCAATGGAATATTAAATATTAAAGCAGGGAGTTTTGGAGAAAAGTTTTGCTTCCTTTATTATTTTGGTGAACTTTATAATTATAGATGATTGGTTTTGATCCAATTTATTCCTATTAATTCATTGTAGCTCCTTGCCTATAGCAACAGCAGCTAAAGTTTAGTATTTAAAGCTGTGTCTTGAAATTTCTTGAAGCTATTAAAACTAACAACTAAAAAACGAATCCATGGAAAAGTTATCCAGGAGACACAACCAGCAGCTCCTTCCCCTTTGAAACCCCATAAGCACCGTGCACTGTGTCGTAGTATTTTTAGAGTATATTTCTGTTGTCGTGAAATCCAAAGCCTGACCTTTGACCTTCAAACTCAGTCTCGTTTACTACAGCATGTTTCTTAAGAGCATACTGATGACGGGCTGCGGGCGTTGACTCATGCTGCATGTGCTGTAATGTGCTAATAGCTGATGGAGCTGAAGGGAAAACAGCCATTTTCTTGTCTTCAAGTGCAAACATGCATGTGAGCACACACTCGCTTCCCCAAATGATTATGGGGACTGATGCAGGCTTCCGACACTGATAATCTCCCCTCTCGTATTACTCTGAAGCCTCCAGCAGAGAAAGGTTCTTGCACGAGCTTCACCGTGTTCCTCCGGAGCTCGCATGCCAACCCGTCAGTGCAAATCCAGATTGGCGACTGGTTATTTTCTCTTCATGTGGTGAGGCTCTGGTATAAAAAGGCACACTGAGGTTTGCCGCTCTCTGCCAAATCTGGATGTTTGGTTTGATGCTGAAGCCTTGTCCCGGGGTGACCCTAGAAGGAGGGTGAGCTTCACAGCTGCCCCCAACCCCCCTAAACCCGGACAGGGGCCTCTGAGCTGCTTTGAGCCCTCGACCACACAAAGAGCCCCCTCACTTTGAGGCCCGGAGAAGCCTTCCACCGCCTTTTATCATTCTGCTCTCAGAGGCCCATTTTTCATCTCAGTCTGCTGCGTCTTGACTTCCTCTTTCTTCTTCTTCGGCTCTGAAAGGTGTGTCTGTTTCACCGCATTAGTTTCTCCTCAGTGTTCCCGTTTCCTCTGTGCTTCCCCCTCTGACTCAGGCACTGAGGTCACGGCATTCAAAGATGGGTTGGGTTCAAAGTTCAAAGATCTACGCCTAGCTTCTTATCTACTCCTGCCAGACGGCCCTTTCATTCCTCACTTCCTGTTTCATCAGGCCTGCTCCTTGTATGGGCATTTCCTGCAGTCACTGTGTCATACGCATAGATCCAATCTGTTCACTGGTGCCATAAAGAGGTATGGGTGCAACAAAAGGCTTAATAAACTCCCAGACAACACAAGGAAGTACTCTGATAGCTGTTTATGGGCTTAACGGGTGTGCCATCTACCTTGATAAAGTCTCCTTTTGGGAGTAACCAGGTTGTGTGTAATGAATGGTTGTTTGTTTGCCTCGGTCATATTTTCTCTGCCTAATCATGCACACGACAATCTCAGCACCAGATAAGTGAGTTATTTCTTCCTACAGCGAGCCAGCTCCTTCAGACGCTTGTCCGCTCGCCATTGTCGCAGTTGTGATGAATCGCTGGCCCATGAGGTTTGACCGAGAGGGCGAGGTCATAAATCAAGTCGCACCAAAAGTAATCTGCTCCGCGGTGTGCATACTGAGAGGACTTTCTCCCCTTGAAAGTCCAAAGCGAGGAATGTGATAAATGAGCAGAAGAATAGAGGAGGGAAGACAGGAAATGCTTTGCACAAAGTTAACAATTTTAGCAGGAAAGGTGGCAATTACCAAAACCAAAGCTGACACTCACATTTTATCCAAACAAAAGAAAGGGATTCTGTAGACAAAGAAAACCAAGTATTCAAAGCCATAACAAGTGCATTTTTTTGGCATATTTAGTCAAACTAGCAGCTGTTGAAACGGCATCGCTGCACTGTTGCTTGGTTGGTCCACCAGTTTGGTCCATCTTGAATGTTCAAACATTCACGTTCCTCACTGGATGAATTGTGATTACTTTGGTGGTCCCATCATTGGGTCAACATTTCAGTTTGTCCAGTACTTTGCCACAAACTATCTCATTACAATCAACTTCAGCTGTACATTCAGCAAAAGTTAGCATGCTAACCTGCTAAGCTAAGATGTTAAATATGGCTAACGTGTCTTTTTGGGCGAGGGATTGGTACAGACTGAAATAAACTACTTCTACTACTTATTTAAGCATTGTCATTGTGAGCATGTTTTCAGTTTAGCTTTAGCATTCAGGTCAAAGTACTGCCATGCCGTACAGTCTTATAGAGCTGTTAGCATAGAGTCTTTGTTGTGTTCCCTTTAAAAACGTACTGCTAAATAAGTGTCTAAATGTGTCAAATATTAAGCCACTAAATAAGTAACTACACCAACTTCTGCTCAGCTACTGTTTCTTTAGCGCTAATTAGCAAATGTTAGCATACTAACAGGCTAAACTAAATAGTGACAATGGTAAATATAACAGCTTAACGTCAGAATTTCAGCATCGTCATTGTTAGCATATTTGCAGCTTAGCCTTAGCATTTAGCCCAAAGTTCTGCCATGCCTGAGTACAGTCTCACAGAGCTGCTAGCATGGCTATAGGCTAGTCTTTGCCTTTTTCCCCAATAAAGACTGAGTGCTAAAATCAGTGTGATCTCTAAAATTTGTCAGATGTTAAGCCACCAAATAAGTAATTACACCCAACCTCAGCTCAGCTAGCTTTTCTTTAGTGCTAATTAGCAAATGTTAGCATACTATCATGTTAAACTAGAAAGGTAAACATTGTTAAGATACCAGCTTAACGTCAGAATTTTAGCTTTGTCATTGTTAGCATGTTTGCAGTTTAGCCTCACAGAGCAGCTAGCATGGCTGTAGACTCTTTGTCTTGTTCCCTTTAAAGATTAAAGGGTCATTGAAGACATTTCCCATTTCATATAATCCTCTTATTTTCTCAGAGGACTGTCTTATGATATTGTTTTTTGTAGAAAGTAAACACTGAATGTCAGACACGTCTTTTAGCATTACTTTTCTTCACATAATCATGCCAGCGGATTACGAAGCAGCTTTGATCAGGGAGGATGACAGATGATCCTTATTAGTGCTCAAATCAGTGTGTTCTCTTTTAATGCCCCTCATTAAGCCTGCTGTCTGTTTGGGTTTGGCCACTTGGTCGTGTTATGGAGACGGCCGAAAGCCTCGCAGGATTCACGAGTTAATTACCTGCATTAATTAGTTTGCCACTTTAATAGGCTGGTGCAGCTCCGGGTGGCTGAGGGGAACATTATCGAGCAGTTTCGAGCAGCGAAGGGAAGTGGCCCAAAACACAGCAAGAGACGACTTTGTGCTGTGATTCAGCAAAGAAGAGAAGGGCACACCCTACATTTAGGAGACGCAGTCAGTCATATCCTAACCACCACTTTTACCTTATATATGACTGATAGCTTGGTTGGACTGGCACAGCTGGCGGTGCAGAGTTAATTTTCCTTTCAACCTTGCGCTGTGCTGACGGAGTTGAAGGTGGAAACTGTGTGAGGTCCAGATAGACGGAAAAAAGGACAAGAGAGGTGATGAGGGGGTGTTTAGAGGACGTGGATGGATGACATTCAATAGAGTGACGGCAGTGTCATTGTCACCATCTTTTAGAAGCAGAACCTTTACTGAAAAGCCTCGTTAGGGTTGTTGATTTGTGTCAGCAGGCCATTAGCGGGGGGAAGTGGTTGTGTGTAACCAATGAAAAGGTGTAAAGTGATGATTTCCTGTTAAAATCGTACTACACATGGGTACTGATGCAGAGTGACTAAAGCTAGGCCTGGATGATGTGGTTAAAGACATAATGATGTGAGAAATGAGGTCGACATAGGCGTCAATTTTACAGATGTCTGAACTCTGGAGGGACGATGTTTTTAAGTGTTTTAAATGGTGTTCAGTTGGTTTGAGACGCGGCGACTGTAGAGATCAAAATGTATCTTCTTACCATTTATTTTTCAGGGTTTTTTCTTCTAATTTGGCACCAAAGATTTGAACTACAGAAGTCCTTACATATACTGTATAAACAATCACATAAAGGAGCAGTTCGCCCCTGGAAAAAGCCACTGTCAGTCAAAGCTGGTGTTCTCTGTAATCGATAGAAGCAATATTTGAAATTGGCGCCATAGCTGTGGAGAAAGTTGTACAAACAGCTTGAGGTTCTACATTCCTACAACACCCAGCGTGCATTGCGCCCCTCCCTCTGAAAGGAACGGCCCAGCGAGAGACACTGGAGTGAAATTCTACCGTTACTATCATACTGCTAGCAGTACAGAATCTGAAATACGACAAGAATATACCGTTGGATCGTCTAAGACATCTTCAGGTCTGCAGTCTACATTTCAAACCTGACGATTTTGAACGAGACATGACATCGGAGGCGGGCGTCCTAGATTGAGGAAGTGCAGTTTAACAGGCCCATTCGAGAAGTGGATAGCGTCCTCCAAAGGCACAGAGCGATCATAATGGCATTAGCTCCCTATTAGAGCATGATAGGACTGAAGTTGAAAATCGGCGAACTGGCCCTTTAAGAGTTTAAATACAGCTTTAACATTCACTCATACATTTCGTTGTTTAAGGAGAGACTTATTTGCATTGTATATTTATATCTAAGGTTATTTTAAGGGTTTTAAGACTTGGAAGGCTTTACTGTAAGATTGAAATTAAAGAAGATCCTCCAAATTTCACAGAACTGATTTGCCTGGAGGTCAAAAGTTGCAATGGAATAAGTAGTTCTGAATTTAGTTTAATAAGAGGCAGTTAAACAAACCTCAAGATTTATGGACTTTCCTTGCAGATTTGGGGTGCATAAAAACTTACCCTGCATATTCATGTTTACTTTGGAATTTGAGGACAATAACAAAAACCCTTCCAAGATTAAAAGTATTTCATTCAGGGCTTTAATTACCAAAAGATGTAGTTTCAGATCAATTATTTTGCAAACAGGAAGTCAATATAGTGATATTACATCTGTTGTGACGTGTCTCTCTTTGTAGAATCATACCTGGATCACAAAACGATTCTGCTGATTGTCCATCCCTACAGCTCCGTCTTAATGTCTTCATTACATACAATCTTCAGGAGAATATAAAAAGCTGATGAGGTAGTTGTTGACGTTATGACGACACCTCTCAAATGACTCTGAATAAAGCTGTAAAGTCCAACCTGCCAAAACCTGAGCCTGCCAGGATGCTAAGTAAACACAGTGCTGCTGAAAGAGGCCATGAGTCACTCAGCATTACACGTAGGAGCGTTAACAAGGCATCTATTTGGCTCCTCAGGGCACTAGTTTAAACCTGATCCCTCTTTAGTCACTCCGTTAGCTCTGCCTCCTCCACGAAGGAATCCTCAGAGCCTCCTATCACCTGAGTGGGGAACAAATGTTTGCTCAAGTCGGCTCGGCTCTTCATGATGTCATCGCTCTCTGAAAGAGCTGCCACCTCCGCAGCCGCCGCGCAATAGCCGACCTCATCGTACGCGGTAAATATTTACCCACCAGCAATTACAGCAGCGCCGAGCAACAGCCTGCTGGGAAAACAGAGGGTGGAGATGGGAAATAAATGAGCAGTGTGCATCTGGCAGCGGCTGAGAGGAGAGGCTGCTCAAAGAGATGACACGTACCTGCGGAAAAGGTCACGCAGGTCTTTGACAGACACCTAGCTGCCATCTGCGTGTGACAGCTGAGTCCAGACTTCCTCTTATCGTCAGCACACAGGCTGAACCTACAGGGACAGCAGCCGGGCTACAGTGACCTTTAGCAAGCACCGATTTGTTGTTAGTTAGCCAAAAGCTAGCTCTCACTCACTATCTGCTTTGTCTGGTCACATGCTCTTTTATGATTGTAGCACATTTCCATTCGCAAAAATTGAACAATCAAATATGTAACAGTAACACTGCTCTCAAGCCCTGCAAATAAAAGTCAAGCAACTAACGCACATTTTGTTGGGAATCAGAAAATTGCGCCCAAATTTGCACTCCTTGGATTAATAGCCAAGTGAAAACAACCACGCAATCAAGATACATGTATTTTTAGATTCTCTTAGACGTACCTGTCACAATAACACCACTTTCACCCTGATGTTCATTGCGAATAAATCATCCATATGCCTGCTTAGAAATCACAGAAAAAATGTCTATTCAGAACATGCTTAAGAATCATCACGATTTAAGGTCTCCTTAGTATCAAAGTTCTGTAGTGATAGTTGTCTGTAGTTTTGTGGGTTTAATGCAAACAGTTAGCGCCAATAGCTAATTCGGCATGACTTTAACTGGTGTAAACAAAACTTTAACCATGTTTATCCAGCCAAGTTAAAGTAAGAAAACAATTATTGGAGGTAAAAAAATCCTAACTTGGCAAAATATTAACATTTCTGCTGTTATATTTCGAAACAATAAAGGTCAGAGCAGAGATGGGGGTGTTGTGTATCCAGCTGTCGCAGTTTTGTCCGCGTGGAAGCCCACAGTGTCTTGAAAACCCATTACCCACAGTGCAAATGGACTCTGTTAAATAAATTGAATGTTTTAATGATTTTTATGGCCAGATAATACATCCATAAATAATAGACAATAACATAGATTCAATCACTACACTGTAGACACCCTAAAGTAGTGGAAATAGCAGTGGAATAAAACATCTATTTTCAGTTCAAGTCTGCTGAAGGGTGCGAGCGACAGTGCGTGACAAGACCCCAAAGCAGCCGGCCTATTTCTTCCTCTGCTGGTTTATTTCAGATCCTGGTCTGACGCGTTTAAAGCCCACGGTGTATGTTTCAGCTCTGACCCCGCAGGCCCTGTTGGGATGATGTATGCTCGGACAGGAATGCCAACAATGAACACCTTAAATCACCACGGCCTTGTTCAGATTGGACTTATGAGAACCATATGGACTACTGTTAGTCAGACTCCAGCTCACATGAATGGCATTCCTTTCCATACTAGGCGACGTCCTCTCATTTTTCCGATCCTCTCGCTTTCCACCTCTGTTACCCTTTTTCATAAATCTCTTTTACAAACCAGATCCCTCCTCCTCCTTCTCCTCCTCCTCTCCATCTCCTCTACTTCCTCAGAAACATTAATCCCTTTCTTAGTTGGCTGAGGTTACGGCTCCTGCTGCTCACGCTCCGATTAAATGTCTCCACAGTACAAGAAATGTAATAAGGATATTAACTCGGCTATACAGCGACTCATGAGTGGATACTGGGACTAAAGTCTTATAACTCCCTGGAGACTTTTCCCTCTGCCAGGAAGCCGTGCGTATGGTTCCTATTTTGGAGCCCTGTTAATGAACCCTGCTCACTCCAGAGTGGCGATAGGGGTATGTGGGGGCAGAGAAGGAGTACTGGTCTCAATGAAGGACATTCCCGGCATTCCTCTGTCTGTCTGACGCAGCAAGGAGGTCTGCAGCTCTGCTTTTAGGAGAACGGCGGCTGCGGGGGAGGGGGATGGAAACACTGAAATAAGGAGGTGTGGAGGGACTGATTAGCACTGACGGAAAAAAAGAGGAGGAAAAAGGTGGTAAAAAATAAACAGGGAGAAATGTCACTGGCGTAGGCACGTTTGTTTTTAAGCAATAATCACACCAATGTTCTGTAGTCTAGTCTGCGCCAGAGTGTAAAATATTTTTAATATGTATTAAATCCTACAGCCTTAAATTCCTCGGTTTATTACAGGGTTGTTCATCAATACCTGATCTAATGATTACTTCTCCAGGTTCTGAGACTTCCAGCCAGTACTACAATAAAACTACTTCTCCATGCAATCATAAACATCTTCTGAATATGAAATCCTTGCTAGCTAAAAATCTGTTTTCACAAAGCACTATTAGAGTTTTACTTTGCTCAACTGAACAACATAAGTTTTATGTTTATTTAGTTTTTATAAGTTGAACTGTTGGGTGGTGATTTTGTGTTTCCCTTGGTTTAAATGAAACACACAAGTTTTTTCTAACTCTTGATATTTTAGCTTTAGGGATTTGAAAGGACACATTCTTCTTACAACTCTAGCTAGCTTGTAGCAGCTGTTAGCTAGCTAGAAGTAACAAAACTTCTATCTCGTTTTTGATATTTCGATTTATATACCTCTACAGATTACCTCTATCTCTCAAAAGGAGAAAAAAACACCATATTCCTCTTGTTTATTATAACTTTAATTCATACTAATAAAAAAACAGCTTAATTTACTTGAGATTTTGTTGCTAACCAGATTTCTTTGTCTGATATAACTATAAGCTAGCTTGTAGCTGTTAGCCTGCTAGAAGTAACAAAACCTCTTTCTCTTATTTTGGATATTTCGATTTATAGTGACCTTACAGATAAACTATGATTATTAAAAGAACTTTCATTATTTTTTAATTCATAACCAATAAAACACACGCCTGCTTAATTCTCTTCTCCCAGCAGTTTTGCTGCTACAACCTTAATTTGTCTGATATGAAACAGCAGCTATTGGTAGCTAATGTTAGCTAGCTTTATTTACAAACTACTTCCTGTTAATGTTTCAGCTTTCAGGCCTTCATACAGAGACGATATTACATTTAAAAGAAGAGTGTAGTAGGCTATTTGTTTTTACCGTACAGCCTTACAGTGTCTAGCACAACCACGAGCTACTGTGTGTTTGTGTTAGCCAGCTTAGGTTACTGAGAAAGTTTGCTGACTAACTTGTTTATTCCGACTTGTGGTCCCTGTTGAACTCCCCATAGCATTTGCTGCTTTAGTCTTTTTCTTCACCATTGCAGACTTTGTTGGATTATTTTTTCCATCTGTGGGCATTACATATGTATACACATGTATACAGTGCACAGCTGACAGGAAATAAGTTCCAGGTTAGACTCTTTGCTGTGCAGCCTCCGGTTTCTGTTTATCTCCATGTTTCCTGAGTTATTTACAAATAGCCTGAAACAAGGAGGATGTTGGTGCGTCTTTGGTGCCAGAGCATATCGTGCCCAACTGTAATCACTTATTGTCCCTGGGTCACTCAAGGACTGCGAATGAAAAACAATGGAGGACGTACAGTCTGTGCAGCTGGGTGGCCGGACGGGTGTGTTTGTAGTTTGCTGCTTTGCCCCAGGTGTCGTTCTTTTGACAGCAGGCCTGATTGTTTGTCTCTCCCCCCGCTGTGTTCGGACAGGTGGTGACCCCGACCAGAGTGGGACAGTCCTACACCTACAGCCCTGGCCAGCACAACCAGCAGGACCTCTATGATGTCCCACCCAGTAGATCACAGGGGGTAGGTGTCTTATGTTACCACAGCATGTACAGTCTACTAGCATGACCTTATTTGTCTAGTCGCCATTGTACTTTCAATTTAAAACAGAACTTTTCCTGAATAATTTAATAGTTTGTTTTTTATGCCTGTGTTGCATTATAGACATAATGAATTCCTACTTGATGTTCTCTGAAGTTTATTTAAAAATAACCCAATGAATGTCCCGACCAAAATAGAAAGAAATGAAACAGAAAGGAAAAGAAAGCAAAAAAAGATGTCAAACTTCATCAGATGTAAAAACATTATTATTGTCTATGTTGTGTTTTTGATCAAACCAGTTTGGGTAACTGTGTAAAATCTGAAAATGCTGCACATATTGCTCTAATCCACTCTGGTTCTAAGCATCTGAAATATTCAAAATAAATCATTTAAATAAACCGAAATGTCAGTAGTCAACCCAGCAAGAAGTGTTTGAAGTGAATATGGTAGGTGGTTTTAATTTGTCAGAACGAAAACGCTGTTTGTTTGATCTTCAGTTTGTTCCGTGTTTGAATCCACCACACATCCTGTTCTCTGCTGCAGTGGCCTTATTTCTCAGAAAGGACCTGTGACAGTTTTAGTTTTGTCCTGTCATCTTGCCTTAGGCTGAAAACCCACAGTGCTGTTGTGATGCTAGATACACCCATTAAATCAAACTAGTTCTGCACTATTGAAAGGCATTTTATGCATTATTTCCAAGTGAAAAGGTCTAAAAAAAACAATAAGTTATACGTCTCATTTTGTTAAGTTGTGTGCCTACATTATGCCAAATGTTTCCAACAATGATCAGTCCCACAGGAACCTGTATTGTGTTAAAGGTTATACTTATGTGGTCCCCTGTCTTTGAGAGGAACACCAGGTGATATGACAGAGAGTTAGCTAACGTTACTTAGGGCTAATTCATTAAAACTGAATGACCTAAGCGTGACTAAATGTAACGTGAATAAAACTTTATTTTAAAACCTCGTCCATGAACGAGTCAACTTACTTCGATTTTTGGTCGTTAATTAGCAACGAAAACAACAACTCCCATGATCCTATGCTGCTACAAAAAGCAACCTCAACCAACATCTTTTGTTATTGGTTTAATATGTAGACCCCAGTGGCAAAAATCAACTGAATCAAACATAATATATTCAATTTTTTAAGGAAAATATTTGAATCATTTCTCATACTATACGTTTTATTTTAAGTTTTCCACATCTTCTTTATCTTGTTTTTTCTCTCATGTTTCAGGTGTACGATATTCCTCCTGGTCAGATGTTTCCTCCTGCCAGGAACCAGGGAGTCTATGATGTCCCCCCGCCTCAAATGGACCCGAGGACACAAGGCGTTTATGACATCCCTCCCTCTTCACAAGGGGTAAGACGACATGTCAACACTTAGCCGATCCTCCACCACAAAGACAGAGAGCACTTCGCTGAGACGCTTCATGTATTCCAGTTAAATAAAGAAACAAAGGAAGTGGTAGCAGAAAGTATTATTTTGTGTTTATTGATACAGCTCCTCGGATTTCTCTTAATTGTCTGCAATAAATGAATAAAACGTCAAATCGCGTATTTATGACATTCTTGCGGCTGCACTAAATGAAAGCTTTGCCTGCCAGGGGAGTTTAACCAAAACTGCCTGAGTACGGTTCAGTGTCAAGGACGTAACTCTTCTCCTTCCAGACCCTCTAAGATTTCACCAGACTGCCAGACCCGACCGGGCCGAGCGCCATCAGTTTGTTTGTAATAACCTGAAATATGCCGGGACCTGTTATTTGCGTCATTCCTAATTACAGTTTTGGGGTAGGCCTGTCTAGCTGTAAAGAGTGCATTTCAAGGCTGATGGAAAACACTTACAGGCCACCGTTTAATTCAGCCCACTGCGCTCCCATCATGCTCAGGGCTCTGTGTCAAGTTAGTGGGAGGTCAAAGCTCAGTTTGGCTCTTGATTTTGCATTAGAGGAAGGAATCAGAGGGAGAAACGTTGAGGTTTAAATGTAGTATCTATACGAGCCAGAGGGGTTTTCACTTCCTCAATGTCTAACTGCAGTAATGCAAACAGTACCCGGTGAAATCCCACTGACTTTCAGCGTGTTTACATTAACTAACTAATTACACTTACCAGGTTACAGTCAACTTTTCCAGTAAGCAGATTTTTTAAATGTTGTGTAAACAAGACAACTGGTTTCCTCCTTGACTATAATAGCCAATCTTATTCATCAGACTTAAAGGGCAAGTGGGGCCAATCAAAATGCCTCTAGACACAAATGGAAAAACCTACAACCAGTCAGAGCAACCAAACGTGGCGTAGCTAAATGTAACTGTTACCAAATCCAATCAGAAGAATGAAAACACACACAGATTGTCCAGAATATGTGGACTGTGCCCCTTGGTTATAAAAGTGAAGCCAATGCTGAAATGCCTTAAACCTGCATCCTTTCTCATGGCCACCAGGGGGCGCAAAACTGTCAGATTGTATAGAACCAGATGTGAAAAAGATTCAACTTTCAGATGATTTATTACCTCTGTCAACATTTATTTCTTATGAGTTTATGATAAATAACTGGTTTCAAATGTATTTAATGCAGCAGTATTATTATTTCACCACTTCCTGGTTGATAACTTAAGACAATGTCTCATATTTGGGCCATATGTAAAGGTGAAACAACATGTTTGATAGCCAATTAAATATCATTAGACAACCGATAACTTAGCCAATTTCAAGCTAACATTTCAAAGTGTCACATGATACATGAAGAAAGGTGTAAATCCCCTGCTAATGCTAATGCTAACATCAGTAGTTGTATGGAAGGAACCAAAAATTACAAACTCATGGATTAAAAAGTGTGATGTCACAGTGGTGAAATCCACCTCCTCTATACAGTCTATAGGCAAACACTGATTTTGCGTCAACAAAAGATAGCAGAGTCAACGTTTTACAGAGGCAGCCATCTTGGTTATTTACAAAAGTGTTACTCGAATCGTATTGTACGTATATGTACTTTAGTATGGACGTATGTATGTATGTACAATACAAAACACTGCAGCAGGGAAAGTAACAGCAAAGAGACCCTCACACAGAGAGAGGAGTGATCAACCAAAACGTAAGCATTTAAAATAAGGTAGCCTTACACGTAAGGAAGTGTACAGTTGGTTTCCACCACTGAACAAATGCGGCTCTGTCTGTCTGTGGCTTCTGTCTCCTCTACAGTGACGATGAGAAAGCTATGGTTCCTAAATAAGATCGAGGAAGGGGTCAGATTACTGACCCGCTGCATGTACGCAGTTTTACAGTAACCACAGTTTATGTAAACGTGTCCTCTTGTCAACTGTATCAGCTGGTTTCTCTGATTCACTCGGCAACTTACAGACATCATGTTCCTGATTAACAAGGAGGGATGGCCGGGTAATGTTCGGGACAAACTAAAATGAACAACTGTCTGATTTAAAACAACTGCAGAGTTTGCGCCACGTTGAAGTGTTATGAGCTGCAGACACAGGCTGGTTCACTTTAAAAGACTTTGATGTGACGTGGCTCATTATACGATGATTTAAGGGAATACTCCTTTTAGTTAAATATGGTTAAATTTAAGTGAGCCTGAGACAGACGACAAAGGACACTCAATAACAAACAAACAAACACATTGACTGTGCTGCGTAGTTTTTACTTTGATCTTAACCTTCTGATTGTCCTCGTCTGCAGGTCTACTCGGTGCCTCCCTGCAGGACCAACCCCGCCCTCCAGGAGGGGAACTACGACTTCCCGCAGCCCCTCAAACACAAACAGGAAGGCATCTACGACGTGCCGCCGCCTGCCCTCACCAAGTCCACCCAGAGCCCCCAGTCACATTATGACTTCCCCCCCAGTGTGGACCAACACCCAAACACCAACGGCAACGAGGGCATTTACGACGTTCCTCCGCCCGCTCTTCACTCAGGGGCGGGGTCTCAGAGGGACGTGTACGACTTCCCCCGGGGCATGCAGCCCGCTCAGCAGAGAACCTCGCCGGCCGACAGAGACGGCAGCAAAGGCATCTACGACATCCCCGCTCAGGATGCTCGCGCTGTCGCAGACGTGACCGACGGCGTGAATCGTCTGTCGTTCTCCAGCACCGGCAGCACACGCAGCAGCATGTCAACGTCCTCGTCCTCCACCGGCTCCAGCTCAGAGGGCCGCCTCGCTCTGGACCTGGACACTGCTGTGCAGAGGTTGTTCCGCCTGCAGCAGGGCGTGGACGCCTCAGTCGGGGCTTTGCATTCGATGGCAGCTTCCCCTCACTGGAGGACTTTCCCCTTCATGGAGCGCCATGCTAACGACGTGCGCACGGTGCTGGACAGGGTTCGTGCAGCTCTCGGGGACTTTGTGGTGTTTGGTAGAGGGGCTGCGGCAAACGCCACAGCTCTGTCAGACTCCAGCCTGCACTGTAAGCTCAGGCGACAGCTCGGACGCCTGGAGGACTCACAGCAGATCCTCCTGCAGATCTACCAAGTCCTGGAGAACTGCAGCTGGGCTCTGAACGCCTTAGCTTCGTCCGGCAGACAACACAACAAGACCGACGACCTGGATCGCTTCGTCATGGTCTCCAGGACGGTCCCTGATGACGCCAAGCAGCTGGCGTCCACGATAGGCAGCAACGCGGAACTGCTGTTCAGGCGGACGCACATGGACGGCTCTTTCTCCATCGGGAGCTCACCTGACGAGAACATTATCCACCCGCTCACCTCCCCCTCCTCTGATAACGACAACTACGGGGGGCAGACCAAGCCCTTCCCCGTGTCCTCGAGCCAGGACAAAGACAACATGAACAACAGTGAGAAGTGTGTGAAGAGCTGGATGGAGGACTACGACTACGTTCATCTGCAGGTAAATCCTCAGAAGGAGCAAAGTCTCAGATCATTAAGTTGAAGCCCTTATTTAGAATTAGATTGTAATACTTCCCCCATGTGTTCCTCTGCAGGGCAAAGACGACTTTGAGCGTCAGCAGAAGGAGCTCCTGGAGAAAGAAAACATCATCAAGCAGAGTCAGGTCCAGCTGGGCCAGGAGCAGGTGAGAGTTTCACTTTATCTCTGACACAGATGTTGTTGTTGCCCTGAAGAAGCTGCTCTGGTTGGTTTCTCTGCACGGTTATCAGTAATAAATATTTGTATATAATCAAACCATACCATCAGACACACACAGCTGGTGACATTTCGAGTCCTGTGGGTGCAGAGACAAAAACCAGGCTCGAGGAGTTGAACAGTTGGAGTCTTATTTTGCAGCCAGATGGCTCCTGACAGCTTCACATACAGTGTAGGAAATGACAAAACTGAGATACAAGACGCCCTGAAGCTTCCTGTGACTGATGCCGTCTTTAACAAACAGCAACACGTGGAACAATCTGAGTAATTTCACAACATTTCTAAGGACTAAGGATGTTAACTAAAGCATTGAAACTTGCTTATTTGGTCATTCTGAACCACCCAAAAATAGCTCCTGTTTTGACTGTTAAAATAGAGCTGCAGCCTCCGATACTATTATTAAATATTAACCTGTTATTTTGTTGATCGACATAGATTAGTTTATGAATATTTAAAAATGATTGAAAGACGCACATTCAAACTTCCCAGAGCCCAGCTTGTTGAGCTTAACAGCGTTGCCAACGGCAGCGGCTTTATCGCTAGATGTAGCGACTTTTCAGTCCCTCTTTGTGGCCGTTAGAACGTAAAAAGCGACTAGCGACAAATTTAGCGGCTTTTTCAGACCAGGGAAATATATTATATTGTAATTCATTCCCATGTTTGCTGCTCAGAGTTATCGCCGTTCACAGCTCCTCTGCCAACAGCTCCGAGTTGCTCTCTCTCTCTCCTCTCTCCTTGTGCAGCAGCACTGCGCAGTCAGTTAAGGGCGGGCAGGGCTGGCCTCACAACCACAAAGCGTTATGCAAATGCATACGTGATGGCGATCAACAATATGCAAATTAGCATATGATGTTATCTGGCGACTTTTGGAGCTAGTGCTAGCTACTTTCATTGGAAGACAGTTGGCAACACTGGTCCTTAAATCCCTTTTTTTATTTGCAAAGAGTCCAAAACTGAATAAATATTTTATTAACTGTCATACACGATAATATGAAGCTGCAAATCGCAACACTGTAGACACTGGGATTGGCAAATATTTAGCGTTTTTGCTGAAACAATTCGTCTGTTATCAAAACTTTTGCAGCCCTAGTTGGCGGTGGATTTCTCTGATTGTCCGTCCTCTTGCAGAGCTGATATTTATTATAATTTCAGCCTTAGTTGTGTTTTCACAGAGCATGAGCTTGTATTTATATCTCAGAACATCATCTAAAATCTAAATCCTGTCGTCCTTCACAGATCAATCAGTTCAAGAAGCTGGAGCAGGAAGTGATCAAACCCGTGGAGAACGACATCTCACAGTGGATGTCACACCAACACTCGGGCATGACCTCCGCCTCCCCCTCAGACTCCTCCTCCTCCTCTCTCTCCCCCTCCACCCACGTGTGCGCCCGGGACCGCCAGCTACTCGGCTTCTACTCGGAGCAGTGCGAGCAGCACTTCGTCACGCTCCTCAGCGCCGTCGACGCCTTCTTCGGCTGCGTCAGCGCCGGGCAGCCTCCGCGCATCTTCGTGGCGCACAGCAAGTTCGTCATCCTCAGCGCGCACAAACTGGTCTTCATCGGAGACACGCTGTCCAGGCAGGCGACGGCGCCCGAGGTGGCCAACAGGGTGATGAACTCCAGTAACGTGCTGTGTGACTTGTTAAAGACGGTGGTGGCCTCGACTAAAACGGCGGCGCTGAACTACCCGAACACGGCGGCCATCCAGGAGATGGTGGACAGAGTGACGGATCTGTCGCATCACGCACAGCAGTTTAAAGAACAGTTGCTGCAGTTGGCCAACTTGTGATTTTTACCCATGATGCTCCAGCTCATTTCACCACAGACTCCATGTGTACATTAATCTAGCATAAAAATATATATTTACATACATTTATATATATTGCCCTCCATCTTTACGCCTGTTTTGATGCTGTAAATAATCTGTTCTGTAAATATTTGCTCTATTTTTGTTTAGATTGTTTTATATTATGTATGAATATATATGTAGAAGCTGTCCTGGTGTCTGTAGGATCATGTAGACGTTTTTCATAACATTCCTGTCCTGTGTATTATGTGAGAAGCACCTTATGAGATGAGTCCCGGTCTTTCATTTTTACCTGTAGTTTGTCGTTGATGTGTCTTACTGCTGGGTGTGACAGTAAATCTCCCTGTATCATGTTAATGTGGATATATGTGTGTGAGTGTGTGTGTGGAGCTCTCCACAAAGTAAACGATTGTTCTTAACCAAGAGACTGTGTCGTGTGTTTACTCTGACATAACAGATTTGTTCTAGTTTCGGAGACACTCCCAGGAGAGGAGGAAGAGAAACTTAGCTTGTATGTTAGCAAAGAAGGTGAATAAAGTTTGTTTCCCCCTTGAAAATCCAGCAATATTTATATTTCAGAATGAGAGTGTCCGTAGCAGTTTGACAAACATTCGTACCAGTTTTCTTCTGGAGTTTGTCAACTGTTCTTCTTAAGTGTACAGTCTGCCCAGTTTTCACCCCACAGCTGCGACTCTTGTGTGATGATTTTTAGCTTCCAGCTGCTTCATCAGCTGTATTTATGTCGAGCTATGTGGCTGACAAAAAAGTGGACCTTGAGTTGAGCTTTTTTTGTAAAACTTCCTAGATCAGAAACGACTTTAAACACTCAGACTAAAATTGTGTTTTCTCTAAACTATTCTGGAGGCTTTCAGCCACACCTCGTAGTCTTCATCACCTGTTGGTGTTTGCTAACTTGTCATGTCATTAAGCTAATAAGTGGACCTCAAGTTAGGACTTCTTCTTTTGTAGTCTAACTACAAGTGAAATTAATGTACATGTAGGTAGAGCTAACGTATGCGTTCCTTCAAAGTGAAGGAATAACTTTCACACTCAAATATATCGTAAGTTTCTCTTAAACTCTCATTTGACAGGAAATGGACTTCACTCAGTTGTTACATCAGGTTCTCGCCAAAAGAAAAACAGCTAACAAGTGAACATTGAGTCAGGGATTTCTATTCGCTACCCTGCTTGTTTTTTACCTTTATTTTTTATTTAAAGCTCCTGTGAGGAGTTTTTATCTGGTTATGAAACAGACTGAAATTAATTCTGATGCCTCTATATGACCTATGAAAGCAAACCAGACCATCAGCGACAAGATTGATTATTTTTATATAGTTATTTTTAATGCCTAAAACCACCCGCGGGAGGTAGGTGTCAGACGAAGCGATTAACTGCAACTGTTTACATTTTCCAGGGCAAAGTGAGTGATACCTGTGACTGTTAAAGAAAGATTCACATAAAGAACAAACAACAGACTATTACTAACAGAATTTACATAAAACTATAAATTAGCAGCGAGGCGTGCACTCACTGGTCACATAGCCTGATCATTAATGCTGCCTTTATAATCGCCCATGCTGATAAAACAATCCAGTCTAAGGTGGCTCTGTAGCTCAGACCAAGATGAGGCTGCAAAAACATTAAAAGCACTTTTACAAGGAAAAAAGTAATTTAGCTTCTTCTTTGAAATCAAGTGAAACATTTTGTAAAATGTTTTTCTTTAGCTTCTAACGTCTCAATGTTTTCAACCACAGAGTAACTCTAACAACGAATCATCACAATGTTATAAAACCTCTTTAGGAAATGATGTGGCCGGAAACAAAACTCCAAGAATAGTTGGTTTATCCGAAGCGTGTAGAAATAATAAAAAATAAACTACTTTTGTGAATAAAATATTATTGCAGGATTTTGGTTTCTGATGTAACTGTGGTAGCCCAAAACCCTGTCAGACTCAATCACATCCTTGTGCGCCCTGCGGGATATTTTTAAATTCTAGTCATATCTGATCAGAGTTATTTGTACCCTGTAATCTTAAAAAGGCATCAGTAAGCTACGAGGGCTGAGAGGATTTCACACTAAGCAGGATGGGGCTGCTGGAGGAAGAGCCTGAGCCAAATACTTCTTCACTCTGCTTGTTGAACATTAGAAATGACACTCAGAGAATAATGAGGGGCAAGTAAAGGACGAGACACCGCTGCAAGTGTTTTCTGGACTGTGAGAAACTTGTTTTTTAGAGTCACAGTATCAGCTGCAACACATTTTCTCTGGTTCAAAGTGTAATGAATCGATAAAATGTACATGAAGAGCCTCTTGGGAACATAAAGTGGGAAGTTTGGGCGTGTAAAACTGCAGTAAATGGCTTTGGGATGCAACTAAAAACAGCCTTTGTGTTTGCCACATCTTCACCTGCCCCTTTACCCCTCTTTTTCATTACACTCTGAGTGAAATATAGTGTCTCCCTGTGGAGAAGCAGCTTTATAGATAGATTGATAGGATCTGTGTGAAGAAGAGAAGCCCACGACCACAGTAAGACTTCCACCCGCCTCCCCCTTCAGCTCCCAATCAGGAAATCTCATTAAAAGTCCTCGGAGCTCACACAGCCTGGCACTTATAGGCAATCTAACTGTTTTTATTATTCACTGCATTCCTCCGCGGGCTCTCCGGGGAGAAGAGAAAGAGAGGAATTTTCAATGACTTTTAAAAGGGTTTCCATTTAAACCAAACTGCACAGAGACACGGTAAATCAGGAGATGTCAGGTCTCTCTTACAAGTTTTAAACACATCTTGTATGCTAATCTGCCTTTAGAAGCCTGAGAGCAAAAACTAAAGAAGCAGTGAAGCTGAGAAAAAAATGTGCCATCAGTTTATAATCTTTTAGGATAAATATGAAAAGCCAAGAAAATAATCTCCTCAAAACCTACATAATAAATTAGAATCGACAGCCTTGCTAGCAGCTAAGCTGTAGGCACAGCAGTGCTTAGTGTTAGCTAACGTTAGCATGCTAACATGGTCAGACTGAATCTAAATAAGAATAAGATTTAGTACTGTTCAAATTATTTAACTGGTTTTAAATTGCTCTCATTTTACGTACGACAGCTAGAGAACACTTTACAGGAAGCTAGAAACAGACATACAGTATAGCCTAGCTAAAAACAAGTCACTGGAGATTATGGTAAACAAATTATAGAGCTTTTACACAAGTGTAAACAAAATAAGTGTATGTAAATGAAAGCAACAACAAACAGTATCTATAAACAAGTCATATAAAGGTTGTTGACAATGCTAATATGTTGAAATAGGCTAAAGCCAAATGTTGTTTTTCCCAGTTTAGCATATTAGCATGCTAATAAGCTCTAAGTACAAAGTAAAGCTGGGGCTGATTAAGTTCTTAGCTTTGCAGGTATTTAGTCAAGAGCTACAGCTAAGTCTCTGCTAAGCTAGTTACTGTTAGCCGGACATTAGCTGGGTTTGCTTTCTTCATAATTGGATTGGCTCTTGTCAATTTTAATCAGTTAGCCGACTCAAGATCTTTTACAGTCTTTTTAAGTTAATAGCTCAAAGGAGTAAAATTAAGGCTATTTCTGTTTTCTAAGGTCTCTATCGATCTAATATTAATATTTATATTAGTTAAAAGACATTTACAATGTAATGTACTCAATTATGTGCCTTGAATGTCAGTAAGAGTCAAGCACCACAGCTTTTCTGCTAGTAACCGTTAGCCAGAGTTTAGCTACGTTTCTTTCTCTGTCATTATTGGATTTTCCTTCATTTTTATTGAGTTATGTTGAAAAATGGATGTATTCAAAGACGTGATGTATATATATATAAAGATATTCACGACTTACAGGTAATAGGAGGGAAAAATCAATAAATAATGTTAGTTTTACCATTAGCTAAGGTTAGCCGTGGCTATTTCATCAGCTAGCTTCATCTTTTTGCCTCGTCTGTCAGTAATAAGGGCATCTCAGGACAGCTGTGGCCCTAAACAAGTGTGAAAAATAGCTTTTGGCTGATTAATGCCCGAGACCTGGGCAGAGAACGGTGAATCAATGAGTTATTTCAGTCCTGGCAGCTCTGATACATCGACTCAGGCCAGAACACACAGTCCTGCACCGAACAGCAGCAGAAGCTTCTGTGTGTGTCTGTCACCAGGGGCAGCCTGCCAAACATCTCGTAAATGGCTGTCTTTGGCTTACCACAATTGCACACAACTACGCAAGGTGCTGCAGAGACAGAGGGCTGAAGCTGCATTTTAGCTCAATCCCCTGGAGCAGTTGTCTCTGCGCTCCCCGATGAGATACTGTCTAGTCGAGTAGGGGAAACAGCAAACAGGTGTTGGACTGCTGAGATGGAAATTTGCAGAAGAAGTCAGCTGCACACCTGTCTGTCCAATTTAATGACAGCAAAAGGTCATCAGGGAGGTGAACGCGCACTACCTCCAGCTCCAGACAACAACAGGAGCAGCGAGCTCCGAGCAGCTCTCGCTGTAAATAAAAAGTTAGAGAAGCATTGGAGAGTCTATGTCATTTCCTTGGCTTACCACAATCATTTCCTGTAAAGTATTTGCAGGCTCTGAAATTACAGCTTCGTAGCTCAGCAGGGCCTACTTTTCTCAAAAAAGGCCCCAGCTGCAGGCGCAAACACACTGAGCCAGATCTGAGGTAGAAGTGGCATCATTAGTATGAATTAAACTAGCAGTGAAGGTTTGCCTCAAAGTCAATTTACTGTAAGCGCGGTTGCTTAATTTTCTGCATGTGTTTCCATGAGATGATGAACGCAGGATATTCTGCAAGACTGGATGTTAAACTTTTGAGTCATACCGCAGTGAAATGTATCAATTACTGCACTTTAAATATTTCATCTTTGCATTTAATGAGATTTATGTTCTTGCAGCGGTGGAAGAAGTGCTCAGATCTCTCTCTAAAGTAAAAGCAGCAGCACCGCAGTGTAGAAAGACTTACGAGGGAGTCAAAATGTTTCTTTAAAGCAGCTTCTTTTATTTTAAAGTAGATACAGCCGGGCAGGCAGAGGGCTCGCTGCAGTAAGGACATGTGTTTTTGTGTTGGTGTTTGTTTTATTTTTAGTGTTTTATTTGTTTCAGCATGTGTTTCTGTTTGTGGATTCCACTCAAAAACAAAACAGCTGTTTCCTTCAGAACTTCATGAACCCTTTACTGTTAAAAACAAATAAAATAAACTGTTATCATTATCTTGGTAATATTTCCATTTATTAGAACATTTTCCTTTTGTAATATTCACGCTTAATGGTCTAATGTATAGTCCAAAATACAGTTACATATCTGTCTAGTTTTCAGTTGAGTTTATTCTTTATCAAGATTGGAATAATTCTCACAAATACTTCCTTAACTTTAGAAAAACAGTGATAAGACACGTACTATCTTGCTTAATTGAGCGTTTTTTTCCCCTTGAAGCTGTGATACTATAGTTTGTTATGGTGCTGTTTTCTGTCGGTGCCATACTGCCACCTTGTGTTCAAACTCTTGTAAGTCAAGGACACTGAAAACACTGTAACACCTGTGACATTTACTCAAGTACTAGAAATGTGGGTACTTTACCCTTTCCTACAGGTTTTGTCTGGTTCTGCTGTTTAAAGGTTTGTGTTTGTGTAAAATTAACTTTTGTTTTATTGTAAACATTTCTCCCTCCTTCCAAATTCTCATTGAGGTATTTTATGTGCAGAAAATCACGACTGGTTAAGAAAACCAGAAGATGCAAAACTGATTTCAGAGGTCAATATTTGGTGGAATAACCTGTTTTTTAATCACAGCTTTCATGCATCTGGGCATGCGCTCCACCGCTCTGTCACAGTGCTGTTGGGTGACGTTTTAATAGGGTTCAGATCTGGATTGGGCCGGTCATGACATGTAGAGAGAGATGCTGATTTAAACATTTGGAGTGGTCTCTTCATTTTTTTAGTCTGCTAATCAACCAATTAATGATGATATTGTTATACAAAGATCAGAATTTATTGATCCAAATGAACTACAATTAGTTTCACATTTAACACATGGAAGCGAAAGTGATGTAACTAAATATGCATGGTAGTGCTTTCTTTGATGGTGCTAATAATTTTTGTACTTATAATTTAGGAGTATTTCTGTGTTTTCGCTAGTTACATGTGAGCTAAGGCTAATTTCATTCTCATGTACTGCCTAGTAGTTTGTGAATTTGCCCTAAGTATTGATTATTAATCTGTATGCAAAGTAGCTCAATGTGTAAAGTACAATATGACAATGAGTTTACAAATGTCTTGTGCAGTTATTTCCACATTATGAGGCACTATATTATGTATTTAGTAAGTTTATTTCACAGGTATTTTGTGGTGAGTTTCCCTCAAGAACAAACAGATCAGGGCCGAACATTTTTATTTATGTCATTATTTATTTGAAGCTGCTGCTCCACAGAAGAGAAAGAAAAATAATCACTGCTGATAAAAAGAGAGAGAGTTACATGAGCTTCACCTGGAGGGAGAGTTTGACATAAATATCGACTTGGCCCTGGTCAGCTTTGATTTGGCCTGTAATGGGAGCCAGTCAGCTGTGCTGAAGGAGGCCATGAAACAAACAGTGGATGCCATGTAGACGGGCACTGGAGCAGACAGAGGCACGGGGAGCAGGAGGAGCATCAGACACCGGCCGGGCAGCGGGGAGCGTCGCGTCATAGCTCCCGGAGATCAGCTGACATCAGGCGTTTTCGGACCAGGGGAACTTTTTCATAGTTCCAAGAACAGCTGGATTTTACGCTGCAAAAACTGGGACCATTGTCATTCTTAAAACGACAGTTCGAGGGATGTAGCTCTCACTTCTGAGTAGCTACTCTCCAAGCAAGAGGAAACTGAGTGGTCCGGATGTAAGCTGTCTAAATCTGTGCAACTACCGGGCTGTTGCGTGTTGCAAACTGGCCCAAGAAGACTCTCTTATCTACTTTAATTGTAAAGAGAGGTCTATAAATCAGCTGATTGTTTTTATGGTTCATTAACTACACAGTATACTTAAATAGCTGTTAGTAAAATCAGTCCAAAAGCTGTTTTAGTTGAGTTATTTTATTGAGCCATTGTGGTTTGGAGGCCTGGTTAAAGGAAACACTAGCAGGCTTGCTCTATGAGCCGCATGTTGTCTGTCCAGGAGATGCACATAATTTAGACAGACTGTTTTGTCTTCATGCGCTACTGAGCAGCTTTCACCAGAATAAACGAGACCCTGTGTCCAACGCTGTGTAAGTACTCGTTACACATCCGCAGAGCCGATGCAGCAACACCACGTATAACGTCACCGTTCAGCTTCGTTCCCATCATGAAACCTACAATACATCACATAAAGCTCCAAGCAAGGCTTTCCTCAATCTACTTGTTGTAGTATTTTGTGTTGCCGATAAACCCCCAGCCTGCATTCATAACGTCACCGTTCCTATTAGTAGTGTGAATTCAGCAGTTCCTCTCACGGAGTCCCCAGAACCGTTTGGTCCGAAAACGCCCGATGTGTAGAGCTGCTTCTGAACACCAACAGTCACCTCCTCCAAACTTTCTCCTGACTCTTCAAGTATAAAATTAATTCTTAAAAAAAAGGGTGAAGGAGAAGTTGCAAGAAAAAAAAGGTCACATTTTACACAACTGGAATGAAGTCGTGCCGTTTGTCATCCTTCCTTTGAGGCTTTTGGGCCATTATCTACTGTGTGAGACGGTCTCCACCTCGACCATTCAAAGTATACTGTGCAAGAAAACAACACAATGACAGCATAAACATTCCTCTCATTGCACTTTGCAAATTAAAAGAAAATAAAACTGTCAGTTGTAGAAATCAGCGTCAGTTGTTGAAATGATGTAGACGAGCTCATTGACATGTATCTTCCCGCTTCGTTCAAAGTAGGACTTTCTGCTGTTAAAAAACAAAGATTAAAACATGAACATAAAAGATTTGTCACAGCTCCGTGTGTGATGGAGCATCTTCTTACTCCACGTGGGTGGCAGGAAGCAGCATGAGTGGAGCCCCCCGACTCACTGCACAGTGCACAGACGACTGTACGTGATTAAACATAAAGAGATGGACAGTAATGGCTTTTCCCTTTAAACCAGGAGATCTGCCTGGCCAGTGTAAAGTGTCCTGGTGAAGAGGAGGGCAGACTACTGAGTGTCGTGTGTTGAGGGCTGATGAGCAGTCACAGTGAGAGAGTAGTTTGTGTCTTAAGTGCTTTCTGGAGCAGCGACTCTTTGGCGTGCGGTCCTGGGCCGACTTCGTGTCGGGGCATTAGCTGTGCGCTCAGTCTTGGTTTCGGACGGCTGGGTTTCGGCCTGCGGGGTGCTGGCATCACCGACCAGTTCACGCAGGAACTTAAACTTGGACAGGAAGAGCTGCCAGACTACATACCAACCTGAGGAGGAGAAGAGGAAAAGTGTGCATTAAAACCTGAGGTGCTTATGTTTAACATTACAAGGTTGTGAGCATAGACTGTATAAAAAGATGGACGACATGACAGCTCCCTAAAAGTGAAGCCAAAACGTTTCGAGCGCCCCCTGCTGACTGGCTGCAGTATAGCTCATAAAGCCCGCCTTCTCCATGTTAACAGATGGGACATGAGTCAAACTATAAAATCAAAATACACGTCAAATAAATGTTTCTCAAACACGGTTTCTGTCATTATAGTTAGTTCTTATCATGCTGATTTATGTCCAAGTGTTCATTTTTCTGACAAGTTTAGTTTAAATCAGTTATTTGATGCTGTAAAAAGGATGATTGACAGCTCTGTTGACAAATCCGGCTCCTGCAGCCGATCTGTTCCTGATTAGCAGAGTAGAGGAGGAACGGTGAGAGGAGATGTAACAAAAACAATCACTACAGTCACTGAAGTTCACATATCTGTGAACGCTAACCTCAGACCAACACAAGAAGCTGTTCTGCTGTTAAATATGCCGATGTGTGTTTTGGTTAGTGGAAGTGGCTACGGCGGCTCAACCCGCTGATCATTACTGCGCAACTCTGGCTCCAAATGACGTCCCCATCGCAAGAGGGCAGTGCCCGTCACGGGGGGTATTGAAGCTTCAATTTTCTACAATGAAAGCAGGTGGAGAAGTGTCGTCCATCTATAGTCAGTCATTGGTTGTAAGCATGTTTTTCTGATAAATAAATTGTCACACAAATTTGAAATTTTCATAAAGGTCTTTCAAGCAGGCTAACAGACAATTTGAAGGTATTTCAAGGATCTTAAAATAATCTTCAAACTACCTGGATTAGAAAAATATTGACAATTTGACAAAGACAAATTTGAATTTAATCCCCAAACTGTTACACTGTGTCTCAATTCAAAACTAGAAACAAAAGTAGTAAAAGTAATACCTCTCTACCTCTATATTTTTTCCCCAATATATAAAACAATAAGGAGATGTACAACGTATGGTTCCCAGGACAGGAAATAGAGTTGAAACATGCGAAATGGGTAAATAATCCTCTTCTATGGCTTAAATTTTTAAAATATTTTTCATCCAGATGGACATAAAAAGCAGTGTCGCTGGATAATACTGCCCTTTTTACATTTATTGAGTGGCTAGCTACAAAACAAGTGATCAGTTTATAACTTAAGAAGCTAAGAGACTGATTTTAACTGGATGTAAAGTAGTTAAAATAAAAACAGCATTAAAGTCCCACTAACATACAAAGTTCAGGGCAATTTAGCAGAACAAGTATTTTACTTTTGAGACTCTACAGGTGCATCTTACCGATAAAACTTACATAACTGTAAATAAAGAAGTTATAATGCAATATTTTCAAAGTGTGGTGTTAAGGCTTTTATGCACGAGTGATTTGCGTTAAAGGACAGGTAATGGTTTTACACAAGAGGCACGTTATGATTATCTGGATCAGCTGTGTCCTGCCAGTGCGTCCAGTTTAAAGCTAATCAGGTGTGTCATGCAGAGGAGGAAGACACTGTACAGGAACAGTAAAAGGGCGCTGTGTGACAACGTGAACACCTGCAGTCTTGAGAAGGAGCAGCAGCCATGTTTATATTTTGACATGTGCCAGACTTCTCCTCTGCACATGGTAAAAATAGAAACTCCTTACTAAGATCGAAACTTGCCAGTTTAGGATATTCAATACACTCTGACCTACTATACAAGGCGATGTTAAAGAGAGTAGGAGTACATTAAGAGGGGAAATTGATGGATATTCCTGTATGTTAATCATACTTAATGTTTAAAATTCATTCGCCTCTTATTAGCAGTTTAAGTGTCACCGGCCTCTTGTCCCACAATCCGATGTCGACGGTTAGCTAAAGCAGCTACAGACGGAGTAAGCAAGTTATGTAAGTAACTTATGAAGGTTATTTCCTGTAAACTTACCAAACAGCATGAAGAGCAGCGCACAGACAAGTGTGGCCACAATGACCAGCAGTGTGAGTCCGACACTTTGCCACATCTTAGCTGGACACTTGACAGCGACAACAGCATAAGGAGAATGGATGTGGTGAATTTTCTTCTTCGCACCACACTGACAAAAACAATGTAGCTGAGGTTAGCCGCCTGGCAGCTGAGTTAGATAGCTTGCCGAGACAAAAACAAACAGCAGCACATCACAGAGCTCCCACCAGCTTGTTTGCTAGCGAGTGTTGCTAGCTAGCCAGTTTGCTAACTGGTTGACAACGTAGCCGCAGTAAGCACAAGGGAGGGCTGTCACACAAGCTAACGTCAGCTGGTCACAGCGCGGTAAAGTCCTTCTCCTATGAGCTACATAACTGCAACATGAATTCACTAGTTCTTACTAACAAGGCAGAGCAGTAGCTACAGTAACTGGGTTAAGACAACAAATTCAGCGTCATGAGACTAACTTAAACTGCGCCTGCGCAAGTTCCATTGGACTGCTGGGTAGTGAAGTTTGTTTAAAATGTAAGTCGTTTTTTACTCTTTTGATGTATCCTGGCATCAAAATCACCGCCTTCTCCTTTTATATCTACACTATCATTATTACAAGTATTATAAATATAGAAAGATGTTGATAGATAGATGTTTTATTAATTGTTTTTCATATATTCTGTGTGTGCTATTTTTGTCTCCTTATACCCCCTTTTTTATACAAGGCTTAATAGAGTTTACAGAAAAAAAGGAGTTATTAACGTGACCTTGACGACAATGCAATGCAACAACAGGAATCAAGCATAGAAGTAACTTAGTGTATGCATAGAAGGTTAGCGGATGGGTCATTTTGCATTAATCCATACACTTTATATTTTATATTTTCCACTTATATTTGAGTTGTTATTTGTACTTTTTACTGTATTTTTGGAGCTATCCGGCACTATTATTTCCTTTGGGGTTAATAAAGTTCTATCTTATCTTATCTAATCTCATCTTATCTTATCTTATCTTACAAGGCTTTAATATTTTGTAACTTGAACTCCAGCCAGCCTCTGACTTAACAAATAGATACAATGCTATATTAAAAATAATTTAAAAAATAGCATTATAACAGCAACCCAAGAATAACATAAACCAAAAAAAAAAAAATCACAATATATTCAGTGTAAGGCCAGGAGTATTATTAAAAACTTAAAATAATAACTTAAACAAGTTAATTTGTGTAGCATCTGTTAACAACAAGGAAATAAAAAATAAATAGGATATAATAGGTCATGAGTCAACATATAAAACAACCTTTCACATATCTGCAATTCAGGAATACAAGAAGGCACTGTTGCATTTATTCTTTAATCCAGCAGGAGGCGTCATTATCACACATCTGTAACCTGTTGAATTATAAATAACAACTGCCTTATTTAGGAGAGCTTTATTGTGTGTGTGTAGCTGATGTCTTTTTGTATTGTCGTGCTGAACAACATGGGGACTTTTCACTGATGTTGAACTGCACGGGTTCTACAGGAAGAGAGGAGGCCACTCATAAAATCAAGAGTGTATTACATCATGAGTCAAAAATTCTTAATATACAATGTAAATACAGGTCTGTGTCAACCTGTCAGTCAATGTCATGCTTTGACTAAATTCCAGTGGTGGAAAATAACTAATAATTAAGTGCATTTTTCAAGTACTTGTATTTTACTGAACTATTTCCTTCTACTTCTACACACTTCTACGGCAAACACTGTACTTTTTACTTTACTGAATTTATTTATCTAGACTTGGTCAACTTAATAGATTCAGATTATTTATACAATATATATGAACTAATAAATGATAGTATATTACTATTGATAAAGTAACCCAGCTGTATATAATGTAGTTTAAATTAGCTCTACCTTTACAAGCTGCAGCATTAAAGAGATGTCCAAATAAATGCATTAATTATAATCCAAGAATAATACATGATTCTGAAATGTGCTATTCTGTATGATGATTTTACTTTTTGTACACTAAGTAGCCTTTCCTTTGATGCTTTTGGAGTACTTATTTACTTTTAATGAGCACGATTTGAATGTATCTACGCTGTGGTATTGCTACTTTTCCTGTAAGTCAAAGATCTGAGTACTTCCTCCAGCACTGAACTGAACTCTAGTAAAAGCACGTCATGTCTTGACTTGAGGGAACTTGCAGTCAAGCGTATCCTGTCATGTATTCCAGTCAGAGAATTTGCATATTATGTTAAGGCGCAGACAGAACATGAGTCATGCTTCAGGACGGCATTTGAAACACATGCGAGCAGAACAGTGTGTCCAGCCAAAGTATGTCAGTCCAGCCCATTAACCTAAGAGCCCTTAGGTATCTTTTGACTTACAGGATTATTATTCTAAGGTGTTGGGTTACTAGTTTAAAACGACAACAAACAATATGCTCATAATAACAATGGAAAGAATGATACTGAAGAATAAATATGTTAGGGGTTGCTCATATAAACTTACGGTAGACTTTATAAAAGATGTGGATGTAGGACAGTGACGTCACCCGCTGCTTTGTGGACAACAGTATTGGAGCCTCGAGTTTGGCCTTTTGTTTATCACCATCTCAGGTCATTCACTTGAACAAGTGGAGGTAACGCCTAGCAGACAGGTAGACGCACCCACCTGTCACTCAAAGCAACTACACCCCGAATTTTGCTTTAAGCCTTTAAGCCTTAATGTAATTTCATTGAGTAAGTTATATAAAAATTCATCATCTCTGCAGTTGTCATGAATGCGTCAATCAGCCATAAAGGCCAAAAGTATTTTTGTTCCAGGGTTTTTATTTCGGCTGTAACGACATTTTAACATGAGAGTCTATTGGGATTGACTCGTCTTTGGAGCCAGCCTCTAGTGGCCATTCTGGGAACTGCAGTTTTTTGCACTTGTATGTTATTTTGGAACCTAAAGAGAATTATATCCTGAATCTGCGTCTCTCCTTGGCTTTACGGAGCTTTATGGTGAGTTTTAGCTCATAGCTTAGTTTTGGTTCACTCTCATGGCTCTCATAATGTCATTCTCAGTTTGAAAGCCTGATAAATACACAATATCCTCAGTGCCCACACCTACACATACAGCAGAAAAACATAGTAAGCAACAACCTGGCGACAGAAAGAAGGATTTAGCAGCTAAAGAGCCCAAGAGATATTTCCCTAAGGAATTGGTAGGGACCAAAAACAAAGCTAAAAGAGGTAACTATTGGACTTACATTCATCTGCTGCTAAAGTGGGAAGCGGAAAATTTGACAATTAGATGGAGACAAACAGTCAAAACGACAGGGAGGAAATAGTTTGGATCAAAGGTCTAAAGATAAATGTGTAGTTGTGTATTGCTGTGTGGCAACAAAAGTGAGACAGCTACTTTTTTGTTTTTTTGTTTGCAATCTGAGGTTTAGATATCAAGACAACAAACAAAAGGTTAAAATGATATCATAAAACCAACAGTGTTTTTTTCAAAACCTGCAGATTTGTAACGTTTTTTTACATTTTGCTGTCAGAAACGAATCAGATTTGTTGGGCAACGCTGTGTTTGATTTCAGCACACAAAGGTCTCACTGAGCTTCAGGCCAAGATCTGTCGGGAGATCATAAAACCCTGACATTATTTATTACAAAAATCCAGCTTTAGAGCCGCTGGTAGGCAATTCTTTTTAACCTTGAGACAGAGCAAGGCTAGCTGTTTCCCCCTGTTTCCAGTCTTTGAGCTAAGCTAAGCTAGATAGATTTATTTCCCAATACCTTGATCTAATCATTGAACCTTTATGCTGCTTTGTGCTGATGTTTGGTTAAGTTATGATTCACAGCAATTTCTTCACTGATTTCTCTGTTTAATGGCCAACTTCCTGTCATATCTTGGGATTAATGTGACTAAAAATAGCTAGAGCGTTCTGTAAAAACATTTTTGTAAAAACAGCCTTTTAAGGACACGGCTGATTGCAGTCACTTTAATGTATTTTTTTATACCCTGCTGGGTACTGTTTGCTATAGCCATGCAAAGTTGTTTTGTAATTATATATATATCAATATGTTAAGTAAGTAGAGTTATGGAATAATGTAGTTACTACTAAAGTATAGAGGAGCAGAAGTAAACAGTAGCTGGAAATGGAAAGTAAAGTACAAATTCTTAAATATATTACTTAAGTACAATACTGTACATTCTTAGCCTCCATGGGATCAATAGCTAACATATTATCTAACATGATAAAAGTGCATGTTTTTGCCTGTATTCTACAATAATGATTTATTATACTGTACTGGTAACTACTTCTTGTTTTATTGGCCTAATTTAAACACAACAATAAGTGACGGTTTATGGAGTACATTCAACTTCTCACTGATATTTACTCTATTGAGCCAATAACATAAGGAGGGAAAGTACAATGTGAGCCCATGTATGGAAAACTTCCGTTTCCGTGAATGAGTCAAAAATCTCCTGACCCATTTATCAAGTTTATTTGCTTGTTGTCTGTGTTTGCTGAGCGCGCAGTAGCTCAAAGTCAGTGTGTAAATAAATGTGTGGGAAATTACAGTATGAAACACAAACGAATACCTGGTAAGTGTGGGTGAGTAAATGGAAGTCAAAATGTTTCTTTTTCATCTTTGAATAAATTAAATTTGTCTGACTTTTTTAAATGCTGCACACACACTTAGTCACAACAGCCATTTTTGTCTCTGTACAGATGTATGGAGAGGAAACTAAACCTTTAGCTGTTTTTTTGTGTTAGAAAACAGGTTTTGACAACTCAACGTGACTTATAGTGTTTGCTTTGACCTGCACCTCTGATGACCTGTTGACTCTCTGTGTTCAGAGTGTATGGAACGGATATTTAACACAAAACAGGCATCACTGCTATGCAAATACAACAAACCGGTTAGTACATGTACATGTACTCCTCTACTCATTTGCATATAGTCAGAAGGGAAATGACTGAGTAAGTTTACACACTGTACTTAAATACACATTTGAGGTACTAGTCATTTACCTAAGTATTTGCATTTTATAACATTTTTACTTTTACTCGAGTTTTCGTCATAGTTATAAACAATATTATACAACAGTAAGTTCCGACCAAGTAATCTGTTTGGACAAGAGGCAGTCCATGAGTGGGGGTATAGAGAACAACATCACTGGGACTTTTTACTCAGCAGACCGTGTATGTCTACATTGATCAAGCTGGTTCCTCTGAATCACACAGCAGACTCTTATTTCACATGATACATGATCAAAACAGCTGATCTGTGGTAACCTGGAGACACAGAGTGCAGGAGAATGTTTGGGTTGCTTGGCAACAAAAGTCCAGTTAGTTAGTGGAGCTAGTTGAGTTAGTGGAGCAAAAAATAATCTGTTGTTGATTATTATTGTTTACTATTGGCTGCTCACAGTAATCATGATATTCAGTACAACATCACTCCCACTCGTGTGATATTGCTTAATTTTACTTTACTACATTTATCTAAGAGTTTTAGTAACTTAACACATTTATACCTCCCAAAAAATAAATAAATAAAATTAGATCAACCTTGACCTGCCTGTAGTAAAATAATACTTACACATTCACACATTTCATTTTATATTTAAGTTAAACAATGACATGGGATGTTTCTGAATTTTAAGTACATTTTGTTACTCTATTGTTCTTGTGCTTTTATTAAAATGACATTCCACTGATGGACTTTTAATATCTTCCTCTTGTATAATGAAGTATGGCTTCTTTTACTTAAGAAACAAAGTAACAAGAACATTTTCCCCCTTAATGTTTGCCTTTTTCCCTTTTTAAAAGCCTTTTGTGGCAGGACCCAGCTGTGCATGTCACTTAAGTCAGTAAGACTTTACACAGAGCAGAATATTATTGTTCTGAACTGTTGGTCAGACAGGCAATTTAGCGACCTCATGTTTGGGTGTTTTCGCTATCTTCTGACTTTTTATAAACCAAACAATGAATCAATTAATCTGGAAAATCTTTAGCTGATTTGTTGATAATGAAAATAATCCGTAGTTGCATCCTGACAAAAAATCTCTGGCATGAAAGCATTTGCGTGTTTGTGTTTTCAAATAGACTTAAGGTGTGAAATGTAAGTTATATAAAACACCTGGATGGGTGTGATCAGCAGGATTTACTTGTGGAAACAAGGCTCGAGTCAAAGACTGCACAGCTCACACACCCATACATTAGCTTGGGTCACTGTCGGGTAGGTTATATAAACTTACATTCATTTCCTGGAGATATACCTAGAACCTTTTGAGGACAAGACTTGTCCCCAAATGGACAAGTGGTCCCCAATTAATTTGTCTTTGGTATGTGTCCTCAAAAGGACTCTTAATCCAACACACACACACACTAACACACACACACACACACACACACATACACAGAGTCTGTATTGGCAGGAAGTAAGAGCTGAAAAAATCTGATGTTTATTTTTATTTCTTGACAGTGACATTCATTACTGTTAACGCAACACTGAAATAAAAACAACCCAGGTTCCTCAGGCCCAGTTGGCAACCATTCAACATGCTCTTACGTAAAAAGTACAAATGTAACCATAAATAAAACACTGAAACACAGTTTGTTGTTGTTAAACAATCACATTACTCTTTGCTGACAAGTGTGCTTTGTCTTCCCAAACGGTCTCAAAACATCTCATCTCTCATACTGTCATCACAATATGGACAAGTCTCACAATAACAAATGCAAAACACATAAATAAACAAGACAGTGATAAGAAGTATTGTAAGGCCTGTTTTAAGGTTCAATTCTCATTTTCTAAGAATTATTAACAACAGGATGTATTGCCTTAATTAAGTATGCATGACAATAACTCAACACGATCATCTCATCATGACACTTTAATGAAGGGTTGATGCGTTGATATACGCCCAAACCTGCACAACATTTGGCTGTAAAAGCGATGCACAGTGCCAATATGACACAAAGATATTATTATAGTCGGTATTCAGCTCACCCATAAAAAAAACAAACAACACATTATTAAATAATTATCTTAATGACAACGTTAAATAAAACCGAGCATTATAGGCATAATAAAAGCAGGTTTTTCGACAGGCTAGTTGAATTGGATTCTATTAGACTGTACTTAATGAATCGGACACTTGTTCAACGCAACGTGAGGGTGTTAGTCCTTTTAATTCCAGTATGTGGCATTTCATCCACATTTTCCTTTTACATTTTTAAATAATGATACAATTTGTATCAACTGCACCAACTGTTTCTTAATCTTTCCAGCTCACTGAGGTAACATACACTTAGCTATATTCACACTGCAGCCATTTTCCTCTGACAAGGTCATGATGGGAAGCTCACATTCTGGTATAATGTTGTACTTCTGTAGTTTTGAAAAGCAATTAAAAAGACAATTGATAGTGAAGGGACATTTGGTCATATTTCAAAGGAAAACAACATAAATTGATAACCCATTAGCGAACTATGTTAGCATTCGCCCCCTTCCTTGCTAATATAAACGTTAGCTTGTAAGTGGCGGAATGCTAACAGCACACTTTGAAATTAAGAGTTATACAACACGTCATGAAAGGCGTTAACACACTTAACTTTGTATCAACAACGTATTCTATAAGTCTTTAGCTAACACAGCTAATGTTAGCATTTAACCCATTAGGGAACTATGTTAGCATTCACCCCCTTCCTTGCTAATATAAACGTTAGCTTGTAAGTGGCGGAATGCTAACAGCACACTTTGAAGTTGTTATACAGCATGTCATGAAAGGCGTTAACACACTTAACTTTGTATCAACAACGTATTCTAGAAGTCTTTAGCTAACACAGCTAATGTTAGCATTTAACCCATTAGGTAACTATGTTAGCATTCACCCCCTTCCTTGCTAATATAAAAGTTAGCTTGTAAGTGGCGGAATGCTAACAGCACACTTTGAAATTGTTATACAACACGTCATGAAAGGCGTTAACACACTTAACTTTGTATCAACAACGTATTCTATAAGTCTTTAGCTAACACAGCTAATGTTAGCATTTAACCCATTAGGGAACTATGTTAGCATTCGCTCCCTTCCTTGCTAATATAAACGTTAGCTTGTAAGTGGCGGAATGCTAACAGCACACTTTGAAATTGTTATACAGCACGTCATGAAAGGCGTTATCACACTTAACTTTGTATCAATGACGTATTCTACAAGTCTTAAGCTAACACAGCTAATGTTAGCATTTAACCACTTCCTTGCCAACATTACTTTTACCTTGGAATTTACGCCTTTCACATCGTGTTATACAACAAATTCAAAAGTTAATACTAGCATTCAGCGGCATCCTAGCTAACGTATTATTAGCTACTAAGTGTGTCAGAATGCTAATGTAAGCCGTTGTCTAATGGTAGCTCTAACCCTGGATAATGGGTTATAAAACATGTTTGTTTTAAGTTGAAATATGGTCCAATGTGCCTCTGGAATTTCACAATCAGTTGTCTTTAAGTTGCTTCTGAGCGTGATGTCAGAAGAAAATGGCCACCAACAAATATGTTAAATATAACATAATCCAACAGCATTTTAAAACACATCATAAGCAAGGTGGATACCACATTACAAAAATACACTATCACATGTTTATCTTTTAAGTCTTTCCACTGAAAGGACCAGTCCTGGACTTTATTTCATCTCAGCGACCTGTCCTGACTCTGTAGCTCGAGGATCTCAGCAACCAGTTTCTGTGGATCCATCTGCTGAGGGTACATGTCCATGGCCGTGTCCACCAAGTGGGCGCTGAAGATAGCGAGAAGCTTCTTACGGACCACCTCTCTCTCCTCCCGACTGACACTGGGACTTGGTTGTGTCCCTCGAGGAGGCTTCCAATGTGAGGGCTCACGGTGCAGGTTGTGACCCGCCAGAGGATGAGCACCAAACGGGTCAGACCAGTACTGTTGCTGCTGGCGGCCATGGACTCTGCTATGCTGGAAATCTGTCGGCTGGCTGTACCCAGGCATGCTGGCTGGGTACGCACCGTAGCTGGCGTAATGAGTTGGACCAAAGGGAATCATATCTGAGCTGTGGTCGCTGGCAGGCCCGAGGCTGTAGTGCTGGGGGCCATGTGAGCAGCAGCTACACGATTCACAGTACTGCTGTTTTACACTGTGGCTATGTTGAGAGCTCCCGTACCTGCTATCACACATACTCCAAGGTGCCTCCATTGGCTGACTGTCTATGGAGCCTAAACCGGAGTCCATCTGCTCCTGAGAGCCACTCTGCCCGAATGAGCCGTAATTAGAAGACGGCTTTTGGCTTGACTTCTCCTTTTTAGACGAGGCCTTCTTGGAGCGGTGAGTCGCCTTCACCTGAGCCACATTTTCATTTTTATGATCTCTCTTTGAGGAGCCGCTCTCATGTCCAAGAGTCAGTTTCTTTGCCATATCCTCCACCAACGAGAGGCTCTGTCCAGGCACAGGACTAGAGCGCGTGGAGGATTGTTTCTGAGCAATGGAGGGATGCTTAGCTTTGTCCCGAAGCTCATCAGCAACCGAGCGGTTGGACTGGTTGGCCCGCTCAGGGTGGTGAAATTTACATTTGATTCCATATGTACATTTCTTTCCTGGAGGAACAAAACAAAATAATTTAGCATTAAGGATCATATTCTCTCAAAAAGAAGAGTCTACAGACACTGCGAAGGCTCTGTGAGTCCAGCACAGCAGTAGTTTGAGCACCACACTAACGCTCGCTGACATGCTAGCACTGAAAATGCTTACGCTTTTGTTCAAAAACACCAATTTGTGATCTTAAACAGAATACTATGCATAAAACATAAAAGTGGCCAAGTCAAAATTTTGCACTGACTTTCCCTTTAGTAGCGTTCTAGTTCTAGATACCTTTATTTTAAAGCACAACAGTACCTTCATGCTAACATAAACCTGCTAGCATGCTAACAGTGACTATATATGCTTTTTACTACTCTTTAAAACTAATTGTAATTTGATCTCGACAAACCTAGCATTCTAGTTGACTTCATTTTAAAGCACCATGTCAATGATTTTGTAAACAAATCGAACTCTTCTTCATGTCTTGCTGTGTTGTAAAAAGAAAAAACACAGACAGTCTTGCTAACAGCTCTGCGAGGGTGTACTTTGAGCTAATTGCTACTGTCAGCATGCTAACACGCTTAATGGTGCTGATGTGTACATTGCCACCATGTTCACCATGTTAGTTTAGTGTGTTCGCACGCTAGAATTAGCTAACCATCACTATACACAATGTACAGCTGAGGCAGATAGAAATATTATTCGTTTATTTGGTCATAAATCAAAGTAGTGGACATACTCAAAATGTACATAAGTTAGCGCTTTTTAATGAAAATGCTTGAAACCTGAGGGTAACATGAATGTTTGAACCAATATTCATGGCAATCAATCTCAAAGTTCTCATGATAATTTAATTTGGAACCTTGTTTGTTCTTTTCAGTTCTATTGAGAATTGTCGTATATACAACTCAAAACATTGATCCCTGAAACAGACAGGATTTCAGATTTAAAAACAATGCTGTAATGTGTTATAGTATTTCTCTCACCATAAGGACATGGCTTTTTCTTCTGATTCTTGGGACACCTCCGCAGGAAGTTCTCCAGGGTCGGTCCATGGCGGCCCAAAGGATCATCAGGTGGCATAAACCTGCGTCAGGATGAGTTTTAGTCGACAGCTTCACACACACAGCGCAGGAAGCTCCAAATTAAGATAGCAGAACTCACTTGTTATTGACGAAGGAGTACATGAGCAGCCTCTCCTCAATGAAGCGCTTCCAGATCGGCTTCTCTACCTGGAGGTCCCGGTACATGTCGTTGGACACGATAATGCCGTCAGACTCGTAGGCCTCCTTGACGATGAAGCAGTCGTCGTTGCAGACCACCCGTTTCCCTGCGACACGTCTCGACGGGGTGAACACCAGAATCTTCCTCCTCTCCAGGTCTCGCAGAATGTGCTGATCTGTAAACCACATATAAAGTCACGTTAGGGAATCGTTTATCTTTTAACGGGGCGGCTGTGGCTCAGTGGCAGAGTTGGCAGCTAGTGCTCCACTGTGGTTATCCACTATCTCGCCCACTGTGTCTGTCTTCTGTTTCGTGTTGAATACGACGTTACAAAAGTGTTGGATCTAAATAAAACTGTAAAGTTGTGCGGCGGTGCTAAACAATGAGCTGAAATTCACTTTTAATTTCTGTTACGCCAGAGAAAGCAGCAAATTCAGGTGATACTTCTCTGTTCATTCATCACTTCATGTAATATATTTTTACTATAAAGCTATCAATGATTACCAGTCTACCGGTAAATCATTTTAAAATAAAAGTCCATTACATTTCAGGAAGCCACAGCATTTTAATTTGGGTCTTTCCCAGCAGACAGATTTAACATAGTTACACATTAACTAGGCCCTAAAAGTACATCCTGCAACAAAACAATATATCAGCATGAGTGATCTCTACATAATGCAAACAAGCAGTTCAAGCAGTCAAAGCTGCTTCCAAAAGTAGGCCACCAAAGGCTGCAGTCTGCAGACTGCTGCAATTTTAATGGTTATCTTTTGGCATCACAAACCCTCGGAAAAACCCTGCGTCTTTATCTTTTGAGTTACACATGTACAGAGATTACAGATTAATTTACGAAGCATTTGGAGAGAAAAACCTCCATGGGGTATTTCCCACTTTGTGCAATACAGCTCATGAGAATCAACCATTGCATCAGACCAGACCAGACCATGTCCTTCTCTTTTTATTCTTAGCTTTGGGTATGTAAGTCAATATAAACCATAACTGTGTCAAATGGAACAGCCACTTTTATTATTCACTTTTATATACAATTATTTTCATTATTGATTCTTGTTATAAAAGCTTCTTAAATAATCTTTCAGTCCTTAAATTAGTTACTTTTAATACAGGATTCCTGCATTTGCACCGGTTTTACTTTCTGTAAGATAAAAATAGAAAAATGATGTCAATACTTTTTCTTCTTTTTTTTTTTTTTATTCAACCAGCAGTTAAAAATGTAGAAAAGTTGAACATTTGAGAAACTGGAACTAGTGATTTTTAACACAAAATCAAAATTCTAAATTTCCTTTTAGTCAGTTAATCATCTGTGAAACAATGTGTGTATGGACCCAAAAGCAGCACAATGTAAACAGGAGTAGAATTGGTAATGACTTTTATTGTAATGATTGAGTCAAGATTAAAGCAGAAAGCAAATGGCGTCTTCTCTTCTCTCAGTGTGGGGGGGAAGGGATTTGTGACAGCTCAGTTCGTTCCAGTCTTTCACAGGGAATTTTCCCGATCCAATCCTCCATCCATATTGAGAATCCTGAGTGTCTTGAGTGTCCTGAGCATTCTGAGAGTCCTCCAGATCCTCTTCATGCTGCTCTTCATCCAACGGGACAGGGGAAAGAGGGCAGGGGTGCCGAGAGCGTGCAGTTCTCTGGTTGGCAGCAGGAGTGGATGAAAGAGTGGGCTGGTCAGGAATTTGACTATGTAAGTCAGCAATAAGACGAGGATCAACAATGAAACTGGTAGGAATCCAAGACCTTTCTTCAGGGCCGTAACCTTCCCAGTCCACCAGATATTGCATTCCCCGCCCTCGGCGACGGGAGCGCAACAGACGCCGAACGGCGTAAACAGGACCGCCCTCAAACAAGCGAGGGGGAGGCACCAGGGGACTTTCAGGGGCAGGTTTGATTCTGGAGACATGGAAAGTAGGATGAAAGCGCATGGACCGGGGAAGCTTTAACCTCACTGCAACAGAGTTGATGATGCTTTGGATGTGGAATGGACCGATGAACTTGGGAGCCAGCTTATTGGACTCCACTCGGAGTGGGAGTTCTTTGGTGGACAGCCAAACTCGCTGTCCCACCTGATAAGCTGGGGCCTGAGATCGGTGACGGTTAGCGGATGTGGAATAGCATTGGGTAGAATGTTGAAAGTTGAAAGGCAGAAAGTTTATTGCGGGCTTGGTTCCAGGTGCAGGAAGGCTTGGACTGAGGGGCATTAGACCTCCTTTTCGAGTGCGGGGAAGAGAGGAGGCTGGTAACTGTAAGCGCATTGAAAGGGGGATAGGCCAGTGGCAGAGCTGGTTAACGTGTTGTGGGCGTATTCGACCCACAACAGTTGCTGAGACCATGAAGACGGGTTAGAGGAGACTAGGCAACCAAGCGCTGTTTCCATCTCCTGATTCTTTCTCTCCGTCTGTCCGTTAGATTGTGGATGGAAACCGGAAGACAGACTGACAGAAGCCCCCAAAGAAGCACAAAACTCACGCCAGAAGATGGAGGTGAATTGGGGACCACGATCTGACACCACGTCCAAGGGGATGCCATGAAGACAGAAAACATGGAGAAGAAGTAGTTCGGCAGTTTCCTTAGTAGATGGGAGTCTAGGAAGGGGAACAAAATGAGCCATTGTTTACGGCTCTCAGGAACAGGCCAAGCCGTAACTGCTGAGACCTTGTCGGGGTCCATTTGAAGTCTCCCCTCCGCAATGATGTACCCTAGGAAAGAGACAGTGGAGGAGTGGAATTCACACTTCTCAGCTTTAACGTAAAGTGCGTTCTCCAATAGCCTTTGACGGACTGTACATGGTGCACATGCTCAACCAGGGACTTTGAGAAAATCAAGATCTCGTCTAAGTAGACGAAGACGAAGCGATTGAGCATGTCAAGGAGAACGTCGTTAACCAATGCTTGGAAAACAGTTGGTGCATTAGTTAGACCAAAAGGCATGGCCAGGTATTCATAATGGCCTGTGGGTGTGTTGAAGGCTGTTTTCCACTCATCTCCCTCCCTTATACGGACCAGGTGGTACGCATTGCGCAGGTCAAGCTTAGTGAAGATTGTCGCCCCCTGTAGTAACTTGAAGGCAGTGGAGATGAGGGGCAACGGATAGCGGTTCTTAACCGTGATGTCATTCAATCCTCTGTAGTCGATGCATGGTCGAAGTCCTTATCCTTCTTATCCACGAAGAAGAAACCAGCTCCAGCGGGAGAGGAAGAAGGTCGAATGATGCCAGCAGCTAGGGAATCATTGATGTACGTCTCCATGGCCAGAGCGTGTCTCCAGGGTCGGCAACAGGAAATGAGTCCGGGATAGAGTGCTGGAAAGTCTTGCATTGCAGAGGAACAGTCTGGCTCAGAGCAGTGGGTGAGTGAAGCTTAAATACTGTGGTCCACAGGTGTGCAGAGCAGGCGGCGTGTGATTGGCTAAGGCCTGAGTGAGCAGGGGTGCGTTCAAGGTGACATGCTGTGTTTCTAAATCCAAACTGTGACAATCTAATCTCTCAGCTCCAATTTAAACATGATAAAAAAATAGGTTTTTCTTATCACAAAGACGTCACAGCTATTCCACTATGCCTTGTTTCCAATTATCAATGAGGACACAGTTGTGCCTGAGCCTGACAAAGCTGTCCTCAACCGAGCCTGACAAAGCAGGAAACAGAAACCTTTATATTAACTGTGACGTTTTATCTTTCCTACCTGTGATGGGAACATCTGGTCTGGGCTGCTCCTTCCTCCACGACGGCACAAACACGGTGATTTCTGTGTGGCCTCTTTCCAGGAAGAAGTTCACCGCCAACTGGATTCCCAGACAAGAGAAAACTTCCTTGTTGCCGTGGCTACATGAATGAATGGAAACCAGGGCAAATGGATGAGACACTGGAAAACATTCACATTTTACTAATCATACAAGTACAATGCTGCACATGTCTTTTACAATGTCACTCTTTGATGTTCAGACATCACAGATCTTATCAATACAATCCATCAGAAGATTTACAATGTTAATTTGAGTACTACAATAGAACAAACCGTCTCTAACAGGTTGAGTTTGATGGTTCACTCGAGGATATTAAACCTTCTGAGACGGCAAAGAACCACCATATTCATAAATCTGACAATCATTCTCTCTATTAGCCAATTTATTGTTTGGGCCTATGCCATGTGAGGAAATTAAAAGTTAAAAAAGCCAATCACAAATCACATAGCCCAATCTGTCGTCGCCATATGGCTTGATTTGGTGTCAAAAAGACCAAAATTCAACAACATTGAACTGAATATCTTACAAAACGAAGAAACATTGGAAAATAATCATATTTGAGAGGCTACAGCGAGTGAATTTCTGGCATTTATGCTTCAAACATGCAAAACGATACCAAACTCTGAGCAAACCATGATGCACAATAGAAGAGACTCAAAGCACCTACACCTGAATTTGTTTTAGTATGTTTATCCAGTATCAAATGATTATCTCCCCTTTTGGCTCGTGACCCTTTAAAAGGAAAACTAAGACCATAAAAAAGTGGTAAAAGGAGATCAATCCCCCTCTCTTTTTTGTACGCTAAACATAAACCAGGAGCTAGGAGACGATTAGCGTAGCACAAAGAGAGACAAACAGCTAACCTAGCTAAGTTCACTGTAACAAAAAACTGCCAACCATCATCTCTAACGCTAGCCAATTAATACACCATGTAAGTACAATATGCACTGACATTAATCACAAATAGTTTGACATTTATTTAAAGTTTATTCGTATAGGGACAAGTATGAAGCAAGTAAACCGATGCCACACACTCCAGCATTGATAGCCTTGGCTAACTTGCAATTCCCGTCCCGAGATGGGCCTTTTAAATACATGAAATCTCCAACTAATACACAAGAGGCAGTAAAAAACAGACTCAACTATTCGCAAAGAGCGTAAGACGAGAAAAACCATTACCACTCATGTCTGTGCACTACATAAACAAGCAGAGTACAAGTACACAAGCAGTGGCTGGTTAGTTCAGTTTAGCATAAGGACTGAAACCAGAGGGAAACTGCTAGCTTAATGCAGTTCAAAGGTTTTTACAACCAGCACCTCTAAAAGCTCACTTATTTTTCTTGTCTGTTAAATTTCTAGAGAAATTCTGTTGAAGTGTAAAACAAATGTTTAGAGGGAGTTCTGTGTCAGTGACTTCCTGGAAACTAGCAGAGACTCTCAGAAGAAAGCTCATTTCTCAAATGTCAGACTCTTGTCTGTCGTTTCCAGGTTCTATGAAAGGGGGACATCAGTCTTTGGTTAAACTTCTTACAACTCAAATATTTATTTATATTTATTTTTTTCATCTTTTACGATTGAGGATTATCTTGATGATTTCTTGGCAAACAATGCAGCGACACTAAAGCATTAATTCGGGTATTTGCGCTTTAAACGTAGCTTGTTTTTATTTGAACAGCTTCATTTTGCCTGATGAAGGTCGAGTACCGAAAAAACAAGCAAATAAATGTTGGACAGAGTGTGGGAGTTTACTTCCATTGCAACGGCTTCATTAACATCCACTTTGTACCTACAAATCAGTACGAGCAGCAAACAATTATTTCAAAGCCTTTAACCTGAGGAACACACACTGACACCGTCTCTGCATATTTACTGTTGCGGAGCTGTTGAAAACCCGACAGTTCTCAGTGTTCAGAGCCCTCGGGGGAAATAGGTTATGCCAAGTTTAAAGTCAGGACAGATGACAACACAAGGAAAGGAGAGAGCTAATAGCAGAGCCTAAGTGTAAAATGCTGTCGGGCCTGTTCCTGGTTAAATTAGGTCTTTCTCTATCATCAGTGTTGATTTCAAGGAAATAAGGCACGCAGATACGTACGTGATCTGATTTGCATACTCAAGCTGCCTGTCTGCAACGTGCCTGAACGGGAAAGACAAGAGGACAGAGGGGTGTGTGTACTCTGAGTTTACACACTGTACTTACTGGCTGTCTGACTCTCTCACCCATTTTCTCTGTGCTTTAGCTGCGTGTGCTTGTCTAGGTGTGAGAAGGTGAATCAGGGGAAAGGTTGAGTGTACCCAGAGGCAGAGCTCCTAAAATTATTGCTGAAGTGGTGCTGTAAAGCTAAGTAGATAACAAGTTCCTGCTCAGGTTTTAACTCAATGACTGAATCTGACTGAGAGCAGGAAAGGCCATAGCGCAGACGCTGCTCATTTCTACTAACCATGTCGACAACAGTTGGGTGAAGCTTTAAACGACGTCTGAATAAAATGACATTCATGTTAAACAACCTCTCACAATCTCTCTCTCATTTGTCATATTAGTGTAAACCAGTGATCTATGAGAGCATTATAAGATTTACTATGAAAAGCTGCACTACAGGTTTACAATAGCCCCTACTTTCCATGACAAATTGTAGACGGCCTGCCTTGGAAATTGGTGTAGGCATTTATGTTCGCCTCAAGATATATTGTAACCATTTTGGTGACCTCCTAACCTTTCTTTTACTGCCACAATCAGGTCAAAATTAAATTGTCTTAAGATCAAACACCCGACAAACTAATGACGTCCTTACTCAACCTCAGCTGTACTCTGTTTACCGGTTCTTCAAATATTATCTTTAAAGATTAGCATGCTAATACGCTTAATAGTGTACATGTTAAACAGTATACCAGCTCAGCCATTTCATTGTGCGCATGTTAGCAATTAGCTCAAAAGAACACTAAAGGAGGTTGTTTTTACTGTATAAACACAATTCTCCCCTGTATGCCTTTTAGTTTCTTGCTAAATGTTACCTGCTTGCTAGCTTGCTAAATGGTTTGCTTGGAGGCTTTTAGCCACTGAAACAAACTAATCGACTTAACCACCTTAAAGCTACGCATATCATGTAGCCTAGCTAAAAGACTTAGCTAACGAGTTCCGTTTGAAGGTTTCAGACTCATTTAGCTGCTAAACTAACTAGCAGTAATTTCTTAGACGTAAATATTGATAAATAACCAATACATGTATCATGTACATGTATTACAAATTTCTTCCAGGGGAAATTCTGCTTTAATTTAGCTTAATAAGGATATTTGATTTCATATGTGTATCTTTGTGCTGCTAATGCTAACAGGACGGTGAAGCTAACAATGTATAAAAAGGTGTTGGTTCCCTCGTGAGCAGAAAGCTGTACTATCCTAATTCAAAGCATCTTAATTAAAAAAAAAAACGTGTCAACACAAAAAGTACCCAGAACGATCAAATCGATTTGAGTCAGTGCCGCCCGAGGCCAAATCTGCTCTCAGATCACCTCAGTGAAGAGTGATTTGTTCTGCTAAACAAACTACAAGTGAATCATCAGGTGACCTGAGGTGAAATTAATTATCCAGACCGGTCATGTTGGTTATGTTTTTACTTTCACTGGTGATGTTCCTGAGAATGAATCACACAGCATTAGCACTTATTAACTAAAAGTAGCGGTTAATTTGGCAAATCACTGGACACATGCAGAAGAGCGTGACTGGAAGGTGAAACTGGTAGTGTTTCCCGAAGCTGCTGTGGGACAGACTATGACAATAACTCTAAAATGCAAATAAGCAGGAACAATAGCTGAAAGGGATTTTCATACACACACAAAGTGACAAAAGGGCTTCACTTGTCAATACGCAACCTGTCCTCGGGCAATAAGCATTTCAACAGGGCAAGGATTACCAGCATTACCAATCTGCTAGTGATTTTTATGATTAACTGATCAGTTGTTAATATTCAATATAACCTCAGGAAATAGTCAAAAATAAAGACCATGAAATGCTTAGTCCAAAACCGTAAATATTTTTGTTTCACTTCGCAATCAATGCTTATATCATTATCTATTTATCTTCTTATTACTTTCTCTATTAATCCATTATAGCTTTGTTATAATTTAACACAACCTAAATTGAGTCTTAAAATGTCTTTTTTCCCCGAACAGCCCAAGACCAAATGACAAAGATCCAAAAGGGAAGCTAAAGGTTGCTCTAAATGTTTTTAAAAACACATTTCATTATCTAAATAGTTGCAGATTAAGTATAATAAGACTATGTAGATCGACTAATCAGCTCAACAGTCAGTCAATTCATGACCAGGTCTCTCTTGTATGGCAGTATATCATCAGTAATCTGTTTGACTGCATGATATCTTAGATTATTTGATATTTTCACGTGTTTTTCTCTCAAATTTACCACTTTAAGTTAGAGAATATCAGAGTTTGTTTCGCCATAATATTGGCCTACAATGACACAAATTCCCCCTCATTCATCTGAGGATACATCCAGTGAATTTTCAATCAACCGCTGCAGATTAATCAACACTTTCTGCTTTAGTTTCTCACCTCATTGCCACATTGCTCCCGTCTATAACAATGGGTCTGAGAGCGTCTTCATCCTCGCCGCTCTCTTCTCTCTGAGGAAATGACGCAGTGAGAGGCAGCAGCAGCGTGGGGCCCCCAGTCTCTCCTCTGGGCACCAGCACCGACATGGTCGTCACCGGTCCCTGCTTGGGCTCCCGACTGGCCCGGATCCTCACCAGCTCGCCCAGAACTTTATCCGTGTCCATATTGGGGCCGAACTTCTGCTGAACGGCCTGAACCTGAGCCGTGGAGTAGCCCAGCTTGTGGAAGAAGTCCAGCTGGGTCTCCAGGTTCTGGGGGTCTGAAAAAAGGTCGGGCTCGCCGGGAAACATTCGCTCACAGGAGGGACGGGAGAAATTTGGAGCTTGGAGGAGGGAGGGGAAGATCCATGCAGAAGTGTCAGAGTCTGTGAGGTTCAGAGAGGTGGTGACGGGGTTTGTACTCCAGGGGTGTACAGATGAGAAGGGAGTTACTTCAGTATTCATCTCTTCTCGCCGAGTATGGCCCGATCATGTTCTTTCTATTTGGAGAAAACTGCTGCTGTGACTCGTTTGTAATCCTAAAAGACAGAAAAATAATTAATTAATTGTTTCGCATAAAAAAATCTCAGACTTAGTTTCTCAGATGTGACGTTTATCCGCTTTTTTGTGTCATATTTGAGAGTGAACTGAACAACCTTGTGTTTTGGACTGTAGGATAAAACACAACCACCAGTATTTTTTGACATTTTATAGAAAAAGCTACCGTTTGAAATAACCAGTAAATACTGTAGATCAAAATAAGCTTTTGTTGCAGCCCAACATTCACAATTTCTCTGTTTCTTGACTCAGACTTAATTTTCTATCATGTAAACCTTTATTTTGTCCACCCTCCTATCTCATACATCTTTTATTTTCTCCTAAATTAGATTATATCTTTTACTTTTAGGGCTCTTATTTTTTTTAAATACAATTCGGAGGTGCCTTAGTTGAGTATTTCCATTTTCTACTTTACACTTCTACTTGACTGCTAATAGAAGGCAGATATTGTACTCTGATAACTGTAGTTACTTTGCTGATTCTGGTTATTAATACAAAATTAGGATCAAAAAATAATAAGGGATAAGACACTGTTCACTAATGTGGAAATGTGTCTGTTTTATTAGTCCTGATCTGGGATACAAAAGCTACCAGGCTGTGTTGTTATTAAAATATTGTACATATTGCAAAACTATTTCCACTTTTACTCATCACTTTTCATTATTGATTAATCGGTACATTCATCAATTCAGTCATTCTGATGGCTATATAATGTCAGAAAATAGATACAAACTTCTTTGGAAGACTTCTTTTTGTGCCCTTTTCTGTCCCAGATCCAGAAATATTCACTTTACAATTATATAAAACAAAGGAAACCACTAAACCCTCACAACTGAGAGGCTAAGAAGTCTAAATATTAGACATTTTGTTCGTGATAATAAAGAAAGAAGTTGGATATAATCGCTATTGAACCTTGAAGTTTCCTCTCTGTAAAGTGATCATCAGTAACACAAGTTTTACGGGATGTTAAATGAAAAACTAAAAGTGTCAACCAAATGTGCCGTTATCGTCTCTGACGGTCTAAAACAGTGAAATAACATTGAAACTCCGCTGCTATCTTACTCTTGCTAACTGCACAACTCAGTTCAAAAAGTCGCTCCTTCCTGAACTTCAACTAAACACGTAAAATCAGAGAAACTTACCTTGAAATCCTCCTCACTGAGCTGTTAAACGTACGTCTTTTCGCTGAGGTTAACTGTTGAACTCACAGCTGATGACTGCAGCGCCGCTTGAGTTTTGAGCCGGTGCGAGGAGGAAGTTGGGGTTTTTCCTTTTCTTGACATCAGCAAACAACCACCAACGTGGAGGTTTGGGCGAGTCACATGTTGTTGAGCCTTCAGTAGCCTAAATAAATATGATGTGACACCGCCTGTGTTCATCTGTTTCACTGCTATCAATTAGGCACGAATAAAATAGGCCAATTAAAACAACAATGAAAGCAGTGAATAAAGAAGTAATTAGATCTTTTACTTAATAGTATACATTAAAAAACACACAAACGATAAAAGTAAACTTACAAGAAAGTACGAGCATCAAATATACTTCAAATAAATAAAAGGTACTTTTTTTATATACCTATTTAAGAACCTTTTGTTTTGGGGGGGCGGGGTATAATTAGTGCATTAATGTGCAAATCACTTTAATGTTGACGCTTGTAAAAGTGGAGCTCATTTTAACAGTTTGCAAATGTATTTCATCTATCATATAATATATTGAAGTAAAAGGCCATCACTTAAGAACAGCACTAAAAGTAAATGTACTTTCTTACTCTTACACAACTGTGTACTTTTACATACTTTTTACACAGCGGTATTTGTAAGTGTGTATGGGTGACAACTTATGTAACTTTATATGACTTATTAGGAATGTACGGCCTAATTTTAATACACTTTAAAAAAAACAGGCCTCTGTGAGTATTTTAAAGATAAATAGCAGCATGTGTAAAAATGTCACTTGATGTATTGTTTAATCTTTTTGGTCCTTTGTGTTTACTGTGCATCTCTGTAATCACCATTTTGCTGAAAGACAAAATAACACATCTTTCTTATTTATTTCCATTTTCAGACCAAAATTCCAACCCACCTTTCCTTTCAAGAATATAAGAGGCTAACGTTATTTGCTTTGGGGACACATTTCTTACTTGATCTGCCCTGTATGACAATTACAACTTCTCAACGGTGGTTGTAGCTTGTACTGTATTATAGGAGGGATGTTAGGAAGCACAGGGGGATGCAAATCAGGTACCTCTGGAGGCAAACTGGCTGGTGGATTTATCAGTGGTTGGTGTTCTGTTGTATGAGGTACTTCTGCCGATGGGGAGTTTGACCAAGGTGGCTCAGGTGTTGGTTCAGGCTTAATGTGTGGAAGCACAGAATAATGGTCTGGTTTGGATGTTTTTTTAGATGTTTGCTCGGATTCTTCTTGAGCTGTTGATGACACTCGTGTAAGTGTTGGTTCTGATTCTGGTCCAGTTGTTGATGACTCTGGCGAAGATATTGGTTCAGATGGTGGTTCTGATTCTGTTGGAGTTGTTGTTGACTCTGGCAAAGATATTGGTTCAGATGGTGGTTCTGATTCTGTTGGAGTTGTTGTTGACTCTGGCAAAGATATTGGTTCAGATGGTGGTTCTGATTCTGGTGGAGTTGTTGTTGACTCTGGCGAAGATATTGGTTCAGATGGTGGTTCTGATTCTGTTGGAGTTGTTGTTGACTCTGGCAAAGATATTGGTTCAGATGGTGGTTCTGATTCTGGTGGAGTTGTTGTTGACTCTGGCAAAGATATTGGTTCAGATGGTGGTTCTGATTCTGGTGGAATTGTTGTTGACTCTGGCAAAGATATTGGTTCAGATGGTGGTTCTGATTCTGGTGGAGTTGTTGTTGACTCTGGAGAAGATATTGGTTCAGATGGTGGTTCTGATTCTGGTGGAGTTGTTGTTGACTCTGGAGAAGATATTGGTCCAGATGGTGGTTCTGATTCTGGTGGAGTTGTTGTTGACTCTGGAGAAGATATTGGTTCAGATGGTGGTTCTGATTCTGGTGGAGTTGTTGTTGACTCTGGAGAAGATATTGGTTCAGATGGTGGTTCTGATTCTGGTGGAGTTGTTGTTGACTCTGGAGAAGATATTGGTTCAGATGGTGGTTCTGATTCTGGTGGAGTTGTTGTTGACTCTGGAGAAGATATTGGTCCAGATGGTGGTTCTGATTCTGGTGGAGTTGTTGTTGACTCTGGCGAAGATATTGGTTCATATGGTGGTTCTGATTCTGGTAAAGTCGTTGTTGACTCTGGCGAAGATATTGGTTCAGATGGTGGTTCTGATTCTAGTGGAGACGTTGTTGACTCTAGCGAAGATATTGGTTCAGATGGTGGTTCTGATTCTGGTGGAGTTGTTGTTGACTCTGGCGAAGACATTGGTTCAGATGGCGGTTCTGATTCTGGTGGAGTTGTTGTTGACTCTGGCAAAGACATTGGTTCAGATGGTGGTTCTGATTCTGGTGGAGTTGTTGTTGACTCTGGCAAAGATATTGGTTCTGATGGTGGTTCTGATTCTGATGGAGTTGTTGTTGACTGTGGCGAAGATAATGGTTCAGATGGTGGTTCTGATTCCGGTAGAGTTGTTGTTGACTCTGGTGAAGATATTGGTTCAGATGGTGGTTCTGATTCTAGTGGAGACGTTGCTGACTCTGGCGAAGATATTGGTTCAGATGGTGGTTCTGATTCCGGTAAAGTCGTTGTTGACTCTGGCAAAGATATTGGTTCAGATGGTGGTTCTGATTCTGGTGGAATTGTTGTTGACTCTGGCAAAGATATTGGTTCAGATGGTGGTTCTGATTCTGGTGGAGTTGTTGTTGACTCTGGCGAAGATATTGGTTCAGATGGCAGTTCTGATTCTGGTGGAGTTGTTGTTGACTCTGGCGAAGATTTTGGTTCAGATGGTGGTTCTGATTCTGGTGGAGTTGTTGTTGACTCTGGCGAAGACATTGGTTCAGATGGCGGTTCTGATTCTGGTGGAGTTGTTGTTGACTCTGGCGAAGACATTGGTTCAGATGGTGGTTCTGATTCTGGTGGAGTTGTTGTTGACTCTGGCGAAGATATTGGTTCAGATGGCGGTTCTGATTCTGGTGGAGTTGTTGTTGACTCTGGCGAAGATATTGGTTCAGATGGTGGTTCTGATTCTGGTGGAGTTGTTGTTGACTCTGGCGAAGACATTGGTTCAGATGGTGGTTCTGATTCTGGTGGAGTTGTTGTTGACTCTGGCGAAGATATTGGTTCAGATGGCAGTTCTGATTCTGGTGGAGTTGTTGTTGACTCTGGCGAAGATATTGGTTCAGATGGTGGTTCTGATTCTGGTGGAGTTGTTGTTGACTCTGGCGAAGACATTGGTTCAGATGGTGGTTCTGATTCTGGTGGAGTTGTTGTTGACTCTGGCAAAGATATTGGTTCTGATGGTGGTTCTGATTCTGATGGAGTTGTTGTTGACTGTGGCGAAGATAATGGTTCAGATGGTGGTTCTGATTCCGGTAGAGTTGTTGTTGACTCTGGTGAAGATATTGGTTCAGATGGTGGTTCTGATTCTAGTGGAGACGTTGCTGACTCTGGCGAAGATATTGGTTCAGATGGTGGTTCTGATTCCGGTAAAGTCGTTGTTGACTCTGGCGAAGATATTGGTTCAGATGGTGGTTCTGATTCTGGTGGAGACGTTGTTGACTCTGGCGAAGATATTGGTTCAGATGGTGGTTCTGATTCTGGGGGAGACGTTGTTGACTCTGGCGAAGATATTGGTTCAGATGGTGGTTCTGATTCTGGTGGAGTTGTTGTTGACTCTGGCGAAGATATTGGTTCAGATGGCAGTTCTGATTCTGGTGGAGTTGTTGTTGACTCTGGCAAAGATATTGGTTCAGATGGTGGTTCTGATTCCGATGGAGTTGTTGTTGACTCTGGCGAAGATATTGGTTCCGATGGTGGTTCTGATTCTGGTGGAGTTGTTGTTGACTCTGGCAAAGATATTGGTTCTGATGGTGGTTCTGATTCTGATGGAGTTGTTGTTGACTGTGGCGAAGATAATGGTTCAGATGGTGGTTCTGATTCTAGTGGAGACGTTGCTGACTCTGGCGAAGATATTGGTTCAGATGGTGGTTCTGATTCCGGTAAAGTCGTTGTTGACTCTGGCGAAGATATTGGTTCAGATGGTGGTTCTGATTCTGGTGGAGACGTTGTTGACTCTGGCGAAGATATTGGTTCAGATGGTGGTTCTGATTCTGGGGGAGACGTTGTTGACTCTGGCGAAGATATTGGTTCAGATGGTGGTTCTGATTCTGGTGGAGTTGTTGTTGACTCTGGCAAAGATATTGGTTCAGATGGTGGTTCTGATTCTGGTGGAATTGTTGTTGACTCTGGTGAAGATATTGGTTCTGATGGTGGTTCTGATTCTGATGGAGTTGTTGTTGACTCTGGCAAAGATATTGGTTCAGATGGCAGTTCTGATTCTGGTGGAATTGTTGTTGACTCTGGCGAAGATATTGGTTCCGATGGTGGTTCTGATTCTGATGGAGTTGTTGTTGACTCTGGCGAAGATATTGGTTCCGATGGTGGTTCTGATTCTGGTGGAGTTGTTGTTGACTCTGGCAAAGACATTGGTTCCGAGGGTGGTTCTGATTCTGGTGGAATTGTTGTTGACTCTGGCGAAGATATTGGTTCCGATGGTGGTTCTGATTCTGGTGGAGTTGTTGTTGACTCTGGCAAAGATATTGGTTCAGATGGTGGTTCTGATTCTGGTGGAATTGTTGTTGACTCTGGCGAAGACATTGGTTCAGATGGTGGTTCTGATTCTGGTGGAATTGTTGTTGACTCTGGCGAAGACATTGGTTCAGATGGTGGTTCTGAGTCTGGTGGAGTTGTTGTTGACTCTGGAGAAGATATTGGTTCAGATGGTGGTTCTGATTCTGGTGGAGTTGTTGTTGACTCTGCTGTTGGTGTCATTTCAGGCTTCTCTTCATCGTGTCTTTGTCCTTTTCCTCCACCCTTACCACAATTGCATGGTGTGATTTGAGTGATTTTTTTAATAAGATCAGCACTGGGGAAGTCCATGCTTAAGACACCAAAGCACCCTCGGTTTAAGGAGCTTTTTTTGTGGTCCACCACAAATTCATGAAGCTGCCTGTTAATTTTTTTAGCCAAAGGTTTAGGTCTTTCAAGAGTTGATGCTTCTTTGCCAGTCAGCACAATGTGATGTTCACAGAGGAGTGTCTTGATCTTCTGTATTTTGTCTTCAACATTTTCAAGTGTTTTATAATTAAGGAAAAATGATTGGTGGTTTATAACTCCAACACTGTATGTATTACTCCGGAGAAAAGCAATCTTGCCCCTTGCCTGTTGCATGGTTGGTACTGACCAATCGGTCCATATTTTATTCTTGAATTTTTGAATTGCTTTTTCCATCAGTTTTATAACCTTGGTCTTATACAGTCCATGAAGTGTCACCTTCATCAGCACCGTCTCACTTTCATGGGCATTTAAGAAATTGAAAATGATCTTCAGGACTTCATCAAATTTAATGTATTTTGTAACAAGCCAGTGACTATTTCGCAGATACATGTGCTCTTGGGTTGGCAACCAAAGCCCAGCATGCATATCAAAAGACCGGATTCCCACATTAAGTTGCTTTTCCAATGTCCAAACTTGACATTGAATAAGAGGTCCTCCATTCAATGATGAGCTGTCGTGAGTTCCAGGAATGGGAATAGCAGATATTGGAGTCTCATCAGCTATAGACTTCATCCAGTTCTGGTTATAATCTTTAGTGTCTAGAGTCATCATTGAAACCCGTCTCTGAACCTGAACAGGAGGTTACTCTGGTGGGGGGAAGACATGATACTTGCCAATTTGAATATTCACTTTGAATTTTCAACATCCCAAAAAAATAGTTCTTATAAATCTTTATCAACAAACATTAAAACAGGAAAAACGACTAGATATACAGCAAACCATACAGGATGAATAATGACCAGTGTTAAGTTCTACTTACATAGACAGAAGCCAGAGGTAACGTTGAATCTCCATAATAGGTTTGTTGGTTAATCTTTAGTCCAGTGAGCTAAATCAGGATCTGTTCAGCTCTCTTTCCTAGATGCGTTTACATTTTCGTCTCAATTTTGTCAATTTGTAAAACATTTCATAAGCCTCCCAAAGCTTTCACCTGTGAGGATGACTGTGAAAAATGGGCAGATGTCTCCCTCGGACTGAGCTGGTGTGACCGTGAGTACAAAGATAAACTTTCATTTGCATGTTTCTACACTCTAATCTTGTATTTGGAACTGGAGGGAGAGCAGGAGAAAGAAAGAGACAAAGAAATGCAAGCATTGTAAAAGTGGTTCATATCATTAGGGTTGTAAAAGGTTGCTTTAGGAACAGTCATGGGGATACAGGAGTCAGTTCATCTGGCTATCCTTTGGCATGGCTCTTAAAGTCTAATGGGTGTACGTTGGACTATTTTATAGCTGAGCACAGTGACTTTCTAGAGGACGTGTAATGACGGTGCTGTTGAAGACTCCACTCTATGCAAAACTTACTGGCTGTATCTTCATTTCTACTGTACATGTATCAAAGTGTCCTTGATCCTCTCCTCTTACTCTCAGTAAACAATGAAGGAAAATGGATCAAAGCTTTACTTCAATGCAACTGCCAACACTGTCTGAGGACAATTCAGAGAAAGGTAGTGCTAAATAGACTGACAAGCCCAGTAGGTGTGTACGTGTTTAGCCCCGAGTCATCCCTCCTCTTGACAGCTGTGGCTGTCAGATATCAGCTTATGAACTCAATGTGCATTATATATTTGTCATGTGCAACACCCAGAATGAGTCTTAATTTTTCTTTTCTTTCTTTGAAAACCCTACTTGGATGCAGGAGTGTGGTCAGAGTATGTCAGAAAAAGAGGTATGAAATACTTCAGGTGCAATTAATTGATTTCTGTGAGAAGCACATCACATAGACTTCCACGCTGTAATTGTACTCTTTTCTTCACTGTATTAAGTTTCAATTCGCAATCCACTTTAATCTGATCACTTTGCTTTGCTTCAGTCCCCCAACACACCTGCACCTCTGCTCTCTGCACAGCTGCCGGCCCTGCCCCCTCTTTCTGTCTGTCTCTCTGTCTGCTTTGTTGACTGCCTTCATCAGCAGTCTGTTTAATTAAGTTACAAAAGTGAAATATTTTCTCTCGCAATTCAGAACAGCACGTGAGCTGCATGTGCACGAGGGACGTTATTAATGACGTAGTGATCAAAACGATCGATCGTTACCAAATGACATCGGCGAACGACTGTTTATATGGAGCGGACATCTCCGTCGTTTAATTGCAACTTGCTACACCACGTGATGCGAATTTTCCGAGGCAGTTACATTTTTTCGACTCATGCGAATTCGCGTCTACTCACGTTATTGCATTGACTTTGTATCGAATCTCGCCACAGATTTGCGTCTAGTAACTGTGCGTTCACAGTTCACCACTGTGTACTTTTACATACTTTTTACACAGCAGTATTTGTACACAAGTGTGTATAGGTGACAATATAATATTACAATATAACTCTATATGACTTATTAGGAATGTACGGCCTAATTTTAATACACTTTAAAAAAAACAGGCCTCTGTGAGTGTATCAAAGATAAACAGCAGCATGTGTACAAATGTCACTTGATGTATTGTTTAATCTTTTTGGTCCTTTATGTTTACTGTGCATCTCTGTAATCACCATTTTGCTCCTTTCAAGACTCATTCCCAGTACATGCACTGTTGTTTTTAAGAATACATTTTAATATTAGGAGAAAGTAAGTATATAAATGACAAAATTACACATCTTTCTTATATATTTATTTCCATTTTCAGACCAAAATTCCAACCCACCTTTCCTTTCAAGAATATAAGAGACTAACGTAATTTGCTTTGGGGATACATTTCTTGCTTGATCTACCCTCTATGACAATTGCGCCTTCTCCAGGGTGGTTCTAGCTCGTGCTCTATTTCGGGAGGGATGTTGGGAAGCACAGGGGGATGTAAATCAGGTACCTCTGGAAACAAACTGGCTGGTGGATTTATCGGTGGTTGGTGTTCTGTTGTATGAGGTACTTCTGCCGATGGGGAGTGTGGCCCAGGTGGCCCAGGTGTTGATAATTTTGGTACAGGTACTGGTCCAGGATTAATGGGTGGAAGTACAGAATAATGGTCTGGTCTAGATGTTTGTTTAGATGTTGTCTCAGATTCTTGAGTTGTAGCTGACTCTGGTGTAAGTGTTGGTTCAGGTGATGATTTTGATTCTTGAGTTGATGACTCGGGTGTAAGTGTTGGTTCAGGTGATGATTTTGATTCTTGAGTTGATGACTCGGGTGTAAGTGTTGGTTCAGGTGATGATTTTGATTCTTGAGTTGTTGATGGCTCCGGTGTAAGTGTTGGTTCAGGTGATGATTTTGATTCTTGAGTTGTTGATGGCTCCGGTGTAAGTGTTGGTTCAGGTGATGATTTTGCTTCTTGAGTTGTTGATGGCTCCGGTGTAAGTGTTGGTTCAGGTGATGATTTTGATTCTTGAGTTGTTGATGACTCCGGTGTAAGTGTTGGTTCAGGTGATGATTTTGATTCTTGAGTTGTTGATGACTCCGGTGTAAGTGTTGGTTCAGGTGATGATTTTGATTCTGGAGTTGGTGATGACTCCGGTGTAAGTGTTGGTTCAGATGATGATTTAGATTCTTGAGTTGTTGATGGCTCTGGTGTAAGTGTTGGTTCAGGTGATGATTTTGATTCTTGAGTTGTTGATGGCTCCGGTGTAAGTGTTGGTTCAGGTGATGATTTTGATTCTTGAGTTGTTGATGGCTCCGGTGTAAGTGTTGGTTCAGGTGATGATTTTGATTCTTGAGTTGTTGATGGCTCCGGTGTAAGTGTTGGTTCAGGTGATGATTTTGATTCTTGAGTTGTTGATGGCTCCGGTGTAAGTGTTGGTTCAGGTGATGATTTTGCTTCTTGAGTTGTTGATGGCTCCGGTGTAAGTGTTGGTTCAGATGGTGATTTTGATTCTTGAGTTGTAGTTGACTCTGGTGTAAGTGTTGGTTCAGGTGATGATTTTGATTCTTGAGTTGATGACTCGGGTGTAAGTGTTGGTTCAGGTGATGATTTTGATTCTTGAGTTGATGACTCAGGTGTAAGTGTTGGTTCAGGTGATGATTTTGATTCTTGAGTTGTTGATGACTCAGGTGTAAGTGTTGGTTCAGGTGATGATTTTGATTCTTGAGTTGTTGATGACTCCGGTGTAAGTGTTGGTTCAGGTGATGATTTTGATTCTTGAGTTGTTGATGGCTCTGGTGTAAGTGTTGGTTCAGATGGTGATTTTGATTCTTGAGTTGTAGTTGACTCTGGTGTAAGTGTTTGTTCAGGTGATGATTTTGATTCTGGAGTTGTTGACTCCGGTGTAAGTGTTGGTTCAGGTGATGATTTTGATTCTTGAGTTGTTGATGGCTCCGGTGTAAGTGTTGGTTCAGATGGTGATTTTGATTCCTGAGTTGTAGTTGACTCTGGTGTAAGTGTTGGTTCAGGTGATGATTTTGATTCTTGAGTTGTTGATGGCTCCGGTGTAAGTGTTGGTTCAGGTGATGATTTTGCTTCTTGAGTTGTTGATGGCTCCGGTGTAAGTGTTGGTTCGGATGATGATTTTGATTCTTGAGTTGTTGATGGCTCCGGTGTAAGTGTTGGTTCAGGTGATGATTTTGATTCTTGAGTTGTTGATGGCTCCGGTGTAAGTGTTGGTTCAGGTGATGATTTTGATTCTTGAGTTGTTGATTGCTCCGGTGTAAGTGTTGGTTCAGGTGATGATTTTGATTCTTGAGTTGTTGATGGCTCCGGTGTAAGTGTTGGTTCAGGTGATGATTTTGATTTTTGAGTTGTTGATGGCTCCGGTGTAAGTGTTGGTTCAGATGGTGATTTTGATTCCTGAGTTGTAGTTGACTCTGGTGTAAGTGTTGGTTCAGGTGATGATTTTGATTCTTGAGTTGTTGATGGCTCCGGTGTAAGTGTTGGTTCAGGTGATGATTTTGATTCTTGAGTTGTTGATGGCTCCGGTGTAAGTGTTGGTTCGGGTGATGATTTTGATTCTTGAGTTGTTGATGGCTCCGGTGTAAGTGTTGGTTCAGGTGATGATTTTGATTCTTGAGTTGTTGATGGCTCCGGTGTAAGTGTTGGTTCAGGTGATGATTTGGATTCTTGAGTTGTTGATGACTCCGGTGTAAGTGTTGGTTCAGGTGATGATTTTGATTCTGGAGTTGGTGATGGCTCTGGTGTAAGTGTTGGTTCAGGTGATGATTTTGATTCTGGAGTTGTTGATGGCTCCGGTGTAAGTGTTGGTTCAGATGGTGATTTAGATTCTTGAGTTGTTGATGGCTCTGGTGTAAGTGTTGGTTCAGGTGATGATTTTGATTCTTGAGTTGTTGATGGCTCCGGTATTAGTGTTGGTTCAGGTGATGATTTTGATTCTTGAGTTGTTGATGGCTCCGGTGTAAGTGTTGGTTCAGGTGATGATTTTGATTCTTGAGTTGTTGATGGCTCCGGTGTAAGTGTTGGTTCAGGTGATGATTTTGATTCTTGAGTTGTTGATGGCTCCGGTGTAAGTGTTGGTTCAGGTGATGATTTTGATTCTTGAGTTGTTGATGGCTCCGGTGTAAGTGTTGGTTCAGGTGATGATTTTGATTCTTGAGTTGTTGATGGCTCCGGTGTAAGTGTTGGTTCAGGTGATGATTTTGATTCTTGAGTTGTTGATGGCTCCGGTGTAAGTGTTGGTTCAGGTGATGATTTTGATTCTTGAGTTGTTGATGGCTCCGGTGTAAGTGTTGGTTCAGGTGATGATTTTGATTCTTGAGTTGTTGATGGCTCCGGTGTAAGTGTTGGTTCAGGTGATGATTTTGATTCTGGAGTTGTTGATGGCTCCGGTGTAAGTGTTGGTTCAGGTGATGATTTTGATTCTTGAGTTGTAGTTGATTCTGGTGTAAGTGTTGGTTCAGGTGATGATTTTGATTCTTGAGTTGATGACTCGGGTGTAAGTGTTGGTTCAGGTGATGATTTTGATTCTGGAGTTGTTGACTCCGGTGTAAGTGTTGGTTCAGGTGATGATTTTGATTCTTGAGTTGTTGATGGCTCCGGTGTAAGTGTTGGTTCAGATGGTGATTTTGATTCCTGAGTTGTAGTTGACTCTGGTGTAAGTGTTGGTTCAGGTGATGATTTTGATTCTTGAGTTGATGACTCGGGTGTAAGTGTTGGTTCAGGTGATGATTTTGATTCTTGAGTTGATGACTCGGGTGTAAGTGTTGGTTCAGGTGATGATTTTGATTCTGAAGTTGTTGATGGCTCCGGTGTAAGTGTTGGTTCAGATGGTGATTTTGATTCTTGAGTTGTAGTTGACTCTGGTGTAAGTGTTGGTTCAGGTGATGATTTTGATTCTTGAGTTGATGACTCGGGTGTAAGTGTTGGTTCAGGTGATGATTTTGATTCTTGAGTTGATGACTCGGGTGTAAGTGTTGGTTCAGGTGATGATTTTGATTCTTGAGTTGATGACTCGGGTGTAAGTGTTGGTTCAGGTGATGATTTTGATTCTTGAGTTGTTGATTGCTCCGGTGTAAGTGTTGGTTCAGGTGATGATTTTGATTCTTGAGTTGTTGATGACTCTGGTGTAAGTGTTGGTTCAGGTGATGATTTTGATTCTTGAGTTGTTGATGGCTCCGGTGTAAGTGTTGGTTCAGGTGATGATTTTGATTCTTGAGTTGTTGATGGCTCCGGTGTAAGTGTTGGTTCAGGTGATGATTTTGATTCTTGAGTTGTTGATGGCTCCGGTGTAAGTGTTGGTTCAGGTGATGATTTTGATTCTTGAGTTGTTGATGGCTCCGGTGTAAGTGTTGGTTCAGGTGATGATTTTGATTCTGGAGTTGTTGATGGCTCCGGTGTAAGTGTTGGTTCAGATGGTGATTTTGATTCTTGAGTTGTAGTTGATTCTGGTGTAAGTGTTGGTTCAGGTGATGATTTTGATTCTTGAGTTGATGACTCGGGTGTAAGTGTTGGTTCAGGTGATGATTTTGATTCTGGAGTTGTTGACTCCGGTGTAAGTGTTGGTTCAGGTGATGATTTTGATTCTTGAGTTGTTGATGGCTCCGGTGTAAGTGTTGGTTCAGATGGTGATTTTGATTCCTGAGTTGTAGTTGACTCTGGTGTAAGTGTTGGTTCAGGTGATGATTTTGATTCTTGAGTTGATGACTCGGGTGTAAGTGTTGGTTCAGGTGATGATTTTGATTCTTGAGTTGATGACTCGGGTGTAAGTGTTGGTTCAGGTGATGATTTTGATTCTGAAGTTGTTGATGGCTCCGGTGTAAGTGTTGGTTCAGATGGTGATTTTGATTCTTGAGTTGTAGTTGACTCTGGTGTAAGTGTTGGTTCAGGTGATGATTTTGATTCTTGAGTTGATGACTCGGGTGTAAGTGTTGGTTCAGGTGATGATTTTGATTCTTGAGTTGATGACTCGGGTGTAAGTGTTGGTTCAGGTGATGATTTTGATTCTTGAGTTGATGACTCGGGTGTAAGTGTTGGTTCAGGTGATGATTTTGATTCTTGAGTTGTTGATTGCTCCGGTGTAAGTGTTGGTTCAGGTGATGATTTTGATTCTTGAGTTGTTGATGACTCTGGTGTAAGTGTTGGTTCAGGTGATGATTTTGATTCTTGAGTTGTTGATGGCTCCGGTGTAAGTGTTGGTTCAGATGGTGATTTTGATTCCTGAGTTGTAGTTGACTCTGGTGTAAGTGTTGGTTCAGGTGATGATTTTGATTCTTGAGTTGTTGACTCGGGTGTAAGTGTTGGTTCAGGTGGTGATTTTGATTCTTGAGTTGTAGTTGACTCTGGTGTAAGTGTTGGTTCAGGTGATGATTTTGATTCTTGAGTTGTTGACTCGGGTGTAAGTGTTGGTTCAGGTGATGATTTTGATTCTTGAGTTGTAGTTGACTCTGGTGTAAGTGTTGGTTCAGGTGATGATTTTGATTCTTGAGTTGATGACTCGGGTGTAAGTGTTGGTTCAGGTGATGATTTTGATTCTTGAGTTGATGACTCGGGTGTAAGTGTTGGTTCAGGTGATGATTTTGATTCTTGAGTTGATGACTCGGGTGTAAGTGTTGGTTCAGGTGATGATTTTGATTCTTGAGTTGTTGATGGCTCCGGTGTAAGTGTTGGTTCAGGTGATGATTTTGATTCTTGAGTTGTTGATGGCTCCGGTGTAAGTGTTGGTTCAGATGGTGATTTTGATTCTTGAGTTGTAGTTGACTCCGGTGTAAGTGTTGGTTCAGGTGATGATTTTGATTCTGGAGTTGTTGATGGCTCCGGTGTAAGTGTTGGTTCAGGTGGTGATTTTGATTCTTGAGTTGTAGTTGACTCTGGTGTAAGTGTTGGTTCAGGTGATGATTTTGATTCTTGAGTTGATGACTCGGGTGTAAGTGTTGGCTCAGGTGATGATTTTGATTCTTGAGTTGATGACTCAGGTGTAAGTGTTGGTTCAGGTGATGATTTTGATTCTTGAGTTGTTGATGACTCCGGTGTAAGTGTTGGTTCAGGTGATGATTTTGATTCTTGAGTTGTTGATGGCTCCGGTGTAAGTGTTGGTTCAGGTGATGATTTTGATTCTTGAGTTGTTGATGGCTCCGGTGTAAGTGTTGGTTCAGGTGGTGATTTTGATTCTTGAGTTGTAGTTGACTCTGGTGTAAGTGTTGGTTCAGGTGATGATTTTGATTCTTGAGTTGATGACTCGGGTGTAAGTGTTGGCTCAGGTGATGATTTTGATTCTTGAGTTGATGACTCAGGTGTAAGTGTTGGTTCAGGTGATGATTTTGATTCTTGAGTTGTTGATGACTCCGGTGTAAGTGTTGGTTCAGGTGATGATTTTGATTCTTGAGTTGTTGATGGCTCCGGTGTAAGTGTTGGTTCAGGTGATGATTTTGATTCTTGAGTTGTTGATGGCTCCGGTGTAAGTGTTGGTTCAGGTGATGATTTTGATTCTTGAGTTGTTGACTCGGGTGTAAGTGTTGGTTCAGGTGGTGATTTTGATTCTTGAGTTGTAGCTGACTCGGGTATAAGTGTTGGTTCAGGTGGTGATTTTGATTCTTGAGTTGTTGACTCGGGTGTAAGTGTTGGTTCAGGTGGTGATTTTGATTCTTGAGTTGTAGTTGACTCTGGTGTAAGTGTTGGTTCAGGTGATGATTTTGATTCTTGAGTTGTTGACTCGGGTGTAAGTGTTGGTTCAGGTGATGATTTTGATTCTGAAGTTGTTGATGACTCCGGTGTAAGTGTTGGTTCAGGTGATGATTTGGATTCTTGAGTTGTTGATGGCTCCGGTGTAAGTGTTGGTTCAGGTGATGATTTTGATTCTTGAGTTGTAGTTGACTCCGGTGTAAGTGTTGGTTCAGGTGATGATTTTGATTCTGGAGTTGTTGATGGCTCCGGTGTAAGTGTTGGTTCAGGTGATGATTTTGATTCTGGAGTTGTTGATGGCTCCGGTGTAAGTGTTGGTTCAGGTGGTGATTTTGATTCTTGAGTTGTAGTTGACTCTGGTGTAAGTGTTGGTTCAGGTGATGATTTTGATTCTTGAGTTGATGACTCGGGTGTAAGTGTTGGCTCAGGTGATGATTTTGATTCTTGAGTTGATGACTCAGGTGTAAGTGTTGGTTCAGGTGATGATTTTGATTCTTGAGTTGTTGATGACTCCGGTGTAAGTGTTGGTTCAGGTGATGATTTTGATTCTTGAGTTGTTGATGGCTCCGGTGTAAGTGTTGGTTCAGGTGATGATTTTGATTCTTGAGTTGTTGATGGCTCCGGTATAAGTGTTGGTTCAGGTGATGATTTTGATTCTTGAGTTGTTGACTCGGGTGTAAGTGTTGGTTCAGGTGGTGATTTTGATTCTTGAGTTGTAGTTGACTCTGGTGTAAGTGTTGGTTCAGGTGATGATTTTGATTCTTGAGTTGTTGACTCGGGTATAAGTGTTGGTTCAGGTGGTGATTTTGATTCTTGAGTTGTTGACTCGGGTGTAAGTGTTGGTTCAGGTGGTGATTTTGATTCTTGAGTTGATGACTCGGGTGTAAGTGTTGGTTCAGGTGATGATTTTGATTCTTGAGTTGATGACTCGGGTGTAAGTGTTGGTTCAGGTGATGATTTTGATTCTGAAGTTGTTGATGGCTCCGGTGTAAGTGTTGGTTCAGATGGTGATTTTGATTCTTGAGTTGTAGTTGACTCTGGTGTAAGTGTTGGTTCAGGTGATGATTTTGATTCTTGAGTTGATGACTCGGGTGTAAGTGTTGGTTCAGGTGATGATTTTGATTCTTGAGTTGATGACTCGGGTGTAAGTGTTGGTTCAGGTGATGATTTTGATTCTTGAGTTGATGACTCGGGTGTAAGTGTTTGTTCAGGTGATGATTTTGATTCTGAAGTTGTTGATGGCTCCGGTGTAAGTGTTGGTTCAGGTGATGATTTTGATTCTTGAGTTGTTGATGACTCCGGTGTAAGTGTTGGTTCAGGTGATGATTTTGATTCTTGAGTTGTAGTTGACTCTGGTGTAAGTGTTGGTTCAGGTGATGATTTTGATTCTTGAGTTGATGACTCAGGTGTAAGTGTTGGTTCAGGTGATGATTTTGATTCTTGAGTTGTTGATGACTCCGGTGTAAGTGTTGGTTCAGGTGATGATTTTGATTCTTGAGTTGTTGATGCCTCGGGTGTAAGTGTTGGTTCAGGTGATGATTTTGATTCTTGAGTTGATGACTCAGGTGTAAGTGTTGGTTCAGGTGATGATTTTGATTCTTGAGTTGTTGTTGACTCCGGTGTAAGTGTTGGTTCAGGTGATGATTTTGATTCTTGAGTTGATGACTCGGGTGTAAGTGTTGGTTCAGGTGATGATTTTGATTCTTGAGTTGATGACTCAGGAGTAAGTGTTGGTTCAGGTGATGATTTTGATTCTTGTGTTGTTGATGACTCCGGTGTAAGTGTTGGTTCAGGTGATGATTTTGATTCTTGAGTTGTTGATGGCTCCGGTGTAAGTGTTGGTTCAGGTGATGATTTTGATTCTTGAGTTGTTGATGGCTCTGGTGTAAGTGTTGGTTCAGGTGATGATTTCGATTCTTGAGTTGTTGATGGCTCCGGTGTAAGTGTTGGTTCAGATGGTGATTTTGATTCTTGAGTTGTAGTTGACTCTGGTGTAAGTGTTGGTTCAGGTGATGATTTTGATTCTTGAGTTGATGACTCGGGTGTAAGTGTTGGTTCAGGTGATGATTTTGATTCTTGAGTTGATGACTCAGGAGTAAGTGTTGGTTCAGGTGATGATTTTGATTCAGGTAATGATTTTGATTCTTGAGTTGTTGATGGCTCGGGTGTAAGTGTTGGTTCAGGTGATGATTTTGATTCTTGAGTTGTAGTTGACTCTGGTGTAAGTGTTGGTTCAGGTGATGATTTTGATTCTTGAGTTGATGATGGCTCCGGTGTAAGTGTTGGTTCAGGTGATGATTTTGATTCTTGAGTTGTTGATGGCTCCGGTGTAAGTGTTGGTTCAGGTGATGATTTTGATTCTGGAGTTGTTGATGGCTCGGGTGTAAGTGTTGGTTCAGGTGATGATTTTGATTCTGGAGTTGTTGATGGCTCGGGTGTAAGTGTTGGTTCAGATGGTGATTTTGATTCTTGAGTTGTAGTTGACTCTGGTGTAAGTGTTGGTTCAGGTGATGATTTTGATTCTTGAGTTGATGACTCGGGTGTAAGTGTTGGTTCAGGTGATGATTTTGATTCTTGAGTTGATGACTCAGGTGTAAGTGTTGGTTCAGGTGATGATTTTGATTCTTGAGTTGTTGATGACTCCGGTGTAAGTGTTGGTTCAGGTGATGATTTTGATTCTTGAGTTGATGACTCGGGTGTAAGTGTTGGTTCAGGTGATGATTTTGATTCTTGAGTTGATGACTTGGGTGTAAGTGTTGGTTCAGGTGATGATTTTGATTCTTGAGTTGATGACTCTGGTGTAAGTGTTGGTTCAGGTGATGATTTTGATTCTTGAGTTGTTGATGACTCCGGTGTAAGTGTTGGTTCAGGTGATGATTTTGATTCTTGAGTTGATGACTCTGGTGTAAGTGTTGGTTCAGGTGATGATTTTGATTCTTGTGTTGTTGATGACTCCGGAGTAAGTGTTGGTTCAGGTGATGATTTTGATTCTTGAGTTGATGACTCTGGTGTAAGTGTTGGTTCAGGTGATGATTTTGATTCTTGTGTTGTTGATGGCTCCGGTGTAAGTGTTGGTTCAGGTGGTGATTTTGATTCTTGAGTTGTTGATGGCTCCGGTGTAAGTGTTGGTTCAGGTGATGATTTTGATTCTTGAGTTGTTGATGGCTCCGGTGTAAGTGTTGGTTCAGATGGTGATTTTGATTCTTGACTTGTAGTTGACTCTGGTGTAAGTGTTGGTTCAGGTGATGATTTTGATTCTTGAGTTGATGACTCGGGTGTAAGTGTTGGTTCAGATGGTGATTTTGATTCTTGAGTTGTAGTTGACTCTGGTGTAAGTGTTGGTTCAGGTGATGATTTTGATTCTTGAGTTGATGACTCGGGTGTAAGTGTTGGTTCAGGTGATGATTTTGATTCTTGTGTTGTTGATGACTCCGGTGTAAGTGTTGGTTCAGGTGATGATTTCGATTCTTGAGTTGTTGATGGCTCCGGTGTAAGTGTTGGTTCAGGTGATGATTTTGATTCTTGAGTTGATGACTCGGGTGTAAGTGTTGGTTCAGGTGATGATTTTGATTTTTGAGTTGTTGATGGCTCCGGTGTAAGTGTTGGTTCAGGTGATGATTTCGATTCTTGAGTTGTTGATGGCTCCGGTGTAAGTGTTGGTTCAGGTGATGATTTTGATTCTTGAGTTGTTGATGGCTCTGGTGTAAGTGTTGGTTCAGGTGATGATTTTGATTCTTGAGTTGATGACTCAGGAGTAAGTGTTGGTTCAGGTGATGATTTTGATTCTGGAGTTGTTGATGGCTCCGGTGTAAGTGTTGGTTCAGGTGATGATTTCGATTCTTGAGTTGTTGATGGCTCCGGTGTAAGTGTTGGTTCAGATGGTGATTTTGATTCTTGAGTTGTAGTTGACTCTGGTGTAAGTGTTGGTTCAGGTGATGATTTTGATTCTTGAGTTGATGACTCGGGTGTAAGTGTTGGTTCAGGTGATGATTTTGATTCTTGAGTTGATGACTCAGGAGTAAGTGTTGGTTCAGGTGATGATTTTGATTCAGGTAATGATTTTGATTCTTGAGTTGTTGATGGCTCGGGTGTAAGTGTTGGTTCAGGTGGTGATTTTGATTCTTGAGTTGTAGTTGACTCTGGTGTAAGTGTTGGTTCAGGTGATGATTTTGATTCTTGAGTTGATGACTCGGGTGTAAGTGTTGGCTCAGGTGATGATTTTGATTCTTGAGTTGATGACTCAGGTGTAAGTGTTGGTTCAGGTGATGATTTTGATTCTTGAGTTGTTGATGACTCCGGTGTAAGTGTTGGTTCAGGTGATGATTTTGATTCTTGAGTTGTTGATGGCTCCGGTGTAAGTGTTGGTTCAGGTGATGATTTTGATTCTTGAGTTGTTGATGGCTCCGGTATAAGTGTTGGTTCAGGTGATGATTTTGATTCTTGAGTTGTTGACTCGGGTGTAAGTGTTGGTTCAGGTGGTGATTTTGATTCTTGAGTTGTAGTTGACTCTGGTGTAAGTGTTGGTTCAGGTGATGATTTTGATTCTTGAGTTGTTGACTCGGGTATAAGTGTTGGTTCAGGTGGTGATTTTGATTCTTGAGTTGTTGACTCGGGTGTAAGTGTTGGTTCAGGTGGTGATTTTGATTCTTGAGTTGATGACTCGGGTGTAAGTGTTGGTTCAGGTGATGATTTTGATTCTTGAGTTGATGACTCGGGTGTAAGTGTTGGTTCAGGTGATGATTTTGATTCTGAAGTTGTTGATGGCTCCGGTGTAAGTGTTGGTTCAGATGGTGATTTTGATTCTTGAGTTGTAGTTGACTCTGGTGTAAGTGTTGGTTCAGGTGATGATTTTGATTCTTGAGTTGATGACTCGGGTGTAAGTGTTGGTTCAGGTGATGATTTTGATTCTTGAGTTGATGACTCGGGTGTAAGTGTTGGTTCAGGTGATGATTTTGATTCTTGAGTTGATGACTCGGGTGTAAGTGTTTGTTCAGGTGATGATTTTGATTCTGAAGTTGTTGATGGCTCCGGTGTAAGTGTTGGTTCAGGTGATGATTTTGATTCTTGAGTTGTTGATGACTCCGGTGTAAGTGTTGGTTCAGGTGATGATTTTGATTCTTGAGTTGTAGTTGACTCTGGTGTAAGTGTTGGTTCAGGTGATGATTTTGATTCTTGAGTTGATGACTCAGGTGTAAGTGTTGGTTCAGGTGATGATTTTGATTCTTGAGTTGTTGATGACTCCGGTGTAAGTGTTGGTTCAGGTGATGATTTTGATTCTTGAGTTGTTGATGCCTCGGGTGTAAGTGTTGGTTCAGGTGATGATTTTGATTCTTGAGTTGATGACTCAGGTGTAAGTGTTGGTTCAGGTGATGATTTTGATTCTTGAGTTGTTGTTGACTCCGGTGTAAGTGTTGGTTCAGGTGATGATTTTGATTCTTGAGTTGATGACTCGGGTGTAAGTGTTGGTTCAGGTGATGATTTTGATTCTTGAGTTGATGACTCAGGAGTAAGTGTTGGTTCAGGTGATGATTTTGATTCTTGTGTTGTTGATGACTCCGGTGTAAGTGTTGGTTCAGGTGATGATTTTGATTCTTGAGTTGTTGATGGCTCCGGTGTAAGTGTTGGTTCAGGTGATGATTTTGATTCTTGAGTTGTTGATGGCTCTGGTGTAAGTGTTGGTTCAGGTGATGATTTCGATTCTTGAGTTGTTGATGGCTCCGGTGTAAGTGTTGGTTCAGATGGTGATTTTGATTCTTGAGTTGTAGTTGACTCTGGTGTAAGTGTTGGTTCAGGTGATGATTTTGATTCTTGAGTTGATGACTCGGGTGTAAGTGTTGGTTCAGGTGATGATTTTGATTCTTGAGTTGATGACTCAGGAGTAAGTGTTGGTTCAGGTGATGATTTTGATTCAGGTAATGATTTTGATTCTTGAGTTGTTGATGGCTCGGGTGTAAGTGTTGGTTCAGGTGATGATTTTGATTCTTGAGTTGTAGTTGACTCTGGTGTAAGTGTTGGTTCAGGTGATGATTTTGATTCTTGAGTTGATGATGGCTCCGGTGTAAGTGTTGGTTCAGGTGATGATTTTGATTCTTGAGTTGTTGATGGCTCCGGTGTAAGTGTTGGTTCAGGTGATGATTTTGATTCTGGAGTTGTTGATGGCTCGGGTGTAAGTGTTGGTTCAGGTGATGATTTTGATTCTGGAGTTGTTGATGGCTCGGGTGTAAGTGTTGGTTCAGATGGTGATTTTGATTCTTGAGTTGTAGTTGACTCTGGTGTAAGTGTTGGTTCAGGTGATGATTTTGATTCTTGAGTTGATGACTCGGGTGTAAGTGTTGGTTCAGGTGATGATTTTGATTCTTGAGTTGATGACTCAGGTGTAAGTGTTGGTTCAGGTGATGATTTTGATTCTTGAGTTGTTGATGACTCCGGTGTAAGTGTTGGTTCAGGTGATGATTTTGATTCTTGAGTTGATGACTCGGGTGTAAGTGTTGGTTCAGGTGATGATTTTGATTCTTGAGTTGATGACTTGGGTGTAAGTGTTGGTTCAGGTGATGATTTTGATTCTTGAGTTGATGACTCTGGTGTAAGTGTTGGTTCAGGTGATGATTTTGATTCTTGAGTTGTTGATGACTCCGGTGTAAGTGTTGGTTCAGGTGATGATTTTGATTCTTGAGTTGATGACTCTGGTGTAAGTGTTGGTTCAGGTGATGATTTTGATTCTTGTGTTGTTGATGACTCCGGAGTAAGTGTTGGTTCAGGTGATGATTTTGATTCTTGAGTTGATGACTCTGGTGTAAGTGTTGGTTCAGGTGATGATTTTGATTCTTGTGTTGTTGATGGCTCCGGTGTAAGTGTTGGTTCAGGTGGTGATTTTGATTCTTGAGTTGTTGATGGCTCCGGTGTAAGTGTTGGTTCAGGTGATGATTTTGATTCTTGAGTTGTTGATGGCTCCGGTGTAAGTGTTGGTTCAGATGGTGATTTTGATTCTTGACTTGTAGTTGACTCTGGTGTAAGTGTTGGTTCAGGTGATGATTTTGATTCTTGAGTTGATGACTCGGGTGTAAGTGTTGGTTCAGATGGTGATTTTGATTCTTGAGTTGTAGTTGACTCTGGTGTAAGTGTTGGTTCAGGTGATGATTTTGATTCTTGAGTTGATGACTCGGGTGTAAGTGTTGGTTCAGGTGATGATTTTGATTCTTGTGTTGTTGATGACTCCGGTGTAAGTGTTGGTTCAGGTGATGATTTCGATTCTTGAGTTGTTGATGGCTCCGGTGTAAGTGTTGGTTCAGGTGATGATTTTGATTCTTGAGTTGATGACTCGGGTGTAAGTGTTGGTTCAGGTGATGATTTTGATTTTTGAGTTGTTGATGGCTCCGGTGTAAGTGTTGGTTCAGGTGATGATTTCGATTCTTGAGTTGTTGATGGCTCCGGTGTAAGTGTTGGTTCAGGTGATGATTTTGATTCTTGAGTTGTTGATGGCTCTGGTGTAAGTGTTGGTTCAGGTGATGATTTTGATTCTTGAGTTGATGACTCAGGAGTAAGTGTTGGTTCAGGTGATGATTTTGATTCTGGAGTTGTTGATGGCTCCGGTGTAAGTGTTGGTTCAGGTGATGATTTCGATTCTTGAGTTGTTGATGGCTCCGGTGTAAGTGTTGGTTCAGATGGTGATTTTGATTCTTGAGTTGTAGTTGACTCTGGTGTAAGTGTTGGTTCAGGTGATGATTTTGATTCTTGAGTTGATGACTCGGGTGTAAGTGTTGGTTCAGGTGATGATTTTGATTCTTGAGTTGATGACTCAGGAGTAAGTGTTGGTTCAGGTGATGATTTTGATTCAGGTAATGATTTTGATTCTTGAGTTGTTGATGGCTCGGGTGTAAGTGTTGGTTCAGGTGATGATTTTGATTCTTGAGTTGTAGTTGACTCTGGTGTAAGTGTTGGTTCAGGTGATGATTTTGATTCTTGAGTTGATGATGGCTCCGGTGTAAGTGTTGGTTCAGGTGATGATTTTGCTTCTTGAGTTGTTGATGGCTCCGGTGTAAGTGTTGGTTCAGGTGATGATTTTGATTCTGGAGTTGTTGATGGCTCGGGTGTAAGTGTTGGTTCAGGTGATGATTTTGATTCTGGAGTTGTTGATGGCTCGGGTGTAAGTGTTGGTTCAGATGGTGATTTTGATTCTTGAGTTGTAGTTGACTCTGGTGTAAGTGTTGGTTCAGGTGATGATTTTGATTCTTGAGTTGATGACTCGGGTGTAAGTGTTGGTTCAGGTGATGATTTTGATTCTTGAGTTGATGACTCAGGTGTAAGTGTTGGTTCAGGTGATGATTTTGATTCTTGAGTTGTTGATGACTCCGGTGTAAGTGTTGGTTCAGGTGATGATTTTGATTCTTGAGTTGATGACTCGGGTGTAAGTGTTGGTTCAGGTGATGATTTTGATTCTTGAGTTGATGACTCTGGTGTAAGTGTTGGTTCAGGTGATGATTTTGATTCTTGAGTTGTTGATGACTCCGGTGTAAGTGTTGGTTCAGGTGATGATTTTGATTCTTGAGTTGATGACTCTGGTGTAAGTGTTGGTTCAGGTGATGATTTTGATTCTTGTGTTGTTGATGACTCCGGAGTAAGTGTTGGTTCAGGTGATGATTTTGATTCTTGAGTTGATGATGGCTCCGGTGTAAGTGTTGGTTCAGGTGGTGATTTTGATTCTTGAGTTGTTGATGGCTCCGGTGTAAGTGTTGGTTCAGGTGATGATTTTGATTCTTGTGTTGTTGATGGCTCCGGTGTAAGTGTTGGTTCAGGTGGTGATTTTGATTCTTGAGTTGTTGATGGCTCCGGTGTAAGTGTTGGTTCAGGTGATGATTTTGATTCTTGAGTTGTTGATGGCTCCGGTGTAAGTGTTGGTTCAGGTGATGATTTTGCTTCTTGAGTTGTTGATGGCTCCGGTGTAAGTGTTGGTTCAGGTGATGATTTCGATTCTGGAGTTGTTGATGGCTCCGGTGTAAGTGTTGGTTCAGGTGATGATTTTGATTCTGGAGTTGTTGATGGCTCCGGTGTAAGTGTTGGTTCAGGTGATGATTTTGATTCTTGAGTTGTTGATGGCTCTGCTGTCGGTGTCATTTCAGGCTTCTCTTCATCATGTCTTTGTCCTTTTCCTCCACCCTTACCACAATTGCATGGTGTGATTTGAGTGATTTTTTTAATAAGATCAGCACTGGGGAAGTCCATGCTTAAGACACCAAAGCACCCTCGGTTTAAGGAGCTTTTTTTGTGGTCCACCACAAATTCATCAAGCTGCTTGTTAATTTTTTTAGCCAAAGGTTTAGGTCTTTCAAGAGTTGATGCTTCTTTGCCAGTCAGCAGAATGTGATGTTCACAGAGGAGTGTCTTGATCTTCTGTATTTTGTCTTCAACATTTTCAAGTGTTTTATGATTAAGGAAAAATGATTGGTGGTTTATAACTCCAACACTGTATGTATTACTCTGGAGAAAAACAATCTTGCCCCTTGCCTGTTGCATGGTTGGTACTGACCAATCGGTCCATATTTTATTCTTGAATTTTTGAATTGCTTTTTCCATCAGTTTTATAACCTTGGTCTTATACAGTCCATGTAGTGTCACCTTCATCAGCACCGTCTCACTTTCATGGGCATTTAAGAAATTGAAAATGATCTTCAGGACTTCATCAAATTTAATGTATTTTGTAACAAGCCAGTGACTATTTCGCAGATACATGTGCTCTTGGGTTGGCAACCAAAGCCCAGCATGCATATCAAAAGACCGGATTCCCACATTAAGTTGCTTTTCCAATGTCCAAACTTGACATTGAATAAGAGGTCCTCCATACAATGATGAGCTGTCGTGAGTTCCAGGAATGGGGATAGCAGATATTGGAGTCTCATCAGCTATAGACTTCATCCAGTTCTGGTTATAATCTTTAGTATCTAGAGCTTCGTCATCATTGAAACCCGTCTCTGAACCTGAACAGGAGGTTACTCTGGTGGGGTGAAGACATGAATTTTCAACATCCCAAAAAAACTGTTCTCATAAATCTTTAACAACAAACATTAAAACAGGAAAAACAACTAGATATATAGCAAACCATACTGGGTGATGTGTCTGAAAAATGATGACACAAAACAATGACCAGTGTTAAGTTCTACTTACATAGACAGAAGCCAGAGGTAACGTTGAATCTCCATAAAGGTTTGTTGGTTAATCTTTAGTCCAGTGAGCTGAATCAGGATCTGTTCAGCTCTCTTTCCTAGATGTGTTTACATTTTCGTCTCAATTTTGTCAATTTGTAAAACATTTCATAAGCCTCCCAAAGCTTTCACCTGTGAGGATGACTGTGAAAAATGGGCAGATGTCTCCCTTGGACTGAGCTGGTGTGACCGTGAGTACAAAGATAAACTTTCATTTGCATGTTTCTACACTCTAATCTTGTATTTGGAACTGGAGGGAGAGCAGGAGAAAGAAAGACAAAGAAATGCAAGCATTGTAAAAGTGGTTCATATCATTAGGGTTGTAAAAGGTTTCTTTAGGAACAGTCATGGGGATACAGGAGTCAGTTCATCTGGCTATCCTTTGGCATGGCTCTTAAAGTCTAATGAGTGTACGTTGGACTATTTTATAGCTGAGCACAGTGACTTTCTAGAGGACGTGAAATGACGGTGCCCGCCCCCTCTTTCTGTCTGTCTCTCTGTCTGCTTTGTTGACTGCCTTCATCAGTAGTCTGTTTAATTAAGTTACAAAAGTGAAATATTTTATCTCGCAATTCAAAACAGCACCTGAGCTGCATGTGCACGAGGGACGTTATTAATGACGTAGTGATCAAAACAATCGATCAATCGTTACCAAATGTGATCGGCGAACGACTGTTTATATGGAGCGGACATCTCCGTCGTTTAATTGCAACTTGCTACACCACGTGATGCGAATTTTCCGAGGCAGTTACATTTTTTCGACTCATGCAAATTCGCGTCTACTCACGTTATTGCATTGACTTTGTATCGAATCTCGCCGCAGATTTGCGTCTAGTAACTGTGCGTTCACAGTTCACCACTGTGTACTTTTACATACTTTTTACACTGCAGTATTTGTACACAAGTGTGTATAGGTGACAATATAATATTACAATATAACTCTATATGACTTATTAGGAATTTACAGCCTAATTTTAATACACTTTAAAAAAAACAGGCCTCTGTGAGTGTATCAAAGATGAACAGCAGCATGTGTACAAATGTCACTTGATGTATTGTTTAATCTTTTTGGTCCTTTATGTTTACTGTGCATCTCTGTAATCACCATTTTGCTCCTTTCAAGACTCATTCCCAGTACATGCACTGTTGTTTTTAAGAATACATTTTAATATTAGGAGAAAGTAAGTACATGAATGACAAAATTACACATCTTTCTTATATATTTATTTCCATTTTCAGACCAAAATTCCAACCCACCTTTCCTTTCAAGAATATAAGAGGCTAACTTAATTTGCTTTGGGGATACATTTCTTGCTTGATCTACCCTCTATGACAATTGCGCCTTCTCCAGGGTGGTTCTAGCTTGTGCTCTATTTCAGGAGGGATGTTTGGAAGCACAGGGGGATGTAAATCAGGTACCTCTGGAAGCAAACTGGCTGGTGGATTTATCGGTGGTTGGTGTTCTGTTGTATGAGGTACTTCTACCGATGGGGAGTGTGGCCCAGGATTAATGGGTGGAAGCACAGAATAAAGGTCTGGTTTAGATGTTTGTTTAGATGTTGTCTCGGATTCTTGAGTTGTCGTTGACTCTGGTGTAAGTGTTGGTGAATTTGATTCTTGAGTTGTTGATGGCTCCGGTGTAAGTGTTGGTTCAGGTGATGATTTTGATTCTTGAGTTGTTGATGGCTCCGGTGTAAGTGTTGGTTCAGGTGATGATTTTGATTCTGAAGTTGTTGATGGCTCCGGTGTAAGTGTTGGTTCAGGTGATGATTTTGATTCTGAAGTTGTTGATGGCTCCGGTGTAAGTGTTGGTTCAGGTGATGATTTTGATTCTTGAGTTGTTGATGACTCCGGTGTAAGTGTTGGTTCAGGTGATGATTTTGATTCTGAAGTTGTTGATGACTCCGGTGTAAGTGTTGGTTCAGGTGATGATTTTGATTCTGAAGTTGTTGATGGCTCCGGTGTAAGTGTTGGTTCAGGTGATGATTTTGATTCTGAAGTTGTTGATGGCTCCGGTGTAAGTGTTGGTTCAGGTGATGATTTTGATTCTGAAGTTGTTGATGACTCCGGTGTAAGTGTTGGTTCAGGTGATGATTTTGATTCTGAAGTTGTTGATGGCTCCGGTGTAAGTGTTGGTTCAGGTGATGATTTTGATTCTTGAGTTGTTGATGACTCCGGTGTAAGTGTTGGTTCAGGTGATGATTTTGATTCTTGAGTTGTTGATGGCTCCGGTGTAAGTGTTGGTTCAGGTGATGATTTTGATTCTTGAGTTGTTGATGGCTCCGGTGTAAGTGTTGGTTCAGATGGTGATTTTGATTCTTGAGTTGTTGATGACTCCGGTGTAAGTGTTGGTTCAGGTGATGATTTCGATTCTTGAGTTGTTGATGGCTCCGGTGTAAGTGTTGGTTCAGGTGATGATTTTGATTCTTGAGTTGTAGTTGACTCTGGTGTAAGTGTTGGTTCAGGTGATGATTTTGATTCTTGAGTTGTTGATGGCTCCGGTGTAAGTGTTGGTTCAGGTGATGATTTTGATTCTTGAGTTGTTGATGGCTCCGGTGTAAGTGTTGGTTCAGGTGATGATTTTGATTCTGAAGTTGTTGATGACTCCGGTGTAAGTGTTGGTTCAGGTGATGATTTTGATTCTGAAGTTGTTGATGGCTCCGGTGTAAGTGTTGGTTCAGGTGATGATTTTGATTCTTGAGTTGTTGATGGCTCCGGTGTAAGTGTTGGTTCAGATGGTGATTTTGATTCTTGAGTTGTTGATGACTCCGGTGTAAGTGTTGGTTCAGGTGATGATTTCGATTCTTGAGTTGTTGATGGCTCCGGTGTAAGTGTTGGTTCAGGTGATGATTTTGATTCTTGAGTTGTAGTTGACTCTGGTGTAAGTGTTGGTTCAGGTGATGATTTTGATTCTTGAGTTGTTGATGGCTCCGGTGTAAGTGTTGGTTCAGGTGATGATTTTGATTCTTGAGTTGTTGATGGCTCCGGTGTAAGTGTTGGTTCAGGTGATGATTTCGATTCTTGAGTTGTTGATGGCTCCGGTGTAAGTGTTGGTTCAGGTGATGATTTCGATTCTTGAGTTGTTTTTGACTCCGGTGTAAGTGTTGGTTCAGGTGATGATTTTGATTCTTGAGTTGTTGATGGCTCCGGTGTAAGTGTTGGTTCAGGTGATGATTTTGATTCTGGAGTTGTTGATGGCTCCGGTGTAAGTGTTGGTTCAGGTGATGATTTTGATTCTTGAGTTGTTGATGGCTCCGGTGTAAGTGTTGGTTTAGGTGATGATTTTGATTCTTGAGTTGTTGATGGCTCTGCTGTTGGTGTCATTTCAGGCTTCTCTTCATCATGTCTTTGTCCTTTTCCTCCACCTTTACCACAATTGCATGGTGTGATTTGAGTGATTTTTTTAATAAGATCAGCACTGGGGAAGTCCATGCTTAAGACACCAAAGCACCCTCGGTTTAAGGAGCTTCTTTTGTGGTCCACCACAAATTCCTCAAGCTGCTTGTTAATTTTTTTAGCCAAAGGTTTAGGTCTTTCAAGAGTTGATGCTTCTTTGCCAGTCAGCAGAATGTGATGTTCACAGAGGAGTGTCTTGATCTTCTTTATTTTTTCTTCAACATTTTCAAGTGTTTTATAATTGAGGAAAAATGATTGGTGGTTTGCAGTTCCAACACTGTATGTATTACTCCGGAGAAAAACAATCTTGCCCCTTGCCTGTTGCATGGTCGGTACTGACCAATCGGTCCATATTTTATTCTTGAATTTTTTAATTGCTTCATCCATCAGTTTTATAGTCTTGGTCTTAAACATTCCATATAGTGTCACCTTCATCAGCACCGTCTCACTTTCATGGGCATTTAAGAAATTGAAAGTTATCTTCAGGACTTCATCAAAATTAAGCCAGTGCCAAAGCCCAGCATGCATATCAAAAGACCGGATTCCCACATTAAGTTGCTTTTCCAATGTCCAAACTTGACATTGAATAAGAGGTCCTCCATTCAATGATGAGCTGTCGTGAGTTCCAGGAATGGGAATAGCAGATATTGGAGTCTCATCAGCTATAGACTTCATCCAGTTCTGGTTATAATCTTTAGTGTCTAGAGCTTCGTCATCATTGAAACCCGTCTCTGAACCTGAACAGGAGGTTACTCTGGTGGGGGGAAGACATGATACTTGCTAATTTGAATATTCACTTTGAATTTTCAACATCCCAAAAAAATAGTTCTTATAAATCTTTAACAACAAACATTAAAACAGGAAAAACGACTAGATATACAGCAAATCATACTGGGTGATGTGTCTGAAAAATGATGACACAAAACAATGACCAGTGTTAAGTTCTACTTACATAGACAGAAGCCAGAGGTAACGTTGAATCTCCATAATAGGTTTGTTGGTTAATCTTTAGTCCAGTGAGCTAAATCAGGATCTGTTCAGCTCTCTTTCCTAGATGTGTTTACATTTTTGTCTCAATTTTGTCAATTTGTAAAACATTTCATAAGCCTCCCAAAGCTTTCACCTGTGAGGATGACTGTGAAAAATGGGTGGATGTCTCCCTCGGACTGAGCTGGTGTGATCGTGAGTACAAAGATAAACTTTCATTTGCATGTTTCTACACTCTAATCTTGTATTTGGAACTGGAGGGAGAGCAGGAGAAAGAAAGAGACAAAGAAATGCAAGCATTGTAAAAGTGGTTCATATCATTATGGTTGTAAAAGGTTGCTTTAGGAACAGTCATGGGGATACAGGAGTCAGTTCATCTGGCTATTCTTTGCATACACTGCATTGAGAACGGATCTTTGACCCACCTTTAATTGTTATAATGTAAGATATTTGAGGATAGGCAATGATATTGTAACTCACAATAACTGTGCAGAAATTGTAAGTCGACTTTGTAAATATGCTTATTCACTCTGAAGTTTGACACCATTCTCATGTATGTACAGTAAATAGAAGTTACAATCAGCAGCAATTTAGCTTAGCTTAGCATTAATACTGGAAACAGGCTGGCATGGCTCTTAAAGTCTAAAGGGTGTACGCTGTAGGGATAGACCAATTATCGCCCGGGCGATTATCGGCGCAGATATGTGGCATTTTGACGCATATCGGCATCTGCCTTTTTTTTAAATTTTATTTATTTATTTATTTATTTATTTATTTATTTATTTTTTATCCGACGGTGCTCACACACACGGCAGAGAGGAGAAAAAGTTCATTTCTTTGCAAATTTTATTTAACTTTGTTTTATTTACTTTATAAAACTTCAGGAAGTTATTTATTTATTTATTTATTTAAATTTTCAGTTAACTTTATAAGAGATGCTGCTGACCCTGGGAACTCCCTGCGCTTTTTGTTTGTTTGTTTAATAGACATATGCTTAAAGGCATTTAAACAAAGTTAAGTGTTGGAGTTTGTATTATTCAAAATTTTGACGCCAATATTTTCACTTTTACTGCAAATGAATATCGGCTCCAAATATCGGTTATCGGCCTCCTTGACTTCTAATAATCTGTATCGGTATCGGCCCTGAAAAAACCATATCGGTCTATCTCTAGTACGTTGGACTATTTTATAGCTGAGCACAGTGACTTTCTAGAGGACGTGTAATGACGGTGCTGTTGAAGACTCCACTCTATGCAAAACTTACTGGCTGTAACTTCATTTCTACTGTACGTGTATCAAAGTGTCCTTGATCCTCTCCTCTTACTCTCAGTAAAACACTGAATGAAAATGTATCAAATTTTTACTTCAATTCAACAGCAAACAAGGATATTTTACAAAACATTAATGTGAGCTGCCAACACTGTCCACAGTAATGTCCTTCCTGTAGAAGAACTGGACTGGCGTGCACAGAATCTTGACCTCAACTCCGCTGAACACCTTTGGGATGAACTGGATCAAGCCTGACCTTTATCTGCCAAAATCACTTCCAACCCCACTAATGCTGGAACAAATCCCTGCAGCTTGTGTGGGGGATATTAAAGCAGCAAGTTAAAACCCTGCAGTTTTGAAATTAGATGTTTAACAATCAAATATGAGTGAAATGTTTTGGCCACATTAAATACAATTTAAATGTAATTATCTGATTTCTTAAGCCACATTTCTTGTGGGCACCATCATGCAAGTTATTGTCAGCCTGCCTATAGCACACACTCTTGTGACACAGTAGTTTTTGGTTGTCTTTCACCAGAAGTTTAATATACACACAAGCTGTAGCTGATGTCCTTCTGTGGTTGGGTGTACTGTGCTGACACGTCTTTCTACCCTGGCCAATAAGCTCGTGTGCGGCATTGGCTGATCCTCTTCCTGGCCACCTGTTGCATCTTAGTGCTACAGGTTATCTGCAGAAGCGGGATCAGATAAGACTTTAACATGGCCAATTTGTTACCGGTGGCAATTCACAACAGGAACAATTAGATCATGGCTTTGAAATGACAAGAGTGCTTTTGATCTGCAAGGGCTTAGTTGTGCGTAAAGTTTACTTCTGCACCAGCTTTTGCCTACAGGAATTACTCCCTTTTTTGTTTTTACAAGATGTCTGTGAGAACTCTCCCTCTGGTTTTCATTAATCTTGGTGGAGAAATGCTTTACATACTGGACCAACGGCTGCGAGCTCACAACACATCTGAGGACAATTCAGAGAAAGGTAGTGCTAAGTAGACTGACAGGCCCGGTAGGTGTGTACGTGTGTACGTGCTGTGGCTGTCAGATGTCAGCTTATGAACTCAATGTGCATTATATTTGTCATGTGCAACACCCAGAATGAGTCTTAATTTTTCTTTTCTTTCTTTGAAAACCCTACTTGGATGCAGGAGTGTGGTCAGATTACGACAGAAAAAGAGGTATGAAATACTTCAGCATATGAATGTACAACTCTTCTTTCTATTATAGTATCTTTTATTAGCTGTAACACTAACAACTAGATACTGTGGTCCATTGTAAGATGCCTAGTTGTTTCTAGAACATTCTGCCCTAATCAGCTCCAACAGTACATTTAGTTAAAGCTAATTAGAATCTAACTTTTTTGCAACTGTTTAAACATTAAAAACATCATTCAATATTAATCTACACAAAAATACAGTTAAAGTTCATAGAAGGAGAGATTACTAGCTAGCAAGCAAGAAAACTACCTATATCACGTGTTGCAATGGAGATAGCCATTGGTAGCTTAAGCTAAACTAAATTTGGTTCCTCATTTTACTTTCATTGTAATACTATATGAATTTTACAAGTGGCAACCCAGTAGTAATAGAGAAAGAAGCGAGCTAAATTCTTGCTAACGTTAACTAGCTTAGCAGAGTAGCTGTAAGTGCTATCCAGCTTTTGACTCAATCAGAAGTCATGTAATTTGAGATAAAGCTACTCCATTTGAATCACACATTTAAATGTATTAAAAAGCGGATTAGTTTTATTTCACTGAAATAATAATACTTAACAAACACTAGCAAGATATAGATACATTAAAGCCCTCGAATGGAGCGGATATTAAAAACTACCCAAGAAAGCTACTGTAGCATATTTTGTTTTAAGCATATAAGTATTTTTCCCTGATGGTTGCCCATGGGCATCGTCTGCATTTTCCAGTCTTATGAAGGCTCTTTATCAGCTGTAAAGACATAACATACAGGCAATACAACCTATATTAAAACATTTTCCTTATCGGGCTGAAAATCAGTATTGTAGAGTTTTTCGGTTGCAAATTCTCAGGAGAATTAACCACCTTTCTGTTTTCATTTTTTCCTAGTAATGAATGACATCGTTGGGACCATGTTCAATAAAGCATTCATGGATGAACTTCTCAAACCCCAGCAGCTGTATTCTCACAGGACACTGAAAACCGTGCTAACTCGTTTAGCACACGCCTCAATCATGCGGCTGAACCCGGCTAGCATGGACAGGGTATGTACAAGATGGTAGAAAGCAAAGGTTGTGTTACGTTTCCCCAGGAACAGAACCTGAAGGACAGGGGTCGTGGTATGGGAAACTAACAAAACACGGAACGTATGGTTTCTGAAAGATGGCGGTGGGAATAAATCTCCCCACAGCCACCCACTGATCCTTTCAAAAGGATAGACGAATTAAAAGCTTGGAAGGAGTAGTGGGAGTCACTGGACAGGGGGAAACAAAATGAATAGGGACAGAAGCTGGCCAAAATAATAATGCTTCATTTAAACCTTCACTCAGAACAGAAAACACAGAAAGCCAACTGATGGTGTTGACCATCTGGAAACAAAAACCAAACTGAACAGAGAAACCCCTACCTCCTGATATAACCTCTCAGCCAGGCTGATTGCCACCAGCTGAGGGAGAACATCACAGGTGCAACCAATAGCTCCTAATCTGCAAGGAAGCCTGTGTCTGATTTTGGATCTCTGTCCATAACAGTTGTTACTCTACTAAGACCAAGTTCTTTTTAATACTGGCCTCAAAAATACATAAAAGTGTGTGGACACGTAGCCTGAGGCCTGTCCATGATCTTAGTTTGTTTTGTTTGAGGATTAAGGACAAATCTTGAGGTTTTAAATAGAAATGTTCTGATAGTATTTTTCCTTCTTGTTACAGATAAAACATTTATACATAATAAAACATTTTTTTACAGCTGTAAACTTTTTAGTTTGGATGTGATAAGATTGCTATCATTTTTTTATGGCCTGGCTTATTACAATGAAGGAATCCTAGCATTAACTCAAGCTTAGCTAACGTTGATGCTAGCTCAGCTGTCTTGTGTCACCAAAGAACATCTTTGTTTATCTTTATTTTGTGTTTTTACTGGTTTTTATTGACTTAAAGGTATAATAAGTAGGATTTTTCCCTGCATTTTGTAAACAACACATTCAAACTGCGCCCCTCCTCCTGGGCTCTTCGTCAGCAGAAGCTCACTCTCACTCTCTCCTGCGAGAACATGCCCACCCCACTGAGCTAACAGCGACAGCATCACGGTTACCTTACACCCAGTTACCGTTGCGATAGCATGCTAAGTGGCAGTTACCTTTGCACGAGCATGCTAATCGCCGGTTACCTTTGCACTAGCATGCTAACCGCCGATTACCGCTTCGCTAGCATGTTAACCACCAGTTAGCTTGTCCTACTCGGTTTGAGGCACCTACCTGTCCAACAGAAAGACGGCCAACTCTGCATCGCTCTTTTGCCATGGTCGCCGGTCTGAATGGGGCCCAGTTGCTAATTTGAACCACTCCCACACTCACCTGTACGCTGTGATTAGCTCAGGCACAGCAAAACAACAGAATAGATGCAGAGGGAAGGGTCTCACAAGGGTCTGCACACACTCACCAACACACATGTATAGAGGCCCATGTTGATTTATATCATATTTGTAAAAGTCTATATTTTATTTTTCTGGGAATACCTTTAAGTTAGCCTTAAAATGAGTGGAAAAACACTGATTACTGACATTTTGCTACCTTTGACTATTGTTACACTCTAGTCTACGCTTTTACCAAACTGGAGTTGGTGCTAGCGCTACGGTGCTATGGGCACATTATAATTTGCCTGGAATCAGTTTTTGCAACTCTAAATCAGTAGTTTGTGGTGGTAGCCATAAAATATAAGATTGGTGTGTAGGCTACTGTTACGGTACGGGCTGGATAAGGTAATATCCTAGCATAGCATTGACCTACCTACTTGCTAATACAGCATTCAGTCATTTTGTATATTCTTTTCTTTTTTCCTCCTGTAGCTGTACGAGCTGATGATCATGGCAATCAAATATCAAGTCTTCCTCTGTCCGCGGCCAAAAGACTTGCTGCTCATCTCTTACAATCACATAGATGCCATCAGGGAACTGGTAAAGGAAACTCCTGTGGCCCTGAACCAGGTGGATGAGACGCATAGGAAAATCATTGAGGTACATTAAGAGCCAGCGGTGAACAGTACAGCTGTGACACATGTTTTTCCAGGGTAGTAAAAATGTTCTGTACAGTAAGTTACTCCATACTGTCCAGATTCCAGCTGTCAGTTTTTATCGCCTGTATATTTTGCTTACATCCTGTGTGACCAGTTTTTGTTCTTCCCGCTGTAGGTTTACTCATCTTTATCAGAAGGTGAATTCCAGCTTCTCCGACAAACACTGCTCATATTTTTTCAAGACAGCCATGTTCGTGTGAGTCCTTTACCTTTTTTTTTTTATCCCTCGTAACATATGAGATAACATATATGTGTTTTAAGATTATTTATTCTCTCATTTTAGGTGTCACTTTTCATGAAAAATAAAGTCCAGAATCCAAATGGTCGTTTTGCCCTGTCGACATCAGGCCCGGTGCCTCATGGGATAGAGGTTCCAGGGCTTATTAGGTAGGCCGCTAACAAGCAAGGGCATGTCTTGTAATGTTATCTGATAGTTACAAATCATTTGAACCATCACATTTTGCACAAGCTAGATTGCTGTCAGATAAATAACATGATCTGAAGTCTTTCCAGCTTTCTTCTTGTTATTGCTAGCTCCTATTCGGTTAGTATTCAACGACTACAGACTGAACCTTTGTGACAAATATTGGACAGACTGACATGATATTTGAAATAAATAAAGACTATTGCTGACATTTTCAATCCCCCGACTTTCCATTAAGTACCACCAAGAGGTCAATAAACATATGAAATATCTCCACATCTACATGATACACTGGATAACAGACATCTTCTGCCACCTTTATCATCCAAACGTATGCCCTCCCATCAGCCTGAGCTGTTCTTTGTTTGGTGGCAATTGCCACATGTTAGCATGCTAACACAGTATCCAAGATGGTGAACATTATATCAACTAAACATCAGCTTAACATTGTGAGCCTGTTAGCATGCTAACTCTAGCGTTAAGCTAAAAGCGCCCGTCTGGCTGTAGATTTGGTTACTATAACATTACATTTAAAAAAAGAGAAACCTATTGCGTTGAAAAAATGGACAGAAAGTTCTAAAAATTTTTCAGATAAAATAGTTCCTTTTTGATAGTTTCTGTACACTAGCTAACCAAGGCTAGCTAAGAAAGCTCAATGTGCTTCTACAGTTAAGACTGGCCTTTCAAAATAAAATTACATTCCGATTACTCTTTTTTTCATTTTTAGCTAAAAAATAAGTTTATGAGCAACTAGCCTACAATTTCTTTGATTGGAATACTCATAAAAAAATTCAGTCAAGGTAACTGGACAGAACTGAAAGTTGTTGGTTTTTTTTACAGTTAAATGTAGGCTAAATCTATGTGACCTTTAAACACCTACCGCGTTATTTTTAGCCTGCTCACACAGAATCACGTACACACAGCCAATATAACACTTGAACTCTAATAGTTGCTGCTTATTGATATCCAGCACAACTGAACGCTTCTCTGACGAGCTAACATGACCTCATTTGAACATTTTTTTGATGTAAATTGTAGTTAAATATTCCAGAGTGTCATCATCTGCTTCCTGCTTCCACAGAAGGTTCGACAGTAAAGGGAAAGAAGTGAGCCGCAGTGAGTTCTCCACAGGAGGAAGTTACAGCAGCCCCGTCAGAGAGGGATCGTTTGAGCTGCATGGAGACAGAGTGCTCAGACTGGGCTTGAACATGTATGTATGAACTGTGTGTAACCACACCACATATACTATAGCTTGTACGGACAACAAAAGTATGTACGCCTTTGTTTATTGTGTTTCATGAATTAAAGGTACACTGTGAACCATCCAGAGGAGACACACACATCTAAGGCTTCCTCCAGCAAGGTATACTTCTGTTAATTCTGTAAACTGTGAATTGCATTCAACTCCATCACATCCTTTTCACTCTCCACATATTTTTGAAACCTATTTCATAGCGTGCTTCCATAGCTAATTTGCAATTTATAAAATCATAAATATCAAATTCCGGGCCACTATCTGTGTCAAATGATGCTGAAATGAAATGAAAATGAAACGATGCTGGTGCCAGAACAATAACAGATTTTGCAGCTGCACAGAGCTGCACCACAAACCACAGAAAACATAGCACACAATTGCAGTGCTTTTGTCACTATATATCTAAATCAGACTTTGCAAATAGCCTAAAACAGCATCCCATCAAGTGTCTTCCAGATTCCTAAGGTTCCAGGTTTACAGGTATGGATGTTTTTACTGGACTGACTCAGTGAGCACAAACCTCAGGGCACAAATACTTAACTGGCCCTACATCCAGGAAAAATGTTTGATGTATGTGACAAACACTTCTCATTGGACAGCCACAAGGTTTAGTCAACACAGAGAATGTCTTGATTGATGTTTGTTTGTTTTCTCTCCATAATACAGCTGCACACTTTTAACCACAGTTAACCTACAATAAACATAATTATGGGAAAATAGCTCTGCATTAAGACAATATAATCTGCATCACATTCTCCCATTGATGGTTGCCAAATATTTTGTATATGCAGTAATCAAACGTATCTACGGAGAGGAGCGGCCCCGTAATCATCCCTGTGAAAGATTGACAGCTTCTCTTCATCTCCAGCATCAACAATATATTGAAGTGTTTAACCGACAGCATAAACTGAAGCTTAAAGCTCCTGTGAGGAACTTTAGGTTTGTGTTGATTTTGGCGCCCCCTGTGGACAAAGCTGTACCTCTTATCTCTTTGCTGATTTTGTCCTGTACATGCTTAAGTGGTGGTTTTTAACAGAAAATCTCATCCTGCTTTCTTTAACAGTCACATGTATCACTCACTTTAAATTTCTGCCCTGGAAAATGTAAACAAAGGCAGCATGCAGTTAATCACTTCGTCTGACACCTACCCCCCCCCGCCAGCAGTTTCAGGCATTAAAAATAACTATATAGAAATAATCAATTTTGTCGCTGATGGTCTGGTTTGCTTTTGTAGCTCATATAGAGTCATCAGAATTAATTTCAGTCAGTTTCGTAACCAGTGAAAAACTCCTCACAGGAGCTTTAACCTGCAGAAAACTGCAGAAAAAGAAGAGGGTTTGTCTGTGCCCGGGGGGCGGCTGTTTCATAATCCCTCCCTGCTTACTGGCACTACTTTATGCAAAGGAGCCCTCATTAAAGGGTAAATGGCTTTAGTAATGTTGAGCTTTAATCTAAAGCGCTTCACAATTTGCCTGTCATTCAAAAGTTCACACACACACACACACACACACACACACACACACTAAAAATAAGACAAATGTCTCTGAAAAAGTCTCTAAAATCCGTACCTGAATATAAGTTCAATGCAGAGGTAGAAAATAAATAAGAGCATTTAATAGACTTTATTATTTCACTCTTGCTGCGCCAACATTTGTGTGACACTTATAGTTACTTTTCAAATTTATATTTTACATACAGACGATACTGTATATTGCGTTTTTATAAATGATGCATTGTTAGAGATTAAACTACAGTCGGGTTAAAAGTAGCTCCCTTTCAGCCCCCTATACAACATAAAGGTTCTGCTTACATATTATTTTATCTTTAATAATAATAAAGTTGTATAATATTTCATAATGTAGCAGGCAAATAGATACGATAAGATAGAACTTTTTTAATGCTGAAGGAAATTATAGTGTCAGACAGCTACAAAGATACAGTACAAAATTAAAGAAATACAAAAAACAACTCAGATATAAGTGAATACAAAGTGTATGGGTCAATGCAAAAGAGACAGTGCCTAATAGAATAACAATATTATAGTTGTAATATTGTTAAAATGTGCTTAAGAACTACCTTAATTTTTCATTACTGTAAGAGCACTGTGCTGATAATCTTGTGTACTTTTTTAACTAAATAAAATATTTAACGCAAAACTTTTAATTGAGTATTTTTGAAAAGTACATCACGACTTTCACTAAAGTAAAGGATCTGGATACCTTTTCCATCATTGCACAATTCTGTCTTTTATGTCACACGTGTACTTTAAGTGTCAGACCGTCTTTCTAAACATGTCAAACCTTCCGGTGCACCTCCGTCCTGCTGCAGGCAGACGAGGCCCCCAACCTGCTGGCCAAAGAGGAGCTGAACCAGCTGGCTCGTCTGATGGGCAGCATGAAGGCCGAGAACACGCCCAAAGCTGTCTTTCGGATCAACCTGTTTACTACGGACGAAGAGGAGGAGGAGGAGGCGTGAGTGCTCCTCTTTTCTTGTCTTTACTTGTTCGTTGTGATTGATCAACTAACAAAAATAATATGACTCTGGTTAACAGGAGGACATCAGGTGGAGCTGAGGAGCCCTTGTTTGGAGTGATAAACATTCAAGCCATGCAGGTGCAGTAGGGTAGCCAACAAGCATTTATTTATAATATATTGTCATTAAACAGCTTCTCAACCAGAAAGAGGACTTTCACAGCATGTCGCTCACCAGTCGCTGAATCATCTTGCCTTACACATCATAGAAATCAAATTAAATGTGATATTTATGGCTATCGTCCAACTTGTTCTTAATAGATTCTAGATGATCCAGTTTAGCCAGCCTCTTTAGAGAAACCACATCACCTGTTCATTGACTATGACTATACGAAGAGTTGACATGTTTCTGGTTTTGCTTGATTCAGGACGAGCAGGCTGCGACCAAGCTTGCATGTATCGCCGTACAGTTTGCAGACGGCGAAGAGCAGCCTGAAAATCCCAGCAGCAGCAACAAAGGAGACGACCTGCTGGCCATGATGGATGACCTCTGACCCTGTTATGTAGTTTCAGTGAGACGGTCGTAACCATTTATGTTTGCAACTTCACTGCCTCACTCTGGACTAGTCTTTATCTGAAGGAAAATCCCATCATCTGTCACTGTGATTGTTCAACCTGTTCAAACTTGTTTATTTAATTTTAAAGTAGAGAAAGATAAATATCCTGTGACTGACACAAGACAACAAAGTTTTAATTGTATTTAACTTTAAATTTCTAGCATGTATAAACTCAAACTTGTGAGAACTTCTATATTTGATAAAAAGTTTAAAAGGTATATTTTAAAAAGTTTCAATATAATCATTTTATGTTTTCAATAAAGTATATATTCATATTATTTTGTTTGTGTTCTCTTTTTTACGTGTTGTGAGACTAAATTAGTTGTTCTGATGCAATACTCTTAATAGAAACGATAATAATAATATAATAATATAATGATAATTTTTCTATAATTTATTCATGTTTTTGGACGGTTAGAATTTTCTCAATTTAATTACTTAACTGATCTGGTTATTAGAGCAAGTATGGTGCACACATGCAAAATAAATACTGTGTAAATATATAAGATTATATTAAACCGTTTAAAGTGAATTTGATTATTTAATTCATAGGTTATTAATCAATCATAGTTATGTTTCAAATGTTTGATAACCTTTTTGTTATTATGGTTTGACACTTGTGAAAGATTTTTGTTAGATGATTAAAACTAATTTTTACAGCTTAATATAATTGCAATAATATATTATCATACTTAGAATCTTTTCATGGATCAGTAAACATTGATGTAGATATGAATAAAGCACGATTTACTGTATATTGATTTGTTTTCTGAGGAAGCCCACAGAGGGCGCTGTTGTTCCGTGTTGACGCTAATCTTCTTCGACGCAAACTCAAACGTCATCACGTTGCACTTCCTGATTCTGGCTTCTTGCGGGAAATCCAACTTGTGTGACTTATTTGAACGGTTTATATCAACAGACAAAGATTGTGACGTGTGCAGGTAAAAGCGACACATAGCAAATGTTCTAGTAACTGTCTCATTTGTGCTCTCTAGAGGCTCTGTCGTACTTTGATGTTCGCTGCTAAAGCTAACAGTAGAGCTAACTAGCTAACTCAACCTCTGCCAGTGTCTCAGACTAAAAGTGGTGTTTTTTTATCAGGTGAATATGCGTGAATGAAATTAACGGCCTCCCTTTGTTACGTTAATGTCATACTGTGCGTATACCTATGCATTTTGTCACACCAACTTGCCTTTCTTAATTAAAAAAGATAAACTTTTGTTAGACTACAGGGTCCCCTAGTAATTGTGCATCTATGAGATGCTGACTGACTCTAATTAGATACTTTTGGTGTGCTTTAGCATGTGGCTGTATGTGTAAAAAGACAGCGCTATCATTAATAACAATATGATTGAGCTGTATATTATGTTGCTGCTTCAAGTGCCCCATTGGAGAGATAAAGTGTGTGGTAATTTTCTACAGTAACCTAATCTATTCCCTGGTCTCTACCTATAACAATTTTAAATTAATTAAGATTTAGTATTTCCCAGCTTGTCGTTTGTTACAGAGCTGCAACACTAAATTAATTAGTCCAGAAACTATATAGCTAATCAAGTAATTGTTAAGGTAATTTTGAAGGCAAAAGTTTCCACCTTCGTAAATGTTGCCTTTCTTGTCATATATTAAAGTAATTATAAAGACTGTGTTTTGGACTGTTGGCTGCAGCCCCAGTTTCTCTTCCTCTCAGGCTCACTGTAAAGACTACTTGACCTGAATCAGTGGAACCAGTTTTCAGTCCAGCTTGGTAAAGAGGCTCTGCTGTTCAGAGTGTCAGCAATATTACTTATGAACAGTTTTCAGTCGTACTGTGGACCAACATCTATAAAACACATTACACTGTGAATAAAAATCCACAGTATAAATAATCCCCGCTTTTAATCCTTTGCATGTATCACTGACCACCTTTCCTCTTCATCAGTGCTCATGGAGTCAGAGGGGACTGGATTCCCGCCGTCTGGCTCGGGGCCAACTGAAGTCTTCAACTCCATCCGGGAGCGCACAATCGCAGAGAACAGCATGGTGGTGCTGCTGCAGGGCCTGCAGGGAGAAGTGACCACGGTGGACCTGAGGAACGAGAGCTCGGCGCGGGGCCGCGTGGTCAACGTGGACGCCTTTATGAACATCCGTCTGAATGATGTGGTGTACCGGGACGGACGGGGTCAAGTCACACAGCTGCAGGACCTGTTTATCACTGGCAGGAACGTCCGCTACGTTCACATCCCAGACCACATGGACATAATGAAGACCATCGAGAGCCAGCTGGCCAAGATCCACAGAGTCCGCAACTTTGCCAGTCACGGAGGAGGCAGAAAAGAATACAAGAAGAACACAAAATAACAGTTTTGTTTTTAAAGAAGAATGGAAAACTCTGCCGGGTTCTGCTTGAGCAACGTTCAGTCCTGTCCAAACCTTCCTGGTTGCACAAAATTGTGAAATGCTGGACACTTTCACTTCTGCAGGCCTCTAAAAATACTTCAAGTGAACATGTGGAAACATTCTGCGTTTGTAACTGCCCATTATTTATGTTAAAACTTGTGATAGTCTGAGATGAGGGGTCCAAAGTTGTCATTAGATATAAAATGATGGGTCAATTCATGATTTTGTTGATTAACAGAAAAAAAAACTTTTCTTTTTCTTCCAGTGTTTTTGGAAAACTCTGATAAAGTGTGTGTTACAGGTAAAACCTGAGAAATGTAACAAATAGACTAAGCTTTAGATTTCACTGTTGTACCCGATTTGCCTGTCAAAATTCTAATTTGGGTACGGCCCCTGTAAACATTACTTTGTTAGTTAACTATGATAAAAAAGAAACGATTTAATGTTGACAATGCAGCCAGCATCAACACTGATACCAATATATCGAGGCTCTAGTAATGAGTGTCTGGACAAGCTAATGAGTTGAACACTGTGTTCGTGTTTTGGTTATTGGGTTTCAGGTTTGAAATTGACACGAGGTAGTCTTAATCAATTTTCTTTTAAAGGAATAAGAGCGTTTTTTTTTTTAAATGTGTTCAACAATTGTGAATAAAGATACCTAAAGTTAACCACTTCACCAAAGATTGTCTCTCTATCTGCCATAGACTGTTTACAAGGAGTGGACGTAACTGGTCGCCATCTTTTTTTTTTTTTACAGCCAGAAATAACTGTATTTGTACTTGTCAATCAAAAGTAGGGACACACCCTAAAGCAGCGCCTTCTTTATCGCTATCTTACTCTAAATGGGACGTTTCATTGATGTAATAAATGAGAAGTAGGGTCATCTTCTCATTATCTCTGCTTCTGTACAACTTAAAGGGCCAGTTCACCAAATTTCAACCTCAGTCCTATCTTACTTTTATGGGGAGCTAATGTCATTATGGTGGAAAGAAATTGCAATTTGACTCTGTGCCTTTAGAGGACGCTGTCTGCTTCTCCAATGGGCCCTGAAAAACCTCCGTCAGACTGCGTAAAACACGTCCAGGGAGCTCGCTAAGCTACACTTCCTCAATCTAGGACGCCGTCTCCGATGTCATGTCTCGTTCAAAATCGTCAGGTTTGAAATGTAGACCTGAAGATTTTTTAGACGATCCACCGGTATCTTGTCATATTTCGGATTCGGTACCGCTCTGAGCCTGACTGGAAACGGTAGTAATTCACTCCAGTGTTTCTCGCTGGGCCGTTCCTTTCAGAGGGAGGGGCGCAATGCACGCTGGGTGTTGTAGGAATGTAGAATGGGCAAAACCGGCGAGCTGTTTGTACAACTTTCTCCACAGCTATGCCGCCAATTTCAAATATTGCTTCTATCGATTACAGAGAACACCAGCTTTGACTGACAGGCTTTTTCCAGGGGAGAATTGCTCCTTTAAATTTTGTTTTGCAACAAGTGGAGGTGCCCCCTGTTGGCCGTTAGACAGAATGCAGGTTTAATGCACTTCTGCATCGGCTTGACTTTTAAAAACCAAGAGGCTACTTTCATTTCTTCTTAGGTGTAGCTCAGCTTGTCAGCTGAGTAATCGTGTCATGCACCAACAAGCCCATCTGTCTGTGAAACCAGCTTCAGAGTTAATAACTGCCCATACGCAGGAAAACATTACTCATGGTCAGTGCCAGTCTGGTGGAGGGAAAAACAACCCAGCATGTTTCCACAGCCTCCGCCTCACAAACATCTCTGCTGCATGCATCAGTGAGCCGTCACTCTGCACTGTGACATCCAGCCAGGCAGGATGGGACTCTGCTGCAGCCAATCAAAACCAGCCGAGCGGGTGAAAGGAAGAGAGTGTTTCGCTTGGACACAGCCGATACACAAATACGATTGGGAATTTGAGGAATTTGCAGAGGGGTATGTTATTCCTGCGGAGTGTCAGGAAGAGGACTGGCCTGACATAACACAGGCGAGGCAGATAAACCCAGCAGCACAGAACCATATCATCATTTAAACTGAGTGGATTAAATTAAGAGCAGCATGCACTCAGGAATGTCCCTCAGCGGTTAGATCATTGTTTTGGTTGTGGCCTCGGTGTGTTTTTAGGGACGTATTTTTCTCTTGACTGCTTTAAAACCGACCTGGAGAGCGTCTGAATGGCAGCAGCCACATAATGACTGCTTACTGCTCTGCAAAAAACACGACACAGCGCCACATCAACACTCACTCCACTCAGAATAGCACTTTACAGAGGCTCGACCGCAAAAACAATCCTATAACAATACATGACACAGCCTGGTTCAGTGTCACAGACTCCACCAAGAAGTACTTATAGTAAAAGTACTTCATACACACAAAAGTCCCCTTTTTGTTTTCTTACTTAAGTAAAAGTACGATAAGAGAAATGTAGTCCCTGATGGCCCCCTGATGAAAGCCTTTGCATTTGCAGTATCACAGACTGGGTGTCTGTGGCGACTTTTGCATAAAAAATCACAAGCGGCGCCCAGTTAGTGACGCGTTTTCCGTCAGCCAGCAGTGGTTGGTCTGCCAGAGAGGGTAGGCGGAGCTAAGCAGCTGCTTTTCAGCTCTCTGCAAGTGTTGCGAGTAAACAGTAATCTACTATGGCTGAACAAACAAAGAAAAGATGGATGACTACAGATACAACTTCAACAATAAGTGAAAATCCAAAGAAAAAGAAACAAACTCGACGCTCAGATGAAGGCAAACAGTCTGAAAAGGAAAACGACCGTCAGCGAGGAAAATCAAGAGTTACAACCTGAGCCAACCGTGGACGTCACACATGCAACACTGTCTGGATATCTGGGAAGTGTGCTCCCAAAATCATTGTTCATCACTAAAGAGAACAAAACTGAGATCTTCGAGATTGCCACTTTAAATACATCACATGGTTATAAACCAGTGGTTCCTTAACTATTCAGACAAATAAAGCATCATCTAGTTTGCACCTTGTGTCACACATGTAAGATAACACGAGACGCTTCTTTCCACCAAAGAGACGATTCCCCTCCAAACTTCTGTAGATGTTTTCATTTAATTGATTCTTTTCTCTCTCAAAGAAAAATCTTCCTTTTACAAAAAAATCAAGATTACAGAAAAGTTACAAGTTTCTTTGTCAGACCTTTGACCTTTCTTCGTTCCTCTCACATGAATCATCTAACGACTCTCAGATTTGCCCTGTGACAGCTAGTAAGGCCTGGCCCCTCGGCTGGGATCATCTGGGCTCAACTACCAAACTGGATATAACAGTAAAGGAAAACTTAGATGATATCCACTTAAAAAAGTATATTCAAAAGTGATGAAATGGAAAGACTCAATGGAAAATTAATGACAGTACAGGAGTAAATGTACTTAATTACTCTCCACCAAACAGCAGCACCTGCTTCTTTTCTCTGCACACCGCTCCACTGTTAATAAACTCTGTTAACTCTGTTCCCTCCCTCGACGCTGAGATTAAAATACAAAGAGCTCAATTAATCCACGAGCCCGCGAGCAGCCCTGCGGCCCTGTGCCCATGGCAGCCGACGAGCTATTTCCTGTTCCACCCTCTTGGCTTAACAGTGAACAGACCTCACTGTGGTGCGTTTGTGGCCGGCAGAGGAGAGATCACCTCCCTCTGGTGAGCAGTGAGGCTCAAACCTGCTCAGAGGCAGATGAACTCCAGGAAAAAGGGTATTTTTTTATTAAAGTTAGGACTCTAGTGTTGTTTTTGAGGCTCTTATTTTGAAGTCAGACGCCTGTTAGTTTCTGTTATCTCTCAGGAACAGGAAACACCTCCTACTCTACATGAGTCTGGACCGTTAGAGGCTGGTCCTCCTCCTCCAGAAGATGACAGCGAGTGGATCATAGAGGAGGCTGCTCCCAGTCCAGCAGCTACATCAGCTCCTTTGTCACTGAGAGACCAACAACATCCCTGCTTCTGCAGACAAAATGATGGGATTATGAAGCGTTGGCTGACTCACCAGGCCCAGATTTGGATCTAAACTTTCAGGGGAAACTTTTTGCAGCTCTCATCCAGGACCAAGGTGAGTGATGGTCTTCCTTAAAGATGAACCATTTATCTTTAGATCTCTTTATTCAAACATGTTTAGTTTTCACTTATATGGCACATTAAATGGGTTCTCTGTCTGAAAGTCTGTCTGTCAGACCTCTAAACAACTCTTATCTTTACATTTTTACAGCAATCTTCCCAAATACACTGCAGTTGCTCTGCTGACAGGCTATAAACAAGGCAACAAAGTAGTTTATTAGTAGCCCTGCACCATGTTTTAACCACTGACCATAAAACTCTTTATAGGTGCAAGTAGCTGCAACATGCTTCAAATCAACAACACATTTGATACAAATTCAAAGAGAAAACAGTTTGTTTCTCTCACTTTATTAATATTTTTGAGCTCTCTGTTGGAAGTATTTTGACAGCAACCCTCCACCTGAGAGACTGTAAACATGTAGTGGAAGCAGGGCTGCCTACTGTCAAATAACAAGTGTTATTTTCAACGGTTTCAGGTTTCATCTTTTGACTTAAATGGGATTATCTAAGCAGGAAGTGTGGGAGGGTTGAACGGGAGTGCATTTTACGGGGTTACATAAACAGCTACAGCTGCCGGGCTTTGCATGTGTTTAGTTAAAGTCGACGAGTTATTGGACTTGTCTGGAAATGTTGGGTGTTAAATCTGTCTGCCCCGAGTCTGCGGCAGCATAAAACGGACATTTGCCTCCCATTGGTATTTTTGTTGCGCCTCCAGCTCGGACAAACTTCACCACAAACTGCCTGTCGTGAAGTCATGAGAAGCTCTGCATGAACATATATGTATAGTTTTATTCTTCAAGAAAAAAACAGAGTGGGTGTGCTTTGGTGATGACACAAATTCTTATTGTTGTCTGTGGAAAAAGTTGACAGATGGACCACAAAACAGTCTCCTTGTTCATCCTTCTGTCTGTAATTAAGTCCTTAAACCATCATTTTCTTTAAAAGAGAAACACATCTTCCAGCGCTGTGAGATCATTTCAACCTGTTTCCAGAAAATAGTGGCAGGAGGAAAGAAAGACAAAAAAAACCCTTAAGGATAATCAAGAAAAATGATGCTAGAGCACGCGGCATTTAGCTACAGTGAACCAGAATGAACAGCTAGCTAACTCTTTCTGAACAACTTTAGTATTGGTAAATCTTTTTGTGTATTTTCATCCTGATTAAACAAACAAGATAACTTGTTAATCAGTGAGCTTTAGAGGAGCTTGAACAGAGCTAGGCTAACTGTTTTCTTCTGTTTCCTAGCTTTATGCTAATCTTAGCTAACTGGCTGCCGGCTATAGCTTCATATTTAGCACGAAAACATGAGTGTGGTAACAATGTTCCCACTTAACTCTCAGCAAGTGGCCTTACTCGTGGACTTAAATGTGTCAAGAATTTGTTTCATGGGAAAGATTCTTCTTGAGTTAGCTTCTTGCAGCATTCGGCTAGCTTTGCTAAGCATAAAGACTTGGGACAGCTAGCTTGGCTTTTTCTGAACGTTAACGTCAATATCTGTCAATTCTTTAGCGTATGTTATGTGTTGATGAAACAAACAAAATAATGTTTTGCTTAGTGAGCTTTAGAGGAGCTATTGGTCCAATTTTGTTGTCTTCGAACAGAGCTAGGCTAGCTGTTTACCCCTGCTTCTAGTCTTTCTTTCATTCATTCTAAGCTAACTGGCTGCCAGATGTAGCTTCTTATTAAGTGCAAAAGCGCTAAAACATGAGTGATATCAGTGTTCCCTTAAGAGATTTTAAATTTAACGGAAGGACTCAATGTTTCCTCTTGAGTTCGCGTCATGCAACATTCAGCTAGCTTTGCTTAACAAAAAGACTAGGAACAGACGTAGCAGGTAGCTTGACTCTTTCTGAGCGTTATCTTCAATATTTGTGAATCTTTAAGCGCTTGTTACATCTAGATGAAAAAACCAAGATAGCTGTTTAATCATTTTAGAGGAGCCATTGGCCCTATTTTGTTGTCTTTCGAACAGAAGTAGGCTAGCTGTTTACCCCTGTTGTCAGTTTTTATGCTAATCTATGCTAACTGCCTGCTGGCTGTAGCTTCATATTTAGCGCAAAGACATGCAAGTGCTATCAATGTCCCCATCTAACTCTTAGCAAGCATGTAAATATCCTAAAATGTCTCAAAAGACTCAAATTATAGAAAATATGCCTTGATAAGAAGCCTGATAGGTAGGAATGTAGAACGTTTGGGTGTTAAGATCAGTCTTTAATTAAAACAAACACTGTTTTCTTTACACCAATTGAACCGAAAGCTAATTGGCCACTTATGTTGTTAAGGTCTGGGGGCCGCAAATTGAGGGTACAAATCTTCTGTCTGAGTTAAATGTCGAACAGCAGGCAGTGCCGGTTCAGACCCATGGTTCCCATGAGTCAGTGAACCCTGAGTCAGCCTCTGCCAGTGTAATTGCCACCCCCCCCCCCCCCCCAAAAGAAACACAAATTAAAGCCTTTGAGAGTGAACAGGGTCTGCCAAGAGTCACCAGGATAAAGATCAGGGTGGGAGAGAGACCAAAGCCCCCAATGGCAACGATTGGAGCAGGGCATGATTTCGTTCTCCCTGGAGAGAAAGAAAGAAAAACATTCGGCTCCCACGCACATTGTTGTTGTAATGACAGGGAATGTGAGGGGGTGGGAAATATCAGTCATCGTGTTTACATCAAGCTTTACTGTAACCGTGGGACCATCTGTGACCGGGGTTCATACCAAATCCCCCATTTTAGCCTCATCTGACCCTCTGTCTTCAAGGGCATTCGTTTAAAGGATCCGTTAACCCAAATAACAAAGAAATATATTTCCGATGGGGTCTGTGGATTATCCAGGGTGATGAGGAACAATGTTTTGGGAGCGACATATTACTGTTGATTTTTAAGCTAGCTGCATGTCACAATGGTTGGTCCAATTCTTAAGTCCAGACTGAAATATCACAACTATTGGATGGATTGCATTGAAATTTCGGTGATGCGTGTTCCCTGGAGGATACATTTTAAACTGGTAATTTTTCGGACTTCCGTTTGCATAATTAGCAGACAAACATTTTCAATTATCCAGTGAAATATCTCATAGTTTTCTTGATGGATTGGCACAAAATTTGTATAGACGATCTTGGTTCCAAGAGGATGAACCCTGCTGACTTTGTTGACGCCCAGACTTTTCCTCTAGTGACTTTTGTAGCTTTGGTGAAATGTCTGGGTAACTACCGGATGGATTGCCAAGATATGTAGGGGGGAAAAAACAGCCACATCATTTGTGATTTTCACCTGCACTTATTCGCATGCTAAAATGCTAAACTTAGATGGTAAACACTGTAAACTTCACACCTGCTTAAAATTAGCATTTTAGCATTGTCATTGTGGCTAGTTTTGCAGGTAATCTACAGTAATTCGATATAGTGTATTTACCATTTTATACTGACAAGAAATCATACTGCAAGCTCTGTAACACGTCAGTATGAGTTAAACTTAACGACCGTCAAAAGGTTTTTCCAAAGATTCAATTGTTATTTTTGTTTTCTGATGGAGTCCAGCAGCTGTTTCACCAGCATCCTCAAGTAATGTGATTTCGTGCAGCTGTGAAAAATCCTCTGCTTCTTTAGTGGATTGTATTCTGGGACAACAGCACACATGACAGCCCAGCATTTTTACTCAGCTTTTGCATTCTGACTTTTTGAGTACACATACTTTTACTTTTTATTATCAGAGACAGTCATCTCGAAATGTTCGCAAAATAAATCAAGATAAATACACTGAGTTACTCCCACTGGAAATGAGGAGTCAAAGTCTAAACAAACATGTGACTGGCCCTTTTTCTGTGGGAAAAAAGAACAGAAAAAACCCCTTCGCTGAACGCCGGAAAAGAGCCTCCTCAGGCACTGATGTCATAAATATAAACATCCCTATCAGACGCTGAGGGCCTCGCATTGCCGTCCTGACCGCAGGCCTGAGTGTAAAACACTTACGAGGAACACAATGTCCTCGTCTCCTGGCCTCTGACCCCAGTTTAGATCACAGGACTGACGGGTGGGGACACATTTTTGTCAGGCTTTTGGCATCTGTTGAATGAGCTCAGACTTCTCAATTGGGTTTAAAAGTGACAATGCATTATACATGATATAAGACTGAAATATTAACTTCCTGCCTTTTTTTTGTGTGACAGGATCCGTGGGCGGATGGTTGAGGAGTTGAGCGCGTAAAAGAAAGTCCCGGAGATGGTACATATTTAAAACCACAGTAAACCAGGATGGAGCCCATTAAGAGAGACATGGAGCTGCTCAGTAACAGCATGGCGACATACGCTCACATCAAAGGTAAAAACTAACCGTGTCTAACTTCTGTTCCCAACATGGGGCTAGGATCACCCTTAATGTGCCTCATAAGGAATCTCTGGGGTAGCAAGATGATTAGCACTGTAGGAAATAAGAAAAAAAACATCAATCTTTTTTTTTTGCCAATTACTTTATAGTTTTACTTCTTTAGTCTTTTTTCGAAAACTTGCTTCTTCTTCTCCACTTTCGTATTGTACGCTAAATATAAAGCTGCCACCACCAGCACATTAGCTTATGTAGCACATAGCCTGGAAACAGGGGGAACTAGCTAGCAAAGTCTCTCCAAAGACAACAAAATCTGACTACCAACTCCCCTAAAGCTCAATAATTATCATGTAATCTTGTTCATTTAATCATGATTGAGTATCCTAAAGGATATACAAATACTGCGGTTATCGTTAGCAAGGAGCCGAGCTAGCTGTTCCCTCTGTTTCCAGTTTTTGTGCTAAACATAGCTAGCCACATTTTTCATGCAGCTTACTCAGCAAGATTTTTCAATAAGTATAAGAAGTAGTAAAACTAATAGTCTGACAAATATGTGTTCAATGGTGCCATGTTTGTGGTGCCAGAGTTTAGTCTAAGCTAAGCTAACTGGCTGTTGGCAGTAGCTTCATCTTGGCGGATGGTCATGAGAGTGGTGTTCATTTCCTCATCTAAGCTAGCGAATAATTTGCCAAAATGTCTCTCTAATATTGAAGAGATTGCTTAGTATTAAAGGATTAAATCATACTTACACAGTCTTTTATGAATCAATACATATTCAGTTGTGATTGTCTGAATGTTGTTAGTTGTAACTACTCCTCCTTACCGTACTTGATGAATATCACATCCTTTAAGGGGAAAAGATTGAAACCAGTGGTCTGCTGTACTGCAGATCTCAACAGAAGACTTTTGTTTTGTGCTTTAAGGATTCATCTCACTGTCTATACTCTGAATCGTTTCCAGGGACTTCAGCGTCCTGTTTGCTTTGGCTCACACCACTGCTGTGCTCTGACAGTGTATCTGCTCACATAGTTGAGTTTCTGGTTGTCAAAAGCAGGCAGTAGAGTTTTGTTTTTGGTTTGTCTGACACACCGACACATCATTTAGTTTCTGCGATGGAAGTAGTTCTAACATCCTCTACCAAATAATAAGAGCCACTGCTTTTAATTAAAAGTACTGCATTACAAGTAAAGCTCCAGCTTATACCGTAAGTAGAGTATATGTCAGGCAAAATGTTAAAAATGGCCCCTGTTAATAAATGAATTAAGGATGATTAATACAAACGCAACAATACAAAAGCTGCATTTAACAATTGTAGCTTTTGGAAATGAGTTAAACTACTTTAGATGTAGTGGTTTTTAATCCAGTGGTTCCCAACAAGAGGGTCAAACTCCCACTATGGTTCACAAGATAACTCTGAGGGGTCGTGAGATATGTTTTTGTAATTCCAAAGATTGGACAAACTTAGTGGGAAAACATCTCTTTAGTGGGACTGTACAACAACTTGTACACATTTGATTGTAACAAGGGGCCGTCTTTTTATATAAAACTTTAATCTGAAAAGTAAAATATTTCCCTCTGAAATGTAGCAGCATTAAAGGGAAATACTCAAGCAAGGAAGAAGGACTTCAAATTAGTTTTTAAGTACTCGGTTACTTTTTACTGTTGTGACATCCTTCTGTGTTTCTCCATCCACTCAGCCAACCCTGAGAGCTTCGCCCTCTACTTCATGATGGGCGTCTGTTTCGGCCTCCTCATGGCGCTGTGCCTCCTGGTTGCCGGAATCGCATGCAGGACTCGTCGCCCGCGCAGGCCTCCTCCTTCACCCGAGAGGAGACAGCTGAAGGAGTCCAGTGAGGAAGAGGAGGACGACGAGGAGGAGAGCATCGCGGAGGAAGATGGGGAGGAGGCGGAGATCCCTAAAGTGACAGTGGGGCCACTGAGTGATCGCAGCAGCCAGTCTAACGGGACTCTGAGGAGCGTGAACGTGTTTGCGTCGGCTGAGGAGCTGGAGAAGGCGCGACGTCTGGAGGAGAGGGAGCGAATCGTGAGGGAGATCTGGCGGAACGGACAGCCGGACATCCTGGTCACAGGGACGGGGACCATTGGACGAGTGCATTACCACTAACAAACACTTTGACTCTGCCCAGTAAAATCCAGCTCACAGACTGCAAAAGGGAGAACATTGGACTGAATAATTTTCACATTGATTAGTGTTTTGACCCAAAATGTTTATTAAATAAAGGACTTTTTAAAAAATGAGTGAGTGAGGGGGGCTGAACTTTTCCAGGGTTATAAACGTTTTTCAACAAAGTCAGTGAGGTTTATTATCTGGGAACCATGAATGTCTGCATCCCATTTCCAATCCATTCAGTATAAGACACACAATTTCATGGCAGTCCGTAAGTTGTTGGTATTTAAGTCAGGACCAAAATGGGGGACCAACTATCATCCAAATCGCTACGTGATGAACTTCACAGTCTGTGTCCATCTTGGTGACCCATGTGGACAGTGCAGTACGTCCTATCACTTTGCTGATCCTCTACTGTACATGTTTAAGTTGTTTTTTTCTCAGATCTCATCCTGCTTCCTTTAAACCGTCAAACGTAAAATTCACTGTGAATCTTTGATGTGGAAATTATACACAAAGGCACTTCTGGTCTGGGTACTGTAAATTGCTTCAGCGGACACCGACCTGGTGCATGGCAGAAGTTACAGACATAAAAAAAAACTAAACTAAATAAAGTCAATCTTCTTCCTGATGGTCTTGCTTGCTTTTGTACGGCATAAGGAGGCATTAATATTACCTAATAATAAACTGTGTTAAATTTGAGTGTTACCTAATTTACATAATGATATATTTCTTGTGTTGAAATCTTTGTTTGCATCATTTTTGGATTCATCCTTATTTGACCATATTTTTGCAATATAAATAATTAAAAGTTTTTACCACTTTTTGAATCAACAGCAGAACACAATTAAAATGCTCATGATTGTTTTTTTCTTACCGAGAATTAGATTAGGTGAGAAAATCGACAGCGCTCGGATGTCTGTGTGGTGAGTATGTAGCGTTAGCTTGAGCTGAGGGCGGTTTGCTAGACTAGCTTAGCACAAACACTGGAAACAGGTAGAAACTGCTAGCATGGCTCTGTCCAACTGTAGCTAAATCCGCCTTCTACCGCCAACTTTAAACAACGAAAAATACTTTTTCTTTGAAATCTTCACTCAAAATACAATACGTCTCTCTAATGGCGGCTTTATTTTACAATTTATGCATCGTTTATTCTCTAGAATTACAATTTTAGATTGAAAATCAAAACATCATACAAGAGGTCGCCAGGAAACCAGTGGGGCTCCCGGAAGTAACGTCCTTCGTTCCAATCAAAAGACAGCGGAGCCCTCCGTCAAACCACAATCACGTTTTGTCTTTTTTTTTTAAGCAAAAATGCGGATTTTATTCTTGTTGGGGCTTTCATATTTTACTGTAAGGCGATGTTTTTTGAAATAGGTTTTCATTTGAACCCCAAATCTAGAATTATATAAGAGAAAAAAGGTGCAGATCCTCACATTTCGTCAACGTGAATAACAGAACAGTTAGCCTTTTACTTTAGAAGTTACTTACATGATCAATTAATTATGACATTTGTTGCATGTAATTCTTTTGGTCTTATCTACTAAATATTTCAGCAGTTTGAACACATTGGGCTCTGGAGATTTGTGATGGACTGATATTAGTTTGAACACATTACCTCAGGCTCTGTTCATAGGCCTATGTGTTTAACTATATGTGAACAACAACAACAAAAAACGTGCTCCCACAGAGGCAGTTTCATGGTGGGCTAATCTTAGCAGAGACGACTGCTTCCCACAGAAACCCTCCAGTCTTTTCCCAGTTTGTGTCTCTGACCCCATCACTTCCTGTGTTTCCTTTTCCACAATTCCCACTACCTTCAGCTTCAACCGTTTCAGCTCTCCCTGCTGAAGACACGTCTGTGTGTAGCAATGAAAGAGCCATTGACCTCAGCTTTACTGTAGATTTTACCAATGCAGAGCCTCCTCAAGTGGATCCAAGCGATGTCCCAGGAGACAGTCTATTTTCTGTTGGCTGGATTTTCCTCCTCCGTCCATGAAAAGGCTGATTATATTACAACTGGAGCGCTTGTGTCCATTTAGAGAGAACAACTCTCAATACTGTCAGAATGAGAGGCTCATGACCTGGTGTGTGCTCATTCTGTGACTAAAGTTTATTCACTGTTGTCTGAGGGCCTAGCCTTCTTTAACCTCCAAAACATATTTAATCATGTTTTACATATTTCATTATTAATGTTTTTCTTTTGTTTTATGAGAATTAACATGATTTAAACTGAAGACGTTTAAATCACCACATCTAAACTAATATATGTAGCTTAAAGCAGCTTCCAGCCACAAATATTCAGTGGTGGATTGTCGCTTAATACGTTTACTCAAGTACTACTCAGGTATAAATCTGAGGTACTTGTACGTTACTTGAGTCTTTTATTTTCATGCCACTTTATACTTATATTCCACTAAAATTCAGTGGGAAATATTTTACTTTTTACGAGGCTTATCAATTATTAGAGCTCATGAAGAGTTTTCAATATGATTGGTTATGATTTAAACTACTCAATGTTAGTTGATTGAGCAAGTAGACCGTTTTGAAAATGTTTTGTAACTTTTCATGCAAAATTGTTTTATGTTTCCAGCTTCTTAAATGTTAGGATTTGCTTTTTTTTGCCCTTAAATCATTTTAATAATGTTGATATTTGGACTGCTGGTTAGACACCACAAAGCTGTGTGAAGGTGTCACTTTGGACTCCAGGTGCGTCACTGTTTGAGATTTTTTACAAACCAAACAATATATTTACTGCGGGGAAAAAAAGTACACTGAACAAAAATATAAACTCAACACTTTTGTTTTTGCTTCCATTTTCATGAGCTGAACTCAAAGATCTAAGACTTTTTCTATGTACACAAAAGGCCATTGTGCTTTGTGATAAAACTGCACATTTTAGAGTGGCCTTTTATTGTGGCCAGCCTAAGGCACACCTGTGCAATAATCATGCTGCCTAATCAGCATCTTGATATGCCACACCTGTGAGGTGGATGGATTATCTCAGAGGAGAAGTGCTCACTGACAGATTTAGACAAATTTGTGAACAATATTTGAGAGAAAAAGGCCTTTTGTGTACATAGAAAAAGTCTTAAATCTTTGAGTTCAGCTCATGAAAAATGGGAGCAAAAACAAGAGTGTTGCGTTTATATTTTTGTTCAGTGTAGATTAATTCATTATTAAATACTTATTAGTTGCAATCCTATTCAAAAAGTGTAAACATTAGCTCCACCTAAACTCAAACAGTCAAATACTGCTGTAACATCAATGCATGAGTACTAATTATCTATTTTTAGTTTATTTTATAGTATAACAGTTACGAGGGACTTTTTCTGCTAATATTCACAATACTTCAAGTACATTCTCCTGACTATAATTTCACATTATAACTTGTAACTGACTGGAGTCAGTGTTGCCAGATCAGGTCGAGTTTTCAGCCCAATTACAACTGAAAACCAGCCCAATTCACAATCTACGTAAAACAATTACCGACGCATAGAAAACAGGCTGTAAGCACTTAAAGCTTCATCAAGTAACCAAAGATTAAATGTTAGATACATATGATATCGCAACCCAAAAAGAGTCTAGTTAGACAACCAAATACACAAATTGGCGAAACCGCAATAAAGTGATCAAATAGTGCCATGAAATATGACACCAACACACCAAAATCCAACTTTGAAAGACTAGAGGGTTATGGAAGAATGTAACTGCCACAGTCAAGCATAAATAAAAATAATATATAAATGAATATGCCATTGAATGCACCAGAAATATTAAAAATAAGGCATTATTTAAGCATTAATTAATTGATAAAATCAGAATCTAACCCTAACCCTTTATTCATAGGATTGAATACAACTCATGTCAATAAAATGGGTAAACAGTGAGTAAGTGGAAACCATGAAATCTTTGTTTCTGACCATAAAATGGCTTGTTTGGTGTTTAAAATCCTGCCAAATGTTGACAGAAGCAGCCCAAAATTCATCTACCAGCCCAACGCTATTTTCCCAGTCCAAGGTAATGAAAAGAAGCCGACTGGGCAGAAACCAGCCCAATCTGGTAACACTGTCTGGTGTTATTGCTTTAATGAAAAGAGCTGGAGTAATAAGATATTAAAACGTGGCCAAATAAAATGTTGTTTATCATCCAAAATGTCTCGTTTCAGCTCGTCGAGCTGGTTGAGTACCGGCTTCTCCAGCATGAAGAATTCTTTGTCATGTGTGTGCGATGTGGAACATGAGAAAAAAACTAATAGTACCACGTCAATCCTTTTATACATATTTTGTTTTAATAAGATCAGAAGAAAAAAAAACGGTTTGATTTTGCAACTATTCCATTTTGTACATAGACTGCAGTGGGGGTTTGTGAGACCCCAAACAATGTGAGTAAATCACAAACCATTGAACACAGTGGGCTGTCTAACATGTCTACAGTCTGTCTCAGAATTCACTCACAGATTTGCCCTGAATCAAAAAAAGAAATAAAAGACAAACGTACTTCAAAGCTCTCGGGAACAGTAAAAAAGTTTTTCAGCTTCAGATTAAACAAACAAAAAAAAAGACAGTTCTGTCGAGTACATGCAGTATGTACAGTCAAAGTGGGACGAAGCAGCACAGTGAGAGTCACACAACTAGTTGTGCTAGTTTGTGTCACCTCTTAAAAATATACACATTCATCTTGTTTTGTCTCAAATGTTCAGGTTTCACTTTGTCGTGTTCAGGGTCTCTTAAACTGTGAGATGAATGTTACTGTTGCATTAAAAAATGAAGTATTTTCAGTATCTATTTTCGCTCTCCAAGATGTTAAGATGACAATAATTTATAATTCTATACATGTATCAGCATGTATTCAATTGGAAGCTTGCCGTTTTGTTATTAAAAATCTAAACAAAAACAAACTTTTTACCGTAATGAAAGATTTTTGTGCCAATTCTTAACAATTTTAAGATGCTTTTTAAATAGAAAACACCCACAACCAATGAGACTATACTGTAGCACACGCACGAAAATGTCTTCACTCTCTAAAGAGAAGTACAGGTGAAGTGGCACTATACGAAAAGCTCAGATAATGTGAGTGACAGACACCGACCGTTCAGGGGTTCAACAGATACTTTCATGTGTGACAATTCGACGACCAGGAGCCGTGAGCCCGCTACTGATTGGTCCCGTGGAGCGAGGTATCAATCAAACTTTTCATGCAGTAACATCGAAGATTTATCGCAGCCCCAAAAACAAATAAGAAAATAAACAATGAAACAGACATCATCTAATGCCTCTCTAAACGGACAAACAGCTCTCGTAGCTTAAACAGATTACATGTGACTGTATTATTATTTTCTAAGGCACAAATTCATTTCTTATTTTCTCGTGCTTTCAGAGAACATTAATGTTTGTTGCCTCGATAAATTCTCCCTTAAAAGTTACAATTATGTCAAAACAAAAGTCACCGTTACATTTAAAAGAACACTTAAGCTGAAACCTCACGTACAAAAGTAAGATAGTGCTGCTCTTCATTTAAGTCAGTTCTTTCTTCACTATGAAAAACTCACTGAACACATTTAAACTCTAAAACATGTGATGACGCAGAGGGGAGATTAAAAACAACATCAACCCCTTCATCATGGCTGGAACCGTTCTGAATGTGAGGCTGACAGAGTGAGTGGTCTACTGCTTCATAGCCGGTCCGTCTCCAGCGCTCTTGGGTTCTTTACGCTCTACTTCCATGTTGTCGTCTCCCAGTCCTCTCTCCTCTCCGCCCTGGAACATGTCGTGGGTCCACTTCGGGCTGCTGCCGCCTCCCTTACGGTAGACGAAGCGTCCCCTGCGGGCCGGGAAGGTGCCTCGGCCTCTTCCGCGGTTATCAACCCAGGTTTTCTCTCCATCTCGATCATCATGCTGGAAGGAGGAGATAGGGAGAGTCGGAGGTGAAGGAGAAGATAAGAAGCCCTTCACACAGCAGGACAATTAATCCAGGTGTTTGTCCCCCCCAAAAAACATTTACTCTGAACCATCTTAGAACTTATTGATATGTAATCACATTTAAGCATTTAGCAGTGTTAGGAGTCAAGGTTACAGCCTTTCTCAGGTTAAAATATTCACCATATTCTCTCCATTACATTGTCAACTACACCAGTGGTTCTCAAAGTGGGGTCCTTATAATTATAAGAAATCTATAATAAATTATAAAATTGTTCTGCATCATTAAAAACTGCATTTCTACAGATGAGGACCATTGGCGCCAATGAAACAAGCACATTGTGTTCATTACTCCCACCCACGTTAGCTCTGGACCAATGGAAACTGACATGATTGTGACACGTCAAGTCAATCTGTCATGAATCACTCAACTCACTCATGTCGCAACAAACCGTTCCTGCGGCTGCTTAGCTTGGCTTATTAGCTAGCTAGCTAGCTGGCGAGCATGGAGAAATATTTGAATCAGTCCACATCTTCAACTGATGCTAAGCACAAACTAGCTAAATTGAGAAAATATGACGACAGGTGTATAGAGTTTGGTTTTATTGAGAACGGTGACGAGAGACCAAAATGCATCGTGTCTTCAGGTGCTAGCAAACAAAGCTATGAAGCCAGCCGAGCTAAAGCGACATCTGATAAGAAAGCACCGGGATATAAGGACAAAACTAAGATTTATTTCTGTTGAAAGAGCGAGGAACACACCCGCCAGAAAACACAGACTGTGAACCTGGCCACAACTTCAGAGAAAGCACAGAAAGCTTCTGATTTGGTGGCTCAACGGATTGCTAAAGCTAAGAAGCCACACACAATTGCACAAGAGCTCGTACTTGCAGCGGCGGTTATGCAGAGTAAAAATGTACAATACAAATAGTTCCAATGGCATCTAAGAGTGCAAATGGTAGCAAGCATATGCTTAATAGGTGTTACGATTATGAGGGGGTTCTTGGTCCCAGGCCCCAAAAGGTTTGAGACCCCCTGAACTACACAGCAGACAATTAAAGCTTTATATTGGCTACAGTTGGTGTCTGATCTTTTGCATGCATGTCATGTAATCCTTGCCGACTGTGTCTGGTCAATCCTCTAAAAGTGCTTGTTTTTCTCACTGACATTTCCACTCTGACACGTCAAAATGCCTCCAGAGGAATTAGTTTTTAAATTTCTATGCATGCCGTTAATTCAATAATGAGAGACTCACCAGGTAATACTTCCTGCTCTTGGGAGTGTATTCAGGGTCCCACTCCTCCTCTGGAGGGCGCACTGGAGGGTTCATATTGGCAGGGTTTCCATTGCTGTTGTTGTTGGGATAATTTCCCCTGTTCCAACCTCTCCCTCTGACTCTGGGGAACTGAAAGCAAAACAACACGTGGAGTTAAACTCAAAGTCATCTAACAAACATGTTTTTCCACAAACCCAGGGAGGATGGGAACGACAGAACAAACACATAAAAGCCATTCTGATGGAATTCAGGCATTTGTTTAGAGATGAAGTTCCACTGTTTGCGCTACGTTACCTTAATAAAAATCAGGTAGTGCATGGAATATGTATGATAGAGTGTCATCATCATTATCATCATCATCCACATTATGTTCCTTAGCATTAGGAGGAAGGAACAGAGCAGAGAAGCGCTGTCTACTGTGATGCCATTAGGACAGAGAATTGCAAGAAGATGAGATGTCAGTACCCCGGGAACAAAGGAAAACAAATACAGCAGAAGAGATGAAGACAGCAGGGAGAACGGGAACTTACAAATCCACGGCCTCGGCCTCTCTCTGGGTTGTGGCCCTCGTAATCCCGAGGGCCTCTGTCCTGGGGCCCACCGTACTCCCGTGGAGGATAACGGGAGTGGCTGTAGCCCTCCTCCGAGTGCTCCATCCCCTCCCCCATGTACTCTTTACCTTTGTAGGGCGGAGGATAAGGGGATGGAGAGGAGGAGGAGGAAGAGGAGGATGGAGAGCGATCCCGCTTCTTCTTTCCCTTCCTGTGAACACAAACATTAAGGGTGGATGTGAGTGTCATGAGAATTTGTTTTACAGCCTGGAATTTTGATGCGGTGTGCTTCAACTTGTTTTTTTGTTCAGGCGTACAATTCTAAAACAGGAAGCCAGTAAATCACCTGCTCTTAGCCTCACATAACTGAACCCTCTCATCTGATGAGACAATGAGGAAAACGCACGTCGAGGCTTTTCTGTTCTGGCTCGGTGTTTTTTAAACTCCAGGCACTCAAAGCGCTCGTGCAAAAACACCAGGGCGCTCCAGGTGTTTAAAAAACATGCACTTGAAGTGCACTGAATTCCCAAAGCCGACAGAAAACACCTGACAAAAGGAACTCACTTCAAAAGAAAGTGTGCTGCATGAACACTGGACTGTATCAACCTCTAGCGGACTTTCAGAGACAGACAGGTGGAGCTTACTTTGACTTCTTGTGGTGCTTCCCAGATTTCTCAGAGGACTTCTCTCTGCTCGGTCCTCGGGAGCCTCCCGGGCTCCTGCCTCCTTCACGCTTGTAGTCCTTTCCTGCAAACCTCTTACGCCTTTCAATATCCAGGCGCAGGTCCATCACGTCGCCTTTGAACTTTTGACTTTGATCCTGCAGAGATACGTGTTCGTTAGCTTGGACAGGAGCTGTTTGAAATATTGATTGATGATATTTTTGAATAAAGTAAGAGAAATGTAAAAATGCTTCACTGATGACAGACACATAGAAAGCTTGAAGCCAATGCACATTGGCACTACAGATAAATGCAGGACATATATAAGCACAGTGTTCCCTCTAGTGGTGAAGCTTAAATGTGAATACATTACTATGATGGGTAATTTGGTACAAATGCAGTAAAACAATATGTGTACGAGTAAACAGCTTTTCACATTTTAATATGACAGTGTTTGTGGAAACCAGCAGCATGCATGTAGCTCATTAGAATAAATTCTATTTCACAGGTTTTGTTTTGTGGCTTGATTTTTATTCTTTTTAGAAAAAATACTTACAAGGTAAAGGCACTGATAAGCGTCCCTTGAGAGGCTTGGACTCAGGATCTTAATTCACTTCCTTTTAGCCTTTGCTTGGGTTCGTACATACCCAATCAATAACCATATCTCATAGGCTGGGGGGGCTTGCTTGGCACTTACAAAACACAATTGGGTTCTTTCTGAATTAGAAATATGCATCCTTTGAAAGAAAAGCACAAAGCTGAACACTGCTGCTTTGGGTCGTCTCATATTTGCTTGTTCCAAATACGTCAAAATTCAAAAGGGCGGGTCACCTTGTAGCTCGACTCCTCCATATCCTCAAACAGGTGAGAGTGCCTCTTAAAGGCACTGGGGGAAACATCGATTCTCCTGAGAGAAGAAGAGAACCTTCATGTCAGCGGGCAGAGATCATAAAGAGACGTCACAAAGTGTTGAATAAATGACTGATCAGATACAAAGATGTGGTGGGTACCTGTGGATTTCTGGGCTCTTCCTTGGCTTCATCATTTCTACCTCTGCAGCTTTTCTTTGGTACATCGCAAAGCGCTCACTTAAAGTCATGTCTGACGAGTGGAAGTGTTGAGCTGCGAATAAAACAACTATTATTACAAATACAGCAACATAACTGAAATATTAAAGCAAATGAACATCCGCTGGGTCTTCTCAACCGTCCAGACGTCTGACGTGTTGGTCTGTAGAGGATCAGCACAGCTCATACGATACCTTTGATGTAGTGCACAATGGAGACTATGTGCTGAGCAAACAGCTCAGACGGGCTGCGACGGAGCTGAGCCGACTGCAGGTGCTGGAAGATGGAGCGAAACTCCGGATCTTTCTTTGTGGGATTGATCAGATCTCGGGGCATGAGGCGATCTTTAGAGAGGGAGGCGCTGAGAGAACAGAAGAGGTGAGACACGAGGATCAAATAAGATATGGCTTTAAATAAATGTATTTATGAAGCATATTGGCCCAAATATAGAGGGCGGGGCATCTATAGCAATCTTATAAACAATACCAATACTTAGTTAAGATGTGCTACATTTAGATGGAAACTTGATGGAAGAAAATGTTGCTAGGCTAGTGAGTTTGTCAGCAGCCTTTGATGTTTATGGAACTAGTTTTTCTGGTTTAATAGATATAAATTTAAGACGAGTGAGAATCTGTCACGTATGTTCTCTGATGTCTGATCTCTGTGTTTGTTGTTTTAAATGCAGACCCGTACAGTAACGTCACTGTGTAGCACGCATACCCCGGCAACTCATCTGAAGAACCGAACTTGAGTTCAAATTCCTCCCTTGATGAAGACAGGTGTCGTGCGGGTGACCCCTCGCGAGGAGGGAAAGCTCCGGGGAACAGCGGCCGCTCCTTCTCTCTGGAAGTCGCGGGAGGGGACGGACTCCTTCTGGCCTTCTCCTTTTCTTTCTTCTCCTTCTTCTTGGCCTTCTCCTCTTTCTTGGAGCTGTGCTTGCGGCTTCTGTACATCTCCTCCTCCATGTGATCTATGGGCTCCGCCTCTTCGGCATCCCTCCGGCTTTTCTCTTTGACCGACGGGTAGGACGTCGAGTAGCTTGGCTCGTCTCCCCACTTCCCAAAAATATCCCGAGCCGTGAGGGTGGGTTTGACCTCCCCCTCCTCCTCCATGTCTGTCTCTTTCAGCCCGTGAGACTTGAGGAACTCCTCTTCTCCAGCATCAAAGAAAGGCATCGTCTTGTCCTCCTTGGAGTCACTGAAAGAAGCGGACGAGATGTTGAAAAGCTCTCCAGACTTGCTTCCTTTCTCCAGTTCTCTGTCTGAGGTGCTCTGCTCCTTTTCACGGCCGTTCTCCTTTTCAGCTGCCTGCTTTTTGTTTTTATTCTCTGCCAAGAACCTGAAAGAAAGAACCAAACTGGGCTTTAGTAGCTGCTACGCCAGGTGCCTGACTGAAATGCTTATTTTAATAACACTGAAATGAAGAATGCAAGAGGGGAAAACAGGACAACTCAAGTACAACATATTCTCACAAAGTGGAATAGAATCATGTAACACACACCAGGGATGGGCATGCTTAAAGCCACATGCTTAAACTGCATTTATGTTAATTATCAGAGTATTTATGTCAATTTTCCTGCTGTTTATAACCTAAAACTTAATAAAAATAGCAGATCTTGTTCATTTCAGAAACCTGCCAACAAGCACAGAGGCTGTTTTATTTCCTTCATTAAAATCATTGTGAAATAAGTCACTCTATATAAAACAAACAGCCCATCCCCAATGCAAACAGTGGACCAGGACTCACATTGCAGTACTTATACTCACGTCACCACCACCGTTTCAAACAACTTCCTCTCAGTGCACAGAAAAGGAACACAGCCGGCTACATTTCAATGCACTTAAAATCGAAGTCTTATGAATTCCTTTTTAACTTCCAAGGATCTTTGAAAAAGGCTAAACATGTTTGAAAGAAAAATAACGTTCATGATTTGTTAGAAAACTTAAAAAGGGAAACGACTTTAATTACATTCAAATGACTGAGAAAGAAAGCGACATACTTTTTGAAGGCGGCAGAGATCACAGTCTTATCTTCAGCTTTGACGTCTTCCTTTGAGAAGAACCCGAAGCCGCCGAAAGAGGCGGTCTGTCCGGACTTTGTGGGGCTCTTTGCAGGAGGGGACACGCTGCCGATAGTTTTCCACAGAGGACCTCCAGCCGCGGGCCCTTTGCTGTTCGGACCAGCAGGTGCATCGTTTTTCTTAGAGTCCGGGCTGGTTTGTTTGGGACTGGTGTCATAGTCAATCCATTTACCTCCAGATGCCTTCTCGATGGCACTGCCGTCTGCTGCCTGCCCTGATTTCTCCGTCTGACTTTCAGCCAGCTTGTTCTTTTTGTCCTTGGAGCCCGGCCTCCCTTTGCTGCTGCGGTGACGTGGCGACGAGGAGCGAGAGCGCGAGGAGTAGCTGGAGCGCCTGGAGCGCCGGGATCTCCCCGAAGAAGAGCGGTCAGAGTAACGGGAGCGGCTCCGGCTGGCTGAGCGCTTTCTAGGAGTGCGTGAGCGCCCCCTCCTGGGGCTGTGCGAGTGGTGGTCCTGGTCGTGGTGGCGATCGTGCCAGCCTCCTCCTCCTCCTCCTCTTTCACCACCTCCTCCTCCTCCACCACCACCACCACCACCACCTCCTCCTCCTCCTCCTCCACCTCCACCCTGCCAATTTGCTTTATAGCCATAGCCTCCTCCTCCTCCTCTGTTCTGGTAATGGCCGCGTTGGTAATAGCCTCGGTTTCTGCCGCGGTAGTGGTAGGGCCTCCGGTAGCCTCGGTTGTAGCCTCTGAAGCCGCCTCTGTTGTTCTGGTAGTCCCTGGTGGGATAGTTTCTGTAGGACGGAGAGTGAGAGCGAGAGCGGGAACGAGACCTAGAACTGGGCGAGAGAGAAGAGAGGAAAAGGGAACATAATGTTAATCAGCATGTGGGGTGTTTTCATTTCAATAAATGTCTGTTAAGTCACTATCTATCTATTGCTGAATGAGGTAACACAATGGTGATTGAGCCGATGGCCCACTGAGGAAAGCCTTTGCATTTGCAGTATTAACGACTGGGCGTCTGCGGCGACAGGTCTTAACTAGAGTCCTATTATTGCCCGGGTTCATATCAAGTCAACAGGGGGCAATGTAAGCTCAGAGGTGACTGAGGTGTACCTCCACTGAGCATATGAAAGTGTTTCAAACTGTTTGACACAGCTGAGGTGACAACTGACGTGACACCTTGAAGACAGCAAACTGACACATCAGCAGCTGGAAAACAGGAAGCTTTACATATGAAAAACAATAATTGTCAGAGCTCCTGTTGTAAACACGACGGTCCTGCTCCAGAGAAATGTAAAGAACGATATGACGAGGTGAGAAATGTGACCTTCACAGACACGATGTGCAAAATACAAACTAATGCGAACACAGAATTGTCTTTTCTCTGCTTACCCCTTGCACCTTTTCATTGGAACAGAGCAGTCCCGGACTATGCTGCAGTAAACACACTAAACTGCCTGTGTCAACTTCAGGTCTGTGTTGCACAAAGGTTGCAGCCAGGACACGACCTGCTCTAATCCACAGAGGGAGGAGGCAGTGAAGGGGGGGACGGAGATGCAGCTACTCCCTTTCTACTTAGACAATCATTGACGTGCAGTGTAGCAAGGCTCTTCAATGACCCCAGTCCACAAACTCACTGTGTGACAGCCACAACCTCTAAGCTAGAAACACAAACACGGAGGCAGTGAGCGTGGAAAGCGCTCCCTTCTTTAAATAAACACAAAACAAAACCATTGGATACACACATCACTACGACACACGTCGCAAAGACAAATGATGACTAACAAGAATGTAGGTGAACTGATGCAAATTTCCCGGAGGCTGTCGACCTCTCTCCCACACAGGAAAAACATTTATGCAAATTAAGAACAAACCTAGAATGAGATGAGCCTGTAGAAGGAAAAACAACGACAAACTTACTGCAGCTAAATTTAAATTAACTGAAGGAAAACCTGGATGTGGATGACTTTATCCTGATATGAACAAACCATCTGGTAACTCAAATATAAACAATTCCAATCCCTAATCCTGGTACTTAAAAAAGTACTCCTCTGATTAAGAAGCACTGTGGGAGTCATGATTGTTAAAACTGATGCAGTGCAACCAGAGAAAAGGTCTTCTGCTTCTGACTGCAAGACCTAATTTGGAGGCACTTATTGGAGCTTTGATGTCAAGATTATAAAATATTATATTAGATTAAATTGTGATATTCAGGGAAGCCGTACAGCCCTCCACAGAGGTGTAACGGCTGCCACAAACAACAAAATGTCGGTAAACAAACATGCAAATGAAACATGAGCTGACAATTTCATTGATGCTTTGCGGCGCACTTCGACAGAGTCGAACCAATATTCTAACACTGATGTACTCAGCTGATTTGTGTGTCTTTGGTATCAATTTGTAATAAACAAATAGGAGGTTAAAGGAGAGATTAAACAGCCACCGATGTAGCAAAGGAAAGTCCCTGGGATAAAATAGTATCACTCCTCAATTTTATACCACTTTAATGTTTATCTTTAAACGTCATCATTAGTCAAACTTAAAGTAATATGACAAGAACAACTAACAGCTGGATTATTAACTTAACTTATTAACTAATCTCTATTTATAGATTCTGCATAAAAATGTAAACTCTCCGTGTGGAGAGCAAAAGCTGGCGGAACGTAATCCGCCGTAATGACATCCCGGCTCCCATCAGCGTCATCTGACAACTATTTAGCTATTAATCTCTATAAACAGACATCTGCATGCTAACAGCTAACAATCCGTTCTAGATCAAAAATTCAACTTGAGCTAAATTCCCTGATGCTGTCACGAACGCCGTTTAGCGTTCAGATGTCCCGACTTCGAATGCATCAGGAATTATCAATCCGACCTCAACAAACGAGCATTATAAAAGTAGTTTTCTTCTCCTCTCGAGGACAGACCTGACAAAGCTTCATTTTTACTTTTTACAAATCAGCATCATGATATTAAAATTTCGGCAAAGGTAAGACCCGTTAATTAAAGTCAATCACAAGAAAAGACGGGTTCTTTTCTGTAAACAATGCAGCACGCGGAAAAGGAAGTCATTTATTGCTAACCAGCTTCATGCCCCGGCGTTTTCCCAGGTGTACCCAGAGGCTATATCGTCGTCAGACCATAGCCGATGGGATCCGAGATTGTACTCTGAACTGTTTAGTGAGCTTCAGAAACTCTGTGGTCTAATTTGTCTACACCTCTTTGTTGGAGCTCAATCACTGCAAAAAAAAACCCTGCTGAACACATTGTATTCACCAGGTATGCAAAAACTCTAAGTGTAGGTTAGTGTCAGAAACAGAATAAAACACTGCATTTACCTATAGCGACGTTTTCTGGATCTTGAGCGGGAGCGGCTTCTAGAGTGGGATCTGGAGTAAGATCTGGATCTGGATCTTGATCTGGAGCGGGACCGAGCAGGAGAACCTGGCGCCTTTGACATCTTTGCACTTAAGCCAGAATAATTATTATTTCCCTAAAAAAAAAGACATGAAATCAGGTTAGTTTTACGTGGAACACAAAGGTACTGTTAACGCAAATGTTTTGCTTGCACACACTATTTACTCACTCTGTCATCACAGCAGGAACGAATAAATACCACAGGTCATATTGAGCAATTACGCTCTTCACCAGAGAACATCAACATTCAGTTCAAACAAACCCTCCATATTAATCAGCATTGTAGAGCGACGTGTTTCCGGACCTGCTGACAGGCTGGAACTGGACAGCATACATGACACCTTGTAGCCTGTGATCAAGTTCTCTGCACCTATCTGCTTTCAAAGCTGCAATCAACAGCCCCACATGACCTTGAAGTGTCAGAGAAGTATAAATCAGAACCGATAAGGTCGCTCTAAAGCTCGAGCAAACAGCTGGAGCAGAATGCAAACATGTGCACCTGAGCTGGCGGCAATGTGAAATTTGACATGTATTCGGCGTGTATTTTGATTTTATAGTTTGACTCACGTCCCATCTGTTAACATGGAGGAGGCGGTCTTTATGACCTATACTGTAGCCAGTCAGCAGGGGGCGCTCGAAATATTTTGGCTTCACTTTCAGGGAGCTGTCATGTTGCCCTTCTTTTTATACAGTCTATGACAGGAGTGCCCAAACCTGCTCCTGGAGAGCTACCTTCCTGCATGTTTTAGGTTTCTCCGCACTGTAACACACCTGATTCGAATGTTTCGCTCGTTACCAATCCCCTGAGACGCTTCAGTTGGTTGATAACGAGCAGATCATTCAAATCAGGTGTGTTAGAGTGCGGAGAAACATGCAGGAAGGTAGCCCTCCAGGAGCAGGGTTGGCCACCCCTGGTCTATGGGATACACAATCAGCTCTTTGGGAAAAACTGTATCCTGCTTTGTTAGTTTCTGAAGGCCATTGTGACGAGATATCAGTGTTGCTATGAAATTCAGTCGTATACAGTCCTTCCTTCGCACCCCTGTGTCTCAGCGCTCAAGGCAAGGACATAAAACAACAACATCAATGGTAATTTTCTAGCATGTGAGCTTTGTTGTAGCTCTCACATTTCTTATCATCTCTCTACTATTGCTATCTTTATAAAGGTATAAAATGATGCTGTTGAGATGCTGTTGTAAATTACAGAAATAGGAAGTCACAACAAAAACAATCACAGCCATGCTTATGAACTGCCTGACAAGTACATGTGTTAAAAGAAAATCCTAATACTTAAAGACTTTAAGGATTTAAAGGAGGCCAAAAGTGATCAAATACCAAACCTACACGCACTCAAGAGACCCGACCAGAAAAAGCACAGGCTTCGGGTGATAACTACGACTATCACCAACACTGACTGAAAATGACAATCTCATCTTTCATTTCGCAACATGGAGATGAGAGTCTCTTTACAAAGCAGCAGCAGCCATGGAGGAGGTGGTGTTCCTTTAGTGCAGTCAGGCAAGGAGAAAGCTTTTACTACTACAGGGACTTCGTAATGTTGAAGAGGCAGCGTCCCCGGTGCTGATGACGTCAATCTGCTATTCTTCTAGAAAAGGCTTAGCCTGAAGCGCTTGCATTTTATTCAATATTTCCTTTCACAACCTAGAGCTTAAAGAGGTTTTAACCTAAATGTTGCGAAATGCCTGTTTCCTGTCATGTCTGAAGGGACACCAGTTTCTATGTGGCAGACAATGGTTGCTACGTCTCTGTAAAGGTTCCCCCGTCTGCTCAAATTTAAAGAAAGCAGTAAAGCGGCTTTTTTAGACCACGTAGGCTAATTTGGAGGACAAAAGACCCTCATTGCTCTTTTGATGAGCGTCAAACTTTCAGTACACGTAATCGAGGTAACCAATACCTCTTTGAATGCCTTGGTACCCTTTTGTTTGACAGGTAACTTGATCCTCACCAAGCAGGTTTAACTGGGTGGGTTTACTAGGTGCAAAGTAAGCTTACAGTACAGACTACAGAGCCCTTTTACTAACCTTTATGGTTAACAATTAGGTATTTTAGAGAGTTTGTATTCATAGTATTATCCCTGATTCTGCTCTGCTCGGGAAAAAGCCCTGCAGTCTTCATGTATGCCCTGAATGATAATCACAAAGAGGTGCTTCGGTGAGTTGACTTACACCACAATTATCTACCGTATGCTGGGCAAAGCCCAGCACTCGTTCAAGCATCAAAACAGGACGTGAAACTAGACATGAATAGTTTCAAGACTCTCCTCTTCATCACTGCTCGCTGCCTCTGACAGCATAGTAGCATTCTGCACAGCCACATGCCCTATAAACATTCACATTCAGTACAATGTAAATATGTCAATGCAAACTTGCCTCTACTCACATCTGTTACATACCAATGTTTGCTATGATGCAGCTTGATGTAGAACTGGTTCCAGTATAATGATCTAAGAAGGAGCTAGGCTGGTTGTGTGGGTTGATGAAACGAAAATAAAGAACCAATCAGCCAAAGACACATATATTATAATCACAAAGGCAAATGTTTGTGTGTGAAATTTGCAAACGCGAAAGGTCCTTGAGAGCAGCCAATAAGTCGGTTAGAGAAGCCCCAGTCAAAAGAAAATCAGGTCTACTTTCAGTCATTTCATCACAGTGCAGTTCCCTAAAGTTCATGCCAAGCTCTTGAAAGTACGATTTTATTTTATGATTTCAACTTTGATCCCCGTCTTTTATAATATAAAATGCATATGCAGAACTATAATATCAGATAGCTGTTTAATATAACCAAAGCACATGTACTAACCTAGTCTATATTTAAAGCCAAAATGTCCACCTGGAAAAATGCAGAGCCATACATGTCAGGGGGGGAAAGCGTTTCACCCACTTAAGTCCCACTGTGTTTCATGTTCACATCGGCCTTATTAATACAGTTAATGATATCCACTCAGGCTTTGTGCAAAGAGTGCAAACATAATGTGGTGCAGAGATCAGGTGCCACCGAATTACACGTTAAGAGCATATAAATGGAAATAAATCTAAACACAGACAAAATAATGTCAAACATCTTTGGTTAGTTTTCTTTACGTGCAGCTTTGGGGACACACAACACCACAGTCGGTCCAAAAGTCCAATAAAACTGACTGAAGCTATCGATAATGCTGCTGAATCCACTAACGTGTGCGACATGCTTAACGCTGTTACTTAATCTTTAACTGTTAGCAAAGCAGAAGCTAACTTCTATCAGCGTCTGGGCATAGAAATGTTAGAAAGTTGCAGTTACCTTTTCCCCCTTTTTCACAATCCTGGACGAGGTTCGGTTCTAGGAATAAATGATCGCAGAAGTAGAGCAACCTTTGAGGCCAAGCTGCCTGATCGTCTGGTCCCTCCTTCCTGGTTTTACTGTACGGACCGAGCGCAAACGGATGTTAGCCCTCTAGTTAGCCTGTTAGCAGTTACTAACACAGTTAGCAACAGTTACGGACGCACTGCGCCGTTAGAAGAGGCTGTGGGTTTTGTGTACTGTGTCATTCCCCGTTAGATATTTCTAGGAATGCATCAATGTGTCTGCCAACTTTTTGAATTAAATGGTTTCAAGGCATCGAAATTTAACGGTAGCTAACGATCGACAGACGCTATTAGCTAAAGATGCTAGCTATACTCGAGGCGTTTGCTACGCTCAAATCCCGCGAGACTTTGAAAAAGAAAGAATCAGATTTCTTGAGAGAGGGCTCATTATGTGGTCCTGTGTGCTATCTCTTCTTGCTTTATCAGCTGTGGCACAGGCACGTAGTTGAATAAATCTGCCTGGTGGGATGGAAAAACTCAAGAGAGGTACAAATCAAGACATAACAACCTAAATGTTAAATTCCTGTGTTTATATAGCTGATCGGATCGGATTCAGATTCTGATGATAGAAAGTCAAAAAACTGTCAAAACTAGGCATGGCACAATGGACTCGCAACTTCAATCTGAGTACTCTAATATTGGTCATACAACAGTTAGTTCTGTTTCGTAATTTGATTGGACAAGAGGCATTCCATGAGTGTGATACAGAGTACAACAGTACTGGGACTTTTAATAAAGCAATATCACACGAGAGGGAGTGCTGTTGTACTGAATATCAGCACGGCTGTGATTCAATTGTCACAACTGTGCTGATATTTATCCCAACAGCACTCTCTCTTGTGTTATATTGTTCACGTATTAGCAGTTCAAGAGTTATTTTTATGATTATATTCCAACCTGCGCTGTAATGATTAGGCGAGTGAGAGATTATTTTGTGAACAATTAATAAATCATGTTTAAAACAGCATAAACGTTATCTTATGACACACTAATTCTACAGAAAAATGTATAAAGTAGGATCCTTAATTAGTGTAAGATCTGCAGTTATATTTCTAGCTATAAGCTTTTTATTTCCAGACCTCATCTAATAAAGTATGACCCAGCTTAAGGTCCTTATCTTGTGACTGGTATTGGGTATTAAAGGCACGTAGTCTCATATTTCCAAAAAAAGAGAATTCAGAGAATTAACAAATTCCTGCTGCACTGAATGACATCTATTGTTGAGGTTTGTGCTTGCTTCTCATGTGACAAAATGTAATTTTCTGAGACTTGCCTCAGTTTTTCCTCATCAATCTAGGAAAGAATTGTGCATAATACACTTGCTTTTAATAATGATATGCACAAAACTATATTCATACTTTCTTTAAATCTTATCATTTCCCAGCTTTATAAATCTTGTTTATTCTGTGATGGAAGATGCTCACACTCCCCCCCCAAACACACAGCTGTCTTTCAGCTTGACGCCGGTATCAGTGGGGCTTATGCTGCTCACAGTCCTGTGCACTATTTTTATCAGACTAAAAGCCTCATAACGCCTCCTATCGCAGAGACAGATTCCACTCTGAACACCACTCAGGACACCACTGGGACACAGCCAAACAAAAACACACTCAGTTACTAAAGTTATATTCTGTGTCATCACGCCGACATGTTTTCTGTTGCAGCAGTGAAGGAGTAACAGATCTGTCACAAAGACTTCTTTTATATCGGGGTTACAAGAATCTGCAGCCTGAGAGGAGATGAATGGCTCATCAGTGTCTTTTCAAATTAAAGGAATGCGTAAGAATTTTGGGGAGACTTTCTGAGACAAAATACAGGAAGCAAGCGTCTCACACTAACGGAGTTACTGTCTGCAGAATGCATCGTCTTGTGTCACTGTGCACCACCTGTTCACCTCAGAGACCCTTTAAATCCCACATGGTGACGAGACAAACAGTCTTCAACAACAAGACTGGAGCGCAAGCTTAATTTTTCTCTCTAATACATTAAATTCATTGTATTATTGCATTATTATTTTTAGTTTTTATACAGAAAATACAGCTAAAGTGATGGCATGACTTGAATTGAACTATTGAGCTGTTTGATATAATTTCCCAACTTGGATTAAGCATCAGATTTTAACTACAGGTTCTCTGTCCTAGACCTAAAAATGTCCTATGTCCTCTGTCTTCTGTAATTTGTGGAGGTTTGGACATTGCTAATGTTTCTGCTGAGCTGCTGGCTTTTTAAACTGTTGCACAAAGGGGGAGGGCGGGGGGGAGAGGGACTGGTTTCTCTGTGTTGCAGTTTCGGGTGTTTTTTTTTGGGGGGGGGGTGTCCAAGTGAACGGGTCCAACACACCCTTCTGAAGAAATGACGCCCTTGCAAACAAATCTGCCAGACTATGTTAGTGTGCACGAGCAGCAAAACAAATGAAAACATGTAGTGGAAATAAAACATGTTTATGTAGTCCAGTAATACTTCCTTCTTTGAGGCAACAGAACAATGCAACTGTCTCCCCCACAGTCATTGATATGCATGATTACAGTGTATCTCCGACTGCAGTACTCAGCGTCAGTACGGAATCCCAACAGAAATGCAACTAAATTAGGATTAAAGTGAACATAAATAATGCAAACATAATTAAATACATATTACAGTGGTAGCGCTGTTGCCTCACAGCTAAAAGATTCCTGGTTTGAATCCCGGTTCAGCCAGCTGGGGGCCTTTCTATGTAGGAATTTGCATGTTCTCCATGTGTATGTGTGGGTGTGAATGGTTGTCTATCTCTGTGCAAATTAAATTAAACTGGAAGTATTTCATCCCAGAAGAAAGGAAGACCTTCTGTACGTTTTTGATGATACATGTTTTTACAAAGAGCTCCGACAATCATCCATCCAAAAACCGAAAATCTATTCGTCACATCAGCTCAGTTCAGCTGTTTTTCTGAGCCTTAAACCGACTTCCTGCTCTTCACTCTGCACGATAACAACATGACATCCTGCCCACAGCCTGCATAAAAGACCTGGCTTGAATTTTAACAACTGTACGGCACGCAGCGATCAAGTCACCCCTCGTTGACCTTCCACTAAGATATGCAATTACTCTCCTTTTCCTTTGCAGCACAGGTGTTGGACGCTTGGACGTGCCAGAGTTAAATTTAACCTCCTGACAAATCTCCCCTCTGGGCCACAATGTGAGAGCAAACATGGCCGCTCGTCTGTCACTCGCCGATATGAGCTGTTAAACGGTCGCACAGGGGAGGTTTGAATTCCAAGGGCCAAAGGACGACTTTGGCTCGGTGAGGTCGGGAGATTCAAGTGAAATAAAGTCAGCGGGATTAAAGAGGTTGAAGCAGATGAAACGTGAAACCTGTGGAGCTTTTGTGTCATCATTCAGAATAGAGCATGCACATATAAGGTCACTGGGGTCAGCATGGCAAAAGTAGGCTAGAACTCAAGAACACAGAGAAGGTCCAAAATGTGATATTTTATTTAGAAATATGGTTTTATTTTGAAAAGTTTCAAATCACAAAAACCTTACTGCTGTGTTCGAGAGTCTCTCTCTTTAAATCCTGATTATCTTTTATTTATTTTTTGTTTCTTCTTTAAGAAATACATCAAACTTTTTCTCTCTTGAAGTTAAAATGTGTAAAAAGAATTGAATTTGGACCACCAAAAAAAACTTAAAACTTTTGTCTTTTTATTCTTCCTTAGTTTAACTTGTCTTCTTTCTATTCTTTCTTTACTCTCTCTCTTGCATATTTAATTACGGAAGCCCAAAGCGGAAATGCATCCAAACATTTTATTTACTCTGTTTTCCTGTGATAACGAGTTATTTCCGGTCGTTTCCTCGAGATCTCGACTTATTTATCGCGTTATCTCGAGATAACGGCGCTGCCCCACGGTAACGTCAGATAATCATAACTCTGCAAAGTTGCAAAAGCACAAAACAAACAGAAACAGGCTTAACCTACCTCATCAGTGTGGGCAATGGCAGCATGGCATGTCTGTAAAATCACAGTGACCGACCTGTTGTTTTGTTTTCTAGATCGTAGGAAAATTATCCCGTTATCACGAGAAGTCGAGCTCTCGAGAAAACAACCAGAAATCACTCTTTATCACGCGAAAACAGAGTAAATAAAATGTCTAGCATGTCCGCTAAGGGCTTCCGTAGCTCTGTTTTCTAGAGCGCCAGAAAATGATCCTGTTATCTCGAGATAACGAGAAAAATAAGTCGAGATCTCGAGAAAACAACCAGAAATTACTTGTTCTTATGAAAAAACTGAGTAAATAAAATGCATGTCCTCTTGGGGCTTCCGTAGTTAATTCAATATTCAATGCATTTATTTTATTTCATTAATCCTCTATTTAATGAGGAAGGTGTCATCGAGGTACAACATCTCTCCTGCCTGGGAATCCTTGTTTCGATAGCGACAAAATACATATTAACAGAGGTTGAACGCCACAGAGCAATTTACCGTCACAAAAGCACACAGAGATGCACCACAAACCCAACAAACACAAAGCGACCAGAAGCTTAAAATAATCATAGCAAAGAGTGTGAAGTGTGAAAACCACTGAAACTGTTCTGTGAATGTGGATTTCAAATATAAAATAAATACGGTCACAAATAACTGAGACGTCCGAGTATAGAGAAACCAGCAGAGCTCTGAGGTATTGTTAAGACATGAAAGCAAAGCAGCACAACAGATACAAAGCATATAAATAAGTCAAAGTAAAAGTCTCACCTTGCGGTTTGAGAGTGGCTGAAACAGAGCAGAGCCAGACGTCTCGGCCTCCTCGTTTATAGAACCGTGTGAAGAAGGAACCACAGAGACGGCGTTAAGAACCTGCAACAAACAAACTGTCTGACAACCACTCGGTGAAATCACATCTCAAGTATAAATAGGTCAGCCTCCTTTTCAGTGATGCTGCCTGAAGGGAGGTGATGATCTGTAACGCACAGTATGTAGGAAGCCTTATTCTGAAAGGTAAATATAGACTTTGTGTTTGTACGTAGAGATCTCATTTATCCATGATTGTCATCTCATTTTATTCAAGGACGGGCAGGCTGAGTCCCTGAGTAACTGGAGACATGTCTGACATATGTTTTGTGTTTTGTATCCTGTTGTGTTTGGCTGAAGTACAGATCGGCCTCGGCCCATTCACAGAGACACTGAAGCCCCTTATTCAACAGGCTCTTATCTCTGGCTCCACATTGATTGGGCAATAAAGCAAATGGGTGAATGTGGGAGCAGAGATAGCAGCCTGAGTAAAGCTTAACGTCCGGGTATATATGAGCACACATTGTAGCACACAGTCATAAAGTGGAGATGCAAATACGATATGTCCAGGAACAGATACAGGAAAGACAATTTGCATCGGTTGAACACAATTCAAACACTGGTCAACCCTCTATTTAAATAATCATCCTTAACTTACCGAAGGTGACAAACTGAAGGGAAAACATTAACTGTTTAAATACTGTGTTGGTGCAAGAACAGCTTCAAAGTGTTGTTTCTGAAACTCTCTGGAGCTCTATCGGGGAGGAGGAACACCATTCTGTAAAGATATTCTCTCATTTGTTGATTTGAGAGCTTCTCCAACAGGCTCACCAAAGCCTGAAGCATAAGTCCAATGGGAACCATGTGTGGCACTAACAGAAAAGTCTAGGATCACTGAAGTCATCAAATTGCATCATCTGGGGACCATGGCAGTCCATATGAGGGAGTTTGGCTGATCGATTTAATAGATGTTTTGAAATTTTCATTGGGTAAGTGAAAGGTTTGACCTGCTGGTGTGGTTAGAAGAATCACCAAATTCAGTAGGATTCAACCTCTGGGAACCATGTATCTCTGCACCAAGTTTCATGGCACAAGTCACAAAATAACCTAACAAATTAAGACCCACCCTCTGGGGACCATGACAGTCCGTACAAAGGAGTTTGGCTGATCGATTTGACAGTTTCGAAAATTTCTTTGGATAAGTGAAAGGTGTGATCTGCTGGTGGTGTTGGAAGAAAGTCAAACTATCACCAACATCTATATGATTCATCCTCTGGGGACTACGAAACTCTGTGTTAAGCTTCCTGACAATCCATCCAAAAGTTGATGAAACATGTCGCTTCAAATCACAAATTGCAATTGCTCATGTTGGCACTAGATGAAAAGTCATAAGATGACCATCCAATCCGTTACCAACACATTGAGATATATCCTCTGGGGACCATGAATGTCAGTACAACATTCCTCCAAATACATATGATAGCTGTCTTTAAAAATCATCGGATAAGTCAAAGGTTTGACCTGCAGGTGGGGTTACAATCAGTAGGATTCAACCTCTGTGAACCATGAATCTCTGCACCAAGTTTCATGGCACAAGTCACAAAATAACCTAACACATTAAGACCAATCCTCTGGGGACCATGAATGTCTGCAAAATGTATTCTTAACACATGTTTGGACAATTTCATTAGATAAGAAAAAAAAACAGATCTGCTGGTGCGGCAAGATAAAAGTCAGAGGATCAACAATGTCTTTAGGATTTATCCTCTGGAAACCATGAATCTCTGTTCAAAGTGTCCTGGCAATCCATCCAAAAGTTGATGAAACATGTCCATTAAAAATGTCAACTCTATAGTGTCACTAGATAAAAAGTTTACCTCACACGTTAAGGTTTATCTGCTGGGGAGCATGAAAATCTGACACAAATTTCATGGCAATATGGCCGACTGATGGACAAACGTTCCAATTAAAAAGAAGAGAAACAACAATCTAACATATTGTGTACTGTACCATTGTGTTGCACCTGTCTCATGCAGGTGAAACCGTCGTATTGTTACAATGTAAACATCAGACAAACATTAGAACATAACAGAACCATGGATTTTAGTGTAGCTCTCCTCAGACAGTGAAGTAAAAGGGGCCTTGTTATTAATAGACTGTGTGTACGCAGCGCTGCATTGTGCGCTGAGTAAGCTCTCTAGTTACTAAGTCATCGTCCAAACCAAAGCAAACAGAAACAGACAACATGTCCTCCCCGCCGGGTTTCTTCCCAGAATCACGTCTCTGCTCCAAATGGCAGCGTGGCCACAGTGAAACAAGGTCCAGTGTATTTAGTGAGACATCTGATATGTTATCGACCCTGTGACAAACTGAGCGGCAGCTGCAGCAGGGAGAGGTCTGTGTGAGGACACAGTTACCTGGAGCTGGCAGGGGAAACAAGAAATGACCACAAGGGTTTCTGGTGTTTGATTGCTAGAGAGCATCAGAGCAAAGGGACAGCAGGTCTTTGATCGTTTGGCTGGACAACACCTCAGGGCTGTCTGAGGTCAGGTCTCTGCTCCGTGTCACAAAAAAGCCAAACAAACACAAGCTGCTGCTGAAAACAGAGACGCCCTGTTGACATCTTTATTCTGTCATACATAAAAACCTGTTTCCCATGAGACGTAACCAAACTGTTACATTACAAAAACTGTTTGTGGGCGCTGATTTAGCTCTGCGGTTAAGTTGCGCAACCCATGTACATAAGTTCAGACCTGGATACAGCAGCAGCCCTGGGTGGGACTACCACCCTCAGCCCTTCTCTCTTCCCCTGTTTCCAACACTGTCCTCTCTCTAAGTAAAGCTACATAAGGCAAAATAAAGTATTTGTTTTGAGTCAATGAGTTTGAAATACAGCAAGAGGCATGGAGTGTAAATTGAAGAGATGAAGTGTAAAGACATGAGGGGGAAATGTGTGATCCAGAGTTTTTGGAGCTTGAACCATAGCGGTGTTAAAAGTCAGGATATCTCGGCCTCCGCTGTTCAAAGTTTTATGATTCTCTTTTAAATCTGTCTCATGAATATTTAATGCAAAAAACCTGCTCACAGGTGGAGAGAAGGTGCAGACATTTTCAAGGTGAGCAAACTCTGTTTCATCGGGTCTTATGTTCTGTTTTTATTGGTGTTTTTTGCTGTTTATGCTGACAGTGAGTACTAATTTATCTTATCCTGTAATGCACCTGGTGGCTATGACTTGTGGGTAGCCATTTTATTTTAGGCAGTGGTTAGCGCTGTCGCCCCACAGCTTCCTTGTCCGAATCTCGATTCGGACGTAGTGGGCCTTTCTGTGTGGCGTTTGCGTGTTCTCCTCGCGCATGCGTGTGTTCTCCGGGTGCCCCTGCTTGCTCCCACAGTCCAAAGACATGCTCATTAGTTTCATTGGTAACTCTAAACTGCCCCAAAGTGTGAGTGTGAAAGTTTGTCTGTGTCTATGTGTCAGACCTGTGATTGACGGGCGATCAGTCCAGGGTGTACGCCGCCTCGTGCCCAATGACAGCTTGGACAGGCTCCAGCAGGATAAGCAGTATACTGTATAACGGATGGATCACTGTGCTTTAGCGTCTTTGCTGTCCCCTTCTGGCCACTCTGACAAACAGCAGCAGTAATACCACACTGTGAAAACACTCCACTATAACTAACAGTCAAAGTATGTATTTGCAGCTGCTCACTGCACAGTAAAATGGTCACAGTCAATGTTTTATTAATATATATGATGATTTTTGATTAATATTACTGCTGCATTAATGTATATGGTATATTTTTCTGCTGTAGACGTTTAAGGTTGTGCTTATTCTGACTTCTTTATATACTGTTGGCTGGTTTAATCTACAGCAATGCATCATGGTCTGTAAGATCGACATATGTTTCTGTATCTGTAGCTGCAGTGAATATATATATTGTGCCCTAACGTTACTAAAGTCTTAACATGTTTGCAGACAGACGGACGCGGAGCCGAGCCCCTTTCATAAAGCTTTATTTCACAGATCCCCTGTAACAGGAGGCCGAGGCAGCCAGGCTCTTTATACATTTACATACACTGTCTGTTGCCCGTCCTTACAATGCTCCCCATGTTAAATAACTCAATAATTCAAGACAGAAACAACACACATACACACACACACACACACACACGCACACACAGTTCAACTTAAGATAACAACAACAATATCTTAACGACGGTAATAATAACAACCATTGTCAAATATCATGTATGTCCAGGGTCTTATACTGTATTTTTTAAACTTTGTTACACAGTCAGTCTTTAAGGTGCACCAGAAAATGTGACGATAACGAATGCTGCACCAGGACACGCGGTGGAGAATACTTGTTGTTGTATGTTTCAGATGAGAGTTTGTGGTTCTTCTTTGCTCCGTCTCTTCCGTCCCCTGCGGCAGATACTCTGCAGATGTGAAGTCAGCGCAGTTTGTTTGTTTGTTTTGGCACACATTTCTTATAAGCCGCTGTGGTGTGGCATGAATCTCGTAGCTCAAGCAGAGACATAAGGCGCTTCTCCGTGGATGTGTGGGGGCTCACAGGACCTCTGCAGGGAGAGAGACGCAGGTGAGATGAAGGTTAAAGGTTATCTATGATAGCTTTTATATGTTAAACGCACACCCTGTACTCACATCTATCACAGAATTGAAAATAAAGGAATGGTAGAATTTAAAAGATAAGCAATGGGAATCAACTAACTGGCTGTCTTGGAGAGGCAGACAGGCTGCTGGAGAAGGTGTGGGGCTGTGAGAGTCACTCACCACCATGCATTCTGAGATTGTTCTGAGCTTAAAAACTACTGGAAGACAATCAGAGGCAGCGTGGAAACGTTCTAAAAATTAAGATTGAATTCTGCTTTCTAGTCATGTATCTGGGTGAGATGCAGGGGTGGCTCCAGAGGGGCGGCCAGGGGTGGATCTTCTTTTCTTTCAGAAAAGTCTGGATCCACCCCTGGTGAGATGCTGCCTCAACTTCTTGGCTTTTCTAAGGTGTATTTGTTTAAAATGATTGCCAGTGAAACCACTTTTAAAAGAGCTACCAAATCCTGCTTTATTCATAACAAACCTGCACTCATGTCAGGTTTTACATGTAACGTTTTTAATGTGTGCTTAAATGTATCTTGGTGTATTTACTTTATTTCCTTTCTTACTTTTCTGTTACTAACCTCTCAGTTTCAGACAGTAGCAGATGCTATAATATACTGTAATGGATGGCTGTTCTCAGTATGCCTATCAAATAGAACATAAATAAAATAAACAAGTGGTTTAGTTCAATGACCCTCGGCTTCAGCAGACTGGTTTAATATGATGAAAACTTTGAAATGGAAAAATTAACGTTCAGTTTGAGACTCTGCTACACATGGACTGTTACGCTTTAATGTTTATGTTTTTGTCTGTTTTTCTTTTTGTGTGGTTTTACTTTGTATATGTTATGTACTAGTTGATCTTCCATTCAAATAAAAAGAAAACTTAAAACAAAATCTTTGTTTCATTGCTGATCGTACTGATGTTTCATTAATGTTGCTTTGTTGGTTTATAGCTTGATATTTCATTATGTAAGATGACCATGAAAGGTGCCAATAAATAAAATGTTTTATTATTTTGATTGTGGAATCAACTCTGCATAAAAAGCCCACATTAAGTTTATTTCTTCTAGCAATAACTGCCAGACACATAAAAGATGTTAAACTTTTATGTGACGGCAGAGCAGACGGGCAATAAGCACAATCTGTACCACATTTTATGGACAACACGAGTTATTGATTCGTTAAACAAACTGATCTATTGATATTGAAAATAAGCTGTTAGTTGAAGCCTGATTGTGACAAAAGCAGTTAAGTGAAACAAGGCACAAAAGAAAGACAAAACACAGACGTAAACACAAGACAGGGATGGAGAGTTACAAGAAGGCTTGTCTCTAGAGACAAGTTTTTAGCTGCTACTTGAAAATGTCCAAAGATTCTGCATATAGAAATGTATAAAGAAAACATCTTCAGAAGGCTGTAAACTTTCTATTTCATTCTCTTTTATATTTCAAGGTATTCATCGCCAAACAGGAGGGAATGCTGATTGGACATTAAGATCATCTGGTGCCTCTTCACTCTACCTGCGACATGCTGAGGCTTCATGGGGCCTGTTTTCATCAGGAAGGGCTCTCCACCCTCGAAGGCCAGGATGGGCTCGCCGACCAGCGCGCTCTGACTCGGCGCCGGCTTCCCGCCGTTGTTCAGCTGGATGATCTCCTCGAAGTCGGCCGCCTCTCCGTTGGCTGAGACGCCGTTCTGGTGAGCGCCGGGCTGGACGCCGTTTACAACGGGACCAGAGACACTTTGTGACGGGCTGAGGAGAGCGGCGCCTGGACTCTGCAGGTTCACAGCTGCAGGAGGATCAGAGTTAAAAGAGATTATTGTATTCTTTCAGCCTGTGTCGTTAGTAAAGCAGCTTTTTGGTTATAAAGAAAAGTAGGTGTTACCTTTACTGAGCTCTGTGTCTTTGCCGTTGACCTGTGGAGCAGCTTTGACTTCCTTCTGCGATTATAAAGAACAATAAAGTCGTTTGTTATTTCATATAAAAGAGGTACTTTAGTTTCTTCGAGCCTGTTTAAGAGGAATCACACCAACCTTATCTCCTGCATCACTTTTACGAGTCCTCTTCATGATCTCCTCGAGGCGCTGTGCAGAGCAGACACACAAATCAGTTAGTTCAGCTGGTGTTTTAAAGAGGGAGGAAGAATTAACTCGAGTGTGAACTCGTGTGACTTTCTGAACTCTGAAGATTATTTCCCTCTCTTTCCATCCTCACCTTCTTCCTCTCCAGCCGCTCCTGCTCCTCTTTCTGGAAGTGTTTCTCCCTCTCCAGGCGCTGACGCTCGGCCTCCTCGCGGGCTTTGGCTTCAGCCTCCTCTCTCTAAAAAATAGACAGAAACATCCATGTGAAGAAGAGAAAAATAACACCACATAAACAAGATTAAATCATCCAAAAATACACAGATGAGTCGGGTTGTCAATCATCACAACACCATATTATATTTATACTTTGGACAACAATTCGATATTTTCTGATATTCAAAGTTTTAAAGCCCCCCTCTTGTAAACATCTCCATGTGCTGACATATCAGGGACAACATCAGCAGTCGTCTCCATGGCTGGGCCTGTCTGCTTTTAAACTGCAGTGTACCAAGGACAGGCTGAACAACACGTTTTCAGATTGGCAGGTTTGAGACGTCACAAACCTAAGGAGCCAATCCCGTTAATGGACGTGGTGATGCTATGCATATTATTATGTGTAACCTATGGCAACCACTTCGGCGATGACCATCATCGAAATTTTTGCAAACTGACTACTAATGTTAACTTTACGACTACTAATTACCACATTTCAAGCTAGCTAATTTTAAACAAGTTGCCGCTAAACGATGGCAGAGACATGTTTTGTTTTCACAACGGAAATTTGCATAGTGGGCGGGGCCTATGCAGATTCAGGAATTTTTTATGAGGGAGAAGGAGGAGATGCCTTGGGAGGATTTTTACAAGGTAATAAAACGTATTTTGCAGAAAAAACTGACCAGACACAATTTATTATTTCAAGCAGAGCATTTTATACGTCTTAAAACACGACTGGAGCTCGTCTTTAAATAGTAGAGGGGCCTGCAACTGATATAGGACATCACAGGCATTGTTCGGCCAAATATCCACAAATCTTAAAGATGATGATATGGATTGATGTTTTTAGTTTTAATCAATACAAATGAAATAGTCAAAAACTGAATCGACTTTAATCCAAACTGATGGATAGTTACACCCCTACAGTTAACTCCTGACAGGGGGCCCTAAAGACACTCCTCAGGAACAAAAACCAAACTGATCTCTCTCCTCTGGATTAGAAAACAATAACATGTATGTTTTAAGTTACAGGTGACAATGTGTTTTTAATTATCCTAATAAAAAGATGCCTAAAAATGCAACTTTTTCTGAAGCATCTGAATACCATAAACATTATTTTTATAGTACTATAGTAGTGATGGAGAACATCTCCTGACCACCAGGGGGCAGCACATGCTCAGTGTGAGCTGCAGCCTTCAGGCTGAAGTTGATAATATCTGAGTAACTCTATTACACGGTTCACTTGGTGTTTAGCCTCAGCACCAGCCAAACAGATGTGCCCGTAAAAACATGAATTATGATGTGGACATAAATCACATGTTTTTTAAATCTGCTTTCTCACACAGTATTCTGGCTGTTAACTGGCACTATCAGGTCTGACTGTATAAATCTTAAATAGTCAGACAGTTTTTCAGACTATTCACGCTGCAGAGAGTGCAACACTTCAACATGAGGCCCCTCTAGTCTCGAGCGAGTGGCTGTCAGGCCCGAACAATGGTCCGATTGAGGGTAAAAGGGGAGTCGAGCATGGCGGATAGCTTCAGGCACGGCGTACACTGACGCTGCTTCTCTGACTATCAGCCCACAGCAGAGACGAGTGTGTGCGATACAGAGGCCACACAGGCCTGTCACTATCACCCCCGATCACAATGGCTCCCTCAGCCTGCGCTCTCCACCATTATGGAGGTCACCAGCTGGCATCAGGCCGGGCACAGGGAGACAAGGGGCCTCTGACGAGCCTGACACACATGCTTCGTGACAGCAGCACCAACTCTTCTCCTTTAATCTGCCCAGATGCCAGACAGTCAGGGGGTGAGGGGAGTCAGATGTTTGGGCTCCCCTCACCCGCTCCGACAGCTCAGCATCCTCGTATGCATTAATCTGCCCAGATGGTAAATGGGCTTACTGCATGCCGGGATCACAGGGAGTCATGGTGGTTAATGGAAATTTAGAGGGTTAAACAGTATTTACAGTTAACAGGAAGTGATCATGAGTCTCACTGATGAAGTGTTGGGCCTGACAGCAGAGGAGGATTAGATACATGCAGAGTGTTCAATGCATGAAAATGGATTTAGATTTTTTTAGAGTTAAAATAAAACAGGTTTTAAATAAAAGCATTTTAAGTGAACTGCATTTAATTGATTGCATTTGTACTCTGTAGGTGTGAGCGAGCACCCTCGGCTGAGATGGACCGGCATCAAGTTAGTTTTTCACTTTGCTTTGACGCATCATTCATTGTCGGCTAAAATCTACATTCTTTCAAATTACACAAGTTAGTATCACAGTTGGATCACATCAACGATGAAGTCGTTTGCTAAGCTAGCCAACTAACATATAAACCCCTCCTTAACTAGTGGTAATGCTAGCAAGCAAGAGAGCAAGCTAAGGTTAGCCAGCTAGCTTTTACTTAGCTACGACGCACAGATCTGGTGCTGTTGCTTCATAACAACAGCTCATTATGTAATTCGGAAACAGCAAGCTAGGTGATTTACCTGCCAGACAGGCACCGGGAATCTGGATGAGCTAGCCAACGTTATCCACTGATAACTAGGTAGTTAGTCATTTGACCATGTAAGCTAGCAAGCTAACGTTAGCTAACAAACCATAAATCCATTGCCCTGTGTGCTTGTTCCCCCTCCATGTGACATTTAAGTTGTGCCTTGTGATGAGAATGTGTTTACTGGTGTGAACCTGTTGTTGATGTTAGCTAGTGCAGCACACTGTTAGCTCTATAGGGGAGCTGAAGAGAGGTAAGGCTTTAACATTAATGTTGCATTAATTGTATTTATTACCTTTGATGTTATTATGCTAGCAAACAGTTTCTTAACCACACATCTAGCAGATACAAGAAACATTAGCATTCTTTAAGAGTAATGTTATTATAATTTAAATAGTTTAGTTCACTGCAGTACACTAAGGTATCTTATTTTAAAACATTGTCCCTTGAAGTGCTGGAAAATGTGTGCGTCGTTAAACGTGTAAAAATGGTCTTAAACAAGTTTTGACTGTATTTTTTTTATATATTAAGTCTGTGATGGACCGAATGAGCATCACCTGCCGCGTTACTGTGATTTAAACCTTAAAATAAACTCTCCGTCCTTAGTGTCCCAGCCTTTTACAAGTAAGCTGGACTCAGTTAAATGGACCATAAGTCAAAACTAAGCTTAAAGGGGTTCCTGGTCTCTGACCTGTTTCTGCAGCCTGTCGTTCTCCTCCTGCTCGGCTTTGGCCTTCTCCTGCGCCTCCTTCTCGTCTGCAGCTCGCTGGGCTTCGTCCCTCAGACGCTGCTGCTCGGCCATGAACCGAGCCTCCTCCTCTCTGCGCTTCCTCTCCTCCGCGTCCCGGGCCATCGCCTCCTCCCGAAGGACCCTGAAAAAACCCCACATTTGTTATACATACAGTTCCCTTATACAGTATTAGATATATGCAGAGAGATCGGCAGTTTGTGGGAGTTTAAAATCACTATTTTCCGTCAAAGAAAGCCCCACAGTGTAACAAGGTACTCACCTGGGAAGGACAAAACAACCTGACAATGTGATGCAACACAATGAAAGTTAGAAGGTGTCTTTTATTGCAGGACTGTTTAATTGAATTACATCATGTTGTCAGGTGCTTTTATTTTGTCAAAAGCCTTTTTTTAAAGATATTTTTCTCTTAAATCAAATTGTATTCGCTGTTGACAATCCCCATATGAGTATTCCCATAATTTGACATTAAATTATGTACAACAATATTCATGGATATAAAAACGTACTTGTTTCTTTGCTCTTGCTCCAGACGCTCCTGCTCCTCCCTCTCCCGCTGCTCCCGGGCTTGTTTGCGTTTCTCTGCCAGAACCCGAGCAGCCTCCTCGGGGTTGTTGGTGCCGGCAGAGGGTCTGCTGGCAGGCGCAGCCGGGCTGGAGGCTGCAGGTGTAGCAGAAGGAGCAGGGGCACTGCCGGAGGCCGCGGCAGGAGAAGCAGCAGCGGAGGCGGCGGGCTCTGCGTTTGGCACAGCTGGGGAGGCCTCTGATACAACCGGAGGGATGAGGGAAGGAGGTGTGAGAGGAGCAGAGGAGACCACGATGGCAGGAACATTACCGGAGCCTGTCGGAGAGGAGGAGGAGAGCACAGGAGAGGCTTGTGTTACTAAAAAAACATTAATATGGAAGCCAACAGTTGGATCGCCAAAAACATGCTGAGTATAAATATCTGAAGAATATGATGGGGAAATTTTGCACATTATTAAATAATTTATTATAAAAAAGGCATAAAGGGGACTATTTTTATGAACAGAGCAGCTCCTGCCCAGTGTGTCAGACGCTTGCCAAACATATTTTTGGTACTTTTTGTTGAATATTGGCACACTTGGATTCTGGATGGGACCAGAAAGAATACGTTAGTACACATTATATGTGGGTGTATTAGAGGCTTTGACAATCATTGCTAATAACACAGAGCTCTCCCCGCCTTGACAAACGACAGTACAAAGGAGAGTTTTCCTCTGATGAATCTTTTGTTGGGTTACAGAGTTTTAAAATATGAATACAGCCGCTCAAGAGAGCAGATGAGGACGCCTTGAAGTTGAATTTACTTTATATTAAAGCTCCTGTGAGGAGTTTTCTGATGGTTATGAAACAGACTGAAATTAATTATGATTCCTCTATATGAGCTACAAAAGCAAACCAGACCATCAGCGACAAGATTAATTATTTCTATATAGTTATTTTTAATGCCTGAAGCTGCTGGCGGGGGGTAGGTGTCAGACGGAGCGATTAACTGCACGCTGCCTTTGTTTACAGTTTCCAGGGCAACAATTTAAAGTGAGTGATACATGTGACTGTTAAAGAGAGCAGGATAAGTTTTTCTGTTAGAAACCACCACTTAACCATGTACAGGACAAAATCAGCAAAGAGGTGAGAGGTACGGCTTTGTCCACAGGGGGCGCCAAAATCAACACAAACCGAACGTTCCTCACAGGAGCTTTAAGTTGAAAGCAGTTAAATTTCACCAAAGTGTCTGAAATAAAGGAGGTTATTTGCACGTAGTATTTATCTTATTTCTGTTTTATATTCTTGCTTTTAACCTTGAGTTCGTGGGGGCGCTGGTTTAGCTCAGTTGGTAGAGCGGGCGCCCCATGTACAGGGGCTACAGTCCTCATCGCACTGATTGGTGCATGCCATCCCCTACAATCTACTCCCAACATTTCCTGTCTATCTTCAGCTGTCCTATATAATAAAGGCAAAAGCCAAAAAAATCCCCCCCAAAAAATATGTCACGTTCGTGAACACAACTGGCTGCGTCATGAAGGTAATTGTTCACATACCAGTCTATGCACTACACATGTTACTGGAGGACAGAACACACCGTCTGCACCGCCCCCGTTCAGTTTCTCCAACATGTTCCTCCGTGCACGGACGTAACGGAGTCTGTGTCTTGTTTCACCTCTGCTGTTCAGTATCCATTTTCTCCTGAGCGAATCTAAAACTTCTGATCACTTGGTCCATATTGAAATAACCTCTTATCCACAGTATATCGAGGATTGATAGAAATAGATTATTACACACATCTGTGCTTAGCGTTTAGCTAGGGCTGCAAAGTGTTACGTAACGGTCCTGGACTTGTTTCCGGTTAGTTTTGAAGGTTTCCACGTCGACTACTAAAATGGAATTGCCCCTGCTGGCGGTTGACCCTGTCACATCCCCTCTGCGCCTACCGTTCATGTGCATACTGCATCTCGCGTAGGGTACATTTTTGTGTACAGCTGACGCTCCACAGACGCTGGGAACGTGTGGCAGCCATCATGGGTATGCGAATGCGTAGTTAAAAGCAAGTATATCTCCGGCCTTAATCTTCATATTGCAACATCATGCTGATCATCTTTTGAAATCTTTGTCATATCATGTTGATGATAATCGGCACACTTCTACTTCTGTTGTTACTAAAACTGCAGAGCACCAGGCAAGACTTAGTTAGCTTCTTCTATTATAAATATTATTTTTTGTGCCGAGGACGTGAGTCAAGCCTGTGGCCACTGCGTCGAGGACTGTAGCCTCTGTATATGGGGTGCCTGCTCTACCCATTGAGCTAAACCAGCGCCCCAAGAATCAGTTCTTCTGCTTTGGATGGAGTCACTTTTGAAATTGCTCAAAGATTTTTCATGAGACTGTTTGAAGTGTTTCCAATGTCCCTACAAAGTCTGTCGGGAAACTGTGTGAAATAATAAACCTTAGTTGATGCCTACATAAGCAGGTTTTGAGTCAGTATACAGTCTGATGAGCAGTGTAGTTGTGACCTGACAGTGTGCCGTTAGCTGCAGATTGATCAGAATAAAAGCTTATCTCTGCAGCAATCATATGTCTCCACTCTGAATTTCACACTTCAACATAAATGTCGGCCAAAACCTCCAGGTCACCTTGAAGCTTGGATACATGGCAACAACACTCACTCTTCTTCTCCTCTGTGGCGCCGGGCTGCTGGGGCTCTTGGCCTGTTTCCACTGCGACCGTAGTGACCGTCTGGGGCTGGACCCTGGCGGGCGTCTGGGCTCGTTTGGGTCGGGTCTTGGTGCCAGAAGCAGGCGGTGTCTTCTTCCCCGTCTGGGTCTTGGAGGCAGGAACCAGGGGGGACAAGGGCCGACTTTTGGGGGCGGCGGGAGATGGGGGTCTGTTTTTGGCCCTCGGGGTGCTGAAATATAAGCAGGAGAAGAAGTCAAAGAGAAGTTGGGGGCATATAAGATGAGATTTCATAGCAGGGGAGGTAATGAGGTTCCCAGTGTGCTACATAAAGCCATAACTAGGTCAGGTGGAGGATATGAGTGAATCTGAAACTCCACATTCAGTCGCCATGATTTTTTGGCTGTAGGGGGGTGTAACGTGAGAGGAGAGGAAGGGAGGCAAGGTGCCATCTTTTTTTTTTCCTCCCTTTGCATCAGTCAGGAAAACCCCAATTCTGTGTGAGAGCTGCTCACACTCTCAGAGCTGCTGTTGGCAGACCGAACCTCCACTGCTGACTGCCTGAATGGAGTCCAGCAGAGTCTCTTTTAGTGGTTAGATCACAGCACCTTTGAGCAGCTGTCAGACATTAACCTGCTCCGGAGCTACTTCTCTCTCTCTCCTACTTCAGGAGAGAATTAATTCAACCTTTTTCTGGTTGTACACACAGATTATGAGGTACATTTGTGTAACCCGTTACAAAACGTTACCTGGTCTCTGGCCTGGATCTCTGGGTGGTGGTGGTGGGTGACATCGTCTGTCTCTTCTTCTGCACTTTGTCTTTTGTGAGAGCGCTCTTCTCCTTTTCGTTCTCCCTCTCCTTGTCTTTCTTCTCTTTCTTCTTTCTGTCCACCTGGAAGAAATAAATGACACGCAGATCCGCTTATGACCACAGGCTAAGGCTGAAACACTGGTTTTAGCAGATTAAGGCCTTTTGTTAAATGTCAGTATCGGCAGTTGACAGTTTTCGAGAGGCTCTTCTTAATGATCGGCCTTTAAAATATAAGTGAATAACAAAATCGTGGTCCATTTATTGGAAGTGCTACAAGCTATAAAGACAACAATTACATATTATGAGCTCAATAAAATGTTCCCTTCATACAAACACTTAGCAGAGATCAACAATATAATTCATTTGAGTCTTTCTTCAGGCAACATTTCAAATTAAAGTCCAATAAAAACTCTCTTTAAGCTCTGTTTTTGGTCTCCACCAACTCCTCAGGGAAATATCTTTCTCTTTAGCTGCTGCACTGCGGTTACCAGGAAGTCTCTAACCTTGTCTGTTTGCAGTTTGGTAACAAGCAGGAAGTGAACACTCAGTTTATTCACTTAAAAGTGCACGTTGCATAAAACCTCATCTCTATTTACAGATTCTACATAAAAATCTGAAGGCTCGCGACCAGATTTTAGCACGGGAAGTGTCCTGGTTTCTGATTGTAGTCCGAGTAATATTGACCAATCACGTATCAGCAGGCTGCGGCGTATGCAGGAAAAGCAGTCCTTGTTGAAAGCAAAAGCAGGCGGAATAAATAAACAGACATCTGCATGCTAACAGCTAACAATCTGTTCTAGATCAAAAATAAATTCCCTTGATGCTGTGTGGCGCAAGCTGTTCAGCATTTAGATTTCCTGACTTCCTCGAATGCATCAGAAATGATCAATACGCCCTCCGTTCAACAAACGAGCAGTTTAAAAGTAGGTTTCTTGTCCTCTTGAGGACAGACCTGATAAAGCTTCATTTCTGCATCATGATGTTGAAATTTCGGCAAAGGTAAGAGCTGTTAATTAGAGTCAATCACAAGAAAATCTGTTTCTTTTTCAGGTTCATACCGCTGCAGTAAGCCAGAGTGCAGCCTCTGTGTAACGAACTATTTACAGGGAAACTGAGACCCAGCACAAATGGATGAACGGCGCTCCTACAGGGGATTTAATGAAGCAAGAAATGACGGCGTTTATTTTGCTGACATATCAGGAGGGGAGAATTTCACATGGTCGCTCCTCAAGTTGCTAACTGGACTGTAAACAATGTAGAGCACGGAAAAGTAAGTCTTAGCTGTAAGTCCTTATCGCTAAACCCGACATGTTCGCCGTTGCTCCCAGAAGCTATATCATCGTCAGGCTATAGCCGGTGGGTTCAGAGATTGCATTAAACCAAAAGAGGAGGCTAAAAGGAGCTAAAATGGCTGTAATTTCATTGTAGCGAGCCAGACATACGTATAATGGAGGATAAAAATATTAAAACATGACAGAAAATGTTGTTTGTCATTTATTAATGTAGTGAAAGTTCAAAGGTTCTCATTGCTCCACAAACATCTGATGGTTTTGTCTCTTCAGTGGACGTTTAAGTCTGATGCTTCACATTATTGTTTTTGAAAAAATGGAAAACTACATCACTGAATTAAAAACAACAGAGCAAAAAAGTGCAAATATTAACAGTAAGATTCATCAAAGAGTCATCGTGTACATATGTGTGCCTACCGGTGTGGAGTTTCTCCGGCGTTGTCTCTGGGTGATGTCGGGCGTGCTGGCGGAGGAGACCCTCCAGCGCTCGGCGTTCTGGTGCGGGTGGTGGTGGGAGGAGGCGTTCAGGGGGCTGGCAGAGGCTGAACGGGAGCAGTGGTGAGAGTCTGAGACACACGAACACGCAGAGAGGCAGCAGGGCCGGGGTCAGGGCCCACACACACACGCACACAAGCACAAACACAGGACATGCAGGGTGATGATAGAAAGCCACTCAGGGCCACACACTGAACAAGTCAATATGAGACAATGACTCAGATCTCTGACAGATGAGAGCTGAGGAGGGGGAGGCTTCTGTAGCTGTTTCTTTTTTTTGTGTTAAGCTTTTAAATGATATCAGATGTCACCACAGAGTTCTGCATGAAAACATCAAGAGAAAGTTTATGAGGGAAAAAGACTCTGAGACTCTTCTCCTCTCATAAAACTTCCTGAAAATGAACCAAACGGTCACCAAACACATCACTCTTCCAACGGGATGCAGGGGTCTCACACTCACGGGAGTCGCTGTTGTTGAGGAGGGTGGCGGCGCTGCGGCTGCGGGCCAGGAAGGACAGCGTCGGCGTCATGAGCCGCTCCACGATGCGGCTCTCCCAGGGACTCAGACGCAGGCTGCGGGCTGACACAAGAGGGTGCTGTTAGCGTCGGGCGACAGTCGGAGAACACAAATACTCACCACAGAAGCACCCTGATTATGCTGTCGCACAGGTGCACACTCACGCTGATGGAGGTGTACAGCTACTCGTTGATGACACTGCATCACATCCTCACAAACACACACACACAGACACACACCTAGCACAGTCTGCCTCTGTCTGATGCAGAGTTTTAAGCTGCGTTCAAGTGCTGCTGGGAGCATCCTAAATACTAAATTCTTCCTCATGTAAACTGATTAAAAGGAGGAGGATGTCTGCTGAAATGTTATCCGATTATTATGGTTAAACTTGGTAAATAAACACCTTTATAACTTGTGTTTATTTAGCCAAACAAACCCTGGTTACTTCTAAATAGCAACATGTTTCCAGACGTTAGATAAACACACAGAAGAGCGAAACCAAGTCAATTTTCATACTTTACCACCACAAAAACGCAAACATTTTTTGCACCTCACTCACACCCAACACAGCGCACAGGCCTGACAGGGCATTAGTGCTGTTTGTTCTATAAGCGACACACTTCTCTGCTCGTGTCCTGTTGTTGTTATCGGCTGTAATGTGATGAAATCCAGCACATATAACATCCAACAGGAGCAGAATATAATTCAATGCATTGTAATGATGAGTGGAAACACACAAACCAACACATCATTCTCTCGTGAGGACCGTGACGCCATCTTTGATTCCAGCAGAATCAAATCAGCCTGTGAGAAACTCCACAGACGCCTGAGTGCGAATCTTAAAAGTCACAGTGCTGGAAAAGCACCAGAAGGGAAAACAGACGGATGAATGATGCAGAGCGAGAAACTCTTCACACGGAATATCAGAGAGGCGTAAAAAACTTCTCCAACAGTTTGAAGCGTTTTCCTTCAAATAATCTGAACTGAAAAAAGTACATTTTGAGGGCATTACGCTCCAGTATTTCCATTTAATGCTACTTTTTATCTCAAGTTCACTTATTACAGAGTTAAACTATATATATCTATATTTTCACTGCACTATATTCAATTAAAGCTACAGTTACTAGCTGTCTTGCAGATTAAAATTTGACATACAAAGCATATTAAATGTTTCATAAATTGTATCAATTGTTATAGATGAAACTGCTCAATCGATTAGCTTAACTTAAGCTACAATTAGCTTCACTTTTTTCAGTCTTTATGTAAAGCTAAGCTAACAATCTGCTAGCTGTACCTTAAAATGTAGTATACAGACAAGTGAGTGGCATCAGTTTTCTCATCTCACTCTTGGCAGGAACGGGAAATCAAACATACAGCTCCGGAGAAAAATAAGAGACACACTCCAAATGTTGCTTAAATCAGAATCTCTACATGTCATGGTCGGCCCAATCCAGATGTGAACCCCATTGAAACCTCCTGAATGTGATCAAGAGGAAGATGGATGGTCACAAGCCATCAAACATGTGACAGACTGGCGGAGCGCATGAAAGCTGTAATTAAAAACCAGGTTATTCCATCGAATATTGACCTCTGAACTCTTCCTGTGTTAAAACATTAGTATTGTGTTGTTTGCAATTAAAAGACCTAAATGAGAATATTTTACGTGCACGTCGGGAGAAATGTTGTTTGCAATAAAACAAAAGAACACAAACACAAACCTATAAATAGAGGAACCAGAGAAATGTGTGCAGCGGATCCTTATTTTTCCCAGAGCTGTATTTCTCAAAAAATATCTATTTCAATTCTTTTTCCACCACATTCTGACCGAGCAACACCATTTAGGCTCTGTTCTCTTTATAAGTTCTTCTATTTTTTTCCCCCTGCTCCTTCAAAACAGTCAAATACAACAGAAAAATGCAACTACACAGGAGACAAGAACATACTGATGGACACAGAGTGCACCGTCTCCTCATGAGATCTTGTGAAACACGACAGTTTGTCTCGAAAACGTCACCTGACAACATGCCGTGCACAGACGTATCTCTTAAGTGACAGTTCGACTGCGGGTGCTGCATCTTTTCAATGCTCTGTTGTAATGTTGCTGACATACACAAGGTATGACACCTACAAACACACATACACAGGAATAGTGCAATCACAACAGTGCTGCAGAGAACGACACAAATTGTTGTTGTTGTTGTTTTTATGCGTCCAACATAAAACATCATTTATTGGTCTTACGTAACGGCACATGCAGTCACCTCTGCTGCACGTTCAAAATGTTTTATGACTAACTGATAACACGACTGCCTCCTGTTTCTAGGCAACAGTGCTTTCCCTCCTCCTCTTCTTTCTCCAATGCGGCAAGAAGAGGAGGCCGAGCTGAGCTGCAGATCGAATGTTCACCTGGAGGTAGATTGATGCCTGCATCTATAAACGCCCGGCATCACGCTATCACAGAGCATCTCCTCAAGCTAGAAACATGAGCTCTGTTATCGACCGTCGCTCTGCTGCGACATGATTCAAATCCGAATTTGTTCCTTTCTGCAGTATCAGAGCATCTGTGTTAGTTATGATCGGGCATGAAATCTGAATGTCTTTTTGTGGTGACGAGGGGAGCAGAGAGCCGGACTGCTGATTGCACTGTGGGTGATACGATCTGTAATGACATGGGTTATGAGGCGTAACGAGTCTGGGATGAAGACAGAGCTGCTTTTGTACATGTGGAGTCTGATGAAGTGAGTTTCAGATAGCACATTCATTTACATTTCTATCAAAATATGGCAGCATATAGCCTCCCACAACGTTTTCTCAGTGTCTTGTTGTAAAGTTAAAGGTGTCTTGGTTTAAAAAGATCCTTTTTTTAAGGTCATAACAACATATTTTCACTTTATGTTGCTTTATTTTACTACAAACAAAATTATTCTGCTCTTACAAAAACCTTTATGTATCACTTTATCTTGTTATATTATTAAACTTGCATGTTAAAACAACAAAAAGACATTCTTAGTAGAGATAGACCGATATGGTTTTTTCAGGGCCGATACCGATTATTAGTAGTCAAGGAGGCCGATAACCGATATTTGGAGCCGATATTCATTTGCAGTAAAAGTTGGCTTCAAAATTTTGAATAATACAAACTCCAACACTTAACTTTGTTTAAATGCCTTTAAGCATATGTTTATTAAACAAACAAACAAAAAGCGCAGGGAGTTCCCAGGGTCAGCAGCATCTCTTATAAAGTTAACTGAAAATGTAAATAAATAAATAAATAACTTCCTGAAGTTTTATAAAGTAAATAAAACAAAGTTAAATAAAATTTGCAAAGAAATGAACTCTTATCGGCCGTCAGATTTAAAAAGAAAAAGAAAAAAAAAGGCCGATGCCGATATGCGTCAAAATGCCGAATATCTGCGCCGATAATCGGTCTATCCCTAATTCTTAGCCATGCTAGCTTTAGGATTGGCCATCTTAATCTGTTGTTCCTCCACTTTAGTCCAGACTAAAATATCTCATCTATTGGATGGACATTTCCAACACATATATTCACGGTTCCCAGAGGATGTTCATCTGTGTGCCACCACGAGTTCGACAACACCGGGACACATTTTAAACTTTAGACTATAATTTACCTAAGACATCTTTTAATGAGTTAAAGCAAGACTTAGTTTTCACTGAGTCAATTAGCTGACTCTTTAACATTTCTCTACTTGTGCTAATGTTTTAGCATGTAATTATTGCTTCTTACCTCACTAAATGTTATGTAGTCTCGCTGTAAAACCTCCAAAGCTAATGACGTTAGCTATACCTTTTGCTAAGTTGTAATTAGCTGATGTTAGCATGCTAACATGCTGATTTTAACAAGATACTTAACATGGTAAACATTATACATGCTAAACATCAGCAATGTTAGCATGGTTGTTAGGATACTGGCATTAGCATTTAGCTCAAAGCTCCACTTTGTATCATTACAGCTTCACAGAGTTGCTAGCATGGCTGTGTGCTTGTTTTGTTTGTTGACAATGTACAGCTAACTCCAGCTAACCAGCTATTGCTTTTGTGTAATTATGGGACAGATTTTGATATCAAAGATAAAGTGACGTGTTGGTATAAAAAGTACGGAAGAAGAAAATGTTTTTCTGAATTAATGATAAACCTCAGAATCCTGCGATTAGCTCTCAATACACGATAGAACGGTTTTATGAAAGCGAGCATGTCCCGCCTGTTGAGTTTAATCCTGTTTTATTTTAGTTTGGGGTTGAGACACTGAGCGATACTCGTGTCTTCAAGAAATATAGATAATAATAATAACATATAGATGATAGATGTAATGTAATATAGATGGTTTGTTGTTAGTCTGTCGATGCTACTCAGGCAGCAACCTTAGCGTGCGTACATAAGTGCCTCTTGCAAGGTTTTGAAGTACCTCGTTTATTCATAAAAATAGCTTTTTTTTTTCCATGAAACTAATTCTGAGAATTAACTTGTTAATTCATAAAAACAGGGCTCACTTTTTTTTCTAAAGTGAGTGCAATAAGCTTCCGTAAATAAGAACATATTTTTTGTCAAAGCTGAATAATTTGTATTTAGACAAAATATGTCACAACGTTAAAAACATATAGTAATCATGTCAAAATTATTGTGTTAAAATAAGAAACTTTTCACATTACAAAGCGAAACCTAGCTTAAATTTTTTGTCATGTGACAGCAAATAACTATCCAACCAAGAGAGGCTTCATCTCTATTGAAAAAGTGTCCATATAAACACAGAACAATAAGTCAAACCAACATATATTACAATGCATGTGCATATACTGTAGTTGCTCTACTTTCATTGCAACAGTCACACTATAATATCCACCACCAATCCCACCACCACACCAAACCACCAACAGCACAGTGGAGGGGGATAAAAAGATGACACGATGTGAGCTTATAAACGTATGAAACAAACCAAAATAAATCACAGAATATGGCTCAGTGATGTCGATGTGAAAGGGAGGCTGATCAAAAATGCAGAGGAGACTCAAATCAATGAACACCACCAACTGAAATTAAAAAACCACGATGCACACGAGACCGAGAGCGTGATAGGTGGAGGGAGTAGGTGGTAAATGACCAGTCACCAAGCACAGGCAGGCAGGCAGGCCACCAGAGACGACAGTTATAATAAATCAAGAAGAAAAACCAAAAACCAGATTAGGGAAGGAGGAGGAGGAGGAGGAGGGAGGAAGGTGAAGGGGGATGAGGAGGAGGGGAAAGGGAGGGAGCCTGGTGGACATTGACGTCGGGTCGTCCTTACTTCTGTTGGGGGAGTTCCAGAGCGTGGCAGAGGACTTGGACAGCCTGTTGTTAATGACAGGGTCCACCTGTCTCGGCAAGTTGACCGTGGAGGCCGAGCATCTGCCTGCACCGGAGAGAACGCAACACACAACAACTGTTCACAAGGCGGCCGCTGAGGGGACTGCCAACTCCCCCGGTCTGGACCTGAGCAGGGACTCACCATTCTCTGAGGTCAAACTGGCTTCTTATTTACACTTAGGAGATCTTATCTGAATTCAGACTTGCAGGGAAATGGGAAGGACATTTGAGGAAAGTGTGGGAAGGGTTTGGCATAGTTAGAGGTCTACTTTTGCTTCTTTCTGCGGCAAGAAACTGGCGTAAAATCGCACACACACAGGTTGTCACACACATTCAGGATCTTTCACACTCCAAAGTCTTGACCTCTGTGTCACGGGGTCCAAAAGAGGCAGCCCGTCACATGTCTGAGACCAAAAACAGGACAGTCTGAAAAGGAAGATTAGCTCACAGCTCTCTGAAAGACATAGTTCACACTGCTAATCTAATGAAACAGCTACCTGTTCTGCCTCTGTGATCACTTGTAATGGAGAAAATTGGTACTCAAAGCCCTTTTTAGCTTAAAAACACAGGGACATAATAAAGACTTCACAAATGACTGAGTATTGCCTATGTCTCTGGTACCCCGCCTTCATGACTGCAAACCCTTCAGGAACTATTTCCTCGAATTGCATCAGTTTGACCAGTGAGTCACAGTCTGTGCAGCGTTCCTCAACACGAACGCTCGAGTCTCTCCGAGGAAGGGATACGTACAATCATTGTGTTTGGCTTCTATGAATGTCTTCTATGAATGTGTTGTTGTGGCTTAATAGAAACTCACTTTCTCTGCGGGAGGTCTGGTTGAGTCCGCCCGCCCAGGACCACCTCTGCTGGCGGATCTCGGCCCACGTCTTCTTTGTCGACCGCTTGATAGCTGCTTCGTATCTCTCCTGGAGAGCAGAGGCAGTCAAAACAGAGTCAGTCTTTGCACATAGTCACACTCATAACAGGTCATTAGACAGTTTAAAGGAATAGTTTGATGTTTTGTGTAATGGGCATTCTTGCGGAGAGTAATGTGATCTATAGCTAGCAGCTGGTTAGCTTAGATTAGCATAAAGACTGTAAGCTAGGGGACACAGCTCGCCTGACCCTGTCCAAACTAAGTAACTTAAAGCTAACTGATCAACTGATGTTTTCTCTTGTATTGTTCAAGATGTTTGCCGTCTTTCTGGAGTCACCTCTGGTTGCCTGGCAGCTTTGAAATGATCACTGGTGCCCCCTCTTTGAGCTAAGCTACCTGGCTACTGGCTGAAGTAAATCAGTGCATTTCCCAAATTGTCAAACTATTCCTTCAGTTAGTGAGCTTAAGAGGTGCTGTGAGGTGTACTTTGGGGGGAGCCAGGCCTTCCTTTTCTCCCTTTATGCTATGCTAGGCTAATATAAATCAGTGCATAAAATGTCAAACAATTATTTAACACCACAGTTACAAAAGACAAATTATGACTAGCGCTTTGGTAACCTTCAACTGTTGCCTTCTTTGTGAAATGTTGAGTAATGCACTCATTTCAGGCAGTAGAAGAGATCCACAGACACACACAGGCACAAAACACACACATGCACCAATGGAGAGATGTCAGGGAGAGGGGGCTGCACATGTACATGCGCCCTGAGCAGGGGGGGAGCTCAGGAAAGGAGCTGGCACCTCTCCAGCTACCAGCACTAATGCCACGCTTGGTCCATGCCGGGACTTTAACTGGCCACCCTCCAGTTCCCAAGCCAAGTCCCTACAGACTGAGCTACCTCTGACACTAACATAATAGTTAGCATGATTGCTATGTGTGGTAGGAATTGAGAAAAACACAGGAGGTGATTAGCTCAGTTTAGCCTAAACAAGAAGGGGGAAGCGGCTAGCCTTGCTCCTCTTAAGCTCACTAGTAAGTGAAGAAGGACAACTATTTCTTTCAGCTTAACAATGAGAGCATGAGAGACCTGTTAAAGCACACAAAGTTAGACAAACACAATTCATAAAGAGCTTGAGGGCCGTTTGTAGGTGTATTTGTGGACAGAGCCAGACTGGATGCTTCTGCCTGATTTCGGTCTTTATGCTACGCTAGGCTAAAAGTCTCACAACTATTGCGCCATACTTGCACACAGACATAACAGTGATATTGATCTTTTTTATTAAAAAAAAGCGAGTAATTCCTTTAGCAATAACCTCAAAGGCATTAATCTGCTTTTTAAAGAGACATAACACTTCCTCGTACTCAAAGGCATGTGTGATAATGAGGAGCCACAGAAAAGAGACACTGTATCTCTTTAACAGTTTGTAAGCCAAAAAGGTTTGGAGCCACTGCTGTGATCAATAACTGCTGACATAAGTTATTGCCAGTGAAGAATCTGAACGTTTGACCTCTGGAAAAATTGGCAGTATGAAGCCAATACTTGGCACCAGGAGTGATTCCTCTTACCCAGGCCTTTTTCCAGTCTGCACAAACTGTGTTAGACTTGCACAAACATTGGCAAAGTGCGGGTTGTTCCACCCTGACTTCAATTAACACAAGATATTTTGGAGCGCAGGATAGGGTTCATTGACTGGCAATAAAATAAATGAATATTTGCCGAATGAAAAGATAACATCCAGGACAACCAGATTTCCTTACCTTGTTCTTTTCTAGTTTCTGTCTCTGTTTCTCCTCCAGCAGAGCTCGGCGTTTCTCAGCCTTCAGCCTCTGCTCCTCCAGCTTCTTCCTGCGGTCCTCCAGCTGGCTCTCCCTCAGGCGCCGGGCCTTCTCCTCCTTCTGCAGCCACTGGGCCTTCTTTGCCGCTGCGGGGTCACAGGGAGAGAGATGAGGTTAAAATGTGGACGAGAGGCACGAGAGGGAGGAGAAAGTGAGTAAACTGAGGCTGCTGGGTATGTTAGCTGTCAATTTTTTGCTACTCTGTTAGCTAAGGTAACGGACAAGTTAAGTCAGACTCTAAAAGAGAGCCAGCCCCTTTACACTTCGTCACATTGGTGTTTTAAGCTAAACGCTAACATCAACATCATGGTGTCACATAATCACAACACATGTAGGCGAGAATTACCGTGTTTATCATTTAGTCTACGGTGTTAGTACTTGAATTTGAGCTGATGATGGCACAAGATGAAAACTAAGCGGATCACTTAAGTTATTTAAACATCACATGAGAGGGAGTGACGTTGTACTGAATATCATCGCGGCTGTGATTTGGTCGTAGGCACGAGGCAGAAAGATAATCACGACCTTGAGAGTGATATTGCTTTTATACAACAATTATACAAGCGGCTAACAGAAGTAAGAAGTAACAGTCAACAACAGATTATTTTATTCTCCACCACTTAAACTGAAACTGGACTGTTGTTGCCTAGCAACCCAAACATTCTCCTGCACTCTGTGTCTACGGGGGCCGGTTTCACAAAGATAGACTCTGACTGTGGCTTAGATATAACAAACAGACAGACTAAATTTAACCGTTTCACAAAGCAGTTTAGTTCTTGACTATTTTAAGCAGGACTATGGTGCATTGAATTCTGGGTAAATTTTAAAAAAAAAAATGTTTTAAGAGCATTTTACTTGGAAAACAAGTAAACAACAACAACAAAAACAAACTGATATGGGAAAAAATTGCAGCAACAGTAAACAGTGTTAATCCGACTGTTAAAAGGACCATCAAAGATGTTCAAAATTTGGTGCTACCAGTCAGCAGGTGTCACTGATTGTTACCATGGTAACATGGGTCTTAGAGCTGAGTCAGCCTGGGAGTAAGCTGTCTCATTTTTTTTGGCTTAAAATTAGTCAGTCTTTATTTTTGTGATATATATATTTATATTGTGAGCTTTGCATTAGACTAATCTATGAGCAAAATTAAGACTGACCTAACACTATAGACCAGTTTAAAACATCTTTGTGAAGCCGGCTCCAGGTTACCACAGATGTACATTTATCTGTATGTTTTATCATCAACCAGTGAAATAAGAGTCTGCTGTGTGATTCAGAGGGACCAGCTTGATTAATGTAGACATACCGGCTCACCGTATCCCAAGATGCATTGCGCGGCAATTCAAACGAAACGGCGGACTTTTACGCGGCCGAGGAATACACTTTAAAATGTAAAAGTTTTTGGTTTCAACTCAAACGAATAGCTCGCGTTACACATGTGTAAGAAAATGAAAGGGCACTTAACAAATTATCTTTAAAATAATAGGTTAACTCGCTCGACGTTAGTTATGTTAGCTAGTTAGCGCGCTAGCTACCTGTTGCTAGGTGACAAGAGCGGTGACGCCTGGGTAGACCAGACCGTCTCATTTCAGTTCGGCTTTAACGGTCTTCGCGGGCCATGAACGGAGCATCCTCCGTTGACCGCATGGCTAAAGCATAAAGTAATCAAATGGCACAACAAAGAAATACAAAAAAGCCTGCTTTCTTCTTCTCCTTATTCCAGAGGCAAGCCTTTAAATCCAGCTGTGTAAAATCACTTAAACATTCGCTCCGCTCCTACCACAGAGAACCGAACAGACTGGGATAAGCAGATGGGAGATGCTGTGATCATTACACTATAATCCTGATAACAGTAAATAAGCTTTAGTTTCCTGCTGAGTTCAACAGCAGCCTCCCGCAGACGCCAGTTTGTCTTTGCACATACGCTGCTGTGGCTCATTTCTGAGAGGAACATTTAAACAGCATCAGTCCTCTTAAATTAAACCCCTTTATGCTGAACGGCGGCTGTGTCACTCTCTCACTTACATTTTTCTTGTGACAAGCAGATAAGCCTTCTGACACAACAATGAAAAGGTCAGTGTGAATGATGATGAGGATGGGTTACATGCCGGATCTGACCATAGCCTGTATAAGAAGATGGATGACATGACAGCTCCCTAAAAGTGGGGCCAAAACATCTTTATCGCCCCCTGCTGACTGGCTGCAGTACAGGTCATGTTAACAGATGGGACATGAGTCAAACTATAAACATGGTTTCTGTCATTATAGTTAGTTCTTATCATGTTGATTTATGTCCAAGTGTAGTGTCCAACTGTTAGATGCTATTAAAAGGGTCTAACCAATGACTGTATATATAGATGGATGACGTGCCCCCATCTGCTCTCATTGTACGAAATTGAAGCCAAAATAACCTCCATGATGGGCGCTGCCATCTCGCACTGATGACGTCAGTAGAGATTGGCGGTCGGAGCCGCCGTAGCCACTTCCGCTAACCAAAACACACACACTTACACTTACCAATAAAAACAGCAAGGATCCCGCACGCCGTTTTAGATTGTTTTAGTTACGTCTCCTCTCACCGTTCCTCCTCCACTCTGCTACTCCAGAGCAGATCGGCTGCAGGAGCCGTATTTGTCACAAGAAGCTGCACACTGAGCCCACTGAGTTTTATCTGTAGGTTAAATGTGTGTTTTGGGTCGCAGAACGGGTTTGTTCTTCTTCACATACAGTCAATAGATCTGACCAGAGTAATGGCATGACATGGTTTTATATTAAACTATATTTCTGTGAGTTAGACAACATTAGAAATACTTGTTAGTGGGTTGAGCCCTGCAGTGCATCGAGGCAAAGACCTGTTTTGTATGTCGTCGCTCATCTTCACTAATGAGCCAAAGAGGCACACAAGTCTGAGCCTCATCGACAATGACAAAGCCCTCTTCACTCCATAAATCCAATTCCCCCCAAAAATCCAATTATGTTCAGCTGGATTGAAAAATGTTGTCGGGTTTAACGCTTGCAGACGTGCTTTTCAGGTTCTCAAGTTTAAAGAGTTTGCATAAAATATTCAGTGCACAGCTGCTGATACATAACATAAACACTCAATTCTTCACACTATGTTCAGATTTACTTGATGTTTTAGGGATTAAGGTGCAGTAAACATCCTGTTTTGCTACCTACAAGGCTTTATGCATTCTGTTTGCAACATGAAAGACTTACAGAACAGAAGCAGACTAACTCATCTAAGATCAACTGGAGCTCGGTATCCTCGGATATTATCGATCAAACGACAGCAGAATTCCCCTTCAACTGTGGTGCGGCTGCAGCACGACCACATTACTGATGCTAATGCAAGTAGTAATTAAATCTAATCTGTCTGAGAGGCCCGGTCTCCAGTCTCGCTAATGACGGCTCATTTTTCACGCCAAGTGCCTCGGGCTCCGTGAGACGTCTGTGCTCTGCTTTGGACTCCATCCACAGGGAGAAGCAGAGAGTTTGAGATCTAGATTTAGTCCTTCACGTCTTTGGGGCGAGCACGATATCTTCATAAGAGAGAAGAATCGTTCTGGAGCCACAAACTGAAACCATGATTATAGGTGTGGTGCATGCACGCTGGGTGGGCAATGAACACGAACGGAAACATTTAACCCCAAAGTGAAACTGCTGAGAGTTCAAAGGGTTCAAACATTTCCAACGAATGACGACAGAAAACCAAATCAACGACATAACTGATCCATGGAGGGAAAAAGAAAAGACATGACTGTGATTAAGTTTGATTATTTCCCGAGTGGCATGAGCGCTGCCGTGGCGGTGAGGGTTTTAGTGAAGCCCCTTACCTTGCAGCTGAGTTTGCTGTTCTGAAAGCCGTGCAAGGAGAGACAATAAGAGACGACAACAACCGTCAGTCACGTCAGAGGAGAGTGACAGAGAACGTTAATACAGCAGTGAGAGTGGAATAGAAGACGTGCATGCATCAAGTTTGTTACAGCAAAGTTTAACTTCATGCATCACCTGCAGAGTGTTGTAGGGAATATTCAACATGATTTAAGGTCATATAATTTCTTACCGATATATCTGGCTCTTTCCTCCCTCCGCTCCTTGGCAAGTTTCTGTCGTTGCTCTGAGCTCATCGAATCTGTTGGAAAATAAAAGAAGCTGAAGTTAAAGTTGTAATCTCGAAGATCTCAGTTTCGTTCTCTTTGGCGCCACCTATGGTGATAAACGGTAATTGCAGGAGCACACTTCCCAGATATCCAGACAGTGTCGCATGTGTGACGTCCACGGTTGCCTCCGGTTGTAACTCTTGATTTTCCTCTCTGACGGTCGCTTTACTTTTTAGACTGTTTGTCTTCATCTGAGCGTCGAGTTTGTTTCTTTTTCTTTGGATTTTCATTTATTTTCGAAGTTGTATCTGTAGTCATCATTGTGTTACCTCATTCAGCGATAGGTAGTGACTTAACAGACATTTATTTACATGAAAACCTTCGAGATTATCACTTTAAATCTTTCATCTTGAACCTCAAATAGCTTGTTGGCCACTTGGGGGCAGTGCAACAAACAGTTGCTTATTTACGCATCAGGCGTTTACAGTACAACAACATTAATTTGAATGTGTGTTTCTGCCCCCCTGATGAATTTAAGTCTAATATTCACGCTTCTTTTACCTCAGTTTTGGTCTCCACCAACTCCTCAGGGCAGCTTATTGTATCTATGTGCTATGTGGTGTTGAGCAGGTCGTGTACTGCAGGTTTTTTAAGCTGCCGACTACGGCTTAAAAAACGCACTGATGAGACGGTAAGACTAAATTTAAACAAAGGGCAAAAAGTCTCTTGTCGGAGCAAAGCGAAATGCTTCGGGTAATAAACTGTGGGATCGTCAGAGCAGATTCTTCTTTCACATAAGTCAGTTTAGGCAGTTATTTTGTTTAATTATTGAAATAGAAAATATTGATTACAGCGATTTTCACTTGTACTTCATGAGGTTCCTTTGCAGGGTTGCAACCTGCAGCAGATGCACCGGACGAGGGTCTAATTGACGCTGTTAAGACCCTCGTTAGGACCCCTGCTCGTATACAAGCCCGTTGAATTGGCTCAAGCATCTGATTAGGACGCACTCCAGTCGCCTCCCTCTAGAGGTTTTCCAGGAACAACTCCAACAGAGAGGAGACCCGGAGCACGCTGGGGGGATTACATATCCCATCTGGCCTGGAAATGTCTCAGGATCCCCCAGGAGTAGGCAGAGAAGAAGAACTTGTGTGCGACCTTGCTCAGCCTGCTGCTACTGAGTCCGAGCCCGGGATAAGAGACAGAAAAGAGAGGCGTGTGGTGCACGACTTGGTAATTCTATTACCAAACTCTCCCAGATATTTAAAGAGAAACAATCAAACCTTTTTTGTCTGAAGGAAAAATATTCATGCATATCGGTTGATATTTCGGTCAGCATATCTTAAAGAAGACGATATGACTCGACATTTTGACACTGTATCTAGTCGCTGCTTGTCATTTTTTAAAGCTGTAACCACCTCATACTGAATTAATGGACTTGTGTGGAGCCAGAAGTCTCAGAGCATCTCAGCATTTCTCAGAATCTGGATATAAAAAACACAAGAATAGTTTGTACGGATGGATTTCACTTGAGTCAGAATATCAATAAATTATGTTGTTATTAGGCTGAACTGAGCCTTTAATATGTCACAGTTATATGTATAAGAAGTTGTGTGTGTGTAAAAACCAGATTTATCAAAGTGAAAATGCTTTGAGGAAATTAATTCAGACCTTTATTCATTGATTCAGCTTCAAGGTCAGTGCAGCTCCGTCCCTCCGAACACTGATGATGTGAAACTCTCACGCAGCTTGACTGTAACTGTGATGTACATGTGCGTCTCAGCTTTGTATCATGTATCTCTTTCGTTTCTTAAAACAGGCGGTGAAAAGCTGCAACTGCAGAGACGAACGCGCCGTTTGAAAACCAGGCGCCCCCCCCCCCGGGGCGCTCGCCGCTGAGCCCGGCTCCTTGTTGCAGTCGTTCTCCTCCGCGCTATGTAATATGTATGCCGCGCTTTCTCAGCCAATCAGAGACGACCCTGCAGCACTTTAGTCTCCATGGCAACTTGAATTTCCTCCCTCCCCACCTTTAGGAGACTTTGCTACACGGCTTCAAACTGGCTGATATGCAGACACCGTTTGGAGCAGGGAAAGATACATCTCATAGGGCTGCAGGTTCTGATCCAACTGAGACGTCTCTGTCTGCATCAGTCCCTCCTCTCACCCCTCCATCAGCCTCCCTCCATACTATACATCCTGTCTCCGCCATGGCAAATGACGATTTGGCTCTCTGCCACAACCATCTGTCCGGCTGGAACGACTTGATATACGTCCAAACTTCCATTAGGACAAAAAGGATGTAAAAATGATGCACAAATGCTTTTAGGTGTCGATTTTGTCTCTGGAGAAGGTCAGACATGAAACACGGAGGATAAAAACACTCTACCTTAAATATTAGCGTCCTTTAACCTGCCCTTTCACACTATTTAACACCTTTAAAAGTGTTTTTGTTTGTGAATGAGCGAGGCACTGGAGGGTTTTATGAGACGATAACATGCAGCAGATTTTAATCAGAAAATAAATAAGCCTGCAGCAGGTCACAGTCACATGACCAGCAGCAGCATGAGAACATGCTGACTCCTCTTTTTTACACTTCGTCTGCCCTCTAACGTGGGAACAGGTTTGAACAATAGCTGTTATTTATTTCTATTATACCACAAAGTAAATGATTAATATGACCTTGCATTGTGTCTGGTTGACAGGCATTCATATGAACGCCGATATCTCCCGACTGCATCCCCCTGCCTTAATTACATTTACGCACCAGGAGCCCAGCCTCCTATCTGATCGCTCCGCAGTCTGCCTTGTGACTGAAAATGAAGCAAACAAAAGGCCTTTATTATCGCGCCTTTATTATTGCTCATATACGCCGGAAAGTAGCTTATCCTTTCAAGAGATCAATAAAACTTCTAATTAAACCAAGCAGTAACCTCCAGGGCTGTGAAATGAAGCCCAAAAAAGCTGCAGTACCTCGAGTGACCACTAGAGCCTGGCTCCAATCGTGAGACAGTCCCCTTAGAGCCCCATGTTAAAATGGATTGCTTATCTCCCCGTTCTTGTCGACTGTTCAGGGGTTGAATCTTTATATTATTTGCCTGTTTAAAGTATTCTAAGTCTTAAAGTTAGGCGTCATTAAGGGCGTGGACACTTTGAGTAACAGGTGGGTGCTGCTAGCTTCTTGCTAGGTGTCATCTTAATGAATTCAAGTCACTGAACCCGACCTCTTGTGTAGCCACTGTCCTGCGCAGATATGTTAACGTTTGGCTACAGAAAACCACCAAAAAGCCAAATTCGAAGCTTTAAAACTGCAATCCACAAAACAGTGGAGGACTTCACGGTGGCTACGTGAACTCCTGGAGCCGAGTGCACCAGCTGGGCGTACGTCTGGGTGTAACGTTGTGTACGACCAAGAGCTTTAAATGATGCCCTGTGAACCAGTTAGAGTGAAGCCCTGTTTGTGTTGCACCTGGGTGTATCTATTACGCCAAGGATGGAGCAGGCGTAAGTTAAGAAAGCCAGACTATGGTGGCCCGTGATCTCTTTGCCATTTTCGGACGTTACACTGTGACAACAATTATCTTAACACTGACATCATAACTCTGCCTCAGCTGTCGGTTAACTTCACCTACTTTTGAGCCTCTATATTCCGGACAATCACAGTGTCTCTCCATCCTTCATCCCCCTGGCTCTGTCGTTGTGAGTGACGGCTGGCCTCAGTCATGAGGGGTACACTCGCTTTACGAATAAGAGATGCCGTCTACTGTTGTGAACATATATGGGCATTTAAAAGTCTTCACCCCGAATATAAGACGGCCCCACTTTTTCAGATGTATTTCAAGGAAAAAAATCTTACAAATACAGAAGCTATCACTGAAAATATGTGTTGCTGCTATGCTGATCTCTGACCTTAATGGTTAAACCTGGATAACCTGAATGTGTGTTACTTGTAATTGATGTTTCACTACTTAAATCTAACACACTGGATTGTTAGGAAGTTCGGCAACTGAAGATATTGACCAACAAACACATCCATAAGTGCACCTTTCTTGGGCTGCGGGCTGCTGCTGCTGCCCGGGGTGGATGGCCTGACGTCTGTCTTGGAGGAGGCATCTGTCCGGGTGGGGGTCTCTGTCTTGGGGCTGGAGTCTGTTTTAGGTGAGAGGTCTGTGACGGCTGAGTCGTCTGACGTCAGGGGATCCTTCCCCGGAAACTTGTCTGCATTCTGGATGGACTGAGGGTCCGTCTGCAGGGGCAGAGCTGCAAGACAGAAACAGGCAAACTTATTAGTAACAAGAAAAATATAACTTACACTTGATAGCTGATGTTTTGCTCTTTTATCTGATGAAGCAGATCATTAAATAATCCAGAAAATCTCTGTGCATTGCTTCCTCTCTGCTGTCGTGTCATTGACAATTAGTGTTCAGCCTCCAATGTGACTCACTCAATTGTGCTAGAATGCTTTATTTCTACATTCACTGCTGACAAACGTCACTTTAAACCTTAAAATACCTTTGAGACTTCATTAAGACGACACCCGCGCCTCATTACAAATCACTAGCATCTCTTTTACAACCACTTCACACACATCACTTCGCGCTACATTCCCCCCCCTTATGTCATTAAAGGTTTCAGTCCTGCAGAGAAAACGCCTCCTGACTGCAGCGTTAGAACAGCAGCAGAAGGTGAGAAAAAAGCGTGGGAATAAATCTGAGTAATCTTTTAAAGGAAGCGACGGATTCACTGTGAAAATAAGACAGAAAGGCTTAAACACACACAAACTCCTCCTGTAGGGGAAGAGGAAATCATCGGAGGTTGTTGTGTAAGTCTGTTTCAGCCTCAGAAGAACTCTTACATAGCGATTGTCATGGGGGTGATTAATGATAATAAGCTTAATTATCCCCAAAGAACCACCCAAACTCATCTATAAATCCCCTGACTCACTGTCAGGCACAGAACGCTCGTGGCTGCTCCAAGTGTTTGAGTCCATATAAAACTTTACTGTTCATTTGTTGCCTTTATTTCTTTATTTTAATCATTACAAGTTTTATTTTGAGAGGTTTTAACAACTAAACAGTTAAATAAGTACTAGAAATGTGAAAGAGATGTCTCCTTAGTTTTTAAGCCCTGTCACAACAAGATTTGATCTCTATATAGACAATATGGAGAATGCCATCTGATCCACTGGCCCCTTCTCATTAACAGCTGGTGATAATGAGCATTCACATTCTGAGAATTCTGCCTGCTATCCATCCATCCATCAGGGTCGCGGGGGTGCTGGAGCCAATCCCAGCTGTCATGATCACATATTAAAATGCAAGTTGAACTTGTCAGAAAAAGCCATGTTCCTGCTTATTTGTTTTGCAAGAGAAAACTAAAGCAACTGTATGAAAAGAATGTCTCCTTAGTCTGAGTCTAACTCTACAAACATTGCATCCTCGACTTTGCACAATGCTTTGATTGTGAGTGTCATTACCCCAGTAAATGTCATGAGAGTTCTGTGATTATCAGTTGCTGACTTTTAATGTGCAGAAACATCCAAGTGATGCAAACATTCATATTTTCAATATCAAAGGTCAGGTCATTGCTGAATCTGCTGATTACTTTCATGATAAATCGATTACTCGTTAAGACACAGCTAAAGGTTGTGAAAAAAGGATAATCAAAATTTACCAGTGATGTCTGCTTAAATGACAAAGACATGCAGCAAATCTTTAGATTTAATAAGCTGGAGTCAGCAGATATTTGACCTTATAGCTGGATTAATTACTGAAACAATTAATTGATTTTTAACATAGTTGGCGATAGTTTTGATCGACTAATCCATATCTATTCAACTTATTGTTGCAGCTGTAAGTATATCTGGTTAGCGCTGTTGCCTCACAGCTAGAAGGTTCCTCCTCCGAATCCCAGTTCGGACGTAGTGGGCCTTTCTGTGAGGAGTGTGCATGTTCTCCCCGTGCATGCGTGGGTTCCCTTGAGGTACTCCAGCTTCCTCCCACAGTCCAAAGACATGCTCGTTAGGTTCATCGGTGACTCTAACATTGCCCATAGGTGTGAGAGTGAGCGTGATTGGTTGTCTCTATGTGTCAGCCCTGTGATTGACTGGCGATCAGTCCAGGGTGTACCTGGATGACAGCTGGGATTGGCTCCAGCCGCCCTGCGACCCTGAACAGGATAAGGTATAGATAATTGATGGATGTATATCAGGTCCTATTTCCTCTGACTTGTGCAAAAGGCATTGTACAACTGTTCCCCTTGATTCTACAGATCAATCAAGCCTTTCATTCATGTTTTATGTAACATTTAGGCCTTTCTCTAAGTCTGTGTGAACACTTCCTAACATGAGCACCACTGAAGTCTCCACTCAGATCCGGTCATGAGGCCCGACTTCCTGATCTCTGACCCTTACGGAGGCAGCAGAAAGCCACAAAACACATCCTGTCTTAATCCCCGCTCCGACTTTGTTTTCACACTCTGCTGCCCCGCTGATTCTGTCACCGAGTCCGGCTGCCCGGCTGCTGCGCCCCCCTCCATTTATCCTCCTCTGGTTGTGACGTAAGGAGTAGGGGGACTGGAGCAGAAAGAAGAAGAAGAAGAAGAAAGGACAAAATGTGCACTCCTACAAGGACACATGGAGAGTGAGAGGAGTGATTTATAGAGAAAGGAGAGCTGGAGGACAATGGGAGAGCAGGGAAAATGGTGCAGCAGCCTGTTTCATAATGACAGAGGGGGGAGAGGGAGTGTAGGACTTGAAAAGACAAAAAGGAGAGGAGATAAAGACAGAAAGAGCTACGGCCCCGAGCCGGAGGAGTAATGAGACAGGAGCGAAAAGATACAGAGGCAGGAAGGTGAGAGGCTGCCAACTGCGGGCAGATGGAGCATGACGCTCTCCTCAGACCAGTCCAAACGCTCACCGAACCACATAAATCACAGATTAACTCTTGGCTCCTCTCCAGCTACCTCCACTGTACTTCAGCACGGAGCTTAATGCACAGGTTGCTACTACAGAATCCTAATTGAGGAATAATAGGATGTGAAGCGAAGCCCCATGTGTGTTTGGATAAGAGGCTAAGAAAGATGCAGGACGGCGCTGCTTCTACCTGGTGCTGAATAAAGGATTAGGATTTGGCAAAAAGAGGATTGCAATGTTCCTGCTTACTTGAGGAGATTACTTTGTTCTCCAAGAGTGGCTCACTTTTTGGGTTTAATCAGTTCACTGACCTTATGCGGATGTAAGAGACACAGCGAGTCTAAAAAAGGAACCATTCAGACGACAAATATTCTTGGAGGGGAAAAAGGAGTGTAGAGATTAAGGACATAGCAAACATACCTAAAAAAAGTACACAGCAGAAACAGGACAAACATAAAACTAAATAAATCAAGTCGGTTGTCAACAAGAAATTATATTAAATTTTTATCATTGTGGATGTTTTTGTCTACTTGTTTAAATAAAGTTTTTATGTCGGAGAGTCTGATTCTCTGTTGTCAACATGTCTTGTTAATCAGCACTGGTTGATTTGGAGCGTCCATGTTTTTATGGATGCTTAAATTAAACTTTAATGCTGTATAACTGAACAAAAGAAGAGAAAACAACCTCCTTAAACAACCCCAGACTTTCTTGTTGTGGGTTTAAAAGCCTGTCATAAATTTTAACTCTTTAAAGTAATAAACTTGAAGATTTTCATGTAAATAACTGTCTGTTATGTCACTATCTGTCACTGTCAAGTGTGCTCGCGCAATAACCGTTTATCGCCATAGGTGCCGCCAAAGGGATCGCAACTGAAATCTTCGAGATTAAACCTTTCATATAAAGTCAACGTTTTGGTCACTAAATACGCAGGCAAAAAGTGTACAACTCTACCGTCTGCTGACTGGAGAATATAAGTGTTCGAAAGTGATGCAAAAACAGAGCCTCTCCCTTCCCGTCTGTTTGTATCTAATTAAGAGACTACTTCCGCACTCATTATAGGGTTGCAGGACTGTAGCTTTACTCTCTAGCTTTTTTTTGTGTGGTATTTATTCTCTTTGTACTACTCAATTATTGACTAGTATATTTGGATTTATGATGTGCATTTAAACCTGCATACAACTTTGGTAAGCTGCACATAAAGACAACCGAACAAAGCTCAGTTATGGCAGAAGAAGAGATCCTTCATATGAGTCTCTAACTCACTCTAACTGGTTATTACAGTAAGCACAGCATGGGTGTGTCTGTTGTCTACTGTAAGAGCAGAGTGATGACTTGAGTTGTGTAACAGCAAGACCACACTATAAACATTTATAAGAAGACAGAAAGTTTGAATTAAAGAGCAATAAAGTGAAGTCTTGCTTAATTAAATACACTGCGGGGCATCGCTGCCACAGTCTTGTGGTCTCGTGCTAATAGTAGCTTCTGGTGTCAAATAATACGGCTATCGAGCTCTGCTGGCAGTTCACAATGTTCCTCTATTTTCAAGTCTGCTGGGAGCTATTAGCATAAGCCTCCATCCTTTAGCATCACACCAAGTATGTAGAAAGTACATATGTGTGTATAAACGACCCTTTTACAGGGTCAACTGACACAATAAAAGTTCACACTGAAGTTTTCAACCAACTGACACAAACACTTTTAGCATGAGCATGGAGTTAGCTAGCTGTAAATGTTAGCAACTTAAAACAGATACTGCCAAGTAACTAGCATCACAGAGTCAGTTCAATAAACCTTATGACCCTTTTTTAAAGAATCACTTATCCACTTTTGCTACTTATAAGGACACAACTGTTATTCAAGCAGTTCAGGTACTTTTAAATACTTAGTGTACGATAGCCACAATTAGCGCCAAAAATGACCCTCCTTCTCAGAGTCATAACTAAGTCCAATGTGAACACACAGACAGGAAACATATTTTTTAGATTCAATGTGACTTAAACTTTCTGTGGATATCAATGCCTCTAAATTTCTATTTCAAATAAACATACTTTAAGCTGCTTAAATGTATAACCAAAAGAGCGCTCCTAACAAACACAGAACTCCATCTAAAAATTGTGACATTTTAAGGTTTGCTCATTTTTAAAGTAATCCAGTAACAAATGTCTGTACATTTATGGATTCAATGCAAACAGGAACTCCTAATAGTTTATTCGGCATATGTTCAACTGTAAAAAATGGCAAAAATGTAACTAAATACAGACTTTAAAAAAGGGCTCAAGTTGTAGCAGAAAATAGCTACATTATACTTCCTGTTTACATACACCCTAAGCATTATGGGTACTGTGTTTCCAAATGTAAGAGATTAATTATCCCAAATATAAGTATGACCAAAAATAATAGATCTGTTCTCATAGATGCGTCTTATACCAATAGTTATGCTACATTCAACTGCTATTCAAAACCATTGAAAACAAATTGCACAATTAACTCCAATTTACAACCGCTACTTGATTAATTACTTGTGAAAAGTCTAAATATGGGATAATACCTTGAATAAATTATGCAGCCTAAATAAAAATATGCATGTTTTCAGTGGTAACGCTTCAACGGTGATGTTTTGTGCCAAGTCAACGAGTGCATCTTATCGTGTCATCAGCCGTTCATGTGACAGGCTCCATTTAACACCGAAACACAAACTCACCATGATGTTCACCCGTCACTCCCCCCCCCCCCCCCCCCGGGTCCTCGTCCCTCCAAAGCCCTCTCAGGTTTCTGTGCCACTGTGACAGACTCCGAGTTTATAAATAGCGCTAAGCACCATACTGAGAATGTCGGCCATAAAAGGGGTTTGGCTTCTGTCGAGGCACCCTGCGACGGCACAGTGACCGCAAACTGTGCTGCACCAGATTTACCGCTCAGGTCGGCCAGGAGACTTTACTTTGTTTGTGTTTGGGTCACATTGGCTGTTAAAATCCAAATGCACCTGGCATGAAAAACGTATTCACCAGAAATAAAATGAAACTTAGAAGGATGTCCAAATGAGAGCTGGTAACCTGCCAAACATGGAGCCAAACTTTGCCACATGACGCTGAATTTTACCAATGATAGTGAGGAAAACTCTCTTAACTCTTTGCAACTCAGTAACTTAGTAACTAACTAAATAAATTATGATTACTCATACTTGCACTGCATCTCCCAGAATTCTTTTTGTAAGTCTTTTTAGAGGCAACAGGTATGCCAGCTGTTCGTTTTATGTGGATATGACAGAAAACCATGAAAATTAGCCATAACAAGTCCCCAGAAATGTGAGGAATGTGACATTTATGTGTTTAAGTACAATGGTTGAAAGTTTATTAGAGGGAAAGTGTCCTCCTCACAAGAGGTATGGTGGAAACACAGGTGGCATCAGACAGGTAAGAAGGGCAGCAGGCCAACCGATCACATGTCTCTCTCTGGCTGCAGCGGGGACATTCCTGCTAAAATAATTACAATTCCTGCTTCTGTGCACTTGTAAAAACTCATACAGGCATTTTTTATACCTTTGCCCAAAGTTAAAAAGTGTTTTGGGAGGTCAAGATTATCCTGAGAGAGCTCTGACTTTAGATTAGTTAAGTGATTACGATTCACATCATAAACTCTGATTTCAATGTCCCTGATTTGGTTTCCGACAGGGGACCTTTTTTTTTTGCCTCTCTGCTCGTTCATGTCCTTTCACCTCTCCATTGTCCACTTTGGATAAAAGCAGGATATCCAAAAATACTAATAACATCTTCCCAAGTACACGAGGGTCCCTGTGCGGACGTCCCTTAGCAACATGTGGACGTACAGACTTCTGTCATTTAGCGGTTGCACATGCATTTCTTTTCTTTTTATTATGTTCATTCAAATACAATAAACAAGAAACCTAACAATCTTGTTTTTTAGTGTATGTGTGTATAATGTGTCTGCATGTCTTATCCTGGATATTCAGCTATCATTAATAGTATTATTTACTCTTTTGATTTCCCAAAAATGTAGGTGAAAAAGGCTTTATCGCCATTACTATTCTTAAAAGTTCCTATTTGTTTTGCTTATCTTGGCTTAATAACATTATAATCTTCACGAACTGTTGTATGAGACTTTGTAATTGTACCAATTAAACTGCAAACTCCGCAAGTGTATACTGTAAATATCATAATAACAAAGTTGCTATCTTTACATGTGCCTACAGCTGCAGGGGATGGCGCTTATAGAAAATGAAAAAAATAAAACATATGTAGATTTTATAAGATAATTGGATATAATAATCTCTTTAAAAAATCTGTCTAGTCATGAGTTTGACTGATTTAAGGTGGAGTAAATACGACAAATATCAAGAGAGAAACGTCTCTTTAAACAGTCTTTTTTAAAGGTTGGGGGGAGTAGAGCCCTCCGATGTGTGAAGCAGGTCACTCTATTGTTTAGAGTAATGTAATGTATGTTACACATATATGTATGTATGTGTGTGTGTGTGTGTGTGTGTGCTGTGATGAGTGGGACATGCTGGATCTGGGTCAGGCCGACCTCAGGAATCCCTGGCATCCACATTTCCCCTGCACGTGTTTATACAACGAATGTGTGTCTTTTGTATGTGTATGCTCGGCCCGCATGTGCCAAGGAATCAAAGGATTAAACTCATCCTAAAAGAGAGGAGATTAAATACTGTATGTGTAGTAAAAGCTACAGGACATTGTCTGAGTGAATTCACTTCCACAAAATGCATGAACGCAGATTAAGTGAGTCCAGGAGTTCGGACTATTTCAATCAAAAACATCTGCATGGCTGTGTTTAAAGGCTCACACAATGTTAAAAAACACATGTGTCCTTGTTAAACGCCTCCACCTCCGCTTCCTGTATGGACAGAAAAAGAAAGGAAACACTCTTGGGCAACAAGTATCCACACCCCAGGGAAAAGCAGAGGAAGAACATTCCTGGGACGCTGGTGCTGAGAGCATCAAAAGCCAAAACACAAGCCAGAAGTTAGCGTGAATACTGTTCCGCAGATACATCTCATGACAACATCTGAATAAACCAAAAGGTCAATGAGTCCAAATTCAATCATACATGAAACACAAAGAGCCTATAAACAAAATGTCAACGACACAACCGCCTCTGAGGGAACAGATAACTTCAGGCCTGCACGGACAAATGCCTCAGGAACCTTTGAACCTCTCTGATTCTCCCGTTACGTCGTGAGAGGACAGCAGACCGACAGCTGTGTTTGTAATGAGCTCCAGGCCGCAGCAACAACAACATGCACAGCTAATAATCACTGTCGCAGAAGAAGACATGTAGCTTCTCTGTGCTGATGAAAGAAGAGAAACCTTTATTTTAAAGCTGGGATTCAATTACAGGCCTCTGTGTGTCAGCTGTTGTGGACAAGCCTGCTGTTTTCTCTTTTGATCGCTGAAAGTACAAGTCTAGCAAGAAGCTAACGCAGTAATCGACTCCACGCCACCCTATTGTGGCGATGCCTGTTATGTTTTCTGTTCTTCTCTTAGCAATTTGTAAACCTATAAGTCTTCAATTTCACACAGAAATAGACAAAATTACTCCTCTCATTTATAGCCAACAATAAAATGAAATTATAATTTAAAATTTGTAAGCAGATTTGGTTCGGTTTTAGCTAGCAAGCGATGCTCAGCTAGCTAACTCCATGCTCATGCTAAAACTGTTAGTGAGTTGGTTAAAAACTCTGTATCACTGTGACTTTTTAATGTGTCAGTGGACTTATTTTAACTGAAAACATTATACGTGTCATATACACTCATGTACTTTCTAAATACTTGATATGAAGCTAAAAGATAAAAGCTAAAGGTAGCACAGCAGGCTTGACAAAAAGGTGGAACATTGTGTACTGCAAGCAGAGCTAGTTAGCCCTGCTATTATGAACAGTATTATTTATTAAAAAGGAATTAAACTGTAATGAGCTCCAACATAATCCTTGGATAATTTCAAGGTTATAATTTAACAAAAAAGGTAGTTGTACAAGCAACTGTACCTAGCTACTAGTAGCTAGTTAGCCAAATATGCTAACTTTAGAGTTTAGAGCAAACAAGAAAAACAAGTAATACATTGGATTAACCTTAAAACCTTAAAAGTTTATCAACTGTCTGTGTTTAGGTATAATTGATTTATTCTATTGAATTAGAATAACTTTATATTATTGTCGCTTTAGCTAACATGAACTAACTGGCTAAATTTCTTAGCAGTTGTAGCTAGCTTAAGAAAGGTAGGCTACATACAAATGAGTTGAGTTTCTATATTTTATTAAAATGTTTCACAAATTGTTGGTTATTTTTTTTCTTTCATGCAATTTATTCATGAAGTTATTTCACAATGACATTTTTTTTAAAATATACAAATATTATCTGCATAAATAGATTCCACTAAAGGTAATTTAAACAACGTCTCTTTATCACAAACTCATATTACAACCTATTTTCTACCTTCAAACAACCAAAAATGTAACTAATCGGACACAAGATGCGTTTAAAATGAGTAAACATCAGTTTGACGGTCTACTCTCTTATTGTCTCTACCCTAACCCCATCTTTGAATACAGGGCACAAACAGGAGAAGCTATTAAAAGCATAACCGAGTTAAAAACAGTGTTTGAACATTGGACCTTAAAAGATTCAGTCAGAACGACAAAAGGCACGCAAGCAGGATGTTAGCTTCTCCACTTCAATCAGGATCTCCAGATGCTTTTAGCCACAAAGAAGTGGGTTACCCAGTCACAAAGACTTAAAACGGAGCCAAGCATGAATCATAAATGGACAATCTATTATTCACCTTTTCCTCCTTCTCTATTCCATAGCAAAAGGTTGATACTTAAAATAGGGTCAAAGGTGATGCAGCGAGTTTTTAAATGGCGGCTGCTGAGAAAAGCTTTTCTTCGAGACACAGAGAAAATAGCTCAGGCGTGGTTTGTTGTGACTGTGGCTGCCGTCAGGGTGTTTCACTTCCTCGGTCATGACCTCATCCCTAGGTAATCACTAAGACGGGGCAACAGTAAGCAAAGCATGTAAATAACAGAGTTACCACAAGGTTTGTTTGTCTTTACATCGAGGACAATAACAATACAGTAGCAGCAAACCTTCTCAGGCATCAACACAAACTCTACACAGCTGATATGAGAAAGGCCAAACAGAGGTGTGACTTCTGCTATGATTGAAAAAGAGGAAAACAGAGGGAAAGACTTCACTTCCAGTTTCACCTAGTATCAAAAACAAGTCAAGTTCTGAAAAAATGGTGTTCATTGTCATGTCAGATGTAATGGCTGTACTTAGTATCACTTAGCTGTGTTTCGTTGCTGTGTATTTTGAGGCCGATTTCGTCACAGCGGTGCGTCGAAGGCTGTCACATTTCGAAGGCAACTTCAGATGCGTCGTCCTTTTGCGCACAACGTATCCCACGATTCATTGCGCGTCCATTCAAACAAGATGGCTGACTCTCAAGTGGTCGAGGAATACACTTTAAATGTAAAGGTTTTAGGTGTCAACTAAATCGAATAGCTAGCGATACAAAGGTTTTTAAAAAATGAGGGGGCCTTGAAACTTCAAATTGTCTTTAAAATAATAGGTTAAGTTATGTTAGCTAGTTGGCCACCTACCTGTTGCTAGGCGACAGGAGTGGCACTTTGTGACTGAAGGGTAAGGGCGAAAACAGCTGGTGGCGCAAACAGGAAATCGATTGTCCATAGTCATGTGGCTACATCCAGTTATATACAGTCTATGGTAAGGACGAATGAATGGATCAATCAAACAATCACAGGACTCCCAAAAGAACAGTTTTCATGACCTGTATGTAAACTCGACGTCTTTGCTCTTTAATACAGTAGACGAGTAACTGTACATATGTGTAAACATGGAAAAAGTCCTGTTACGCATCACTGTTTTTGTCACGTCCGTCATTTTGCAAAGAGATAACGGCGCACAGCCTGACATCACAAGCCAAAAATGCCGTTTACCCCGTCTACACATCTCCGCGGAAACTGAGTTTCTAAAAGTCTTCAGCCTGGCCGGAGTTTTACAAAAGATCCGTTTTCAGTGACCTGAACATTTGTGTGGACAAAAGGAAAAACGCAGAGAAAAAGCCACGTTTTGAAAAACTTACTTTTACTGACAGAAAAATGTATTTATTTGAACCAAAACCATCATCTTTTCCTTAACCTAACCTACAAGTGTGTGCCTAATTATTACCACACACCAAACAGCTACTGTTTCATAATGTAAACCAACATTCTGGGTCATTCTGGGAGTCTTACGCAAAGGACCTTTCTGCTGTTTAGGTATGATGACGTGTTGATTATTTCAGCTCTAGTACAGATAGCTGTGAAACAATACTCGGCCTGTACAGCCGAAGAAACAAGTTACATAACACAGAGACAACAAGGGGAACAACAGGCAGAAACAAGAAGTAAACAGAGATCTGCAGTAACAATGAGCCGCACTGCAGCTGATCTGTGTCCTGTTTATTTCTCTCATAACCGCAGACCAGCGAGCCTCCTCCAGACTCAGACCACTTACTGCAGCAGTACACCTAATTAAATCTGTTCTTTTCTTCTTCTTTTCCAGTATTTAAACATCTATCAAGAGCTGACCTGGTCTGAGTCTCCTTGTCTGCAGTTCCCATAACAGTTTCAGCTCGCCTGGTGTCAATATTTACTAAAAAAACGGGTCTGGGGATCTTTTTGTGATTAAAACTTCAGAAACAAGTCACGGTAAGTCTCTTCAGTCCACAGCTGCCCCTCCACTCTCTTGTTTTGGGCTCATAAAGTAGGGCATAACTCCGTCTGGCTGACTCATGTTGACCTGGCAGCACGCTGAGGTGTGATGACAGACTAAGTTTAATCTCAGCTGAGGTCTGGTTTCAGGGCGGCGAGGGGCTTTCATAGAGTTGGTCACAGCAGGTCAACAAATGATGCCATGACAGCAGGAAGAAACAAATAATGTGACACAAGAGAAGTTAATATTGTGCTTTGTCATCTAGAACTATACTACCAATTTAGATTCAGTATAATGATGAACTGGGGAAAGTACATGCATTTTGTAGGGGATACAAATATAGATCATAATTCCGGATATCAGTTTATTCGGCTCTGTAAAGCCCCGGTCACACATGCACTGCACTCCTAAAAATATCTCCACTTTATCCGGGTGGACGGCATGTGTGAACACAAGCTTGCACACTTTTCCCTGCCTGCCTCCTCTTACAACGTCCGCAAGAAGTCGTGGTGAGCCGACTTGTCGACGCAGCTTGTAATGCTCAGGAACATCCGCCGCTCGGGTGATGACGTTTATATCCTGCGACCGGCGTGAAAACCAGAAGAGAGGCACATAACAGGATGAATGAAAACATCCGAGGTCGAGGAAGAAGGATCGTTTACAAGAGGACAATAGAAAGGATGAGCGCAAGAGAGGAAGAGATTCAGGAGCTTCTGACTGTGAGGGCCGACGCCGAATTGCTCGCCAGTTGCGGGGACTTTCACAGCGTACTTTTTACCTCACGTGTGTACCAGAGTCCATCAAAACCTCCACTTGCTCCTCATTCAACATAGGATCCAGCTCAAAATCCTCCTCATCGCCTAAAGGCCCTCCACAACCTAGCCCCCTCCGACCTCACTGACCTCCTTCACCAACACACACTCCCACCCGTGACCTCAGATCTGCCGACGCTAGAAGTATTGATGTTTTAGGGAACAGTTTTTAATTTCGAAAGCATTTAGTATTGACAGCTAAGGTAGCTCAGTCAGTAAGGAACCGGAGGGTGGCCGGTTCAAGTCCCAATACGGACCAAGTGTGGAGAGGTGCCGGTTCCTTTCCTGGGCACTGTCGAGGTATCCTCAAGGCAAGGCACTGAATCCCCCACTGCTCGGGGTAGAATCCATATGCAGCCCCCTCACTCTGACATAAGTCCATTAGTGCATAGGGTCCTGTTTGTGCATGTGTGTGTGTATCAGCCATATGTTTCTGAGCATGTAGCATGTTCGTAATAATAACAGAGGGACAACAAACATTGAATAAAGTCTTCTCGAGCCTTCCTATTAATTCCTGAATTGTATACATTTATGAATGAATACCTGTTGTCACTAAAACTCCACATGTAGATGCATCTTCAACATAAACTCTGTAGCGTTTTGCTTCAGACACATCAGATGATAAAAAGCTTCCTAAAAAACGCCGCAGGACACTAACGAGCTTCATCGAGGTCAGGTGGCCTCTACCTGATTCACTGCATCTCATCAACATCAGGCACATCAAATCTGTCATCCAACATGATGAGTTACATCAACTCAAAGCCCTCCAGAGGAAAGAGGAGTCTTTCAAGGATCGTTTCAGAGCATAAGAAAGGAAGAGCGAGCTGCTGGCTGGGTAACTGCGGCTCCTGCGGGGGTAATGGAAGGAGCAGAGTGGCGTCACTGTAGGAGACTGCAGAGGTAATCAATCGACTGGTGCACCAGGAAGCGCTGCGTTTTCACTGGTTTAATGCCTGTGCATTTGTTGATATGGACTAGCCGTCATCCTTACACAACCTAAAGCGAAGGTGATCTGTTGTAAGTCAACATGGCTGATCATTAACATGTTCTTTATAATCCTGAGTGATGTCGTCCTGTCTTCAAGATTAAATTAGGCTGCAGTACAGCCTGTGGGTGCTGTGACCGAGATGTTGAGTGCTGAGTGACGTGTGTATATGTGTGTGTGTGTGTGTGTGAGTTTAAGTGGGCACGCACGTCAAATGTAGCTACATCAGGGCTGTTATCTGCACACACAAGCACACACACACTTCAAAGCAGGAGGACGAGGGAGGGTGTGCGTGTGGGGTTGGGAGGGGTGCATCTGTTAGTGATTCCCCCGAGGTTGGAATATTACATCAACAAAAACATCCAGCACATTCTGCAAGGCAGCATGGGTAACGGGGGAGACAAGAACAGAACAGGAAGCAAACAGACACAGCTGAACAACTAAGATACGAAAACAACAAATTCCAAAGAAACTTGTGTTGTTCTTGTTGCTAACATCACACTAAATATATTCATGCACCATCTACCTGGAAGAAATCTAAGCTAACAAAGTTTCCTTTGCAAACACAACAAATCTTTTTAACACTTAAGATGAATGAAGCTTCTTGAAGGTCTATTAATTAAACTTTAATAGACAGCCAAGGACATAAAAAGAGAGAGTGAAGAGCCTCAGGGTTAGCCCAAAAGGCCCCGAGGAAATAATCAATACTGTAGGCGTCTAATACATCAAAGTGAATCATCAGCTAGAATTTTGAAGCTACATTCAAGTGCAGTGCAGCACATGTTGTCCGATAAAGATACCAGTTAATGCCTCCGATACAGCCCAAAATGCATCAAATCGGTAACGGTGAGTAGGCCAGGTTATCCCACAGCCAACACCATCATTTATCTGCCTCAAACAGACCGACTTGTTTCACTGGAAATCCTTTTTTTTGTCTTAAACAGAAACCTAAACAGCTCTGAGCTTACAACAGAGACGGATCGGATTGTTGATGTCACTATGGATGCATTATTGGCGTCACTAGCAACTACAGCTAAAGTTTCAGGTCATTTTAAAATGACGTGAAAATAGCAAACTGTGCAGTGTTAGTGGAGAATGTGACTTTAAGAAGAGCAACACTGTATGAAGTAGCATTAAACCTTTTTTGGAGGGGTTCCTGTTAGGGGTGGGACAAAATATCGACACAGCAATATATCGTCGTCCTGACTCGTGCAATACAATTGTTGATATTTTAATTTATCATTACATCACTACTTCATGACTCCTCCCCGTGGCGCTTACGACATGAATGCAACATGAACGGAAATTAATGGCCAAAGAAGTTAATCAGATATCGTAATTTATCATTATATGATTGTCTTGCAATATATCAATTATCGCAGAATTGCTGTATCGTGATATTATCGTTATCGTGGGGTGCACGTATCGCGCACCGTAACGTGAGTTACCCTGAGATTCCCACCCGTAGCTGCTGCTAACGTTAGCTTAAGTTGTTTCAAGGTAGGTTTCTCCGGAAGGAAAATCAATCTTATTGGTTCTTTATACTCCTTCCTCTTTCTTCCTATACATGTTTGTGGTGCTGACATGAAATATACTTCCAATTAAAATCCATGATTTTAGAAGTCTTGCTGACTGACACAAAAAAATATCATCTATGAGCATGAATCAGCGGATGACGTGACTATTTGAGACCAGGTTGTATCACAAAAGTTCTTGAAGTCTGAATAAGTCATAGGGTCTTTAACATTACAAAACTAAACATCCCCCAGGAAGTGATGTGTTTAGCTTTTCCTGACGCAGCAACTGTTCATGTGTTTACAAAGAAATGGGTAGCAGTATGTTGTTAGCATTAGCATCTACAAAAAGTCGTCCTTAACAAAGCTCCAAACAGGTGACATTTGGGAAGTGCAGGGGGAAGATATGCAGTTTAAAAAAGGGTGTTTTTGGATTAAGCATTTGGAGTATTTGTGCTTATTGTTGAGTCAGAAAGAATTACGCACTTTATCTGCCCCTGATTTACTGATCATTCCCGCAACATCAGCTGTAAAATAGTCCCAGATGTTTAGGTGCTGACTCTGGTCTAAAGAATGTCATACGACAGCTCCCTTTATGACTAAAATCGGCCTCACCAGTTCTTAACAGGATTATGCTGCAAACAGGATTATTAATATCAACGTCTCATTCAAGACTTCTGCTTTTTTTTAAATGTCGGATACGAAGGGAGACATGACTAATGTGTGCATCAGCGCTCAGGAAGCTACATCCTTCGCCTTCTTCAAACTGGGGCAGCCGAGTGGAGCGTTTCCTCTCCTTTCCTGTGGAGTCATGGCTGTGATTTATAGCATCTGGTCACAGGGATCGCTGACGTGGACTGTAGAAGAGAACGCTCTGGCCTGCTCGGTCTCCTCCTTTCTTCTTGAAGGATCCGCTCACACCACAACAACGCGCTTCAACCTCGACTCCCCGTCCAGTTTCTCAGAGTCATTGTAGCCGACCCCGTCCACACCCTCTCAGCAGAAATCTCAGCTCTACCACCCACCCATGTACATGCGTTCGAGCCCCCCAGGATACGAGACACAGTTGGCAGAGCTGTGAGAACTTGAGCCCCGTCTGACCGCAGGAGCTGAGAGGAGCTTTGTCTTTCAAGTTTTTAAGCTTCACTTTTTCCCCTCTATTACTAACAGACAGCATAAAAACACAGCTGTTTTAAAAGAATAAGGACTGAGTCATTTTAAATGTTTCAATATTTCCATTAACCAATTAGCTGATGTGTTTTTGTAGAGACATGGAACGATTTAAAGTTACAGCAAAAAGGCTTTTATGATAAGGTCTAAAAAGTGTTCACCAAACTTAACCAAATTTCAGATAACACTGGCTGAAGTTGGTTGAGCATCGGCTCCCAAAATCCAATAAATAGCAGGACATTGCTGCTAACATTAGCTTGAATGCTGTTGTGGTGGTAGCTAGGAAAGGCTACCAAACAGAGGGTAATTCCAATACAGTTGATGAACTAGCTATAATAGGCTTTTTAAACATACTGTAACCACACAAAAATAATGCTGTACAAATACAAAAACATACAAAATGTGGCGACTACTCTAAGAGCTAAGCTAGTTAGCTGGACCTGCTAGCATTTAAGGCTTACATTGTTGGTGTTTTTTCCTTTCCTTACATTTCCGTTGATGTATTTTTGGTTTTGGAAAATACCAAAACACACTGACAATCAATCTTTAATTAATGAGAATAGCTCTTGCTACAACGACAGTTACTTGTTGCTACATTAACATCCATCATTGTTCGGGGGAAGAGTTTAGCTAACAGTCGAGTGTTAAAACAACTTTATATAGAAAACAACAACAAAAAATCCACGAACAAGCAATGTTAAAACATCACTTGTAAGCAGTAACTCTACAAAACACATGAAGGGTTCCTTGTCCCTAGAAGTATAGCTGGATTTGGAAACTAAGCTAGTTAGCTTGACCAGCTAACATTTTCACCCTATGTTTGATTGTTTACAGTTCTGATTTTGTATTTCTGGTTTTTGAAAACACTAAAACCAATTGAATCTGACTTTTTCACAGAAGGAGTTAAGCTAACGGACAAATGGAACAACCAATTATAGAGTAAAAATAAATAAATTCTGAAAACAAGCAATGTTGAGACGTCGTTTTGTTACCTGTAACTCCACAAACAACACAGAGGCTTCCTCGCGTTCTGAGGTATTGCTGGATTTAGCTACTACTCTAGGAACTAAGCTAGTTAGCTGGACCTGCTAACGTTTTGATGACTGCTAAATATTTCTTAATTTTTCTGTTGTATTTCTAGTTTCTAAAAGTACTTCAAAATTTAAAATAAGAGATTTTTTACATTGTGTGGCGCTTGCTACAACAAAATGTAATTGATTATTGTCGGCTAGTTTAGCTAACGGTCAAGTGTTGCAACCATTTATCAAGCAAAAATGACAAACATCTTAAATACGAGGACTTTGACAAAACAATCTTGGGCCTGACATTTCAGTCATAATTGAGATACTGAAAATTATTAGTTGTGGTCATAATTATAGTCTATTTACCAGAGCAACGTTGCTTCTTTTCTGGAGTATAATGGCAGAGTACAACTAATGATAGGGGCAAATCAAAGGCCTGTGCAGGAAGGTTTCCAGGCCAAAATCTACATTTCCAGCCTTGGCTGGGATGTTGAACGTGCGCCAAGAACATAACGTCAGCATGACTGGGAAGCTCACAGAGCCAAAGGGAGTCCACGTCTGATTACTTCCACAGAGGAGCATTTAACTCCACAGTGAGACTCTGCCTGCGGGGCAGCGAGGCTGGAAAAGTTGATCCAGCGACACCGCAGATATCAGGAAAGAGAAGTTTTCACCTGTGGAGGAGTTGTAGCACGTCTATTTAAACTCTCATAGAAACAAGTGGAGAGGGGTTTTCTCTCTGCTTAACACAAAAGGTGAATTGTTTCAGCGAAGGACGGCGGTGCCACTCCTATTGTGAGGCACAAACAAGGAGCCTTTGAACATGTCATGTCTTGGAGAGGCTTGGTTTGACCGCAGAAAGGAAGAAAGGAAGTTGCTAGCTGTGTCTCCTCAGAGAAAAATCTCTCTGGTGTTTTCTGCTCTGTAGCATCGATTCTGACGCAGGAAGAAAACCTGATTAAGTGGCAAAATGTTTGTGGTTAACAGGTTTCAGGGGATGACAGGAATGGTGAGAAGAGGAGGGGTCTAAGTGTATGCGTGAAGGGGGTGTGTTAGGGATTTGGATGGTCTACATGCATTAGGGCTAAACCAGAGATCTGCCAACTTCAGACCTGAATAAATCACTTTGATACGGGATTATGATCCCCTCTCCGAGCGCTGCAGGCACACCAGGCTGCACAAAACAAACAAACCCTAGTTGGCTTTTCTTTTCTATCTTTTTTTCAACGAGAATGAGACTCACAGCTCTCGGAAAGGAGTCAGAGGAGGGAGAATGTTTCTGTTTATCTAATGCTGCTGCCTTTTTCGGCGTCGAGCATTCCTCCTGATAACGTCACATGTTGATCAACCCTGCCGCATGCTCTCAGTAGAAGGCCTGCGACCAAAACATGCTTCTCAGAATACATATTGATGGGTGGATTACGCTACACAACAATATGAGCTTGTTGAGCACAAGTTTCACCCCTAAGAGAAATGTCTCATTGTGGGGCCCGTAAAGCAACTGCACAAGCTTTCCCTTCAGTCCCGCCTCTTAACCCCCAAGGCATTTGGCTGTTAGTGAATTTGACAACTTTAGGAGTTAATGATTTTAAAAAAACAGCATTCATAATGAGGAGTTAATGTACCTCAAAACAATGTACCTTGCAGCTTGGTCATGAACAGGAACCAGCACTTTGGGTATGGCATATTCAGGCCTTTGCTTGTTACATGGTTGCTATAAGAGCTAAAACAATAAGCCTATCAGCCTATATTAGATTACTGCACATTAAATATGTCCGCAGATTTTCTTGCAACATGTACACATAGACTCCCACACATGCAGCGAGCAAGCCTGCATTCGCAGTGATAAAAAGCTGCAGCAGATGCTGGTCCGTCCATCCAACACTCTCCACATCAAGTGGAAACAGGGGGGGGAGGGCCGCCAGTGAAGAGAGAGTCACCTTCTCTACCAACACACAGGTCAAGGGGAGATGTGTGATGGAGGTGGAGGCAGCGTGAAGCACATTTTCTGTGCTCTTATTTGCTCATATGATTAATAATATATGGGTTTTATAATCATGTCATGCACACAAGAAAGACAAGAATACGTTTATGCCAGATTCAGTGTAAAAATAAGAACCTAACCACTTTAAGACCTTAAATCATTAGCAAAAACATGTCCTCTGTAATGCTGGAGAAATAAGAATAAACATAAGCCAAACACATGAAACTTAAACAACCATCCAAATAATATGTCCCATTATTAAACCATTATATCATTATGGTTCAGCTTATTTGTGCACAAAAAATAAAGATTTCAGCTACAAAAACAGCCTGTGCAGTGTGAGAGACCTTCAGCTGGAGATGCAGATGTTAAAACCTCTGCATCAGCCAGTATCTGTGCTGCCTGAGTGCTCTTTAGCAAAACACCAGACGGAAAAAAACAGATTATTTTCCTGCTGTTATCTATTTAGTATTTCAATAATATTATGTGGCATAAGGGACCTATTTATGTTTTCGCTGCCTACACTAGCTCTCCAGTGTCAGTGCTGCCTGGTTGTTTCTGTGTGCCATTTTTCACCCTGTGCACCACTGACGTGTTTGGTAATGGAGACCACAGCACGGTGCAGCATTTCCAGGATCTGTGCTGGTTAGGACCCGCCTGTTAGAGATGCAGACAGCCTGGTGTTTAGTGTGCAGGAATTACAGCGGGGTTACCAGGGCGGAGAAACATCCCATCTTTTCAGATTTGAGTGGGAGAAAATTGATGTGTGGCGCCGCTGCAGCTAAAATGTCCACTGAAAACACCGCCACGATTGATTTTGAATGGTAGGATGAAAAGATTAAGGAAAATAACAAGGAGATAACATCATGTATAATCAAACCCCCACCTTAATTCTACAGTAACGGTATTCATGACCTATTTTCAAGTGACTGTAAGGTACTCACTTTTGTCTGTTAGTGTCAGCTTCTCCTCGAAATTATGTCCAAGCTCTTTATAATCCATTGTTTCCATTCAGGCGGATGGCAGTCCGGTTCCTGTTGCTGTCATTCCTCAGAGTCTTCCCCAAGTACAGGAGATGAAACTCCCGGTACAGATCGCCCAAACACGCCCTTAGTAAATCCAACCGGAATAGAAGCAAAAAAGTGACAAAAAATTACGTGAAAATAAAACAGAATCCGAAAAAACAAACTGCTGGGAATGTTTAAAACGTTAAATTATAAAACGTCTGTTAAAATATCTTGTTAAAATTATACTCTCGGTCCAATCCACAGGGTCGTTAGAGGAAAATCTACAGTGCGGGAATAAAATGCTTCAGCGAGTCCTGTGAGGCGTAGGATCGAACGCAAGTTACAGGACGTGACAAAGGCTCTTCCGGTCCAGATTTTCAGAATAAAATAAACCAATACCATTTTGCATATTTAGCCAAAAGCACATCTTAGGTTTTTTCCCCCCAGATCTTTCAAATGCACCTCTGGGTTATCCCCTGCCAATGGAATTTGCTCAGTCAATTTAGAGGGTTGAGTCATACCCATGACACCTGAGGAAAAACATCAAGATCCAGGTGTATGCTTAAAGAAAAAGTAAGTTGTAGGCTAAGTAAAAGTCTAGTCGGCTAAGTGGACCTTGAGTTAACTTTTATGTTAACTCTCTAAGAAGTTAATATAAAAATAATAATTTTAAAAAATCGCTCTATTCCAAGTATGGCCCCATATTTATATATATATATATAGAGAGAGAGAGAGAGAGAGAGAGAGAGATTTTTACTTTCAAAGAAAATAAATAATAAATTGCATACATTATAAGAACATAAATAATACATTTTGCATGAATAATAAATAGTTCAACACAATAATCTTTAAAGACAAATTGAAAGGATACTTACATAGTTTTCCAAAGCGATGTAATTTTTTCCAGAAGGTCTTAAAACAAATATTTTTTGCCAGCACTATATTATACATTCAAGATATAAAACATAAAAGATGTGTCTTTCATTGTATAGTTACAGATTTAGTTAAAGGTCAATTTTGGTCGGCATGATGGACAACACAAAACAGAGCACATTGTAAAAAAGTAGCCTATTAGTAAATATTTTGATGGTAAAAATACAGATACTTTACTTTATGGCAATGAGGAACAGCCTCAAGGTGATTTAATCAAAACTAGGTCTACCACCACTACGGTTTAGATTAATATTTATATACAGCTATTAACTCAAAACCTTTTCTAAATACATATATTTTAAAGCTGATGAATAAGACTGGCATTTTGAGTAATGATGTTTTATTCTGGAGGCAGGATTACTAAATTTCCGGTTGTAGTTTTTCCCTCTCTTGCTAGCTTGACGCTACCGAACGCAGCGAAAAACCGCATGCCGGACAACTGGAAAATACCAACTGTTTCGCGAAGAAAAAAAACTGATTTACCCATCAAACATTAGACCACATGATTGATTAAAGACGTATTAAAAAGCAAAACAATACATTATAATTGCCATAAGGCCTTTCCTACAAGTTTCAACTCGAGAAACAGAAATGAAAAGTCATCTTAATTATTAAACCCTGCGAGTGGTGAATGGTTTGGTCCATCAGATGATTTCCAGCAGCTGAAATCAGCCCTGCTGCCCGGAACGAGGAGAGTTGTCATCACAGCGTATGAAATGGACTGTGTGTGTAATTACAGCAAACAAGCGGACGCTAATTACTAGTAATAGGCATCTTAACTCACTTTAATTAAAATACCTTCAATTTTCTTTGTGATAAAATCAAGTGGAAGATTACAGGAATAATAACAAGATGTAAACGTAACAGAGGAAGATCTCCATCAATAAATAAATGATGACAATTCGTTTTCAAAAACAATATGATTTCTTTAATGATATACTGTATAAGTACAAAATGCTGTATATTATATATGCCTCCTTCCTTTACAGTATATACAAAGTGACAGTGCAATATGCAGCTCATAGTATTATTGGGGATGACATGCTGTTTAACAATTGATATGACCTTGCTGCCACTGCAGGAGACGGAGGAGGGCAATCTTCCAGGAGGAAATCTGCTGCCAAGCCTTACCTGATAAGAAGCAGCAACAGCATACAAAATAACAACAACAAAAACCCTAAGTGAGTTTGTAATGCAGTTTTAAATCATGTTTTATTGGGTCTGTTTTTATAAAATAATTATAGTTTATTCCAGAAATCCCCGGATACATTTGCATCACATCAAAAGAATAGTGAATTTTTAACATGACATCTTCTCTCATTAATAAAGATAGAAGCAGAAAAGTGGTTTCTGCAGGGTTGAAGAGGAGAGTCATTCATTTTTTAGAAGAGGCATTTTATAAATAGTCTGACCAGCATCACACCCACCACCTTTTTGGTCATCTGGATAAAAAAAATCAGATTAATTATTGATCGGGTCATCTGCGCTCATTTTCTTTTCCTGAATCTGCAGGACATAAAGGATGGCACTGAGTAGAAGAACATTATAAAAACGAGAAATGATGGTAGAGCTATACTAAATGCTAAAAGGCCAAATGTATGTGAGATAAAATATGCATGACTCACGTCGCTTCCAGAAGACATTAAAGACTTCATGACTCTAAACACTCAGGTTGTGGTTGATTATTCCCTGTGGTCGGTCCTTGCTTTTAAGTCTTTCCTTAACTTATATTTGAGTCTAAAATCTACATCTCTATATTCTAAACAAAAATCAAACAGCATCCTGATTTATTGCTTAGCACATTTTTTGATCCCTTTAAAGATGGTACATGAAGGCTAAAGATGTGCAGCCAGACTAATCAATCCACGAGCAGCATAAAAGGGGACGAGAAGCAGCTCCATCGGGGCTAATTGAGTTTGATCTGTTGGTGCATGTGAGGGAGCAAACGGCTCTGGTGTTGAGTCTGGAGTCTTTCTTTGTACACACATATATAAACTGGACAAATAGACTTTCCATGTCAGCCATATCATTTTCATCTTGATTTATTTCTCAATTAAAACCAACATCCGGCATGCTGAGAGGCACTTGATAACACTGACAGCTCTGTATACTTGTGTGGTTTTTCAAGAAAATGTTGCGTCTTTTAGTCATGTGTTATAAAGAAGGACAGGGGATGGGATGACTTTTCAAGAATGTGACCTTAAGATAAATAAATGAGCTAATGATTTTGATCAATGAAGGGACTCTTTGTAGCACTGGTGATGGTATGACGGCAGTGAAATGATAAACAGATTACAGATAAACCTTAAAGCTCCCCCTCAGGTATCAACTACTAGAAATGCTCCAGTATGACTCTGTTGACAGCCACATTCTTTATGTTGTGAAGCATAATAATAATAACTGTTCTGAGAGGCATGAACTTGAACACAGCAGTGCTTGGAGCTAAATGCTAACAACAGCATGCTTATATAGTCACAATGACGATCGCTTAGGAGGTATAATTTTTACTTTTGTTGTCAGCTTAGTTTAGCGTGCCGACATGCTAACAATTGCTAATTAGATCCAAACAAAAGTACAGCTGAGGCTGATAGGAATGTCTCTAGTTGACAGTTAACTGGTTAGAACAATTCTGACCTATGATGGTGTTTGATAAGAAAAAAAAAGAATGAATTCAACCGAGGGATCCTGTTCGGGGTCGCGGGGGAGCTGGAGCTAATCCCAGCTGTTATTGGCGGAGCACACCCTGGATTAGTCGCCAGTCAATCACAGGGCCGACACGCAGAGACGGACAACCTTTCACGCTCACATCTACGAGCAATTTAGAGTCACCAAAGAATCGAACACGCGTGTCTTTGGAATGTGGGAGGAAGTCCGAGTACCCGGAGGGAACCCACGCATGCACGGGGAGAACATGCGAACTCCACACTGAAAGGCCCTCTTCGTCCGAACAGGGATTGGAACTAGGGAACCTTCTAGCAGCGCTAACCACTGCACCACCGTGCAGCCCGGGTATGTACATTTCTCTACAAAATTAAATTGCAATCAGTCCAAAAGTTACTAAAAGGACATTGTGAACCTAATGATGGTGCTAGAGAAAAAGGATGGATCAACCTCTGGGGAACACAAAAGTTTGTACAAAGTGTCAAAGTATCAATCCAATGGTTGATCCGGTGACCATAAATGATTGTGCCAAGTATAAATATATAGGTAAAGAAGTGCCATCATCAGGCTAATCAAAGCCAGAGTTCATCCTGTGGGGACCACGAATAACCATGAAGGAAACTAAATATGGTGGACAAACGTTTCTCATTTTCTTTCCTTTGTTGATTCATGTCTTGATTCTAAATGTGCTTTAACCCTCCTCACATAAGACTGCAGCAGATTAAATTGTGCCTGCAATCCACTGATGTTCTGCCAAGCAAACAAGTTGGCATGATTCGCTCTGATGTAGGAAGCATCACTCTACCAGGACAAATGAGTTTAATTCTTATCCCTCAGACTCTGTTGTAACAATTTAGAGCCAAATCTAACCTCATATATCTGGTTAGAGCCTTAAATGCTTCAGTAAAGTCAGTTTTAATCAACAATGATCTAGGAGCAACTCATTCAACATGCATGTGTCATTGAACTTTTCCTCTCACAAAGAGCTTCCTCACTGAGACTTTCCTTGTGCGAGTGCATGTCCAAACTCGCCTGCACCTGACTAAGATACGGGGAGGTACAGAGAGCCTCCCATAAACCCACAGAGGCATGTAGTTAATTGCCCCTCCTACACCCTCTACCACAAAGGCACTACAAAAAGACTGTAACCCAAAAAAGCCTGCAGTTGCACTTACAACATTCGTCTGGATCCTCCCCTGAGCACATTTCTGTCTGAAAGAGGAGTTATAAAACGCTCTTTTCATTGTAAAACCCCGGAGTGCACAATGCTTTGGTTTTTACAGGGCGAGTACACATATTTGGAGAGCACACTGCTGAAGTCACAGTCTGAATATAACCACAGCTGCTGCAGTGTGGGAGTGCAGCATGTCTGCAGTTGGTGTGGTTATGGAGAACAGAGCTGGGGAAAAATTTCAAACTGATTTCCTTGCGAGCAGATGACACTGTGGTGCAAACTGGTGCATCCTTTGTCTGCGCATGTGGAAAAAGCCGGAGATATAAATAACAACTTTTTGGCACCGTGTTGAAGTTTTATTCTGTCATTACCAGAGAGCAGTTATCTCTCCGTGGCATTAATTTCCATGCTAACAGCTGCATCTGGTGACACAAAATGCCACGTCGATGCTCAATGAAACTATTTCCTGAGTGAAAACTTTCTTAGAGCAAAGTTTAACAGTTTGAGAAACATGCTAATTCAGTTTTTGGAAGAGAATCAGATTAGACAACTGACACTGTATTCATATCTGTATGATGGATATGAAGCTACAGCAAGCAGGCAGCTAGCTTAGCTTAGCATTAATACTGGAAACGATATTCATCTAGGTTACAAATTCCACCTACCAGCACCTCTAAAACTCAATAACACATTTTACTGTTTGGAAAACTGATGTTTAATCCAAACAAAAAGTCAATTTAAAGTTATAATCTTGAAGATCTCAGTTTAGTCTTTCTTGGCGACACCTATGGTGATAAACAGTAATTGTGGAAGCACACTTCCCATATATCCAGACAGTGTTGCATGTGTGACGTCCACGGTTGGCTCTGGTTCTAACCTACGCTTTCCTTTTCAGACTGTTTGCTTCATCTGAGCGTCAACTTTGTTTCTTTTTCTTTGGATTTTCACTTATTTTTGAAGTTGTATCTGTAGTCATCCATCTTTTCTTTGTTTGTTCTGCCATAGTAGATTACTGTTTACTCGCAACATTTGCAGAGAGCGGAAAAGCAGCCGCTTAGCTCACCTACCCTCTCTGGCAGACCAACCACTGCTGGCTGATGGAAAACGCGTCACTGACTGGGCGCCGCTTGTGATTTTTTGCACAAAAGTTGCACCAGACACCCAGTCTGTAAAACTGCAAATGCAAAGGCTTTCATCAGTGGGCCATCGGCTCAGTCACCATTGAGATTATCACTGTAAACCATTACAGTTCACCATTTCTTCTGTTTCTGTAACCTCACATTGAAAGCTAATATATTTATTTAGAATTGCATGACAGCTGAAGAGAGACAGGAAATATTGGGAGAAGTGGGTGGGGGATGAAATGCAGCACAAGGCTGAGGACGGGAGTCGAGCCTACGGCCGCTGCATTGCAGACTGAAGCCTCTGTATATGGGGCGCTTGCTCTACACACTGAGCTTAACATGAGCTTTGTCTTGGTGCTGGACAGGTACTGTACAGTGGGTTTCATGGCTTTAATATGAGCTGATTAATGAGACTTTAAAAACACAATAAGAGTAGTGAGAGAGAGAACCAACACAGTAGGGTTGCAGGTCGGACAACTAAACAATGAGCTAAAACTATACATCTCTGTAAATCCAAGGGGAGCTGCACATTCTAGGAAAAAACTATGTAGGTTCATCACTTGAGCGACCTCATTTTACATTGTCATTTGATACATTATTCAAATGAAAATATTGATTACAGACCGATATGAAAGTGTGACCACTCTGCTAATCTACCTCTATTTCAAAAGAGGTGACACCGTTGCTTTAAACTGCACAGATACAAGGTCAGAAAAGTGTTGTAGCCACTGCTCCAACAATATACCGTCTGATAAAGGGAGTGACTGATGTGTCCATTTGTCCCCCGTGTTGAGCACCATCCCTGCCTCATGCCCAGTCAGTCACATTGCTCACATACAGAGTCACACTCCACCCCTCTGCCTGCCCTCCAGCAGTTGGCACAGCAGTGTCATCTCAAGCTCTCAGCTGTTACTGTGGCGTACCACTGACTGCACCAGCAGCTGTCAGCGACTGCACCGACGCTCACTGCTCCATCATCTCCAGATTAAAGCATTGGGAAACTGGGGTGAGGATAAAACATATTGCTTTTCACGAGCTTGGGCATTCCCACCATGAATAAATACTGCTTCAAAAATATCTCCGCAGCCTCACATCTCATTGGCCTACTTTAGCATAGAAACAGAAACTAAGTGGATGCAGACATTTAATTTTCCGTCTCTTTTCTCGACACAAACGCACAGACACATACCTTGCATTGAAGTGTTTTCATACAGACAATCAGAGTTCATGTGTGTGGAAAAGGTACATATCTCCAGGGCAGATTTCCATGAAGGCTTCAAACAGGAATCCAGAGTTTGGACTCGTTATAAATGAAGGACTGCCTTGGCAAAATTTGTGGATCATAGAGACCTAAAAAGAGGAAGGAAAGCTTAAGTTAATGCTTTATACTTTTAATCATATGAGCAACTGAAATAATGAGAGACAGAGATAAATAATATCCCAACAGTAAAGGAACATTCCCTGTTCAACTGTGTCAGAGCTTCGTGTAAGAGAGGGGAATTCACCCATTCAGCCACATGCTGAAAAGGTGCATCTGTGTGGTTCTTGTGTTGATCGACCTCTCAAGGTCACCTATGGGCTTTAAACGTGGTTGTACTGAACATTTTCTTCTTTGTTTAGAAAAAGCATTCCTTTAAAAAGCAGAGAAAGACTCGATGTGAATAGTTTCATTCAAGAGTAATGGAACATTATTTTTATTACTTTTCTGAGGGGGCCAAATATGATTGCTCAATATAAAACAGTAATTCAACTAATCAGTGACATCTGTGAGGTTTGGGATGTAACTGACAATAAATAACAAAGGCAACAACCTTAACTGCACTCTAGTCAACCCTACGTTAGCAGTCAGTTTACACAAATTATGATGACGGTTACAGCTGGCTCGGGCATGGCCAAAGTGGTTGCCATAGATTGCACATAATGATTTGCATAGCATCACCCCGTCCTTTAATGGGATTGGCTCCTTCGGTTTGTGACGTCTCAAATCTTTGGTACACCGCAGTTTAAAAGCAGACAGGCCCAGCCATGGAGATGGCTGCTTACATTGTCCCTGATATGTCTTATAGCACATGAAAAACCTCACATGGGGATGTTTACAAGGGTTAAACACTTGATTTTCACTGGAGGGGGTCTTTAGTCAACCCTCACTAACCTTTCTGACTTTCTAGGCGTCAAGGGTTAAAAGGTTGGAATGTAAAATATTTACAAATAAATACCATATGTACGGACAGATATTTTTCCAACCTCTTCCCCTTTCTTTAGAAGGTTTAACACAACCACACTTGATATGTTCCTATTTCTTAGATAGACAAAAAAAACAGCTGGTGACAGCTAAGAAGGATTTTGCACATACGAAACGAGATACGTGGATAAACAGGGAGACTTAAAGTGGGACCGATGGGGTTAAAAGAAAAATACCCTGCGGATTACAGGAGCTACTTTATGATGAAAAGCTGTCATTAAATTTTCATACGCGCCTACTTTCCCTCACCCTGCCTTATTTACATATACTTAAGTCAGCAATGTCTTACATTTGCCTCGCTGAATGAAGCAGCTCCCAGATGCAAATTTATTACCAACCTAATCTAATCCCAATGTAATTATCCAAAGCAGTACAAATTGGCACCTGAAGACAGGGAAAAAACTAATATGTGAACATTTTTCTGAACAACTAATCCTACTGAAGAAGTCTGTATCTCCGCCTTTTCTTTGGATGTATATACAATATGTAAAACTATCTGTAAAGAAACCTTTTATCTTAGTAACAACAACCTGGTGTTTATATTCATTGTGTTTTAGGTAGGCAACATCGCCTGTATATTTAAAGACATTAAAAGATACGTATATGAACATACCAACCAACAACAAACTTGTCCTCTAAAATGCATGTTATTATGGTTAGTAAGGTGGACTCTGATCTTTTATGCATTACCTGGTCCTGGTGTCACACTGGCCTTTGATGTTTGGAGTATTCTTTTAGTTCTGGATGCAAATGCGGCCGTGGGTATGGGATGCTTAGACGGGCCTTTATACTCCTTTACTTCATAGTGCCCAGGGCCTGGCAGAGGAGGGTCCTTAGGGACAATCAGAGGAGGCCCTGCTATGGCCAAATAATGCCCCCTCCTTGAAAAAAGGGTAAACAGAGTTTATATGTTAACATTGCTGAAAAGAAATAACGAGGTAACAAAGAAAGAAAGCTATAAATAGTGTGTGTTTACTCACGGCAGGATGGTCCTCTTCACAGGGGCAGGGGTCTGATGGGGATTGTAGGCTCCTGGGCCGGGTACACATTTGTCCACTAGGGCAGGGATTCGTTGGAGCTTTGATTTGAAGGGGGACGAGACTGCCTTGGCGCTGTGCTGGATAACACTGGTGTTGAATTCATAGTGGCCTTAAACAAATACATGATGTGATATAAATTCTGATATAAAAGCCAATAAGAGAAAAAAGATGGAACACATAAAAAGTAAACAAAATGAGATTAGAGATTAGAGAAATAAAGGTAATTACATGGCGATGGCGCATTTTTGTTTGGGGAAAATGAGTCGCGTCTAGCTTTTGACAGGAAAGCTGCTGTACCAACCACTGAGGAGAATCTCTGTCTACTACGATAACTGACCTGTCCATACAAGAAGAAACGAAAACATTAACTACAGGATGTACAACACAACCTAGGGAGATAGTCATAAAAGCATGCATCATACATACATCATATTGATTGGGGGCTGGAGTTTGGTGCTTTGGATGATCCACCTTCACGGCCACGGGCAGCCTGAACACCCTGGAGACTCCAGTGTTGAAGTCATACTTGTTAATGCAGGAGCTCTGCAGGTTGTATGCATCTGGTCCTGGGATGCCTCTATGAGGATAACTGAAACTTCTGGCAGTCTGTTGGAGAGGATATGATATCACAAAGTCTGCCACAATAAAATTTAAAATCTATTCAATTCATGGATATCAGACAGTATCATACCAGACAAATGGATCTGACCTTGGATGCAACAAAGCCTGTGGTGCCTTTTTTAGAAAACGAAGGACTTTTAACTTCAGCGCTCAAGACACAATCATAGCTGCCTGGTCCTGGATTTTCATTCTGAAACAAAAACAGATAATGTTTATTGTGTGTGTTACTTTTTAAACCGTTAATGTATAGTTGGGGGTGTCAAGTTCCCTACCCCAGAGACTAGTGAAGGGAACCTCTTAGCTTGAGATGAAAACCCCTTCTTTTCTTGATTTGTAATCACCACTCGTTGGCATTGTGTTGGAATTGAAGATGAAACGTTATGAGCCGGAATCTTATCTGCTTTAAGATCAAGAGAAAAGTTATCTAATGTGATCATCTTAAGTTGAAAATGCATTTTTGAGACTTACACTTTCTTTCATTAAATCCTCGGTACATGTTCCCCATGGTTCAGGTAGATATCAGATGGAAAGTCACTGCTGAAGTCTGTAAATCTGAACCCAAACAGGTATTGTTGTTATGGCGACGTAAAAACAATGCATGATTTGACCGGGCGTCCTGTTACAGTCTTTTAGCGCCATCTCTCGGCACACTTGCGGCACATACGGTGCTTTATACCAACCCGCCTCTGTTTTGTTTCCAGATAGCTCGATCCATCATGGCGATGCATGCGAAGGCGACTCCGCCACAGATCCCGGACACTCGCCGGGAGCTCGCCGAGCTGGTGAAGAGGAAACAAGAACTTGCTGTAAGTAGTCCTTACCGCAATTTCGTCAACGATGTTCTACCATGTAGATTCACAGTCAGCTGTAACTTTAATCTCAGCGTTTGCTAGTAAAGGCCTTTCTGAGTGCTAAGCTAACGATAGCAACTGCTAACGGTGGCTATCTATCGCTTTGCTTCTGCGCGGTTCGCTCCAGTTGTGCCTCTGCTAGCTAGCTACTGTTAACACAATAGTGTAGAGAGGGTAACGTTACTGGCTTTTGTCTGGTTATCGGAGGTGAACCCTACTGGAAATATTTTATTCAAATACTACAATTTTTGACTTAACTTTATTTGATAATATGAGCTTTTGTTGCACTATCGGGAACTGCCACACCGAATATTATAGCTAGCTAGCATAGCTACATATTAGCCGCCGCCCGGCAGAGTTCTCGCGTTGTTTGCTGGGAAGCGGTCTTTTTTGTAAAACCTTTATTGTGTGTGGAATTTGATTATAAACTGTATAAGACGTACAGTGAAATTATATGAAAAAAACCCCCGACATAACCCTATCAAACTTTAAATAACATGCCAATAAAACCATAGTTTTATCAGGAAAATAACTATGTCATTTAATATTATACCTAAATAACATACAAAGAGGAATACAAAATGTGAACTAGACAATACCAAACCAAAAAAAGTGATAACAGATAAATAAAACAAATATAATACAAGTACAAAAAATCCAGACACTCTTATTTAACAGAATCAGAATCGGGGTTTACTGCCAGGTAGGTTTACACGTGCAACAAATTTGTTTTGGTGTTTTAGTGCAGAACAGTAATAACAGAACTAGAATGAAGATAAGTTAAAGACAGTCAACTCTAATTCCTATTTCTTCTGTATCATAGGAGACACTGGTGAACTTGGAGAGACAAATATATGCATTTGAAGGCAGCTACCTAGAAGATACCCAGATGTATGGCAACATCATCAGAGGATGGGACCGATACCTCACCAACCAAAAGTAAGTATCAGATACATTGTTCTCAGGTAGTCTGAATGAGTTGTCTTTTCACTGCAATCGCAGGAGTTCGGGGCATTACTAGATGTATTTTTCTTTTTAGTTGTTATATTTGATGAAAAATGAAAGGGGAAATTGTTAAACTAAGTGTGAATTGTTGATCAGGTGAAAAGCACTGTGTGTCAGTCCACTTGATCATCACCTAACCATATCTCTAATTTAACAGGAACTCCAATAGTAAAACAGATAGAAGGAATAGGAAATTCAAGGAAGCAGAGCGTTTATTCAGCAAGTCATCAGTCACATCAGTTGCAGTAAGTCCGTCTCTCACTGCACGTTTACACACAATATATTAGTTTCTAATTTGGTGCCTGACAAGAGAAGAATCACTAATGTAACGGTGCTCTCTTTTGTGTTGGACAGGCAGTTTGTGCACTCGGTGGAATACCGGATCACATGAATGAAAAACGTGAGTTATTTTTTTAACTTTTTCGAGCCACACAGTGTTGGAAAAGTTTTCTCCTTCATTGTCCCTCGGCACTATCTGACAAGGAGTTTGTGCTGTTGTTTGGGTCACGACAGGTGAGGCGGGCAGCGGCACAGAAAGCGACACCTCTCCGGATCTCCAGAACCAAGAGAACGAGCCCAGCCAGGAGGACACGGAAGACGTGGACTCGACGCTGCAGGATCTAAAGCCCCAGAAAGCTGCCTCCTCTTCTTCTTCAGGCAGCCATCACGGTAGCCACAAGAAGAGGAAGAACAAAAACAGACACAGGTACACAATCAGGATACAAGGTGCAGTGTGTTAGCATGCTGTTTAATGTCTGCGAGTTGAGTTTGGTCATAGCTGGTTAGCTTGTTTCAATCCCATAAGACACCAGGTTACCAGGAGAAAGTGGGTTATGATAACACATTAGCTTCTATTATACAACAGCTTATGTAAGCAACTATTTCATAGCTAACAATAGGGATTGATAGTATTACACAGTACAATAGGAAAGCCCTTAGCTAACATTACCATTAGCTAGGAGTTGGTTGAATGCCAGGTTAACCTTTTGTGACTTAGCTGTCAGGATTGAACAAGTTATCTTTTCAGTTGCAGCTCAATTTAGAAGTGATGAAATTAGACATTTCTAGCATTGTACAAGCGTTTTAACGTCCCACCCTGAGCGTTGGCAGAGACACTTGAATGGCAGCCGTGTGAAAATGATGAACACTTGTCCAAATCTAGTTTTTGAAAAAGAAAATGGTCTTATTTTTGTGCTAGTGTGGTATGTTTTTCATGTCTCAAACCTTTTTTTTCTTGTGAATCTTTCATATGTCATTGTGTTCCCACATATTTAATGTCAACTGTTTTTCTGAAGCCTGAAGCTAACCACATATTAACACAGCAGGTGCAAACTGTGACAAAGTGGTTCTCTCACTCTGTAAAGTCCGGACTGCAGTATTATGTAGACGTAGGGCTTTAGACTCAGGTTGGTGAACTAACAGCTGCTGCTTTCTTCCTCCCCCCTAATGCTGCCCCCCTCCTCCCCTAGTCCTTCTGCCATGTTTGATTATGACTTTGAGTAAGTCTGAATTTTACTTCCTGCTCCTGATGTGTGTATTTCCTGCTTGTACATCCCATCCTCAACTTTTCCACAGCTCGTCCTGCTTCCTGTCTGCTTCTGTTGAACTAGAGTTTGAGTTACAGCCTGCTAGTTATTCAGTCATACTGCATGTCCAACACTCAAATCTTTACTCATGAATGCACATCAGCATCCAGCACTCTAGTAGATATTCTTGCTTGCTGCTGGGGTATTTCCACATCTTTCTCACCCCAGATTCATTTCAAGTGTGCTTCCCCTACTCCAGCAATTAAATACAGCATTGCTGGTCTTGTCCGATGCTGCTACATTTTGTGCACAAACAAGAACAAACACATGTTCATTTAGCGTTCTTGTTATGGGCTTGTTTTTAGGCTTTCTCATAACACAGTAGTGGTTTGGCTTTCCCCATAATTCTCATCATAACTATGTTTATGATCTATTTATATCTGATGGAATCTTTGCTTTTGTTGCAGATTTGACATGAAAGTGAACAAGAAACCGAGAGCTGTAAGTTGAATTCTTCTGCTTTATTTATCTGAAAATAATGTTACTTTAGCAGCGAATACTTTATTATTTTTATAAGCAATTGAACCTGCGATATTTATTTATTTGTCATAAAAAAGGCAAAAATAATAATAATGCATGTCAAACAAAAGCATTGAATTAGGGCTCAATATTGGAAAAAACTAACATTGTGATGTTTTGTTCTGTGATATTTATTGCAATTTTAAAAAATGCAGGAAATAACACCAGATAAACGCATTGTGTTTTTATATACATATAATCAATTAACAATCATACTTTATATTATTTGGGACTTAAATTAAGTTTATTTTCTTCTAACAAAACAAGACCCCTCCTACTTTCATCACTCTTGGCTCAGAGACTTTGACGCCCCATGAAAATGTAGAGAGGGTTCAGGTGGAGCGACACGTTTCTTTATAAAATAAATACCAATAGACTTTTGGCTTGCAGTTGCGTTACTTACACGGTATGTCATCGACCGTTCCTAGCAGTGTTCAAATGTATGTTTAATCAGTGCGATCAGCCCCGTCCCTTTTTGAAACTAAAGCTCGCCGTCTCCCACTTCCTGTCTGCACACACAACCTCATGCTGTGTGTGTGCTGGAGGTGTAGCCGCTAAAAGTAAACAGTCTGCGGTACGTCCGCTCCGTGAACTGTCCGTTTTTGTAGCCATAGCATTAACCAGCACCGGGGCGAGGTGCCGCTGATAACAGGAGTAGTCATACTGAAAAGCTGGCTGCCGAGCTGTGATGTCAGCAGTGTCTCACGCTTGTTTACAGTTTACACGCAGGTGACACACAGACTCTGCTGCTCAGCGGTCAGTTGAGTCTGCTCTGATGAAGAGCTGCACTATGTGATCTCAGACAGACCTTTCCTGTGGATTAGTGATGGAAAACAACAAACTGGCAATGCATGTTGCATGTTTTTGTTTTGCACTGAGCAACAATAAAGTTTCACTTAATTTGCTCCACTATCACACATCTTGCAATGTGATGCGTGCACACATTGCAAGAAAAAGCAAATATTTGGCTTTTTTACTTAAAAATTTATGAAATAATGATTCAATTATCAAATAGTTGCTTATTTGTTTCCAGGCAATCAATTAATGTACTTATTGTTGCATCTGTAACGTAGTTGCTATGGTTACTTGAATATTTCTTCTCATTTTTCATCCCCTCTCCTGCAGGATTATTCAACCTAACAAAGACGTCTGGAAAGACCTGGACACACATGAGGATACGTGTAAAGAAACACGAGATATCTGGACTTTATGAACTTTTTATGTGTTTTGTTTTTTTTTCCCCCCTCTGGTTGTCATATTTCAGCCTGTACTTTGTGTATTGCTTGAAACATTCCCCCCCATCACCTACCTTTGGTCATGGTTGACATTTTTAACCTGCTACCAATGAAGTAGAAATACGGTGTTGCATGTTACTCGAGGCCTGAGGAGGCCCACCACCAGTAACACACCATCTTGTATAGTGTTAAAAAAAGATTGTATTTATTATGTAGTTAATTTCCATGTTTCCCATTGTAAGAAAATTGTTTTTTTTGTTAAGCGTCACATAGCCGTACCCCCGAATACCCCAGGATTCTTTTATTACATGGTTTGTTTTTCAAGAAAATAAAAAAAATACCAGTAACATGAACATGTTTTGGTTATCACTTAAAACAGCCTTTAAGGGATTGTTTGATGTTGTGCTTGGGCTGATAAATCCGTAAAGGCTGTTATAATTGCTCTAAATCTGTGTTGTTTCTCGTGTCGATCACTTGCAGATGTATGCCTGTGAAGCTTTAAAAATGGACCATATGTCGGATAGAGCTCCCACACACATGGTCCATAAAAAGTTACGATATAGAATAGTTTAGAGTTCATATTATCAGTGTTTACACAACTTATTTAGAGAATAGCCAGAGCATTCTCTACTGACAGCCCTCCATTTGTTTGATGAAAGTAGTAAAATAAACAGGCGTCTCAGAGCACAGGCTCATGGCTGCACCATGCTATTTACACAGTGCTGCCTGGCTTTACTCAGCCGTAAACCTCAGTATCTGATGCTGTTTAAACACTCAAAGTTGTTTCTTTTACACTATTTGGTCACTAAAGTCCCAACTTGTAACCCATTTAATCTACATGTTGTCAGCCTGCAGTACCTCAGATGTTCACTAGGCTGCGCCACAACATAACTGACACTAACATACAAAGGGTTTGATATTCAGTCTAATCAGACAGATTAATTTGTTTGTTCCATCTTTTACAATAATTAATTTTTCTTTGAATATATGTGGACACAAACTTGCTTATAGACAATACAATAATGATACAACTTTAATTATAGAACACTTAATGCAAAAGGAATTTAATTAAACTCTCATGAGAAATCAAAAGGGCAAAATCTGCACAAAAGCATTTGAAATATTTAAAAACAAAGACCAGACTAATTTCGATAACTCGAGGAGGTAATTAATTAAGATTAATTAATAACCTGACATTAAAGGTAGGTATTCAGGTTAATTATGCTGTCATGTCACCTTAACTGACAGCTTTCCCAGTCACGTAAGCAGATACATTTGGAATTTATTTAAAGGGTTTTCTTTCTTGCCGCTAGTAAGAAGATTATTAACACTTTAATATCTATCCGTTAATAATGTATGAAGCTAGAGCCAGAAGGCAGGTTACCTTAGATTAGCACTCTAAGTGGAAGCAGCTAGCTAGCTTTGTTCTTTTCAAAGGTGAAAGCTAATTAGTAATCTCGAACTGAAACACTGATATTAAAACTACAAACAATTAAGCTAACATTTCTGTTTGTGTATAGGTTGCACAAATTAGAGCTTCTAAGGTGCTGCTTAGTGGGCTAAGCTGGCTAGCTGTTTCCCCCTGCTTCCAAAGAGTGGTATCAATCTTCCTATCTATATAAGCTTACTTCAGAAAATAAAAAAGTATTCCTTTAAGTGTGTTTCAGTAAGCCACTGCTCCCTATTTGGTTCTTTACATTAAAAACGCAATTTACAGCTTCCTTAGAGTAATTTAAAACTTTAAGAACCTTTTGCAGTGACTCGTACATGACTTACAACTGGCCTGAAGCACCGCCACAGGGGGGGATGGAGACGGGCGTCCTGAGGATCCAGAGCTGCTGACAAACACAGAAGATGGAGAGACTGACTGGGAAGAGATCATCCCAGGAATGTAATCCAACACCGCATCCATTCCAGAGTCACATTTTATCTGGTAGGAATGACACAATGACTGTACTTTACTGCTCTGTTTCTCTAACAGGCATTTAGCATTGTGGCTGTTGTGGTCAACCACTTTTGTTCTGGTCCTGTAAGAGTGAAATTTTAACATTCATGATTCATAGTCCTCAGGGATGACTCTTAATAACTTTTGAGATATGACAACTGTATGTCATACACTGTATGGTCTGTTGTTTTATTCCCTAATCTTTCCTTGTGAGGTTGATGTGGTTTTAACAATTAGATGGATGCTAGGATTGTGGTCAAAATGTTCAGTCTTTGGAGGATGAATTGTATTAACTTTGCTATCTTTTCTTCTTGTCCATAACCTAGTCAAAACGTAGCATTGTCCATTACTTCAGATCTTTGTGTATGCTAACAAATATTTTGATTGTGAACATAATATGAATGTATATCTGCTTAACTAGTATGTCAGCATTGCTAGTGAGCGTGTGTTAGCATGCTGACATTAGCATTTAGCTACGAGTTCAGCCTCACAATGCTGCTAGCTTGTCGACTCGTAACCTTGTTAGCTGGTTGCTTTGTTCTGGTTGGCAATGTCGGTTGGTCCATAATTTTGGTCAAGACGGAAATAATTTAGCAACTATTGCCTGATATTTTGTACCAAACGATAGGACATAAAGTGAAAAGAATTTGGGGATCCCATGACTTTCCTTCTAGTGTCACCATGACCTCCAGGCTACATATAGCCATAGCTAATTTTTTAGTAAAGTTTCTCAACAACCATTTGATTGATTACAATAAAAATTTGGCACAAATATTCATGTTCCCATCAGGATAAATCATTTAAATGTCTTGTGATCACGTAACTTTTAATCTAACAGCATCTATATCAACTTGTGTTTTGACAATTACTCTGAATTTCGACGAAACTACTGCTAGCTTAAAAACATTAGCATTACTTTTAGCTGTACTTTGTGCTTAGTGCTACTTAGCAAATGTTAGCATGCTGACCTGTGAACAAAAAAAGATGACATTCCTGGTAGCCATTATACCGGCTAAACAGTATGTTAACATTTAGCTGGAAGGGGTGCTGTGACATCCTCACAGAGAAGCTAGCTAGCCGTACATCTTTCAAATGGTGTATTTTACCCTTTTTTCTCTTATCTCTCTCTAACAGAAAGATACATTTTTGAGTGGTGTTACATCCCAAGTAGGTTTCACCAGCCCCCTCACATCTTTACCTGGGTTGCTCATTCATAGGTAATGACAGTGCATTAGGCATTAACACAGGTTTGGAGACATACTGCACATTTTTCTCCCAGCGGTATGTCATTTCCTCCTCTCCTCCCATGTCTACCTCAGCGTTCAGACACATAGATACTGCAGAGGCTGTGATTGAGGCCAGCTTACATGTCAGGCCATGACTCACTCACAAGTCACATTCAAACCGCTCAACATCACCTACTACGTAATGCGATCTGGCTGGAAACTCACACCAGAATACATTCCACACATTTAACTTAAGGGTGTGTGAGTAATGAGGCATGAATGTACCATGTGTGTTTCACCACTTAACAGCAAATCATTGTTTCATTTCCTGTCACTTTGGGAAATTATCTGGAAAGAACTGGCCAAGGCAAAGCTTTAATTGAGCTGTCGGGAGACGAACAGGATTCCTCAACGTTAACGTAAATGTCTCCACTGTATGGCGATTAGCGACTTACAACAAATAAGGGAAGTATTAATTTTAGTCTATGGGGTTTAAAAATTATAATCTGGTTTGCCGCCAGACGCTCTTGAGACTTTTCACATGCAAATGTTTTTATTACGGATGTCCAAAAAGTGAATCACTGCAGCTCTTCTGGGAAGCTCCCTCATTGTAATGAATGATTGTTGTGATGCTGATAACCAGCATGTGTGTTCAGTCCAACTGTAGAAAAACAACAGCTCTAAATAATGGCATCCACATCAGCCCCATCTGACCTTTACTGGAAGTGAAGCTTTTCCAATCTGCTGTGATGGTTGTCATAAATTATGGTGTTGTTAAAACTCCCTGATAAGGGTAGTACTGAAACCCTGGAGTTGTGTTTATTTCCTCTCATAAACTAGCCTCAGTCACAGTTAGGATGTAGATTCTTACACATTACTCTCTTTAAGGATCCTGAACTAAACTTCACCTTTATCAAATGAAATGCAACGATTCACTTTTAAATGACAAAAAGAGGTTTAAAAATGGAAGGACATAAAAAACGTATTGCTTTAATATCACTAGGTGGATTTGGCCAAGGCTGCACGGTGGTGTAGTGGTTACTCAGCGCTGTCGCCTCACAGCAAGAAGGTTCCTGGTTCGAATCCCGGTTCGGATGTCTGGGTTCATGTGTGGGTTCCCTCCGGGTACTCCGGCTTCCTCCCACAGTCCAAAGACATGCTCGTTAGGTTCATTGGTGACTCTTATTAGTGACTCTAAAATTGCCCGTAGGTGTGAGTGTGAGCGTAACAGGTTGTCTGTCTCTATGTGTCAGCTTTGTGATTAAGTGGCGATCAGTCCAGGGTGTAACCCCGCCTCTCGCCCAATGACAGCTGGGATAGGCTCCAGCCCCCGCAACCCTGAACAGGATAAAGTTATAGATAACGGATGGATTAAGCCAAATTGGCAATATTTCCAATCAATAACCAGGACTGCTTTATGGCACTATTATCAATTTTTATCTGCTATTTAATTCTCTTAACTAGCCAAAAACATAACCATAACCATCTGATTATTATATTCATACATTTTTTAAAACCAGTTTACAAAATTATCTCTCAACAATTTATTAGCTCTTCCGGTGGTTTGGATCACGTCCTTCGTTAGCAGATTGGATTTTCCCATTTGTCACAGAATTGTGCAACTTCCTGTTTCTGTTCCCTTGAGCTCTCTTAGGACTCTTGATGCTACTGGACAAACTGCACGTGCCGGAAAGATCACAGGATACAAACTTATGTTCAAAACAGCTTCTAAATGGACCTTATAGTTATGCTAAGAAAGTTTAGTGATGATTAAAATGACCAGAAATGACTCACAACCTTGAGTGTGATATTGCTTTTATACAACAGTTAAACAAGCGGCAAATAGAAGTAAACAGTAATAATTAGCGACAGACAGTTTTTGCTCGAACAACTCAACTAGCTCCACAATTTAACTGAAACTGGACTTTTGTTGCCAAGCAACCCAAACATTCTCCTGCACTCTGTGTCAACATGTTTCCACAGATCAGCTGTTTTTTATCATGTACATTTATCTGTTTGTTTTAATTTATCATCAACCAGTGAAATAAGAGTCTGCTGTGTGATTCAGAGGAACCAGCCTGTAGACATACACGGTCTGCTGTCATGTTTATAAACAGTATTGAGTGATACACAGACTGAAAAGTCCCAGTGATGTTATACTCTATATCAGCACTCATGGAATGCCTCTCGTCCAATCAGGTGACTTGGTCGGAACTAACTGTTGTATAATAATAGACAGTCATTAAATATATAAAAAAACGTTCTATGAAAGCAGCTGAGCTTCATTTTCCAAGGTCAGAAATTAACTTTAAATCTCAAATTTGTTTTTCTGTAAATATCACTACATCACAATATTTATCAGTATTGCAATATAAAGTAACATATACCACAGTAGAGGATGTAATCCACATCGTCCAGCCCTGCTCTTGTGTTATCTCCTAAGGCAGGTGGTTTTCCTTTTAAGGGTTTAAGATATCCATCTGTGAGATTTCATCCTCTTCACTGATGCAGTGGAGATTTATTGAATGTCCTACCTTTCTTACAGCCTTGATAAACCACAGACGACCCTGTCAACAGTTTTTATTGGAACATTTTAACAAAGAAATAGTCCCCATATAAATGTCAATGTTAACAGTAACGTAACAATAACTTTAAAGTTGCTGTTATACATTTTTATTGATGCAAAAAGTACAATATATATCTAAAAAACTAAGGAAGTAAAGCCAACATCCCGCCTTCCTAGAAACAACATGGGATAAGCGACGAATGTGTTTCTGTAGTCTAAGGTGTTCTCTTTAGAAAAGTCCTCATCATTCAAAATTATGCATGATGGCAAATAATCAAATGTGATTTCTAGGGACCTTGTATGACTCTAAGAAATCTGCAGTGACATTAAAGCTGCGGGGTCTCCTGTGAGTTGAAGCCCCCTCCCTCTCTTCTTCTGTGGTCTGTCAGTCAGAGTAATGTCGTCTAATTACTCTAACAGCCTCCAGCAGCAGATCCAGCTGAGTTTGGGCCCCTCAGCAGGCCGAGCCGGGGATGACGTGAAATCTTAAATATTCACTGAGGAGCTTCGACCCTGTCCTTCCTCCTTCTTCCTCCTCCTCCTGGGACCAAACAAGACTGCTCGCCTTTATCCCCACAAACAAGGTCAGAAATATTTCAGGAAGAGTCATGGGAAAAGCTCACACACACATAACAGCACACCAGTGAGGTTTTATGTTTCATCTGGAGTTGATCTTGTGATAAGGTTTTAACAGTGTGTATACTTTAAAGAATAGGCTTGTTGCAGCAAGTCAACACTTTTACATGCAGTCATAAAAGATGATCAAAAGCAGACAGTAACAGGAATGTAGATCACTTCTGGACAGCTACATTTCTCAGTTTATGAGGCAATACCAGGCGCCTGGGCTGCGGAGGGTGGGCATATTTTTATATTGCCTTGTGTCAGGGCCAAATCCACCTTTTTTATCTGTTTTACTTCCTTTCTTAGTGTTTATTTATGTTTTTATAATTAAACTTTATAATAAGAAATCCATCATTTTAATATGTTCTTCTGTCTTCCAAGAAAACACGAGGCCACGAAGGATACATCAGGTGCATCCTTCGCGGTCCAGCCGATCCCGACATTCATTGCGCGCCAATTAAAACAAGTGGCGGACTCTTTCGTGAAGAATAAAATTTTAAATGTAAACATTTTTGGTTTCAACCTCAATCAAATAGCTAGCGTTACACATGTTTTAAAAAACAAAGGGGCCCTTGTAACAAATGATCTTCAAAATAACAGGTTAGGTTACGTGATGATAGCTATGCTAGATAGTTAGCCCGCTACCTAACTGTTGCTAAGCGACAGGAGCGGCATTTGGTGACGGTCACACAAACAGGAAAGCCTCCGTAAACCAGACCGTCTCATCTAAGTTCGGCTTTAACGGTCTACGCAGGCTATGAATGGCGCATCCTCCGTAGACCACCTCCTTCAAAAGCTGCAGCCGTTTGATTGGGACACAGCTAACATCACTGGGACTTTTCACTCTGTGTATCACTCCGCCTCAGCCAGGTGTTCTGAATACCGTTAATTAACATTACAACAGACTGTGTATGTCGACATTAATCAAGCTGGTACCTCTGAATCACACAGCAGACTCTTATTTCACTGGTTGATGATGAATTAAAACAAACAGATAAATGTACATGATGAAAAACAGCTGATCTGTGGTAACCTGGAGACACAGAGTGCAGGAGAATGTTTGGGTTGCTTGGCAACAACAGTCCAGTTTCAGTTAATTTGTGGAACTAGTTGAGATGGTGTGGCATAAAGTAATAATGTAGTTTGTTACAATTTACTACTATTTGCAGTTTGTATTACTGTTGTGTAAAAACAATATCACACTTGAGGTTGTAATGTTGTACTGAATATCAGTGAATGACAGCCGTGAACATAATATCTACCTCATATCTGTCTAATTAAATCTTTTCTTATCCAAGCTAAAAAAAGCATATACACGATATCTCAGTCAGCAAACAGACCACAGACACTAAAGTGCTGTTGATTAAAACCTTTTTTGTGGAAAACTTCATCTATCATCATCTCGTCAGATGGTTCTCTGACGTGGACTCCAACCTGGCAGAGTCTCCTTATAAACACAATCTCAGCAGATCAGCACAGAGGTTCTGAACTGTAAATGTTTTTGTAGATTATGTAAGTCATAGAAGGGAAAGTCTTTCAAGAAGAAAACCATCTTTGGGAAATGGGCGAGGGTTTTTTCAAGGGTCCTTTTCCATGATTTTATTTTAAGACCGACGTTGTCAAGACAGTTAAGGATGATGTAGCCTCAGTATGAGCCGAAGGAATATTTAGTTTCATATTTTTGATACACTTGATAAGAGGAATCAGTCCCTATTTTTAGGAAAGGAAACAGTAGCATTATATGACCTTTCTTACCCTCCTGTACAAGTATGTTAGACAGCATCATTTCACAAAGGATTACTTTTCTGAGTATGTTAATAAGCTGGGATTCTCAAACGCTATGGCCTAAGCTTCAACCACAGATGGTTAGCTAGCTAGCCTTGTTGCTCTCAGGATGATAACATTGATTTTTAGCTGTTTGTGTTTGGTGCTAACTAGCAAATGTTAGCATGCTAACTAATCTAATATGATGAATATGGTAAACCTTGATAAACATCAGCATGTAAGCATTTTCATTGCGAGCAACTTAGCACATTAGCTGACGTTAGCATCTAGCTCAAGGCACTGCTGTCTAAGTGCAGACTCGCAGCACAGCTAACATGGCTAAAAACGTTTACCATTAGTGAGTAAATAACATAAAAACAGGTAGAAACAAAGTAAACGTAACTGTGTGCAGCTTTAATTTCATTTCCTCCGCTAACAACCAAAAATGTCGCTAGGCTAACTGACACATAGAGTACATTAAAAGTGTATTGTGTTCAGCTCATATACACAAATATGCAATTATTTATCAATTTATAAACCACTTCTTTCTTTTATGACGTTTTTATTGAAGTAAACAAATTACTTTTTGAAACAGCTCTTTTTTAAACAAATAAGTAAACAAACAGCAAGCAGTGGGAGACAGAAAAAGGCGGCTTTTCAAATTAAAATACTTCTATAAAAGTATAAATACGTGTGCCAAGCAAAGGTCATAACATTCAACTTTTGGTTCTATCTAACAGTCATTAAAATAAGGGTTATAAAATGTTGCGTTACCACCTCAATGAATGAACAAACAGTTTAATTTAAAGGCTTACAGGTATCTTTTCTATTTCTTAATTAGTCTTTGATGTGCAAAACTTATAAAACAAAGAAACACAAAGTCGTACACGTACAACAAGAGGACATTTCAACGTGCTTAAAGCTGAGGAGAGTTTGAGTTGTGAATACTGAGCTTTGTATCAGCTTTACGCTGACAGTGAATTAGTTATATTGCAGTGTTCATGTGCAAGTTTTTTCTGCTCCTGTCAGCAGTGTTTGATATTCTCAGGTGCTGCAGGTGTAGTTAGCGGCGGTCAGTCGTCGTTGTTGCAGTCTGTACACAGGATCTGGTCCCGGTCGGGGAAGAAGCCGGAGCCCACCAGCGACACGGAGCAGCGGGAACACTTAAAGCACGGCTGGTGCCACTGCCGGTCCTCAAAGGAAACGTACTTCCCATCTCCGAACCCTGCGAGACGCAAACACAACACATGAGCAACCGACGCAGGAATGTTTTACAAGGAGGCGGAAAATAGAGTTAATAACAGCCTTGCAACATTGTGCGCATTACATAAATGATTCCAAGATAACATCAGCAGTTGGCAGAAACAACAATGAAGCTCTGCCAGTTATTTCAACCTGCTGGCGTCTAGTTCACAGCTGTGGTCAAAAACACCTCGTTCAAGATCTCATTTAACTCTAGTATGTAAAGATTCTTTGTCAACGCCAGAGAGACGTGAGATTAAGAAGGAACGGGACCTTGTTGAACCTACACTGGCACATTGGCTTTGTCTGGAGCATCTTTTAAATCATGCTGAAGGTGTTAATTTTGGTCTTGCAATCCAGGTGATCAGGATAGTTGTTCTGTGCCTTTAAAGCTGCTATAATGTGTATTTCTATAATAACAGTTTGACAAAGTTGCATTCTGTCAATGCAAACTGAACATTTTCTACTTCTACTTCTTGTTCATTCAACTTGTTAAACAAAACAATGCTTGGCTTTTATTGTGAAGGGATTTATTTGGACAATAGGAAGAAACTTCACAACACAAGGAGAGGACGAACCTGAAACGCCTCACAGGAAGTGACACTGATCCAACATTTAAAACCTGAGTCACCTGAATGCCAACACCTGTTTTTTGAAGACAATCGTTTGGGCGTTTAACTGATAGAAGATAATGAAGATGAACATGAATCATGGGAACAAAATGGCAGATGATGAACACTATGTTGAACCTGTTGTGTAAATCGATCTAACAACAGTGTATTCTGTTCCTCTGTACAATCCACTGACCTGTGATTGCCGTGTTGCAGCCGGCACACTTCTTGGCGTACAGGCTGCTGAAACACTTGACGCAGTACGGACTCTCTCCCTGCGAGGTGAAAGGCTGTCCGGCCAGCGGAGCCTTGCAGCCCGTGCAGACAAAACACTCTTTGTGCCAAATCTCGTCCTTGTAGGTCACCCCTCCTTTGGTCAGAGCCTGAAAGACACAAACACATGTCACGCTAATTATCGTGCTCTTGTGACGCATTTTGGTACAAAGTTGTTCCTGCTGTGGTGACTTTGAGTTTCATTAAAGAGAAGGTATTATGCTGTTTCACATTTTAAGACATGTTTATAATGTTACAATGTTGGGTGAAGTTTCAAATGTGTAGGTAAAAGTATGTTGGAGTAATCCCCAGGCTTCTCAGCTCAGTCTGCAGGCTGCTGTGAACGCCAGGTTTCACACAGTCTTTTTCTACACGCTGCACTTTGTGACGTCACAAAGTGCAGCCTCAGCAGGCTTCTGAGAGCTGGCCAATCAGAAGAAAGTTGGCTTGTAGGGGTGGGGTTTCTTAAAGGGACAGAGCTGACTGAGTCGTTTCAGGCAGAGGCTGTATGGGTTTTTTTAACTGTAAATTATGCTAAGCTACTCCACAGGTATCACAGAGTGAAACATGAAGCTTGAAATGAGCATAATATTTTGTGCCTCATTAGCCATTTTGACGCTTCCTCCTCCCACTCACTACGCAGGTCTTCTTGTACATTTTATTCTGTGTTTATCACATAATCTTGTAGACGGATTTTAAAAACATTTAACATTTAATCAACTCAGAATCGGCTAAATTAAAAGCCAGAATCTCTCAGAACAAAACCACTCATGGCAAGTATTTTCCATCAGATTGTGGTTCATATCTTTATGGTCTACCAACCAAAATATTGTGACAGAGCTCAAAACCTCGAAGTAAACAAAGTTTATATGGGACAAAAAATTGTCATTACATCGTATGATGTATAATCAATTTAAGCCTTTAATATGATGTAGAAATTTCCGTCTTGCTTTATCTTCCCATTGTAATTAAGTTATTTTGATTAAAGTTAATTAAAGTTATTGGTGACACTGTGACAGTCTTACAGAGGGAGGATTCAGCTCTATGGTCATGTGTCATATCTCTTTATTTTCAGTATTTTTTCATAACTTTTTCTTTTATTCTGCCTCCACGTGCACAGCTGAACGACGTGAGAAAGAAAAAAAGAAGAGAAACAATGAAACTTACGGTTATTCTGATCATTGATCAGTCGTTCAAAGTTATTTAGCAAGCCAAAAACCAAAACAATCTCTGGTTCTGGCTTCTCAGCTGTAAGTATTAGCTGTTTCTTAATGTTTGTTGGTGTCGTAAATTGAATAAAAGTTTAAATTTGGACAAAAGGTAGAATAAACAAGTCATTGGAGGTTGCGGGTGCCGGGTTAGCTCAGTGGTTAAAGTGTGCGCCCCGTGCATGTCATCGCCACTCTCTCTTCCCTCAGCTCAGACTCTATCAGCTATCCTCGCCAATAAACAAAGGCCAAAACATTTGGGTTGGCCATTAGGAAATTGTGATGGATATTTATCAACTAGTTAGTGATAGAGTTGCAGCCCTGAATAGATCCTAATAAAGTTTAGTATTCAAAATGAATGCTGCTTATGAGGCCTGTTTCACCTTCTTGCAGTGGCTGCACTGAGGAGCAAACCGGCCCTCGTAGCACGGCACACAGTAGTAGTTGTTCTGGTCCGGGATGAAGGCCTCGGCCCCGATCGGCTTCTCGCAGCCATGACACATGAAGCAGTCCTCGTGCCACGTGGAGCCGCCGTACTCCAACATCCTCGATCCTGTCAGAGGCACAGACACAGAACAGATCAGGACTGAGGGACTGTTTGTGATTCTTAACTGAAATCCTCCCTGACCTTTGAAATCTGTGGTATCTGCCCTGCTGAGCTGTGACTATAAGCTGGAACGACATCTGATAGCGTTCACGACCAAAAATGATGATTCGTTGTGACAGCTAAACCTGTTCCTTCTCTGCCACACAATTACATCAGCTTATCTTGCATCTAAACAATCTGACAAGCTCTAACAAAGCAAAGCTACAGCTGCTAAACACAGCTGTAAAACTGCTTTTTATTTAGTTCTAACCGTTTCAGAAGTGACCTTTTGTCCCCTCACACACGCGTTAGTTTGCTAATAAGTACTCTTATTATTTTATTGAATGAAAATACTAATCTAATACTAATCAACTCCTCTGTGTCTGTGTACAAAAGAGAGGAAGAACTAGTCATACCATGGTGGGCAACATCTCTCCCTTTCCTTCACTTCATTTTCTTTCTCTTAAACTAAAATTCTGCAAAGTTTTTGAACACTGATTTTTGTATGTTTGTATTACCTTGTATATGTCCATATTGACATTGAATTAATACAATGTACAGGTTTGTATCACACCCACACGTGTTTATAACTCTCACACAAACCAAACTAAGTTAATACACAAAAACCAAACTAAGCTAAACTCCTTAAACCAAACTAAGCTAAACCAAACTAAGATAAACTCCATAAACCAAACTAAGCTAAACCAAACTAAGATAAACTCCATAAACCAAACTAAGCTAAACCAAACTAAGCTAAACCAAACTAAGATAAACTCCATAAACCAAACTAAGCTAAACCAAACTAAGATAAACTCCATAAACCAAACTAAGCTAAACCAAACTAAGCTAAACCAAACTAAGATAAACTCCATAAACCAAACTAAGATAAACTCCATAAACCAAACTAAGCTAAACCAAACTAAGCTAAACCAAACTTAGCTAAACTCCATAAACCAAACTTAGCTAAACTCCATAAACCAAACTAAGCTAAACCACACTAAGCTAAACCAAACTTAGCTAAACTCCATAAACCAAACTAAGCTAAACCACACTAAGCTAAACCAAACTTAGCTAAACTCCATAAACCAAACTAAGCTAAACCACACTAAGCTAAACCAAACGTAGCTAAACTCCATAAACCAAACTAAGCTAAACTCCATAAACCAAACTAAGCTAAACCACACTAAGCTAAACCAAACGTAGCTAAACTCCATAAACCAAACGTAGCTAAACTCCATAAACCAAACGTAGCTAAACCACACTAAGCTAAACCAAACGTAGCTAAACTCCATAAACCAAACGTAGCTAAACTCCATAAACCAAACGTAGCTAAACTCCATAAACCAAACTAAGCTAAACCACACTAAGCTAAACCAAACGTAGCTAAACTCCATAAACCAAACTAAGCTAAACCACACTAAGCTAAACCAAACTAAGCTAAACTCCATAAACCAAACTAAGCTAAACCACACTAAGCTAAACCACACTAAGCTAAACCAAACTAAGCTAAACTCCATAAACCAAACCAAAATAAAACCAAATTGAGCTAAGCTTAAGAGCCTTTTTGTCCCTTCCTGTTTACCCTAGAGCCTGCTAAGAAAGACCTGCTTCACTGCAGAGGTTTAAAAAAGCTAGAAGCAGCTCATGCGTTACAAACTGGACGTCAAGATTTAACATTGGCCTGGTTTTTACCACTTTTGGGACCTGAAATGAAGCCCAAAGGATTAAGAGTGTTTTCATCTTGAACTTGGCTGCACTTTCAAGAAAAACGGGGGCGACAGCAGCAGCTTTTAAAGGCATTCCAGCCTGAGCAGAAACTGAAGAAAACGACTGCTCACTTTAGAAAAAGAAGTGGTGAGTTACAAAATCCCACACTGCCCACAAGGCCCGGGTAATTTTCAGTCATCCGACACCGCTGCTGCACCCCTGTCGTCACACAGCCCAGAGCTGAAAACCCTGCTGGGAGATATTTTCAGCCGAGCGAGGAAACAATCATTGTGTCACATCTGAGCTGTCACGCCCCAGATAACAGCTCATTAGCCTCTTTATCCGTGCAAAGACAGGGTGTGAACTTTTCTGACTGATTACTCAGTCCCAGAGGAGGTGTGTGAACTTGATGTGTAAAGGTGGAAAAAGTGAAATAGCCGGTCTGTGTTGTCACTACCTGGCTTCACTATCTTGTCGCAGGCCGCACACTTGGAGGAGTACTCGTTGCAGTAGCAGTCGCTGCACACCAACGCCTCGGACTGGCTGGTGAAGGGCTCGTCTGCCAGCGAGCGTTCACAGCGGAAACAGCGAAAACAGTGTGCGTGGTAATGTCGGTCCTCGTAGAAGAGCTCCTGGAGGAAGAGGAGAGACACGTTTAGAGATGATGAAAAAGGGGACCCCAAAGATATCTAATTTCGTCACAGCTGTTAGGGATGCTACATTTCTACTCCGCAATACTTTGTTGAAAAAATAAAGACATCAGTTATCTTAAGGCATAAGGGAATGGAAGGAAGCAATACATTGGTGTTTATCATCTTATTGCCTGTCCCACTAATTATTACCTAACTCAATCAAAAACACCACGCGTCTGAATTCAACACAGATTTGTCTGTATGTATGTGCGTCAATCAATCAATGTGTCATTGTCAGGGCCGTTGCTATGACGCTTGTAGAGTATGAGATGTGCGTGACAGTGTGTGATAGTTCATCGGGAAGTGAAAGTGTGTACAGTTTAGCTATGTGTCAGATGATTTCAATTGTTTACAGGAGCACAAAGTTCTTCATACATCTAGACATTAAACACGGCACCCCCTCCCAGAAAATAGTTCCATCGTCCCCGCCTCGGGCACCAGTGTCTGGACTCCTTGCAGGGATAAATCTTGCTGCTGCTCAGGGCCGGACTCTTCGATCGCCATGTCTCCCAATAGAGTCCAACGGTGAGTCCGAAACCACATACTATCATACTAATCATACTAACCGTGACGTAAAATTGAGTATGTCATGCGTTCCCATCTCCTAGTATGCAATTTTGTGTATGCGAGAAATGCCCGGATGTATACTAGATCGGCCTGGATATTTGAGTATGAGACACGAGCTCACTGGTTGTACTCAACCACCCCAAAATGCATTGCGGCTATTCAGCTTTTACTATGGCGGAGATGGACCGGAGATCAGACCGGACATACGTAAACGATTAAGTCACGTGATACGGAGAAGACGGCTCTGAGTATGATGCGAACAGCATCCTAATAGTCAGGTTAGTGGGCAGGATGCAGTACATACTGTTTGAGTATGTAGTAGGCAGTACGTTAGTATGCGGTTTCGGACACAGCACAAGACTCCTGACCATGATACATTACAACATCATCATTGTCAAAAAATATTTATCCTTCTTTATTTACTCGTCTCTGCTGTTTGAAATTCTGTTTAAGTGACATTTGCTTGAAACTACAATTTCAATACCAATATACAATACAAATGACATCAAACGGCCGATTATCAGTCGTTCTCACTCCTAATACTCTGCTTCAGATAAATTGCGGGACCTTAATCGACATGTTAATGAAAATAAAAAATGTGGTCAAAGCTGTGAAACGGAAGCAGTTTGGTTTGATTTAGGCACCAGAATTACCTGGTTATGTGATCGTTGTTGAGGTTAAAATATGGTTCTTTTAAAAAGCTATAAAAGAATCAAGTAAAGTCAAATCATGAACGTGATCTTTATGTCAGTTAACTTAGCTTTGACTTTTAGCCTCACATGACACGCAAACCCCGGTCTCCTGTGTCTGTATGACACATTTCTTGGTCTTTGTGCTACGTCACCTGACTCCCACATAAGCTTTGCTACTGTCATAATGGCAGCAAGACCTCGCCGCCTTAATATGAATAGACGATACTGGCATACTTTGCTGATTAGGAAGTCCTCTTATGGTATTCGTTGATAATTAGAAACATTTAAGATATTCAAGATATTAATGCTAAACTCTGCTTGATACTGTTTGTTATTGTTTCTCACAGGAAGATTCTCTATCTGCTGCCCCCAGCCGCTTAGAGGTCAGAGGTCACGGTCAACCACAGGACTCCAAGCCCGGAGTTTCCTACTTTCTACCACACCGCGCAGAGAAAAGTCAAGCATGAAAAATATTACTGCTTTCCCTTTTTTTCTTCATCCTTATTTTCTTTTTTTTAAATCAGAGTAACCCACATTGTGAATTTCCCCTAACAGCTGCTTGTGTTCCAGTTCATCTGCAGTTCAAGCGAGCTCTGTGATAAATGGCTCCATTGAACGGTGAGTGAAAAACTTACATGTGAGGCATGGGGTTTCACAGTAAAAGAAACAACTACAGCGGAGGGACCGAGAAGTATGAGGGATGGATGTTGTTATGTCTTGTGCGGGGGAGGGACGGCCAAAGCAAGCAGGAGGGTAATTTACAGCCAATCCCTCACAGGGAGACTGTAATTTACAGGACACTGAAGGCCTCATGGCGTCCGTGGGTGTTTCCTTTAGGAGAGTGTTTTTAATTTTCACTAATTGAAGCTTCTGGGCAACTTGAAGGGGATTTAATGCTTTAATTTAATGCTCTGAAAGGAGGGTTGAGTTTTCTAAGAACGCCAGCTGGTTTTACTAAAGAGCAGTCAGACTTTTACTGTCAGTAAGTAGTCAGATCATTTACATGAGTAAAAGTAGTACAACTAAAATGTCAAATTACTCTATAAGTTAAAATTGTAGGGGTTGGGGTGGTGGGGTACACCCTGGACCGATCGCCAGTCAATCACAGGGTTGACACATAGAGACAGACAACCTTTCACGCTCACGCTCACGGTCAATTTATAGTCACCGTTCCTGGGCGAGCTCACCTTTGCATTATGACCGATGATTTCTTTACATTCCTGGCAGGTGTTGGCGTACAGGCGGTCGTAGCAGGGGATGCAGTGAGGGTTGTCCTCCACCTGGATGTATTTGCGTCCGCACAGGGACTCTTGGCAGTTTTTGCAGTCGAATCGGTCACTCATGGTGTTTTCCTCTGGATGACCTCCTGCAAAGAGGAGAATTCACAGGCGCCGTTAGTGTACGGTATCAGCAAGAAGACAGCACAGGAAGCAGGAGGAGTGAGATAAGTAAGACGGAGAGAGAAAGCAGAAAGAGGGAGGCAGACATTTGGATACAGCTGGGAATGAAGACCAACAGGAGAGGCAAAAATGGGAGTAAAAGACAAACATTTAAGAGCTCTTTAGAGAGCTTTTCAAGATACTGCAACACACTTTGTACAAAAGGTTAAAAAGATCCAGGAAAAACAATCTAAAGGCACAGGGTAGTAAAAGACACTTCTTGAAATCTGTACAGCGTGCCCCTTCCTGCTCCCTCCCTGCTGCTTGTTCCTGGAGAGTGGGAACGAGAGTAGGTTGGCGTCAGGGGAACAGAGAGAGCGTGGCGCTGGAGAAGAAATGGGTCTTGAGGGCCCGGTTATGGAAGGCTTTCTGAGTGGAGAAAAGCACCTTGTAAAAATAGCGACACAGGGAGCCAATGCAGGTTCTTTAGGGGTGATATGGACTGAGAAGCCAGAGTGCCCTTCAGGTTAGAAAGATGCAGCAAAATTGCCTTCTGGTGTGGCCAAATGTAAGAAAATGAGTCATGTAAAAAAGGATAAATTGTCCCTTAGGGTATACAACCAGAATATACAATGTGATAAGATCCCTTTAGGCCAAACGTCTTGTGGAGAAAAAAGGATAAAGTGCCCTCCAGGTAACCTTACAAGTGGAATAAATATGATAAGGGGCCCTTCCACTTTAAAAAAACGTGCCAAATTTCTCTCTAGGATGCCCTTCCAGAGGACAAAACGGGGTGAAGGGTCTTTTTATGGTGCCTTTTCATTGGAGAAAATGTGCCCTCTCGGTTTCTCCTTCCAATGTTTGCTACATGTTTAAAGTGTAGTAGGGCTGTTTTGAGATTAACATGGTTTTCATAAGATAGATTGTTGTTTAGAAATACTCTAGCAATGGCTTGGTGGTGAGGAAGAAGTTTGGACTTTGTTTATTTTACCTATGATGATCATATCAGATTTATTGACGATGCAGTTGGATAAGACGGGGTGAGTCGCAGTTTTGTTGGATGTAGTCGAGATGTAGAGCTTAACATCATCGGCATAAAGTTGTAAGTGGAGATCATACTGACGGATGATGTTGCTAAAGGGGGCCATGTAAGGAGAATGAACATGAGAGGACCCAGCATTGAACCCTGGGGGACGCCTTGGGCCAGAGGAGTGGTGGTGATGTTGATACTGATGATGTTGTTGAAAACTTTAACCAGTAAAGGGCATCATGAGTGATGTGGAGAGAGAATTGAAGACAAATGGTCTCTGAAGAGAAGTTTGTTGGTGAATTTGAAAAAGATTAACCTTCAACTTTCAAGAAATGGAGATGGTTTACATCAGACTGCAATAAAGGGTTAAATATTGTTTCAAATGTTCGACATCCAGGAGGCTTTTCCTGCAAGTTGAGAGAGAGCTGAGCGAACACTCTAACTTAAAGACTTATGGCTGATTGATTGAAAATCAGTCCAGTAATGATATAACTGCTTCTCTTGTTACAACATCACTCACTAATAAAGGAAAGCTTGTTGACGTCTGGCTCCCCCTCCCCCTCATTCTTGTATGAAACCCCCTGTGGCGGTTTGGCAATGAGAAAGAACGACCAAACAATATTAATTGTTGGGAGCCGAACTGAAACAGGGTTCTCTATTTCAAAGGCTCTCGAGGGCTTTTTCATCTTTGTTTGGCTTCAGTTTAAAGGGAAGTATCGCTCGTTTATCTAGTTGGCTCCTTTTGTTCACGGCTTTCCCTTGAATGCAACTTACTCCTGTTATCAGAAACCAAAACTTTAACTTATCTAGAGGGTTTTTTTGCCTTAAATGTTGCTTCTTTTTGACAATGTACTGTGTTCCTGGACATCTGTGAATGTTTCATAGGCATGATTATATGATTTCTCAGAAAATGACAGGGCTTCTCCCAAATTGTCCATTTCTTTTTGACCACAATAACTTTACATGGAGCAGAGAGTCGGTGGTTTGTCTTCACTGACGTTAAACTACGCACAAATAAAACATCTCCCAGAACATTTTTCAATTCAAGCATTTCCCTCAAAAAGTGAATTTTCACTGGAAAATAAAAATCTTCTAATGCGGGTGTCCTCAAATCTCAAATGCCTCTTTATGGAGCTTTTTATGTCTTGCCTCGTCTCTTTCTACTCAGCTCAATCCCCCCTGGGGGAATTGGGTTGATCTTCAAAACAGAACTCCAGCTTCGCTCCAAAGAGAATCTTTTTCATCATATTTACCTTCAAGATGCTGCGTAAATAGTGAATTTCTGCTCATCAATGACCCTACACGTCCTCGGGGTAAGAGATGGAAACAATTTAGAATGAATGTGACTCAAAGGAGATGCTTCTGGATGCTTCTGCTGAGTATTTTTTGGGCCCTGTAGGACTGTAATTAAAAGCCACAACAGCATGAAAGAAATAGGAATGAGAAAACAACAAGGGTCCTCATTGACAATACTCAGTATGCATGTGTTTGGCTTAAAAATGGGCCACATTCCTGCACTCCTACACCGCCAGTTCAAGGTGGCATTATTACGCCTCTGTTAAGCCGCTTTCTCACAGGTCAAAAAACCCGCTAACACACGGCTCTTTTACTTAATGGGGAAGGCTACAATCGGCATTCAGACCCGGGTCAAATGACTCTGCAGTAGACCTGGGTAATTATCGCCTCGGCTCCGATCGGCAATGATGGGAACACAAAACCCGGGTCCACACGCTAATCTCCGCCCCCATTTCCGACGTGATGCTATGCTCCGTCTGTAACTTCTGCGACTCCTCGTCATCTCTGCTACAAATTCCCCCCGTCTCTGTCTGAGCAGCGCTTGAACGTCGTTCCAAATTTGTCGGTGCCGAGTTTGATACACAGGCTGAATGAGTAATAGATACAATAAAGACCTAACCACTGTAACATGTCTCCGGCGCGTTTGTGACATCAGACGGTGATGCAGCAGAAAAGAGGGCAACAGGAGTATACTTCACTGGCAATGGCTATAAGCAGGTCTTCCCGGGTCTAAAATACCCGCGTCAGCACGCTAAATTTAGGTGTAAAATGCAAGGAGGCGGAATGGTGGAGCAAAGTCGTTCCGCCTCTGAGCCGGCATCAGAGGTAGTAACAGAGGCGAAACGACGTCTGTGTAAACAGCAGAGCCAGCAGGGCAGAACAGGCCCATGTGTATCTTGCCCAAGAACACTTCAACATGTGACTGTAGCAGTCAGGGATCGAACCCCGATTGAGAGACGACCGACTCTCCACCTGAGCCACAGCCGCCCCATGAACCTTGAAGCCCACTGTTTCCTCTTTTGTCAGTTTGAATGACTGCCTCGACTGTACTGCTTGTGGAGCAGAGGAAGCACAGGTGGCAATAAGGAAGGGCACATAGACAATAATATCATCCCACCATTATTATTGCACGCAGCGAGACATTAGCAGGGAAGGTTGTGCAGCAGCAGAGGGAAATGAGCGAGGAAATGAAGTGTGGGAGGTTAAAATACCGTCCTCTGGATCAGTTAAGACAGGGCGGGCAGGGTTTAGAAACATATATACAGCGTGGGTGAAGATTATGGATAAGGGAGTTTGGGTATATGTTCATGCTCAGGATCATAACCTCATTTACAAAGGCAGACATGGAAATATTTCACTTGGAAACAGTCATTGTTTATACTTTTGTTGACCACTATTTTGGGCACATAATTGCTTTGACATGTTTCTTCAATGTCAGGAAAAGGGCAACAAAGTGCAGCTGAGGAGCCGTGTAGCTTTGAAATCTCCCTGAGGGAACGAGGAACGAGCCAGGACCCCCCCCCCGCCTCCTCTCCTGGAAGACGTCACCGACTCGGTCGAAAATGATGAGAGGACCCAGAGGTCAGTGCAGACTAATGAAGGCCGGTTGTTTTCTCGTAAAACATCTTCTGTGGTTTTCAATAAAGCTGGTAGGGATTAACCGTCGTGATGAAGGTTTCCCCGCTCCACAAAAAAGCTGAATACTTTACAGGTGCTGCTCTTCATGCACGTAACCTTTAAGCATCTGGTCTGCTCAGGAGTCATCTTGAAAGTGTAGTTTACATTCCTCATGTCTGCCTGCCATCTAACCTTTTCTGTCTAATAACCAATGATGCAGCAATCTCAGTTAAACATGTAAAGATAAACACAGTCTGCTCTCAAAACTGAAGCCAGGAGCAGAAACTCCCTCTCCTCCACGGCTCAACTTTCCCCCCCAATATGTCAGCGCAACTTAAAGGACAACCCTCCCTGCAGATAACAACCCAACTTCCTCTTCGGGGGCATCAAGCTGGGTCAACAAAACAAGAAGGAAAAACCAAGCTGAGATGAAACATCACATCCTCTGTCTGTTTTCTGTCAGATTGCTTGTCTGAAAGGCAAAATCAGCCCAACTTCCCTCCTAAAATGTCTAAAGGGGTTCAGGGTTTCTATTCTGGTCCGTCCGTGTCTGCGATGAATGCGGTGATAGAACAATGGTTTTCCTTCCGCACATAGTCCGTACAGTTGTGAGCTTTATGTTCCTCTTCCTGAGTCACAACATCTGCGAACACATTCTGCGGCCTCCAGCTGTTGTCTGTCATCAAACTTTCCTTTAGGCATCCAATAGGGAGTTCTTATGGGACGGCTGCCAAACCACAGCGATGACTAATTAACATCCATCACTGCTGGATGGTTTTATGGCTCCTAGTGGACATCGCAATCTAGCTTTATGGTCAGTGACACAATAGGTAAATACAGTATGACCTGTACTGTAGAGCAAGTCAAGTCAGAGGCTGAGTATGGAGCCGAGCCAGGGGGGCATTAGCTTAGCTTAGCATAGAAACTGAAAGCAGGCAAATCTTCAAAGTTAAAAAATAATGTGTGAAGTGTACTCATTATCATCCATCCATTATCTATACCGCTTATCCTGTTCAGGGTCACAGGGGGGCTGGAGCCTATCCCAGCTGTTATTGGTCGAGAGGTAGGGTACATCCTGGACTGATCACCAGTCAATCTTTTAGGCACACACTCACACCTACGGGCAATTTTAGAGTCACCAAGGAACCTAACGAGCATGTCTTTGGACTGTGGGAGGAAGCTGGAGTACCTGCAGAGAACCAATGCATGCACGGAGAGTACATGCAAACTCCACACAGAAAGGCCCACTATGTCCAGGCTGGGATTTGAACCAGAAATCTTCTAGCTGTGAGGTGACAGTGCTAACCACTGCACCACCAGTCAGCCTACTTATTAGCATCTTATATTAAATATCTTTTTAATCTAAGATTTTTTGGGGGGCTTTTTTGATAGGACAGCTGAAGAGAGACAGGAAATGTGGGGAGTAGAGAGTTGGGGATGACATGCACCAAATGAGCAGCAGACCAGGAGTTGAACCTGTGTTCAGTGCGCTGAGGTCTGTAGCCTCTGTACGTGGGGCGCCCCGCTCTACCAAATGAGCCAAACCAACGGCCCTTATATCAAATATCTTAATTCATACAGAAACAGAAATGTGAAAGGTATTAGTATTGTTAAATCAAGCCAGGCTAGCTGTTTCCCCCTTCTTTCAAGACTCTATGCTAAGCTAAGCTAACTGCCTCATGGCTCAGCTCCACAAACATACACATGTTTGGTATCGATCTTCTCAGCAAGCTCTTACCAAGACAAAGGACATAGGTATACTTCCCAGAAGGTCAAAATATTTCTATAATGACTGAAAATGGCATTAAAATTCACTGCGAATAGAGTCAAGTAACCTATGTAAGTTAAATTATGGATGTCACATAACATAAGTATGTTAAAGTGAAAGTTCTGGGTCCCTACAAGGAGTTTCTCACTCGCTAACTTCTTCTTTGCTCCCGTCATAAATACTACAGCTGCTAGAGGTCGCCACTTATCAATAGATGCAAATATAGCTCGTAATAAGCTGCTTCCATGAACAACCTAATCAGCCATATTTTAGTGAGGTTGGTCTGAGAAAACATGTTGCTTTCTAAGTCATAAGTCATCCTTTATGTTCCTCTAAATGCCTTGATAGTTACAGAGCAGTAGTATTTATACTTTAATAAGTCACCCATATAACTGTTTAACTTTCCTTATTGCGTTTGTGTCCACCGCTGCATTATTGCTTCAGTACATCTCGCTTTAAGGTCACACCCGACAGCACATAAACTTCTGTTAAGCATCTACTCATTTGCCCTGCACACCATCCAGACTGTCTGACATTTATAGGATATAAAACTGACTCACATGTCGTCACACCTTGTTTAGGAGGCGTTCACTTTACGCTACAGGTGTCCTCTTGGATCTTACCCAAGCAAACTTGTCGCCCCTGTTCTCCTCTTCATCCAGAAACCAAACAGTCATCCTGCCTGAGTAATCTCTCCGTCTGCAGCACGGCTGCTGAAACTATTTCAACCCACAATTCACCTTGATGAGTGGACATGTTGATTTTTTTACTGAGACGCTGAGCGTCCTGCTGAGAGATTTACTGTGGTCACTTGGCTCCGAGCGCTTTGAAGCGACAGCCAAATGGCGACCGTCTCCCAGGATCAGCCTCTGGGACTCTCGTCTCTTGTCCCTTCATGGTTTGCTCCCGTTGTTTTACTCCTCAGCGACCGGACAGTTTCTTATGACCGGAGCCAGGATCTCTGTGAGCCGTGAGAGCTTCTGCAGGGGGTTAGTGTTTATTTTCCCCCTATGCAGGAATTTAGACGGTGTCTGAGGTTTACAAGTCAGATTATTCACTGTCACACATAATAAAATCCAGCGTAACAAATATGTAAAAAAGTGCTAAATCTGTCACCGCCACAAATTGAATTCATGCGATGTGAAACAGCCTCAGTGCCTTTTATGGGGTGAAGTTTTACACCTGAAAATCAACTTTTCACCCTCAGTTCTGTCCAAAAAAGACTTTCTTAACTGTTTTCTTAATGTTTCTAATGCTACAACTTTACTGTAACACAATCTATCGTCTGATAACGATGGAGACTCTGGGAGCGAAGGCCAACTTTACAGGGTTCCCGGTGTAGCCAGCGATTATGATGCCAGTTTAGCTCAGTTGGTAGAGCAGGCGTCCAATTTACAGAGGCCACAGACCATGGCTGCTTCTCATGTCTCTTATTTGATATTTCCTCGCTCCTTGATCGTCGCTCGAACCGGAGGTGGTTACGGAGCTGCAATATTGAGGACCGTCTCTGGACGCTGCAGCTGATAGGACGCATGTGAAACTTCAACGGAGAAGAAGTAGTGGGCCTTAAAACAGACTTTACAGCCTTGAAACCGGCTTTAAACAACGTATAAAGAGTCAGTATCTGACAACCTGGGATCGTTTAGAACGAAATATTGATCATAAAACAAACACAGTGGAGTGAATGACTTTGATTTGTTTTCTGAGTCACCATCTCAGTAAAAATCGTCTCTCTGTCAGCAGGTAACACTTTGTGATTGTCATTTTATTCAGTCGCGTGTCACGTCACGCGTCTCTCCATGCAACTCTGGTGTGAGGGACTAAGACGCAAGTGAGGGAAGCATGGATGCAATTTAAGAGACATGACAAGCAGAAGAAACTCTCTTGTCCAATATTTCCCGTGTCTCTTCAGCTGTCCGATCAATAAAGGCACAACTGCCCAAAAAATAATCTTTAAGAAGACCTCAGGCCAAAACTTCCTTTTGCATGTGCTGCTTGTTTACAGTCCGACTATCAACATGAGAAGCGAGAATGGAGCTGGAGTTGAGTTACAACGTCTAAGAGCGGTTTGTTCGCTGCACTTGCATGCAGGTGTGTGTTTATAGAATTGTAGAAAAGGTTTAATCATCACAAACTTCAACCAAAGTCTAGTTGCCTTTTGGATTAAGCATCAAAATACTTGCTGATGCTTTCTGCTTTCACACAGCATCCAAACAAAGCCTGCTGAAACACTAGTGGACAACTACACATCGACAACAGAAACCAGAAGACAAAAATGTAATTTGCCGTCAGAGTCTGAATTTTAATGCACATTTTTATGCACTAGAGATCACTGAAACATCTACTTAAGACTAGTAGGTGTCACATTTGGGCATTTTCCCTGCACTCAGCTGATTCCCAGAAACTGATCTCCTCACCTGCAGCTCATTCCCTAATCAGTCCCCCAGCATTTAAGAGCACGTTCACTTGGCCAAGCTCTCCAGCGTCCTTCAGCCTGTCAGACCCTGCTCTTCTGTTTTTATGTTCCTCTTCAGATTAGTTTGCCTGTCGCACTATTAAACTCTTCTTTCATTGTTACTCCCATTCTCTGTTGTGTTGGCTTAAGGGAAGGGACTGTAGAGACTGTAGGGTCTGTAGATTGTTGCTCGTACTTACGGCCACAACGATACGGCGTAAGCAGGCCTGACAGGTCTGCTCGCACACCACACGTTCAATCACTGCTTTCTCTTCTGCTGGTTTACACTCATTATAACCCAAACTGTGAGTCCATTCACTTAAACAGGAAACCGTGTAACCAAGTTGTTTTTTTTAATTACCACCCTTCTTTACTGTTTCCTTCCCTATGAAATGGATTAGGGCTCTCTGAAGCTCAGAACAGCCCTTATACTGTGCGTCTCCTGTGTTGCATAACCTGGATTCAGAGAGTTGAATGAGAATATTGACGGGCGGCACAATGCTGCGCTGACAACAGCCGAGCCCTGCAGCAGCGGAGGAGAAGTGACACCCTCATGGCTGCAGACAACACAACAAGGCTGGTCTCTTATGGCCGTCAGATGACTGCGCTGCCTTTCATCCCCCCCCCGGTACAAAGGCGCTCAATGTGCAGCGGCTTCCTGCGGATCACAAGGCCGGCGTCAGCTGCACGCACACAAATCAAAACGAACACACGTTGTATGTTTGTTGTCGCTGATTAGAGATCTCATCAGGGTGAATTTCTCCTTTAAACAATGACGGTATCCTGAGACACGCAGCTGGCGTGTTTTAAAAAGGCTCCTCAGAGAATCGTTGGCTCTGGTTAAAGATCTCATCAGGATGGCAGATCTGTTGCATTATTCTTGCCTTGTTATGAAACATGCTTGTAAGATCAGCTTAACTTTACTGTCGTCTCTTTAGAGAAAATCTGTTCTTTCACGCTTTCAAACTCAAACCAAACCACCTTCATGAGATCAGTATCAGTGGATATTAATGACACGTGACCTTTAAAAATAAGGAATAAAACACCTTTAAAGGCAGAGCGCATGTCTGGCTTTGTTTTACGAGCCTCCAGCTGGCTGTTTGTTTATCCTGTTAGACAATGACGCCTCACAGCTGCAGTTTCACCTCAGCGGCTGTCGACTAAACTGACAAACGGGTCTCAGTCAGACAACAAGTAAACAGGTCACCACCGTGCCAAGACCTCAACACACAGTGACCTGAGACAGCAGCTCCCAACCTGTGGGTCGGGACCCTGAGCAGGGGGCGCGAGAGGAGCCACAAAAAGGCTTTTTTCATGGCTCTAAAATTTCCTTAGGAAGAAATGTGTAATTTGGGTACAAATTTAAGCTAAAATGTGAATTAACTTTACACCGTCATACACCACCATGATCAGAGACTGCTCAGTTGTCATCACACACAGATGACCTACAGTAACTATGGGACTTCCGTCAAAACAGCTGATTCTGTCTACAGAGAGTCTGGTAGATTTGGTTTAAAGTTATAATCTTGAAGATCTCAGTTTTGTTCTCTCTGGCGGCACCTATGGTGATAAACGGTAATTGCAGGAACGCACGTCCACGGTTGGCTCCGGTTGTAACTCTTGCTTTCCTTTCTCTTCATCTGAGCAACGAAATTGTTTCTTTTTCTTTGGATTTTCACTTATTTTTAAAGTTGTATCTGTAGTCATCCATCTTTTCTTTGTTTGTTTAGCCATAGTAGATTACTGTTTACTTGCAACACTTGCAAAGTAGCCGCTAAGCTCTGCATACCCTCTCTGGCAGACCAACCACTGCTGGCTGATGGAAAACGCGTCACTAACTGGGCGCCACTCAGGCTTTCATCAGTGGGCCACAGACTCAATCACCATTGTGTTACCTCGTGTGGTGATAAACAGTGACTTAACAGACATTTATTTAATGAAACTCTTTGAGATTATCACTTTCAAGTCACGGGGAAAAGTAAGAAAGCCGACTCATCCACCAAACTGTTGCCAAGCTCAAGAAGGAAATTTTTTTATGCACAACGCCTTCTTCAAAATTTTTCCATTGTATGCTCACAATACCCTATTTATGCACAATCAACTGAACTGTTGTGGAATAATTGCAAATTACCGAATGTGGGTGTATCAGAAACTGAACTGTCTGTAATTTGTACGGGATTGCATCACTCTTTCCTGCTCAGAATGTTCTCTCCCGCCCTGCTGTTCCTGTCTCACGTGAAACTAGAAGCAGCACGAAATCTAAAATGTGTTTTATTTCATGCTGCACCTCAAAAGCAAAGTCAGGTGAAGAGTAAAGAGAGTGGAAGGAACTGGTGTCCCTTAAGAGACCATCAGTCAGCATTGACATATTGCTTTGGTGAACCGTGATCGACATTTGTTTCACACATGACACCTGCTCAACCAACCTGACACGGACCTTGTCGCCCTTTATACTACGCCACCTAACTTGGCTTTTGTAGTGCAGGCACGAAATATACCAAATCCAATTAAAACAAATACATTTGTCATAAAGGGATGCACAGCGAGAAGGTTGCTGGTTCGAATCCCGGTTGGGACATTGAGGGCCTTTCTGTGTGGAGTTTGCATGTTCTCCCCGTGCTCGATAGGTCCACTGCTTGTCTCTGTGTGTCAGCCCCGTGACACCATGCCTCTCGCCCAATGACAGCTGGGATTGGCTCCAGCCCTCTGTGACCCTGAACAGATTAAGTTGTATAGATAATGCACCGATGGATTGACATTAGTCTTGAAGATGGCTGTCACAAAAAAGTGTGTGGATTACATTTTGTGACGACTGCTGTGAGACCAGGTGGCGTGTTAGCGTGCTCACAGTTGCCACTACAGGATAGGACACTGAAAATGTCGTTAGCTTAGCGGGTGTTTATTAAGCCAAAGTTTCCAACAATGCTTGAGACAAAGTCTGGGATCCTTACAATTCATTCTAAAGGAACAAGAATGTGTTTTTCATCTAACAGTTGTTCACATACAGTCTGGACTGATAAGTTGTCTGACATTACTTTTCAAAGCCAAGTAGTCGCTAAAAATAAATATTTAAAACCTCTTAATTTCAGAGAATGATTAAGAAAACAATGAAAGTAGAGAGAAAGTTCAAAAAGATATATAACCAACTGTGGCCACGGAGTCTCTTAAAATGAAGTAGGCCTATCTTCAGTGAAGTTACTCTTGGCAGTGCAGTTGTTGCCCTTGGATTACACTTACAGTCGAACACTGACCGATGCAAATAAACAACCGGCCTGATCGGCAGCTATTACCCAAAATAAACACACGAGTAAACATATTTTCCCATCAGCCTCCAGCTGGCATCGGTCAGTTCAGGACCTGGGTGTTGATGATAACAAGTGTTTGTTTTCTGAGAGAGCGGGCCTGCTGTCTCGACTTCATGTTTGCTGCTGGGTTTATTTGACTTTGGTTCTGAGCTTCATCTTTGTGCTGGAGAGCTTCAGAAACACTGAGGGTTTGCTTCAGACTCTGTGAGGTTGAGAACAAGATAAGGCGATGACTGACAAAATTAAAGTTTACACCTGTAGATGGATTATGTTGAGGTTTTGAAAAATGGAGATGTGGATGTAAACACTTGCAGACATGGGAAGGAGTAAGGACAACTGAAATGAAGGGGAAACTGTTCTCCTGTCAGTAAAGGATTGAATTAAAGGAGTAGTTGACATTAATGGATAAAGGTTAATTAATTTCCTCTCCAAGAGTTAGACGAAAGACTGACACCACTTTCATGTTTGTACAGTATAATCATGAAGTCACAGCTAGCAGCCAGCTAGCTTAGCTCAGCACAAAGATTTAAACCAAGCAGGAACAGCTAGCCTTGATCCGTCCAAACACAACACAATTCGACCTCTAAAGCCCACTTATTAGTAACTTGTTTTTTAATCCAAACAAAACTGGAATTTAAAAATGTCAGTGTTTGGTTTTATAAAGTTAGAAGTTGTCGTTTGTGCAGATTTTTAGACCTTTCCCCAAACTTTTAGTTTATGCTGATTAAGCCTGGTAATCGCCTGAAGCTAGCTTCATACCTAATTCACTATTCAGAAATATTCCTGGTCAAGAAACAGTGTGTTAAATAAACCCACTTAAAATGGAAAACAGCCTTACGACACACAAAAAGATATACGTTTTTATTACGCTTTAGATGTGCTTTCTTTGGACGGAGCAGAGCTAGCTCCCCTTGTGTTAGCTAGCTTAAGTTGCTGCCTGTACTTCAAACTTATCGCTCTTTCTTGGAAATTTGAAGCGAACAACCTTTGACAGGCAATCAAATTTACCCACCTGTGTTTTTTAAACTTCCTTTCCTTTTCTGGTTAGAAAAAAAGCTTTAGGCTACTCATGCTGCCTAAAGACAGACCCAAACCAGCTCTTTTTGTGCTAGCTAGCTTAATGTTTGCTTCATGCTTAATTTGCTGTTTCATGGGAATTTCTCCGAACAAAAACTGTACATGCCATCTTGACACTTTGGCAAACTGTCTATTAAGCTCTTCTGTTATTGTACAGATCTGAAACAAGGTGCTAGCTTTTTTAAAGTAGCTAGCTCCCCTTGAGTTAGCTAGCTTACTGGCTGCTGCTTCCAGCTCCTAGACTGTAGGCTATAGGTTCATATTCGAGTCACCATTTCATGGAAATCTTTCCAGCCAAAAATAGACCATCACATCATCTCACCCCGAATAAGAAAACAGTCTTCACTTTATTTACTTTACTATTTGTTTTTAAATCAGAATTAAGATTAAACTTTTAGCTTTTCTGGCACTACCTTTGAACAGACCCGAGCTAGCTTAACCCAGAGCTTCATATTTTGTAAACTCACTCTTCTAGTCTCACTTTCCGCGTAGTATTTCCCAAAACGTCAGTCGACTCCTTTAAACTCTTCCCAGGCTGAACAGCGGAAATGGGAAATGGAAAAGACAGTGATGTGTGTGAGACTGACTCATGATGAGTCTGTCTGTTTTTTTTATGACAGACAGCAGCTTGACATTGAAACTCATCTCTCTTTAACTGTTTTTTTTTGGTGGGTGTGTATTTGTGTGTCACTGGCCCGCCTCCAGTGATTGTGAACTGGCCCAACCTTCGCCCAATGCAAGAATTTCATAGGAATGTGACCGTGGTCAGAACGTGGCAAAATCGTGCGGTTCCAACTCTGAGAAGAAGAAGAAGAAGAAAAGCATTTTTCTTCCGCCCTCTGTTTTCTAAAAAAAGACTAAAGTGAGGAATTCCTTTTTGTGCCACACACACAAACACGGTCACATTTCTTTAGGGGGCGACTGCAACCAGAGCTGGATTGTTTCTAAGAATCTATTAATTTCACCCAAATGGATTGGAGCATGATGGTGGTGTGGGGATGGTGTGCGGTGATGGAAACTATGAGCGGTGCTAGAAAGGGGGGGTGGGGATGGAGGTTTGCGGGGTTTGCTGAGTCTCCAGAGGAAAAGTTGTAATCTGAAAGGAGACATGACATCACTCTGACTGACTGAATGTCCTGTTAACAGCCCTTTTAATTAAACTTTCATTCTCAAAATATATAAAGCACAATTTTTTGTGCATCAAAGCAAATTAAAGGGACATTAAAGCAAGGGATTATTTCCTCAAAGGTCTCCTTGTTCTTCTCATAAATGCTCCTTGAAAAAAATGAGCCCGCAGCACTTATTCACAGTATCAGTTACTCACGTTGGACCCCGTTCAAGCCCCCAACCCCCAATAACATCCACTATTTCCTCACTCTAAAGAAAGAACATCCTTTCTGGTCCTTCCTGGATGTGGGGGGTCAAATATTTGGCTTCGAAAATGTGCAGTTCTTGCATCATGAAGATGTCCATGCTTTCAATAAAGCTTCGGATCAAGCACTCTTTGCAATGCCCTTTATTGGTAATAAATCATTTCCTAAAGCTGTATAGGTCAATTATAGGTTATTTATAGGAAAGTTACAGGCAGGTGTTTCAATTTGATGTTTGGTCATATTAATGCCTGAGAATGTCTCTGCAGTTATAAATGATATTATAACGATAATAAATGGATTTAAGTCCAGATTCTCTGCAGCACAAATCATCAAACTCATGAAAAGTTTTTAAAGCCTAGACACTCAGTAGTTTATTTATTTAGGCATTTAATTGTAAGCTTTTGTAAATAATTTATCAGCCAATAATAAAGCTATAATTTACAGGTTTGAAACCCTTTATGAATTAAATCTCATTAGAAAGTGGCAGCTCATTATAAAGCCTTTCTGTGTTGACTAAAAGAGTGATGAAAAGCTATTAAAAATGCGTCAGTTACGCGCCGTTTCGCACCAGGTGGGAACAGGTGAGGAGCTGCGCACGCCTCAGCAAAGCGGTCATAAAAGCTTCTGGAGATCAAACCGTTGCTAACTCACACAAAAATGAATATATTTACAATTTTAAGCTGACAGCAGTACCTATAAGCTCCTTAAATATCGTATAAAAGTCACCGTACCTTTCTTTGCGCATCAGCAGCCTCTGGAGATGCTCTCAGGAGACCCCGTCTCAGCACGATCTGAGCAGTTAGTGCGCTCGTGCCGCTCTGGTGTATAATATGACAGATAATTAAATCCTCCGTGGACTCCTGCGAGCAGAAAGTGACGAGTTTCCACTGACTGGAGCATCTGTGTCTGGTGCGTAAAACCAAAGCATTCCTCCTAACGCCGCCCCCTTTTCTTCCTCCGTCTGACTTTCCACTCCCTCTGACTCCGTGTCTTTCACCTTGTGGGGAGTTCAAGCTGAAAGAAGGTAGACTCGCTGTGTGTTTTGGATGTAAGTGAATATTTTAAATACATAGTAGGCTTTTAGTTTCCAGCTGCTCATGTTCACCACTTTATTATCTCTCCAAATGGAACATTCCAACACTAATCTCACAATAGGAGCTATAATGTGCTCTACAGCACTTATATAACATACAAGGGGACTTCGTGATTTTACTTGACTAAATGTGCGAGTATTTTTCGCTGATATTTGTTGAAAACATCGATTTAAATAATTTCTCAAATACAGCAAAATAAACAACACACTTCGCAGCTGTTTTACTATGCGGTGTAAGAGTTCATATCATGTATTTCTCTACTGATATAACTTCCTCCCAGGAGGCATCCACCACGTGTTTGTGTGTAAGACATCTGTTTACTGATCTTACAGCGTGCTATAAAGCATTTATTAATAGTTAAGGACATGTTATAGGGCATTCAGTAATATTTTATTATTGTGTGTTATATCAGCGCATATGTTCTAAAACATCTATTAACTAATACACAATGTTTTGTTATGAAGATATTGCTTATACATGTCACAGCTTAAATAAATGTCTGTTAAGTCATTACCTATCACCGAATGAGGTAACACAATGGTCCATCAACCAGCAGTGGTTGGTCTGCCAGAGAGGGTAGGCGGAGCTAAGCGGCTGCTTTTCCGGTCTCTGCAAGTGTTGCGAGTAAACAGTAATCTACTATGGCTGAACAAACAAAGAAAAGATCGATGACTACAGATACAACTTCAAAAATAAGTGAAAATCCAGAGAAAAAGAAACAAAGTCGACGCTCAGATGAAGCAAACAGTCTAAAAAGGAAAGCTGCCGTCAGCGAGGAAAATCAAGAGTTACAACTGGAGCCAACCGTGGACGTCACACATGCGACACTGTCTGGATATCTGGGAAGTGTGCTCCCGCAATTACCGTTTATCGCCACATAGAATTAAACTGAGAACTTCAAGATTGGCACTTCAAACTCTTTATAAACTTAGACTAAGTTATGACGCATTTCTAAAAAGTTTCACACCTTGTGTTGAAAAGTCATGAAGACATTTTGACCTTGAAAGTTTTGGTCTCCACATCACAATTCTAAACTCAATCTCCTCTGAAAGAGCTTTCATCAGCAGAAAGAGATGATGCTACCGGAGCTCCAATGTGAGGAAAGATGACTGCATCTAATAATAAAATGTATAATACACAAAACCAATATACCCTTTCTTTATATTTCAAATTTTAAAAAGTCTTAAATCTTCTTACAGATACGTTGTGATATGAACGTATTAAATCCTAAAGGCTAAGTAAGGGTTAACCACACAGCATCATGTCTCTGCAGCTATCATCCATCATACACAGCTGAGGAGGCTTCACACTCTCTGTATTGTCTTTCACTCTCCAGTCGTGCGTTTCTCCTGAGCTTTCTGGGCCACATGAACTTTTCTGCGGTGAGGAGCAAACTGCCGGCTCTCAGAGAGCTGGTTATCATTTTCCCTCTCGCTGACCTCCATTTTCCACAGCGGTGAGCAGGAGACGATTAGAGGCTTCAGCTGCGGCTCCGTGCTGCCACTACCCATTAAGTCTGGATGAAAACGACATGTGTGCATGAAGCGATGAAGGATTTCAACATGTGTGCATTTTTAAACTTATGTACGGACGCGTTGATGAGCCGCCAAGTCTTTAATTAAAATCAATACTTGATTACCCACTTTAATAACTGTCCAGGCGTCAGACTATGGAGACATGAGGTTTTCTTCTTCACACTGAAATGTCAGAATGTGTAAATATGCTGCCACCTGCTGGTCAAACACGTCAGTTACACTGGTTCAACTGGTTTCAAACTTTCTCCCGTCTGTCAGAACAGTGGATACTCAGTCAGAAAACATGCCAACATCATTTGTGATGGGGAGGGGGTGGTGTGGCAACTCCTGTGTGCAGTCTTGTGTGTGTATGTGGTATTTTAATGTCTATCTCTGTGTGGGTATGGGTCAGGTTGCACCTCTAATGTCTAGTTTTGTGTGCAAGCTCGTATGTGTTTGGAGGGTTTGACTAATCCAATCGTTTAACATTGCATTGTATCAGATGACAGTACCCGAATTGCGACTATTAAGAAGTACAGGAGGACTCTGAGTACAAGTAATCGATTACATTTCGATTATTTCAACATTTGTAAATGATTTCAAAACTCCAGATGAACCCCCTCAGGCAGGATAATCAGATAGCTCAGTGGAGAGGCCCCGACCTGTGTATGAAAGGGTATGATCAGACCCTGGTTTGAATCCAACCTCTGCCAACATTTCCATTTATAAATATGTTTTTCTTTTTTCAATAGCTTCCATATCATGTGACCTATTGTTCTCAAATCAAGGTCAGATGTACAAATAAGACACACTTCATCTTATTGGATTTTATTGCTCCTAATATTTTATTTTAAGATTTTTATGGAAAAATTAAAGTTTTTTTCATGGGACCTCTTGTCCTCAAATCAGTGTCAGATGTTAATACTCACCAAACTGAGCAAACCCCTTAAGAAAGGGTCTCCTCTTAGCTCAGTGGACAGAGCACCTGACCCTTGCATCAGAGATTGCTGGTGCCTACCTCTCCCAGACCATCTATAGCTTTCCCCTCTCCAGTACAGTCGTTTAACTTTACAATTGTGCAACACTCTAAGCATTTCAAACCTCTGAACGAACCCCTAAAGGACGGGCATCCACTTAGCTCGATGGGTAGGGCACCTGCTCCATGTATCAAGGTGTGCATTCACATCCTGGTGTGTGTCTTTCTTTAAGTTATCATAATGTAATGGTAAATAGATATACATGAACAAGTACTGCGGAGCAGCAGGGTGGTGTAACGGTTAGCACTGTTGACTTACAGGTAGAAGGTTCTGGGTTGGAAGCACCTGGGGGCTCTCTGTGTAGAGCTTGGTTGCTCTCAGTGTGTCTCCATGGATACGGGGTAGTTGGGATTCCTCCGAGTGCTGAGTGTGGAGTTCACACACGCTGGTTCGATCCGAACTGGGACTTGAACTAGGAACCTTCTGTGTAGCTCTCTACATATATTAAGTAATATAAAAGTAAAGTAAGGAAAATACATACATACAGCTAAATCTATAATTTACTGAGGGATAATTAACAGCATGTTACACGCTTCTGTATTCTGATTAACTGATTTAACAAATTACTAATATAACTAATGGGGTTTAAAACAAATTAAATTATTCCACTTTGAGACACGTGTTTACAGAGAGAATGACCAAAGCATCCTGTAACTGGGACATAAAATTACATAATTAAACACAGCAAAAATAAAATGGAGAAGATTTGAAATAAAGATTGGTCATGATAGCGGCACGGTTTAAATGTAACGTCCTTTAAAACATGTTTATTGTTTTTCCTTTACAATGTTTCTGCAACAATTCAATTATAATATAATTATTCTAAGTTGTTTTTACAGTAAATGATCAGATATGCATCTTCATTCAATCCTGAAATCAAAATTAAGTTTTATTAAAATAAAACCTCGTCTGCCTTTGATAAATAAACTGTTTTTAATTTAAATTCATTTTTAGAAATCTGTAAATCAATCAAAGAAAGAAATCTGTGAAATTAAGAAATCCAAATGTGTCAGTATGTTTTTTAATATATGTTTGTTTTTCGATTTCCTGCAATTTCAGATTTCATTTTGGTGGCTTCAGAAACTATAAAAGGTTAATACATCAAAACTCTGAAATTTACTGAACAACATTTTAGTCATATTTCGACACACGAACTAACGGTGACAGTGAGGAGACTTTTGCTGGCAGTCGGCAGCACGTACACGACAAGTTGTTGGTTTTTTGTTTTGCATATCAAACGCGTCCCTGAAGTTCAAACTGAGGGATCTGAGTTACTCACAAAACCTCATCTCAACACGAAGCAAGCTAATAAATCTTACTTCACAGAAATGTGTGTCACGTACATACCGTTTTATTTCATTCCCCTTTAGACAAATACCACAGTGAAAAAGAAAACAAACACGTCACGTGGTCCACAGAAAGTAGAACCTGACCACGAAGAACAAAGCGAACAAGTCAAGACGAAAGAAGGAAGCTGGTGTGCTGTACGTGTAAACTGGAACGCAACGGTTGCATCTCCATATGATGGTTATTACAATTATTAAAAACTACAGTGATTTTTAAAGCCTAAGAAAATGTCTTGACTGTATTTATTTCAATCCCTGCCTTCATTAAGTATTCAATTTGGCAACAAAAGCACGATTAATATAACAGTAAGGCCTTTGAACACCTTTGGGCAAAGGCATTTTACGTGTTAAATGCTCCGTGGTGGAATATTTCCTACGTTCTTTAAACGCTTCACAACCCGTCTTCTCACACTGGATGGCCTTTTTCTACAACATGCATTTAAACCATGCTCTCGGTTCTATCCTTTCACCCTGTAAGGCTTCAGTCAGGCTACAAACTCTCACAAACTGGATTATCCACGCCTACATTACATCGACTCAAAGCGAGTGAATTACACTAAGATTCAGTGCATTCCGAGAGCAACGCTTATTGCTTTATTCCCTGACTTTATCTGAGCTGGTGACTGTGATGGAAGTAGTTATCAAGCAAAGATGCTGGCTAGATTTACTGCACACAGAGATGTAAAAAAAAAAATCACTTGTCAAATGAACAGAAAATAAAACTCTTGCCACTGTCGATATACAAGAAACAAGTTTAGTGCACGGTAAAGTGTCAGAATATTAAGTTAAAATCCTTAAGATTTTTATGGATTCAAACCGTAGACTGTATAAAAAGATGGACGACATGACAGCTCCCTTAAAGTGAAGCCAAAACATCTCTATCGCCCCCTGCTGACTGGCTGCAGTATAGCTCATAAAGCCCGCCTCCTCCACGTTAACAGATGGGACATGAGTCAAACTATAAAATCAAAATACACGTCAAATAAATGTTTCTGTCATTATAGTTAGTTCTTATCATGCTGATTTACGTCCAAGTTTTCATTTTTCTGACAAGTTTATTTTTAATTAGTTATTTGATGCTCCTGCAGCCGATCTTTTCTGCATTAGCAGAGTAGAAGAGGAACGGCGAGAGGAGACGTAACTAAAACAATCACTACAGTCACTGAAGTTTCCATATCTGTGAACGTTAACCTCAGACCAACACAAGAAGCTGCTCTGCTGTTAAACACGCCGACGTGCGGGATCTTCTGTAAGTTAAGTGTGTGTTTGGGTTAGCAGAAGTGGCTACAGCGGCTGCACCCGCCGATCTCTACTGCGCAACTCTGGCTCCAAATGACGTCACTATTGCAAGATGGCAGCGCCCGCCATCAGCGGTATTTTGGCTTCAGTTTCATCAGTTAGAGCAGATTGAGACGCGTCGTCCATCTGTATATACAGTCATTGATTCAAACCCAGTTTTGAATACGACTTGTGATTCTTAACGGCTGCCATTCAATGTAAATAGATTCATATATTACTGTTCTATATTTCTGTATCTATATTCTGTTGCTGAATTTAAATCGGCCTTCACAGGAAATGAAGTAAGGAGGTTATCCAGGATTTATACATGTAATTTTATCTCACTGATATCAGCTTCAGTAAACGAGTTTCCATCCACCTGTAACTGTGCACATTTAATGGCAACTAACTGAACAATTAATGCCACCAACTGTTAATATTCAAATAAAAGGTGCAGCATGGAAACGTACTTGTAAAATGTCATGAACTGACTTCATGTTAAAATGTTGGCTGCACTCTATTACATGTCTGACAAAGTAGCTGTTTAACGAGCTGCTTGTCATAAGAACAGTCTCTGTCTCTGTGATCACAGCGGGAGTTTCCAAATCGACCTGGACTGAAATCTTAAGGATTATAACTTCACTGCTCTCCGTCCTCTGAATGTCCTTCACAGTGATGTGGCATCAAACAACACACTCGTTTAAAATAGCATTACCCCACGTGATGCTGTCTCACTCTGACTGTCACTTTAAGGCAAAAATAATACAACTGTCTTTTAAAATAGCCGATGCCAGCGTTCACTAATGCACTGTTCTCTAAGGCAAATCGTCCGCAGCACTCAGCAAAAGATTATTGCAACGACAGAAATACAGCGAATGAAGGATGTGACAGGTTATCCTGTCGCGGTGTTTACAGGAAGACAAAACCCCGGAGTCCATCTTGGCACCCAGACCGAGCGAAAAAACATTCTGGACTTCAGTTTCGAGTTCACAAGTCTTGGAAGCAGGAAATGATCAGACGTACTGCTGGAGGTATTACTCCGAAGAAAGGCAGAAATGAGTCTCTTGGTGTCGCCAACTCTTATCAAGTGCTTTGTTTAGTTGTTGCTGCGTAGTTTGTGATGTTTTTTTCCCAGCTACACCTCATTAACGTCAGTGAGCCCCCGGAGGGAAACGATAAAATGTAAAGAAGGAGACAAGAAGTTAAAAAATAAACGATGTGATAGCTTACAGCAGAACACCCTGAAATATCAATAGACGAAATATCCTTAAACGAAAGAATAGGTAGAAGTGGTCAAAAGGAGTTCATGCTCATTGTGGGTCCAGCAGACCGGTTTAAGTCCACAGTGCAGCAGAGCTCAGCTCCGTCTCCGGCGTTCACACGATGTACTGGTACAAGTCCGCCTTGCCGTGGTCGGGGGTCGCAAAGGGGCTCAGCCAGGCTATAGAGAACGGATGGCCGAACACCACCTTCATATTCATCCACTTGGACCTTTTGGCCCATCGTCTCTCCTCCTTCTTCAGCTGCTCGATACCCTGCAGGGACAGGATGGAGGAAACAGGAGATATGTGAGTCTGTTGTACTTATTGATTCATGGATTATTTGAGTTACTTGACAATTTAATAAAGCAGACTTAGAAGTTATGGTTTCCAAGGACACGTTTTCAGAAATTGTTTCCTTAAACTTATTTCCATTGTGGTCTTTGATTTCAAGGTGTCAGGAATACACTTAATTTTTTCTTATTTCCTGATGTCTATAAAGAGCACACACACACACACACACAAACTCCAGGCCCTATCAGGTAGAAATGACAGATGATCGATGCAGTGAATATTGTCACACTGAGTCATCGTCGTGGGTGGTTTAAGTAACAGATGATGAGAAGAGAAACTAATCTCAACCTACCTGGAGGGCTATACGTCAATGACCTGCTCCTACTGTGTTCTCATTTAGTGAAGTACAGACAGTTCGCTTTCATGACATATTTTAGGAACTTCTACATAAACTCTAGAACGATCTCCATGCGTGCTGTGTTAACACTACTCTATCATTGACCCTGTAATGTGTCTGGTGTTCTTCATTTTGTTTTTACTGTAAAGCTTTCTTTAAAGCATTTTGTTCGGGGGTCGATAGAAGCGAGATGGCAGGAAATAAAGAAAGTAAAATTGTTTGTGACATAAAATTAGGATCCTACATTCAGCAGTTACCTTTCTATGTAGTAGCTTCACTGTTAGTTGCAGGGTATGCTTATCCCATGCTGAATTCAGCTGCATACGTTATGTTATGCTATGCGTTGCGCTATGCTATGCTATGCGACATATGTTATCCTTCATATGCATGCAACATGTAGAGCTCTCTAAAGCCCCTTATACACCGCCAGTTCAAGGCGGGATTATTCCGCCTCTGTTACCCTCCGTCTTTCTATGTAGAAGTCGCGAATTCGTTCCGCCTCTGAGCCGACAACGGAGAAGCGGAGGGAGTAACAACGTCTATGTAAACAGCGGAGCCGGCAGGGCTAAAGAGCGCCGTGTGTGTGTGTATTTGAAGCACGCGCTGTTTGTTTACACCTCGCGCACGTTTTGCTTCCGTAACGCCTTAACACTTTGTAAAACACACTGGGGCGGCTTTACGACGGCATTGCTTGGTCAAATGTAAAATGACAAAGGCTGCATGACGGCGGAGCTTTGTTACGGCGCTGAGGCGGTACCGCGGTGTAAAAAGGTCTACTGTTGCTGCTGATAGAAACCCAAAAATCGACTGATGCTGCTTCAAATACATACAAAAGCATTTCAGCAGGACTGAAACTTAGGGATCACAAGCCCTGTGACTCAGAATGTATACATCTTTTGGTTTTAGTCTTGAGCCCAAATCCTTTATGATCACATCAAACAACCTTGCTTTTATCTCTAAAAATGTCATAAAGCAAAGCCTCTAGGGGCATGCTGTTTGAGAGAAATATTTCCAACTTGTCATCTGCATTAAAATCTCTGTTTCAGAGTTTACATTGATTTTTTAAATATAAATTAAATGTCATTAAATAGACTATTCCTTAAATTTTGTTTGGTCCAAATGTTTGCTTCAGAACACTGTTTTTTGTTTCATATCAGTAAGGTAAAACAGCATCTCACCTGCAAATCTCTATCCCCAATTCTCTGATTACTGAGCTTAAATATTAAAAAATATATTCAACAATTACTCACAACTAATTTAAAGACAGATAAGCCTGAGCGTTGTTTTCCAAAGTATGCCCTCCTTTGTAAAGTGGAGTGAAGGTCAAAACCAGTGGAGCACATTTTTAACATAGCTGATAGGATTGACTAACTTCCCTGAAGGCACGTCAGGAGGGTTAAAGGAGACTGATGAGGCAATTGCTTCACTAAACTCGGCTGCCTTAACCCAACCGTCACAACGCAGACACCGGTGCAAATAATGCTGTGTTTACTCACCGTCTCGTCAGAGCAGATAGAGTGGACCTGAGTCCCAAACATGACGGCGGTAAAGATCAGGAAGAGGAGACCCTCGAAGCAGAGGAGGATCAGGAGGATGACGGTGGCTGGTGGGGAGAAATTACTGCACTCTGGAGAGGGAGGGAGGGAGGGCGAGATATGTTCATGTCAAATAGAGAAAACTTGCTCCTTTTGTAAAAACTCAGAGCTACAAAATGCACCAGGTATGTCGACCACATGTACATGTACACAGCAGCTTAATACTTACTTGTCCAGTCTTCTTCGAAGCAGAAAACAAAATGGAATGCCACCATGAGCAGCGAGTGGAAGGATATTAGTGCAATATACATCTGAGGGTCAAGAAAAGAGTGAAGCAAAACATACTTTTAGTGTCAAGTCATACTCTTATACCCCTTTCCCACCGCAATTAGCACGTTAACGCAGGTTTTTCAGACCCAGGAAGACCAACTTATAAATGCCAATTGTCTCTTTTCCCATTGCCAGTGAAGTATACTCCTGTCGGTCTCTTTTCTGCTGTGTCACCTTCTGACGTCACAAACGCGCCGGAGACATGGTTAGTAAACAGTGAAGATGCTACGGTGGTTAGGTCTTTATTGTATCTATTACTCATTCAGTCTGTTCATCAAACTCAGAGGCGACAAATTTGGAACGATGTCCGAGCGCTGCTCGGACGGAGACGGGCAGAATTTGTAGCTGAGATGACAAGTAGTCGGAAAAGTTACCAACGGAGCATAGCATCGCGCCAGAAAGGGGGCGGAGATTAGCGTGTTGACCCGGGTTTTGTGTTCCCATCAATGCCGGTCGGAGCCGAGGCGATAATTACCGGGGACTACTGCAGAGTCATTTGACCCGGGTCGGAATGCCGATTGTGACCTTTGCCACCGAGGATAAAGCGTGTTAGTGGGTTGTTTGACCAGAGGGAAAGCAGGTTGCAACTTGAGATAAATTCCCTTGATGCTGTGTCACGAAAAAACTGTTCCGCATTTCCCGACTTCCTCAAATGCATCAGAAATGATCAATCCGACCTCCGTTCAACAAACAGACTTTTAAAAGTAGTTTTCTCCTCCTCTTGAGGACGGACCTGACAAAGCTTCATGTTTACTTTTTACTAATCAGCATCATGATGTTGAAATTTCAGCAAAGGTAAGACCCGTTAATTAAAGTCAATCACAAGAAAAACGGGTTCTTTTTCTGTAAACGTTTATGCTTACTGTCGGCTACATGCCTCTGCATGTTCACCGTCATCCCCAGAGGCCCGTGGGATCCGAGATTGATTACTTTGTAATGTGTAAAGAGATTGCAATGATAACAGCTGACAGTACGAAGGATTGGAACAAAGACAAGAGCAGACGTTGAATAGATTGTTTTGGCCAATTCTCAGGATGCTTGCTCGCATACCGGGTGTGAGCTCCAGTATCAGGAAGCTGCCAAACTCAGTGGCCTCCTGTGTCCTTAATTATAACCATTTACTGAAATCCCACATAATTAGTTTATTCAGTTTTGGTTAATTCTCTGTTTTGACAGCTTGATTTCTTTTGGGTTCTTCTTTTCGAGAGCTTCAGTACGGATCTAAAACAAATTAAGACACATTTTTTTGTGTCGAATCATAATTTTAAAGACTCACCGTGAAGAGCACAAAGTATTTCTGGTTGTTCTCCCCGACACAGTTGTTCACCCAGGGACAGTGGTGGTCCATCTTTTTGATGCAGCGCTTACACACACTGTGGACCCACACAGAGAAAAGAAACACATTGTGACCTTTTCAGACTCCAAAAGACGATCAATCTGAGTACAGAGTATCAGTGATTATAGCCAAAATAAATCAAAGCACAAAAAGACAACTCTGTAAGTAGCGTAATTCACTCCAGGGTTGACGCTGACTGTTGTGGCTAGACTTTCAGGGTCTGTGTGTCAAGAGGTTGTTAATCTCACAGAACTGCAGCTGGTTGACAACTCAAGAAAAGTCTGACAGTTCCTGATCAATCATCTGACAACAGGGAAAAGTAACACTCTGTTTTGTTACGCACTCTCTGAGGGGAATCTATATTTAAAAATGTGACGTCCAGTGTGTCATATCTTACTCTCATGGATCATTAGAGCCAAGTGTATCATCTCAACCACCCGCGGGGATGACTCATAATATTCAGCAAAAAGAAAATCATCTCTTTCTTTCAAACCAACCCCAGTTTGTGCCTCTGGGACAGACTGACTCACAGTGACTTCACAATTCAATTACGCTCCGTGTTTAGTTGTTTTCACGCCTTGAGATCCCAGAGAAGCCACAGAGGGAACTCCTTATTACCAAGCTGTGAAGTCTGCAGGGAAATGCTACACTGCTATAATAAACACACACAGGGGAGGCAGGAGAAAGGGACAAACACAGATGAGAAGAGGAGTCCCCTGTGGGAGAGACCTAGTTTGCAGTGGGAGCTGCCATCTTCAAACAGGGCGTGCCGTGCTGTACCTGCAGTGGTGAGCTCTGTCAGGCTTGATGCTGCAGCACTTGGGACACTTGTACACAACCTGTCCGGGTTTGAGCTGCAGGCTTTCGATGAATTCTTTGGTGGCGTTCCCTTTAGGCACAGCTCCCTGAGGGAGAGAGACAGATAGAGAGAGAGAGAGAGAGACAGAGAGAGAGATGCAGGGACAATAAATTCAAATGTAGCTAACTGATGCTGCAGATGTTTCACAATGTTCCCTTGTCGTTAATTTAGATGCAGGGAGCTGTCAAGAAAAATATAATCCGGCCTTATAAGTCAACAAAGTATAAGAATAAAGCAATTCAAACGTAGTGAATGTGACAGATCATATCCATACCGGGTCTGTGCACATCGCCTTGGCGTGAGAGGCGAGTGCGAGGAAAGCGAGGCCGTTGAAGAGCACCCCGTTGAAGAGGCTGTAGACCACATTCTTGGCGGGCAGCAGCATGACGAACACCACCACAAACTCGGCGTAGAAGACCAGGAACCAGGTGATGACGCCGCACACGATGCCGCAGCCGTCGCGGATGAACCACATGGTGTCGGAGCCGGTGCGGGGCGGGGGAGGGGCGCAGTGCTCGGGCTTCAGGTAGCCGGCTTGCCGCTCGATGTCCCTGGTGCGGTGCGCCGGGCTCTTCATCCTACAGCGCCCGTGACTCCAGCCGCATGCTGTGAGGTGCGACGCGAGGCAGATGGAGAGTTAGAGGGGGAGCAGAGAGACGGGAAGAAAATAGAAGAAAGGAATTAGATGAGGGATCTGGAGTGAGTGTGTCATACGGAAAGGCATTCGTCTAGGGATGCAACTAACAATCACATAACAATAACTTTGAATTAACAGCTGATTATTTGCTTAATTCATTCATTTGGGGGAAAAAAATTTGAGACAATACAGAAAAATATTCCCTATTATGTCATATAAACGGTTTTATTTCTATTGCTAATATAACTCTGTTACTTTTGTTGTTCTTGCGGGTCTTGCAACTGTTGCTAAGTGCTTCCTCAAGGTAGATTAATGTTTGCTCTCTGTAAATAATATTACAAAGAGTTCAGTCTGGACTAACTAGAACTAGACACAGCAAAAATAGGAAGAGGACAAAGCTCGGGAGGAAGCTTTAACTGAAGGATGAACAAACGCCAACTTGTTCAATCTCAGCAGAGCAACAATAATAGATTTTATTTGGCAAAAATAATACTTGAACAAAAACAGCCTCCACACTTGTCCTGGGCCTGACTGTGTGTGTGTGTGTGTGTGTGTGTGTGTGTCCAGCTCGATTTGGAGATGATCGAGCAGGTGAGTTTGACTTCAGAGGGACTAAAATGTGAGAAAACCTAAAAATAGGCCTCGCTTTTCCTCGCAGATAACTCAGACTGGAGTTAAACCGCTTATTCCCCGAGGACGTCCGGACCTCATCACCCTCCTGCTCGCTTAAAGTGAGTGAAATCAGAATGCTTGGACATTCCTGAGGATTCAATCTATGCATTAGGCTTAACCGAGCGATAGCCTCATCCCACTTTTTGTGTCCATTTTAATTGAGGTTGGGTCAGCGACCCTGGCAGCGAAGCATGCTTCCCTCGAGAGCAGGAGTCAGATTGAAATTGATACAGCGGCACTTCTACAGCACGTTCACGAGGAAATTCATCAGCATCATTTCTAGATTAAACTAACACAGCTCAAGACTAATTACAGCAACAGTCCAGACCAATTACAGGACCCCTTTTCTGCACACAGCAACACACACACACACACCTAACCTCTAAGTCACACCACAGAGACTACAGAGGTGCTTAGAGATCACTTACCATCAACTCTTTCCTCTAACTTCATCTCAGCCTGTCAGATGTTGTTTAAAAGAAGTTTGGGTTATGCTTTGGTTTTGATATAATTAAAATGGAAAATAAAATGTGCTGCAAGGGCGGCAATGTCAGTCAGACGATCCACCAGTCTGTCTACATGTCTTCCAGAGGATGACTACCACTGAAAATTAAAGGTTTTTTCAACACTTGGATTTATGCCTACAAAACTAATGACCACCTATATATTTAAGCTATATCACACTCGAGGTCGTGATGTTGTACTGAAAATCATCACGGCTGTGATTCGGTCGAGTGCCGTGGATAACTGTGCTGATTAGGGATGCATGATATTATTGGCATGTCATCGGTATCGGCCGATATTTGCTTAAAAATTAACTATCGGATATCTTCCAACACGCCAATATAATTAACTGATAAAACAATGGGCTGCTGCATACTTGATTAAATGCCCGACCTCGGCGCAATGTCCCCGGCGCGAAAAAGACCTGCGTGGCGCAGTGTGATGACGTCACGTGTGTCTACCTGCAGCATGAGAGAGTTAGAAGCCAAAATGTCCGTGGTGTGGAAGTTTTTCAAAGTGTCCGAAATAGATAGCAAAACTGCTATTTACAATGACTGCTCAGCTCAGCTTCGGTGATGCGAGGAGGAGCCAAGGCAAAGTCTTTCAACACTACAAACTAGATTAACCATCTCAAGACCCGTCACCCCGACCGTTGTAACAAATGTGATAAGAGTATCACCATTATACTGTACGCTAATTCCAATACAGAAGAGAGTTGATGATCTCTGCAATTAGGTGTGCGGGAAAAAAATATCGGTATCGGTAATCGGCTAAATGAGTTGTAAAATATCGGCATATCGGCAAAAAATCCAATATCGTGCATCCCTAGTGCTGATATTCAGTCCAACATCACGACTTCCAGTGTGATATTGCTTTTATACAACAGTTACACAAGCAGCAAATAGTGGTGAACAGTAATATTCAACAACAGATTATTTTTTGCTCCACTAACTCAACTAGCTCCACAACTTAACTGAAACTGGACTCTTGTTGCCGAGCAACCCAAACATTCTGCCCTCTGTGTCTACAGGTTACCACAGAGCAGCTGTTTTTCATCGCGTACATTTGTCTGTTTGTTTTAATTTCAACCAGCTAAATAAGAGTCTGCTGTTTGATTCAGAGGAACCAGCTGGATTAATGTAGACAAACGCTCTGCTGTGATGTTAATTAAAAGTATTCAGAACACCTGGCTGAGGCGGAGTGATACGCAGAGTGAAAAGTCCCAGTGATGTTCTCTATTTCAGCACTCGAGCTAATTAGCTAATGTTAGCATGCCAACCTACTTAACTAATTGAACATTGTAAACATTATACCTGCCAAATATCAGCATGTTTACACTGTCAGTGTTTGCATGTTAGCATTGAGCTAATAGTGCAGTATGTTAGAGCTGCGTTAGAGTTGTTCTTTCTCAACAACACTGCAAATAACAAACGTGTGCCCTGCATGAATGATGTAGCAGAAAACACAGAAGACAATATATGTATGTTTGTACGTTATATAGTAAGCTCTTTAATCATCCAGCAACCCAGCTCTATTAAGACGGGGCATTATCTTGATGAAAGTGTGCGTCCTGGTTAGAATAACTTTTTAAAAATACAGTATTAGTAACCCAAGCCTTGTGCGTAGCCTCTTGACCCTTTTCAGCACATTGTCATCACACTGCAGGAGGCAGGTCCAGCGGGGAGATCAGGTTGGAGGTCTGGTGCGTCTGCAGCTATAACTTTCACTACAAGTCTGGGATTACTGCACTATCTGTCTTGGTTTACAGTGCTGCGGCTTTAGTGTTTGCATGTTTAGCTTCTTTATAATTTTACCCCACAACAAAATAACTTTCAGGCAACTTGAGATTATTTATGAAGCTGCTGCTAAAGTGCAATAAAAAGCAAATAAGCCTGAACACATTAGAGCAGATCTCAGACCTGTGAATTTGTCCCCAGTATGTCAGTGAATACTTGTGTATCTTTTAAATCCTCATGTTCTTCAGTGCATAAAACGAAGCCCTCTCTTGTTATCTAATTTCTATATCTCTTTGGATTCTTATAATATGTTATGTTGAGCACATTAACTCCCTCTGTGTATTAAAAACCCTCCACAAATAAACTGTAAAATCGCACCTGTTACTTTGCAGAGGTTGTGCAGATTAGAATCTAACAAAAACATGAGGATTTTAGTGCTAAATTTAGGCATAAAACCAGAGATGATTGGAAAGGAGACAGTGAGAGTAATTTTGTGTAATTGCGTCACGAGTTTCATCCCCGATTCAGCCGGTGGGAGAGGCCCATTTCTGGAAAAACTTGTTCCAATAAGGGGGGCGCAGGAAGCCTGATAACGAACTGTGAAGTAAACTGAAAAGTGCACTGAAAATGCAGATTGACTGACAACAAAGGGGTGAAACTTACTGCAAAACCCGAGCTTGTTAACAGCCAGCTAAAGTCAATGGTTTCTTTTTTCGCAGACTTGAGAATGAGTCAATAGATTCTCAGTGAAGAGCTGTTCTTACAATGAAACTACTGACAGACTTCGTCGTTACAAACGCACTTAATAGAACAATCCCCTCTTCTGTCTTACAACCCGAAGAAACAGACAATTAATACTTTGGTTTTCTACGACAAAGTGAAGAGGCATCGCCATGGCAATAGGATAGCAGTGATTTTGTTGTACTGACATCTGTGACCCTTACATTTTTTGGCATTAAAAAAATATAAAAGGAAGCATTTTTGTGAACTTCTGCTTTCAAAATGACTTCTGTATTGTGTAAGAAAAGAAGACAAAAATGTGGTCAGTTGATCTACTGAGTTATTTATAGTCTATTCACGCTTTTATATGAAATCTTGATTGAAATTATTATCTGTTGATTTTCAAAGTATCAGCACTGAGTCGGGGGAAGGACTCGCAGGGTAACTCGAGATACGATGCGAGATACGTGGCCCGCGATAACAATGATATCACGATACAGCGATCCTGCGATAATAGATATATTGCAAGAAAATCATATAACGATACATCACCATATCTGATTAACTGAAGTATACAAAATGCTCCTCAGAATTCATGTATTGATCACTGTAATTGGGTGTCAGCTTCAAAAATTAAAATATCGATATTTGGCGCCAATGATATGATAATTGTACCACACCAGTCGGGAAGATATATATTACGAAATGGATAAATAGTCCCACCCCAAGCACTGATATTAACTCTCAGTTATCTCAACTGGACATGTGTTTCTTGCAACCTGTCAAACTTCAAGTCCATAATTAATTCACTTTGAACTCAAATTTGGTGTCCATACAAAAATATCTGGGTCTTTACGTTGCTAGAGGCTTAACTTTCTCATATTTGCAGCTGTAAAGTAGAACTATAATAAATGCAGGGATCACAATGTGTGTGCATTCTTTCTGCTGTAGGCTGGTTTGATTTAGTGGAGGATGAAGAAGACATAAACTTAACTATGTTGGAAACCATAGGTTCAAAACTAGTGCATTAAATGTCTGAAATGCTCTTGAGCAGAACTTTGAATTCAGGTAGCCTTTCTCCTGGCTACCTCGACCTCTGACCTCCCACTAGATAGGTAAGCAAAGGAGAACTTATCTCATTTTAAGCAATAGCGCTGATAGTTATGATGGCATTGTAGGCAAATAATGAATGAACTTCCAGAGGGTGCTTAAAGAGTAAACACCACCAGGAAGTAACTGTGGCAGCCGAAAACAGGATATCTTAATTTATTTCAGATAACACTGAATGAACGTCCACATTAAACTATCTAAAGAGTAACACTATGGCCTATTTAAGAAAAAAACCTACCTCGCGCTCTCCTGGGTTTTCACAAAAGTTCCTTGTGGTCCTTGTGTAGTTTCAAGCCTGGGCAAGACAAAACACACCAAACAGACAGTGGCTCCTCTGCCGCTCGGTCAGTTAGCTCTGTCCCAGCTAACCTTACTGATCTGCGGGCAGCTGCTCTCCACAGCTGCGCGCCTCGGCTCCAGCTTTCACCGCCGCCTCGGTTTCGACGGGCTGTTAATTCGCCTGTTCGTATGCTAACAGCGGCGACCGAGCCCTAAAACAGGCCGTTGCCTAACTACTTCGGTGCTTCCGTCTCTATTAGATCCAGAAAGCTTTGCGGGAAGCAGGACAACACATCGCAGAGGCAACCAGGAAGTCCGATACTCTCTCTTGTTTGCACCCGGGTAATTGCGCCCTGTGCTGAGTCTTACAGGCACCACTTTCTCCCAGGCAGTGCATCGCCTTCATTAATCCCATACGGCTTGGGGGCGGTCCTGGGACAATTGCTTTCTATGTCCGTAGTAAGTGAGCCTTGCATATTCCCTGGATAAAGTGAATAAAATATGCTATAAATTAGGGCTGGCCGATAGGGCCAAAATCCTATATCACGATATAGGATTTTTCCTATCTTAATAAGGATATGTATCACGATACAGCATGTTTTCTGGTAATTGAACAAATAATTAATCCATATAAAATAACCACATGGTAAAGCCTATTTTTGGATAATCCTGTGTAAATTAAATAGTACTAAGTACTAAAGTTTCGCTTGGGCTGAGCCTGAGTCCTTTTCTGCACGTTAACGTCCATGTTAAAGCTACTGTGAGGGACTTTCGGTTTGTGTTGATTTTGGCACCGCCTGTGGACAAAGCCGTACCTTTTCTCTTTGCAGATTTTGTCCTGTATGCTTAAGTGGTGGTTTTTAACAACAGCAAAATCTCATCCTGCTCAAATCTCATCTTTCTTCAACAGTCATAACAGTCTCTCACTTTAAATTTTTGCCTTGGAAAATGTAAACAAAGGCAGCATGCAGTTAATCGCTTCATCTGACGACCAAGTATGAAAACACAACTGCCTGAAATACTTGACACAGGGCAAACTTAGCAACACAAAAGAATCTGTGATTTTATCTGCAGTTAAAAAAATCAGAACTACTAAATCCGTCCCAGTGTGTGTAACAAAAGTGTAAATCCTGGTGCGATCAGAAAGAGGAGAAGAAAAAATAAAACCGCCTTTTACAAGCAGAACCTGGAGAGTTCCACTTTAGAGAAATATTATGTTTTGCTAAACCAGGCAACAAGTCATGAAAATTGGTTATGCATTCAACATCTATCACGCATAAGTGTGAAATGTTTCCACCTTTTAACCTTTTTTTAAAAAATATCTTTATTCATAAACAAAGTCTGGCCATTACAATTATGAATTGGCATATAAAACAGTTACTGACTAAGCATGACTCAGTAGAACAAAACAAACAAATCAAAAACTAAGAGATAAATTAGATTACAGACTGAATAAATACAAAGTAAAATAAAATAGGTCTAATCAGATATCAAAATATGTATAGATTTGTAGATCTCCAATGCTTGTTTATTTTTAATATATTTCAGTGTTTTTGTGAAGTTTTTTCACCTTTTAAACTTTACAGTGTGCGTTCAAGACACACTTGTCTGCACCGGTTGGGCGGTGTCTCCCATCGTCCGTGACATCATGAAAAACCGGGACATACGGGTGAGCAAAGCGGACAAACTTAATAATTCGTCGTCTTTTGATGACGAAGAAGAGAAGCGACAAACTCACATGCCAGTGATTTTACATTATGGCAAGAGTACAAGTTAGCGAGGCGGAAAAAGTGTACATTTTACACGGCATACGGGTACGTTTCTTCAAAGTTATACTCTAGCCCTTGATTTCTGTACGTTAAATATTTTCGATAAAAGGCACGACAGTGATTAATGCTCTATAATGACCGACAACTAGCTGCGTTGGCAATCGCCAAGTCCAATACTGTATTGTTGACATGTTGATTCTTACCATCAGGATGACCTACGGGTGGATGGAAGAGGCTGTGAGGACTACCGACACATGGAAATAGAGACTGATGTGGTGTCCAACACGGACGGTTCAGCAAAAGTCACACTGGTAGATAACTTTATGTGCAGATGAAGTCCTCAATGTTGGCTCATTTTCAGTCTTGAACAGAAAGAAGAAGCTCTAAAAGACAGTTGTTATTCCTGTCAACAAACCCAAAATTTAATATACTCCTTCCTTTTAGTTATATTAGAGCCTATTTGAACTCTACGTAATATATATAATTCTCAAGAAGGATGACTGATTGAATACCTATTGTTTTCTGATATGTTCTGTATCGTGCCTCTTTCAGGGGCACACTGCTGTACTAGTTGGGATTAAGGCTGAAATAGGAAAACCGAGGCCCATGGTGCCCAACGAAGGCTATTTGGAGTTTTTTGTTGACTGGTAGGTAAACTGCGTAGTTTGAGTCTTATAAACTGAGGCTTATTTTTACAGCTTTGCCACTCAATCAATGGAAGACTAAATAACCAGAATTTAGCTGAGTCCGAATTCGCTTTGAGTTGTTACTATATAAAGTGCCATTTATTCACTCTTAGCTGTTTTTTTAATGTATGAAATGCATCCCCATATCCCCCATAAATAGGCCCTTTCTAATAATAATAATCCCACAATGCAATGTGTCACATTTAAAGAGTGGGGAAATTGCCAGTGATGATGCACAATGACAATGGTCTACAAGTGTCTAAAATCTCACCATAGTTACGACTCACCATAGAGGATGTTATTGTTTTTGTGATGTAAATGAGGGAGGGGTTTCAGATCCAGTCTATTTTTGGCTTATCATTCAAACACTTTTATACTGAATACTTTTGGTAGTATTTTAATGGATATCCTGCCTCTAGAAGGTGCTGTTGCATCACCTCTTTCACATCCCAGTCATTGTGGACTCACCAAAGAACAGAACAGTAAGAATAAAAGATGTCAAACATCTGCGTTGTTTTCACCTTCCACCACCAGTTCGGCCAACGCAACCCCTGAGTTTGAGGGCAGAGGAGGCGAGGAGCTGGGGACGGAGCTGAGCAACACTCTCTATAAAGTGTTCAACAACAGAAACAGTGTGGACCTGAAGAGTCTCTGCATCAGTGCAGGAGAGCACTGCTGGCTCCTCTACGTGGATGTGCTGGTAAGTTGCGGAGTTCGATCATGTCTTTTGACTGTGTGCCAGTGAAAGAATAACTGAAAGCAGCACAATTTACATCCATCAAATAGTCATTCAGTCTTTGTGTATTTGGTTCCACTCTCTTCATGAAGGTAAAATCTCGATTTGTTTCCACAGCTTCTTCAGTGTGATGGAAACCTGTATGATGCCATTTCAATAGCTATCAAGGCCGCTCTATTCAACACAAAGTAAGTTAAGTTTTCTGCTGCTTTCTGTCTGCGCCTTGAAAATTATAAATCAGTAAGTCTTCTGATCACCTTCCTGACAGAATTCCCAAAGTGCACATATCATCTGATGACGAAGGAGGGAAGGAAATTGAGCTATCGGATGACCCGTACGATTGCATGAGACTCAATGTAGAAAACGTTCCTTGTATAGTGACATTGTGCAAGGTAAGCTCACTTTCTTTAAACCATTATAAAACAGCGAAACATACACACTGCTTTGCTCTGCTGATATGGCCTGTTTTCCTACAGGTGGGCCACAGGCACGTAGTGGACGCGACTTTGCAGGAGAAGGCCTGCTCTGTGGCGAGCCTGATCATCTCTGTCACAGACAAGGGCATGGTCACCTGCACGAGGAAGGTGGGAGGTGGTAGCCTGGACCCAGAGAGCATCTATGAAATGACAGAGGTGAGTCCAGACCTCCTTCTCGGCCATTTAGCCTAATCTTGCCTTTAAAGGGGCCATATCCTTGAATGGATATTCTCATATTGTGCATGGGTTTCACATTTTTGGGTGTTTAATTTTCACAGTGAAAAGTGCATGATTCCGTGTTTTTCCAGAATGACATGTTTAAAAAGGTCGCCTCTGAAATGGGCCGTTCAGAACAGCTGCAGGTTTCTACGTAGAACCTTGCTTTTTCTGAAATCGACCAATCGTCATTCACCGCCATTGACCTCAGGCTGCCAACTTACCATTCTGATACCTCCTGGGAACTCCTGGGTTGCTGCACTTGCTCCGGTGTATCGTCCTCCCACTCAGGGTCCGAGGATTATTATGCCTCTGTTACATTTCGTCTTCTATTTAAAACGCACGGAGGCTTAATGGTGGGGCGAAGTTGTTCTGCCTCTGAGGTAGTAACAGAGGCGAAACGGTGTCTGTGTAAACTGCAGAGCTGCCTGGGCGGAACAGCGCAGTGTGTGTGTATTTGAAGCATGCACTGTTTGTTTACACCTCGCGCACGTTTTGCTTCCGCAACGCTATTTAGAAACACACAATGGGGCGGCTTTACGCCGGTGTTGCTTGGTCCAAAATAGAATGACAAATGCTGCATGACGGCGGAGCTTCGTTACGGCTCTGAGGCGGAACCGCAGTGTAAAAAAGGCTAAAGACATTGAAACAGTTAGCCTGGCTCTGTCTCAAGGCTACAAAACCTGCAAACCAACCGACTAAAAGATGTTTCCTGCAAAAGAACAGCACATACCTGTGCTAAAGTCCACAATATCTCATGTTTACACAATTTTTGTTTTGATTTAAAAAATAAATAAATAAAAAAAATGTGACTTACTGAGATTTTTTTGTCTCCAGGCAGGTAAGCGGGTTGGGAAGGCCCTTCATGCTCCGCTCATGAAGCTGCTGCAGCAGGAGGAGAGTTTGGGAACCAAGCGACAGAAAGTTGGATTCCTTGGTTAAGATGAAGTACTGCATCTGCAGTATTTTTGTACGTACATGTATACAGAATTTTCTAATAAAAATTGAATTTGTACTGCCTCATCGTCTTTGTTCTTGCAAACGTTTAGACTGTTACTGTTTTTCGTGTTGGTGTTTAAAAAAGTAACAAAAAATGTACACATGGATTTAAGGTCTGATTTAGATGGACACAATTCTTTAAGGCTCCTGACGATGGTTGGTTATACTCTGCTCTGCAGTCTGAGGTCTTCCACACCCTTCTGCACGCTGTTTTTCATGGTCAGAGTCCCTGCGGTTTTCACCGTCCAGAATACAAACAATGTGACAGCGTGTCTGCATCAGAGTGGAAATTAGGTGTGATGGCTGTCAGTAGATAAAGAAGAAAACTTTTTCTCACCAGATCTAGTTTTCTAGAATTTATTGCAAATAAAAAAAACTAAATTGTATTTACAGGCAGAGAAAAAAAGCACAGCTAGTAAACAATATCAAAACACTTTAAAACAACGACCAGAGGTACTCGCACATTTTTTCCCCGCTGTTGAATCATGCCTCATATGGGCAGGGATTCAATAAAACTAAACAAATAAAACATTTGAGGAATAGTTTGACATTTTAAGCGACTTTCTTGCCAAGATGAAGATGAGAACATTAATATCACACAAATGTTTTTAGGTAAAGCTAGAACCAGACGGCACTTAGCTTAGCTTAGCACAAAAGCTGTAAACAATCTGCTAGCACCTCTATAGTTTACGAATTAACACGTTGTATTACATTTGTTTATTCCTTATTAAAAATAGCAAATTGCTATATTTCTTGGCTGGTAGCAGAGACTTCAAGTGTCGACCAGATCTGAGGAAGTTACTGTACGGATTAAACAGATATAATGTGTCATTATTGAGCTAGTTATAGAGATAGTTTTGTTATCTTCGGACAAAGCCAGGCTAACCGTTTTCCCCCCTTTTCTAGTATTTATGCAAAGCTAACTATCGGCTAGCTGTAGCCTTGTATTTGCTGTAGGCTACAGACATGAAAACAGAATCAATCTTCCCACATAACTCTGCAAGAAAGTCTCCAAACTGCCAAACTTTCTTTAAAAGATCACAGCATCTACTCTTGAACCCTCAGAAATGACTGAAAACAGCATACACGTCATATTCAGAAGCTCAATGAAAACTTTCCCTGAGTGATCGAGGCACAAATGAGTCCAGAGATACTCGGCGCTGTAACGCGAATGCAGTAACGGCAGTCCATCATGCCGTTACAGTCCCGACACACTACAGGTAGTCCTCTGTTATCGGTGGCTGTGGGTCCAGGTCCACACCAGAGAGCCGGATGGTGTTCATATCACCTGTGCTCTTGAACGTGTACAGCTCATTGTCCACCATCCTGCGGTCCTGGAAGTCGAGGCTGTCCTGCCGATCGATAGGCGTGCGCGGACGAGACGGGATGAAAGTCTCAGACGGATCCAGGAACGTCTTGTACCCCTCCATCTCTGGCTCGTAGTCCGGCTCTTTGATCACAGGCAGCTCCCCATCAGTGGGGCCTGTAAATGTTTGATAAGAGTCCACCTGCATGCCATTGTATTGGTCCTGGATGCGTTCCGAGTAGGTGGAGTCACCCAGCAGGTGGCCGTACACCATCTCCTCATCTATGGAGGCGTAGACGTGAGATTCGTTGTCAGAGCGGCTTTTGCTGAAGTGCGCGTCACCAGGGCGGAAGATGTTCCCTTTGGCCATGTAGATGGACGCCTCCTTCTTCATCCTGTCTCTCTTCTTCTTCCTGTTTGAAAAGATGAAGGCAGACAACAAACAATAAGGGAGATTCAACTCGAGGCACCAATTACAGACCAATATAACAGAATTTAAACAAATTAGTATCAGTTAACAAGTTTATGACAAAAACTTTGAAACCAGGGTCTGTTTTCCTCTAAATGTTTGAGATTTACACTCAAGTATGGAGTCTCAAAACCGCCAAAATGAAATAAAAACCTTGGGTCAAATATCAGAAATGAATCATTTAAAAAAATTAAGTGGAAAAAGACATAAAAAGCTTAATTTTCTTCCATTTTGTTAGAAAAAAAGAGAAAAGCGTTTTCTCTTTTTTTATTAATTTTTAAAAAATACATAAAGATCGGATTAGTAAACCTTAAAGTAACAATCTGGAAGATTTTCATGTAAATAAATGTCTGTTAAGTCTATCTATCGCCCAATGAGGTAACACAACGGTAATTGAGCCTATGGCCCACTGATGAAAGCCTTTGCATCTGCAGTATTACAGACTGGGTGTCTATGGCGACCTTCCCGGAAAAAATCACAAGCAGGGCCCAGTTAGTGACGCATTTTCCATCAGCCAGCAGTGGTTGGTCTGCCAGAGAGGGTAGGCGGAGCTTAGCGGCTGCTTTTCCGGTCTCTGCAAGTGTTGCGAGTAAACAGTAATCTACTATGGCCGAACAAACAAAGAAAAGATGGATGACTACAGATACAACTTCAGAAATAAGTGAAAATCCAAAGAAAAAGAAACAAATTCGACGCTCAGATGAAGCAAACAGTCTGAAAAGGAAAGCGACCGTCAGTGAGGAAAATCAAGAGTTACAACCGGAGCCAACCGTGGACGTCACACACGTAACACTGTCTGGATATCTGGGAAGTGTGCTCCCGTAATTACCGTTTATCACCATAGGTGCCGCCGAAGAGAACGAAACTGAAATCTTTGAGATTAGCACTTTGTGATTTAATATTTTTTCTTTATACAAAATTTACAATTCACCTATCATTTATTTAACTGCCAATATAATTAAAATATTCAGTGATATTTCTGACTGGTCTGAGATTATTTTACGAAATGTTGTCACTTTCAGAACTCTGTACTTAAGAGCCAATTCAGCCAATTTAGGCATTTACAAGCAGTAATAGCCAGATCAGAATTATTGTTTATTCTGCAAAAAATATAGTGAATGTAATATAAACAGAAATGAAAAGTAAAAGAAACACTAATTTTAAGTCAATATTTTAAGTTTCAAGAAAGTTACTCATTTATAAGTACACAAAATGGTTTAAAAGCAACTACTAACTTACTTATTTTAATTTTACTCGCTCTTACATGTAAGTGTTGAATGAGTACAAAGATGTTTAAAAAAGTTTTGCAACACGTGTACTTACTTTGTGACGAAGCACACGACACCCAGCACTATGAGCAACAGCAACAGAGCTCCTGCTATCCCGAGGAGGATGGCCAGCAGATCTGTAGAGGAAAAATAAGAGGAGAAAAACGTTTTTTTAATCTAATTTCTTTTGAGGTAATTTTTGTGTAAAAGTTCCAAATGATTCCCGTTTCCTTACTGGACGACTTCTGCAGCTCGATCTTGGTCACTGCACCGAAGTTTCCCTGCTCTGGAACACAGTTGGACATGTTCAGATAGAAACTCTGATCCACAAACAGCTCGTCCTCCGACTGCTCGTCCTCCCTGCGGCTAAAGAGCTCCTCCTCTGCCTCCAGCGTCTTCACCTTCATGGCGGTGTGCCTGTCGAGGCATTTGGGCTGGCTGATGTTGACAAACTGCAGGTGTGCTTTGTACCCGCTCGGTACAGTGACGATCCAGGATAGAGTGGAGGAAGGCCTCATACCTTCGGGCCAGTTAGGGGTGGCCATCAGGGTTGGAGACGACACCTTTGGACTCACTCTGTATATAATGGTCTCTAAATAGGGATGAATGAGTGTCAGTAGTGTGTCCTCAAACATTTGTGGTACAACAGTGCCCCTGTGTGGATTATAAAAGTAAAATGAATGTGCTCTATATGATCATAATTACAATCATTAGGAGAATAAATGTCTTACCTGTGATCTCCTCACTGTAGCTGACATTGAGAAGAGGTCGCCTGACCTTACGGAAGTCCGGGACTATGGCTGTAACGGAGACATTAGCGTGCACCTGAACTTTCGGGATGGCTCCATTAAAGCAGAACTCGCCAACAGGAAACCCATCGGACTCTGCCACACGCAGTAAGACGGACTGGTTGCACTCCTGGCCCGGCAGGGACTGTCGGAGGCTCCCTGTGGGGGACAGCAGATCCACCGTGCTGTCCTGAGGGATGTTGATGTTCCAGGTGAAGCTGTGAAGTGGCATCGGTAGGCAGGCGTCCAGTTTGGGCACAGTGAGAAGACTGGAAGTGCATGACTGCACATTTTGGCATCCTGTTATTAAAGTGCGAAAAGTAAGATATAATAAATAAAGTTCCTGATTAAAGGGACGGCACATGAAATAATCACAAACATATTTTATCAACCATCCTTCCTAGCTTTCTTGAAATGAGTTCGATGAGATGACTAATACTACTTTCATATCTGCATGATCAATATGTAGCAACCATAGACTGCATAAAAAGATGGACGACATGACAGCTCCCTAAAAGTGAAGCCAAACCCTCTCTATCTCTCCCTGCTGACTGGCGGCAGTATAGCTCATAAAGCCCGCCTCCTCCATGTTAACAGATGGGACATGAGTCAAACTATAAAATCAAAATACACGGCAAATACATTTTGTACAACATGGTTTCTGTCATTATAGTTAGTTCTTATCATGCTGATTTACGTCCAAGTGTTTTATTGACAATTTTATTTTTAACGAGTTTTTTGACGCTGTAAAAAGGATGATTGACAGCTCTGTTGGCAAATACGGCTCCTGCAGCCGATGTGTTCTGGATTAGCAGAGTAGAGGAGAAACGGCGAGAGGAGACGTAACTAAAACAATCACTGCAGTCATTGAAGTTTCCATATCTGTGAACGTTAACCTCAGACCAACACAAGCTGCTGTTCTGCTGTTAAACACACCGACATGCTAGATCTTTGCTGTTTTTTTCTGTAAGTGAAGTGTGTGTTTTGGTTAGCGGAAATGGCTACGGCGGCTCCACCCGCCGATCTCTACTGCGGAACTCTGGCTCCAAATGACGTCACCAGAATAAGATGGCAGCACCTACCACAGGGTCTATTTTGGCATCAATTTTGTACAATGAGAGCAGATGGAGACGTGTCGTCTGTCTATACAGTCATTGGTAGCAGCAGTCTGAAGCTAGTTAGCTTAGCTTAGCATAAAGACTGGAAAAAGGGGAAAGGGTTAGCCTGGCTCTGTCCAGCGATAACAAACTACACCCACCAGAACATCTAAAGATCCCTAATACATATTTATGTTTGTTGCATTCTCATCAAAAACCAAATGAAAACACGTCATACTGTGGTGTAATTGGTGGCTCTGGTAGGTGGATTTTGTTACCTTTGGACTGAACCAGGCTGTCTGTTTGTCTTCATGCTAAGCTAAGCTAACTGTACAAACATGAGAGTTATATTAATCTTGTCATTGAATTCTCGCCAAGAAAGCTAAAAGCATTATTTCCATTATTCTGATTAATAATTAAGGAACTGTGTTACTATGAACCTGAAGAAAGCTCTTTAGTTAACAAGTAAACAAAAAGCTGAAATTGTTTTAGCTTTTAATGAACCTGAAAATATAAAACATCTTACCGATAACTTGACTGGCGGTGAGACGAATATCTTCATTGGGACAGTCGAGGAAGGACAGGCCGGCCTTGGTGCCTGCAGCCACTTTTATCTTCTTGTCAACCTTAGAGTCAATACTCATCTCACAGTACGGATCTGTACCAACTTTCTCTAACTGCAGGGACACTCCTTTGTGTTTGGTTAGATCCACCGCGCACAGAACTAAGAGGGAAGTACGACATAGAGAGAGACAATAGTTTAGTTTGTAAGAAGAGACTCTTCATCTTCTTAGGCTGGTGAACATGTTAAAACTCTGATCAAACAACGAAGCAGCTCTTCAGTTTTAACGGCGTACCTGGATGCCCGCTCCTCATTAAAGACACTCTGTAGTTTAAGGCGAGTCCCTGCAGCGTGCGGTTGGTTGCACAGTTCTTCAGCACCATGTTGAAGTCGCCCTGCTGATGCGTCGGCTGAGGGTCCGTCAGAGTCAGTTTGGTCGGCTTCTTGCCCTCTTTCTGATACTCCACCTGCACGTCACCGCTGAGGCACTCCGGAGCTGTGTGCTCACGAAAGCGCATCGTGTAGTTGTGCATGCCGGGCACCGTGAAGTCCCACCGCATCTGCTGCTTGTCAGGGAAATCACCAGGATAGCTTGCTGTGATGAAGTCAGTGTCTGATACACCTCGGGGTAGGTTGACTTTCACTATAGCCACCACTAGAGAGAAACAAGAAGAGGGTATCGTAGTTTGAAACTAAGGAAGTCATATGTATCCCTTTGAATGCACTTTCAGAGGCAGGAGCAGACTTGGAGACATTCCCCATCTAACTGATTTGCACATTAAAGCAAAGTTAACATGCATTACTTTCAGTGGACTGTTCTTACATTTAAGTTGAAGTTAAAACTATTGAATTTTAATATCCTCCTAAATACGCTAAAAACAAGTTTACTTCAGAAAAGAAGAAGTTAAATCAGTACGTCCACTTTCACATGCCTTTTTTTACACAGGTACTTCTACTTGAAAAAGATGGCGTGCACTTTTCTTTTGCTTGTTATGTGATCTTCTATATGCAGATGAGTCTTCTAAGCGTATTTGAGACAGACCAAAAAAAGTAATTTATAAACTTACTGTCGGTCTCAGGCCCAACTTTTAATTTGATGTCAACAGGATCCATCTTCCTGTCTCCTGGCACCTGCAGAGTCACACGTCCTTTGTATCGAGTCAGGATGGTGGTCACAGGTCCTCCTTTGCAAAAGGTACCAATGGTTGCTGGCCCCGTGCGCAGATAAGTAACCAGAGAGTATGTGTGTCCATCCGGACAGTTCTCCTCGTTGGGAATCTGTCTCATTCCCGATTCTGGGAAGTCCAGCTGGAAGGCCCGAGTGGAGACGATTTTCAGATCCCAGGTGAAGGTGCGATTAAAGTCAGGGAACAGAGAGGACTCGGCCTGAACGATGTCCGCAGAACAGGAGGCCTCTGTGCAGTCTGGAATTTGAGCATATGAGAGATGGTGATTTAGTTTTGTGCAGCACTCACTGATGATGTTCAGTACATCACTCCCTCTCGTGTGATATTGCTTAAATAAAGCAGGGTGTGATTTTATTGGATGCAAAGTTTCTTTCTTTCTTTCTTTTCACCCTAACAGGATTTAGCATTGTGAAGATGACAAAAAAAACCACTAAAGTTAATATTTCTTTTCTTTTTTGGCTTTTGCCTTTATTTACAGGACAGTGGATAAAATCAGAAATATGAGGAGAGAGTGGGGACGACATGCAGCAAAGGGCCGAGAGTCAGAGTCGAACCTGGGCCGCTGCGCCGAGGGGCCTCTGTGCCTCTGTACATGGGCCGTATGCTTTAACCAATGAGCTAAACTCGGCGCTCCGTGCTCTTCAATTTCTTATTTGTAGCTCAGCTGTTAGATATTACATTTTAACACATCACGAATACACAAAATCACACACTCAATGGTTCACAGCTGCTTCATCAGAGCGCACATTTGAGACCTGGAGAAAAGTATCAGTAAACACATCTTCCTTCTTATTTTTTGAACTTCATACCAATTTCTCTGTTGATCTCCACCTTGAAGACATCCTGAGGTTGAGGGCAGGTAAACTCTACAGAGGTGTTGCGAGGATCGCTCAGGGTAAGCCGTTTTGGGTCGCATGTCGGTGTAGGGTCTTTTTTCTCACACACGCTGCATTCTGGCTCGTCTGACATCCTGCTGATGATGATGTGGGTGTTCGGATCAGGCGTCACGGACATCATCCTGCCACCTAAAGAGAACAACGGCTCATTAATATACTGATCAGACCTCAGGGCAAAAACTTCTCAGCACAATTAATAAATAATGTATAATACTATTAACAGTATCACATATTCTTTTAAAAAACCCCTCTAGGGAAAGTCAAGTGTTTAACCTTGTAAACATCTCCATGTGGTGTTTCTCATGTGCTACAAGGAATATCAGGGACAACATGAGCAGTCATCTCCATGGCTGGGCCTGTCTGCTTTTAAACTGCAGTGTACCAAGGACAGGCTGAACAACACGTTTTCAGATTGGCAGGTTTGAGACGTCACAAACCTAAGGAGCCAATCCCGTTAATGGACGGGGTGACGCTATGCATATCATTATGTGTAACCTATGGCAACCACCTCAGCGATTCGGAGCCAGCTGTAACCGTCATCGTAATTTTTGCAAACTCACTACTGACGACTAACGTTAACGTTACTACTGCTAATTCCTACATTTCAAGCTCGCTAAGTTTCAACAAGTTGCAACTAAACGATGGCAGAGACTCTGTGGTTTAATTCTCTTGGCGGCATCTACGGCATCACGGCAGTGGCAGGTTTCTTTTTGAACCTCAATCTAACAGAGATCCAAAAAGTGTTTGTCTCCATCTGAACTTCAGATGTTTCGATTTGTTCAGATTTGCACATGATTTTGAAGTTTTATCTTTTGTTGTCTGCAGGACATTTGACTCTCCACCCAGCTTTAATACCAAAAAACATTGCAAGTGCAGGAGCTTTCATCAGTAGGCCACAAGCTCAATCACCACTGTGTTAACTCGTTCATCAAAAATAGTGACTTTAAGGCATTTAACTGAGAACCTCTAACCTCTATTATAACAAATAATTATTTCAGGTATATTACATAAAGCATCGTGTCATTGGTTTTTAGGAATGTTTTGTATGTACTGTTCTGCAAATTAGTATCACATTGTTTTTCTATCATATGAACAAAGTGAACAAACCTCTTGGTGCTGCTGTGACTGTGAATACTGTCGAGTCCAGTTCTACGTCTTTGGGCACCTCAGCAGTCACGGTCGTCGCTCCGAGCAGCTCCAGACGAGACACTTTCCCACCTTTGCAGTAGGTGTTGGTTTTGACTTTTCCGTCACTTTTAGTTGTACTCACTGAGAACTGGAAGCCGCCTTCGCAACTTTCTGCTCCAGACATCTCCTTTAGTCCATCACCAGGGAAGTCCAAAGATAACACAGTCCTCGGTGGTACACTAATGTCCCATGTTAGAGATCTTTTGAAGTCTTTGAAGAGGTTGGGATCACTATCTCCTGAAGCAGGAGTGCAGGAGCTCTGCGTGCAATCTGCAAGTTTTATAAAATGTAGGCAGTTAATTAACGAATGTGTAGTTTTATCTTCCTTTCATGAGAATAGCTAATTGAAAATAACCAATCCCAAATTCTGCTGGTAGGTAAAATACATTTGGACACCTACCTATTTTCTTGTTCATCTTCACGCTGTACACATCCTGGGGTGTTAAACAGCTGAACTCCAGTGAGAGGTTTGCAACCTTTGTCAGTGTCTTTTCTGTAGGACTACAGTTTGGAGTGGAGCCGTCAACAGAGCACACTTCACATTCCGGTTCCTTAGGATCCCGGCTAACAACCAGAGTCGTCCCGGGGTCAACAGTTATGTCCATCGTTCGGCCCTCTAAAAGGAGAGAGTGAGGCGGATTTCAGGATTATTATCAGTTATTTGCGAATCCATCACTATGTTTTTTGTAAAGTCTGTTCTAGGTCTTATTAGCAACTAGCTTATTTCATTCAACTTAAAGTAAAAGTTCAAAATAAGTGGTAATAAGTGTCTTCACCTTGCTAAAATTGATACCACTCTCATATCTGTAATTTAAATATAAAGCTTCCACCAGCTGCCTGCTAAGTTAGCTTAGCAAAATAACAAGCTAGCCACGGCTCTGTACACAAGTAACTAAAAAGATCTACCTACAGCTCACTTATTAAAACCTTTTATCATGTTTGTTTAGCCTTGGTTCTTGGTTAGAACCAATAACTTCCTGGTTTCTCCTTTTGGTTGCCAAGCAACAGGTCCTGACCAAGACTTAGCCTAGCTGGACGTACATAACCTATGAAAAACAAATAATGTGCTGTAACGTGTTTTGTTAACAGTAACCATAGACATATCCAGTCGAACTGTTTACGCCGTAGACAATGGAATCCACCTGTTTTGAGTTTTTGTGCTAAGCTCGTTTGGCTAGCTGTTAGCAGTAGTGTCATATTACGTGTACAGACATTGAAGGTGTATCAAATCTTATGTAACTCTTTTTAAGAAAGTAAACAAGCCTATTTCCCGAAATATTTTCTTCCTTTAAATAATGCACATGATGACTTGAACTTAAATTGTAAATGTAGTTATTACTGCTATATTTATACAAAGAGAGAAGGCCTTTGTTTTTTAGTGTAAGCAATATACAGACAGTTAAGAGCAAAAGGGAAATATCCCATAACTGTTTATGTTGGTCATTTTGCCATTTCAGCATAGGCCTGAAGCTTTATAGATTATCATATATTTATTCATTATTTTGGTGACATTTACAAACATACAAAATAAAAGAAACATCCTTACAAAACAGCATTTCAATGAGGTGCTCTGTCAGATATTTCAGCCGTAATTCAACATCTTTTACTTGTCAAAATGGGTAATACGTTAGCAAGATAACATTAGCTCTGTTAGTTGGTTCAGTCAGCTGGAACAGTTGCACTTTGCAGGTAATGGGTGTAATATTTAGTAATAATAACTCATCTCTGTGTAAGAATTAGTGTGTGTGTGTGTGTGTGTGTGGTGCAACCTGTTTCAACACAGTGGTATTAACTGTAAATTTCCATAGTAAAAATTTGAATTTTAACCAAGCTAAGTCTGAACTGAAGAACAGCTGTTGCAGCTAAAACTAAATTATTTACACGAGTTTATAAAGTTGAAAGAGTTTGTATTCATTTTTCCTTACTTAATGGTCCAGCAGAGGCCTTGAACAACGCAGATTCGACCTGCGCCTTTGGTCCGACTTGCAGAGTCACAACAGCTTCATTTGGCAGGTCTAGACGAGTCAAGGAACCACCTTGACAATATTGAGTCTGGCCCATGCTGTCTGTTGGGGATGTCTTCACAAGATACAGAAATCCATCGGGACATGGTTGTGACATCTCCGTCAGTCCATCTACGAGGACATCCAGGCCCACAACTGTCTTCTCAGGTGCCTTCAGCGCCCAGGTGAAGGTTCTGGTGAACTCTGTGAGGATGGAGGGTTGAGTTTCTACTGTTGCGGGGCTGCAGGCGTCCGTCGTGCACTCTGGATTATATTTAAAGACAGACAGTTTAAGAATTTAGCTCTCTTAATTGTAGCCCTAACTCAACAACATACATTATATCTGAGGCACCGTGGACTGAGGTGGAACTTAAATGATGGATGTAGAGGACTGACCTCTTCGAAGTAAAATTATCACACCTGCTAAAAATTCCTTACCTCAGCTAACTCATTGTTTACCAATGGGGATCTCCTTAAGGGGTTAATAATCAATATTCTTTCTTTTTTAGGCAGAATAAACACATACTTTGTCCTGATTGATTTCCTTATCAAAACAATTAAATGAGGTTTACAGCTCAATGTTGGGCTCCAGCACTATGAGGCCTCTGTGGACCAGTTTATAGTAGCTGTGTTTTATCTGTGAACTCACCAATGGTCCGATTAATCGTCACATAGTAAGCCTGCTCAATGGGCTGGGAGCAGTTGAACAGCAGTTTGACCTCCTCCTCAGGTACCAGAGAGAGAGAGTTGTGGCAGGAAGTCTGCGTGTCATTCTCCCCGCTGACTGTACACACGACACATTGATCTGAAGGCGGCTTGTTGTGCACCGTCACGGTCGAGCCTTTGTCCGGTCGGACCACCGTCTGTAGGCATTCTGAGGGAACAGATCAGAGGGAGTTAGCTGAAAATACACTAATGATGTTAGAAAACTGGGGTCATTGATCTTAAATCCGATGTTTGATTAGGTTTTGGAGAACATTAAAACACAGAAACAATACAAATAAAGATAAAGTGTAACTACTGGCATATTGAATTGTTGTGACTGTATATCAGCTGTTAGCATACCCAGACACATTTCTGTATTTGGACAGGAGTAGACAAATAACACACTCATACATGGAGCAACATATTCACATAAATCTACGCTGGCCATGAGCTCTTCAAAACTAGAGCTGAAAGATTCATCTGTAACAAATTGGATAAATGATTAAGATCTAATTGTTAGCTGTTAGCTAACATGGCAAAGGTGCAAACACCCATACACTTTAGTTCAGACTAAAAGGTTTCAACAACTGTTGCATGGATTGCCATAACTGGACATGTCGCACAATATATTTTGTATTTTCTACTTGTCCAATATATATTTAAATATGAACATTTTCACTTATAATGTTTCAGTTAACTTCCAAGGGACTACAGATGTCTATTAGCATTCTTGCTAACTCTGGCATGTTCACATTCTCATAGTGTGCTTTGTCCCTAACGAATAAACAAACAATATGTCGTTCCTATCAGCTGTGCTATGTTTAGAGATATTAAGCTAATGTTAGCATCCTGACACGCCGGTTAAGCTAGGTAAGCAGAGCACACACCCCATATACAGAGGCTAAGTCTTTGTCATAGCGGCACCATGTTTAGCTCCAGCCCTCGTCCTTTTGCTGCGCGTCATCCACTACTATCTCTTCCCCACACTTCCTGTCACTCTTTAATTTCTTATCCAACTACAACTATAAACATTATACCTGTAACATTAGCATGTTAGCATTATCCTTGTGAACATGTTAGCATGAGCTGCTAGCATGGCTGTAAGTCTTGTTAAAGCTAGAATGCCAATAATTGTCAGATCGCAGAATCGCCAGATTAATAATTAATGGAATCAACATTGCTGTAAGTTGAAGAAATCTCACATGGACATCAGTTTGTTCTCATTTAGCAGAAGACTGTCCTGTTCTTCTGTATAAGGCACAACACCTCATAAATATTGATTTAAATGGCACCAAAACATACGCTAACGGTCAGACAGTTTGCTGTTAATGCTTCAGCAAACAAAGTACAGTCATTGACTTCTCCTTACCGTGAGTCATCTGATTGCTGAGTCAAGGGTGAATCAGGCTTAATAGCATGCTCAACTTCTGTTTATGTGATATCTGACTCTTATGTGACAAATACAAACTTCTCCTTCAGGGAAACTCTACATTTGCCATATGATACTGTTAGTGTTTCATCTGTGACCTCATACATGAGCAGCTGGAAAGCTACACTGCAGTTTTGGTTTCAATTGTGCCCCTGTTATGGCCCGAAGTGTGATTGTATCTCAGCTTGAGCAGCTTAAAACAGGATGTTTTTATGTTAAGTGCTTTCATAGAGGTCAGCTAGGCGAATACTATGGTGGATAACAGATCTTTAATCGTTTTCTGGTAAAACTTTTTCCAAAAGTGTTCTTTGAGGATCTGTTTCAAAATTAAAGACTTCCTTCTGTAAAATAAGACAAATTATTTTCTGTTTTTTGATTATTTCTTCTTAAAATATTATTTTCTGAAAGATATAGAAGTATTGCTTATTAAGTATATAAGGCCTATTAGGTATTGCAGTGAAAGAAAGGATGAAATTGTTTTGGTGAAGTTGTTTAGCCTTTTAGCTAGGGTACATGTCATCCATATGTCTTGAGCAAATACATTTAATTTAACAGAAAACATGTTAATCTTGCTATGAAGATAAGATAATGGGACAGTGTGACGTCATTACCCAGATGTAAACATAGGCAGACTTCTCTAGAGTGTTTTACATCACATGTAAACATATTATTGTTGTTTGTGTATGTGAAGTAACTGCATAAAGACATTTTGACTGCCCTGTTTTAGCGGATTCTTGTCTTTTGATATTTCTTCTCAGTTTATATTCAATATAATGGAACAGAAAGTCCTACTAGTCCTACTTATTTGTCGTAACACTTTAACTCATAGCATTTACGTAGGCCTGCACTTCATTTAGCCACATAACAAACAACTAGTCTATCACTCATTTCATCTTTTCACGTCACAAATTCCCACCACTGTAAGTGCTTTATCACTTTATCTCCACAGTCAACTTTTATTAGTGGGCCACCAAATGTTTTAAGTCTAGGACTGATTTAACTGTAATGTTTTTAAAAACATGAAGTACGCTTCCCAAGTGCACACGCAGAAAAGAAACCAGGAATTCACAACGGAAACTTGTGAGGACTTGAAAGCAGCACAGAGGAATACTGCTGCATTCACACACAATGCTGGCTAAAGGGTTTTTTAGATAGTAAACAATGGGTGTGTCGAGGATGTCACAGGGTTCAAAATGTCATATTACTCGGCAAGATAAATGTTTATGTGATCATGTCCTCAAACACTATTAAATATTATACATTCCCCTTGCTGCTGAGGACTTTTCCCTAAGAAATGAAAGTAGTTAGCAAAATTCAGCAAAGACAATAATTCGTAAAAAGTGCCCGCCAGATTCATAGTGAAACAGCAGATTTCTGGTCAATCATTTATGAAGTCTTGATGAATTCGTGCCTGCAGCAAGCTTCATAAATGCCTCATAAACCGTTTTTGAAAATGGAGGTCTAGAAGCCAAAGCTGATTGTTACTCCTCAGACTGAAGCTGTGCTTCAGCCTTTCATCTCCACTGTCAAGCTAATCAATCATTTCTTGCAATGACTCTATTAGCCTTTAATGTATTAAAACAGTTCTAATTTTCCCATAGTGCTTTACGGGACTGCATCTCTGCATTAGTTTCGTTTGAGCATTTAAGACAGCATGCACTCATGTCTTTTGTGTGTGTGACCCAATTGGCACAAACCTGATATGACGCTACGATTTTAATATCAGGGCGTTTCGTGATGTTTAGTAGCATTTTTAATTGTGTAGCTTACAAAAAACAATACAGATAGAGGGGAGATATGTAAGCAAAGTTACAACAAACAAAATATGAGCCATGTTTCTCGTTAATACAAGCTAATATATCACCTGTTGAGTCGAAGATCGCGAAGAATAGAAGTCCCAGGAGCACGCAGGTCCCACAGAGTCTCATATTCACAAAAAAATAGGATTTTGCTGTTTTAGAAAAAATGCTTCAAAAGTTTATAACAGACTTCTTTTAAAAATAGAGGTCCTCTATCAAACACACAGCCGCATTTTCATTCACATTACAGCAACAGCGTTGACAGCCACTTCCTGCTCTGCGTTACCTGTGCGCAGCAGCGCGAGGAGGGCGTGGTTCGCAGAGACGTTACGGGTTACCTGCCCAAACTTGACGAGTGAGGAGGAGCAGTACTCTGAAATGTTGCAGAGCTGATACATTGAGTAATGGACATCTGATAAAACACGAGTCCTTGTGTGACTTCCTTCAGAGTGTGGTACAATGGCTGCCCTATTTATAATGTGCCAAACATGCCAGGGATTGTTGGCATCGTGCTGGTGATCCCCTAAATGAGGGAGAGGAAGGGAGTGGAAACAGAGCTCAAAGTAGAGGTTACTTTAAGATTAAATATCCACAATTAATAAACTCATATGCAACAACAAATTTTGATTAATTCCTAACAGATACTGTCCTTTGAAAAACTGTGAGCACACCCAGAAAAGGGATGGTGAAATTATGGCAAACTGTGTTTGTTTCTCATAGTAAGGCTCTTACTGGGAATAACTCTCCCATGTTGCAGAGGCTCTCTCCTGCCTCCACATGTCTTCATGACGCAGACATTCCTGCACAGAAACCTACCTGAGGGCAGGACAACTTAAAACACAAATTTGTGCAACAATTTTTAATGCTTTACATGCTTATCGCGTGACAAATTCAACCAAACGCTAATGCAACATGTCTGAAATAAACCCTGGACCAAACACCATAAACAAGCCTCAGTTTTAACCCATATAGCCTAATTTCAATCTTATCTTTTTGCTCCTCTAAATCCAAAAGTTTAATAACAAAACTAAACCGTGTGGATGAAGGCGTTGAAAATAAATCAGTGTGTTTGTGAGAGCTCTTTGATCCACAAAACCCACACAAACACCTCCAGTGTACATTCAAACAGACTCTTTTAGACCCATAACAAGCGACTCTGAGTGTTTTTTGTCGAACCAGTCTGGCAGCATGCAGAGTGGGCGGTGTGGTGGATTGAGACAGCTTCAGTGAGTCTCAACAACAGACCTCAGTGAGAAACCAGCAGCAGCTGTCAGACTTCACTCCCCTCCTGCTGCACAGCCAAACATGTGCTGCGCAGAGTTTCACTGCTACAGTTTCTTTTCTGATGGTTTTTAGCGGAATATTGACTCTGAGCTACTGATGTACTGTGTCTCTAATTTATCAAATGTATTATGAAGATATGTTTATTCTTTATGATAGACTATTTATACCATCATGTATGGTGTCTTCTTCCTGCTCTTCTTCTTGTTTTTCTCAGCGTTTTAAAGATTAGACGCATAAAAGAAGGAGCCATTAAAAAACGATAACGTAAAATATAGAATAAATATTTGTCTCAGTCCTGCTTAATTGGCACAATTCACAGCTTTCATATTCAGCTGTTATCTGGGTGGGTCTGATTCTAGGTCAGAAGTGAGAAAATAAAGAGTCTGAACAGTCCACTTGAGGGCAGTAACACATGATAAATGAGCAGTGTCATGTCTGTAAGGGGAAGAGGATTTCAGGGCTCGTGTTCAATATGTTGTACAGGCAGAGAGATATTGTTGAAAGCAGGGTAGAGGTTATAATTTAGAGGAGGCCTCAGTTGATTTTGGACAACTTCGGTTAAAGTCACTTGATTGTTTGTGAAGGCAGATGCAAGCTAACGCAGTTATGTTTACTTTAATGCAGACTTATTAACATCATCCATACGGGGGAAAAAGTGAGCCATGTCCATCAAAGTTGAATTAAGTTACTGTTGTTATTCTTCCCTATATATCACTTCTGATAGACTGACAATGTTATTCTTTATCATTTGAATCCACATTAATTGTAATTATCTCTTTATATCGTTTGTGACGTGTCTTTATGTCTTACATGAAGTACTTTTACTTGCCTTGTTGAACAGTGTTACACAGATAAATCGGCCTCTCCGCTGCATCAAACAGCCTGTGACCTCTCAAATTTGTCCTGTGACCTTTTGGACTGACCCTGACCCCTGGGTTAATTAATTAATTAATTTACTAAATCTCTCTATAAAGTGAAGTAATAATTCAATGAAATATTGTTAAATAATAGAACACACACAGGAATCTTATTTGCAGAGTGGACACTTTTACTTTTGGTACATTTTGCCGATTCTACTTCTGTACTTTTACTGTCAGACTTTTACTTTTAATTCAGTATTTTCACAATGTTTTTTATTCTAATTTTACTTATTAAAGGAATTCCTTCACAACTTCTTTGTTGTTGCTAAAACCAAGAAAAAAAATGATCAAATGAGATTAAAAAGTGACTTAATCTTAGCAACATTTACACACTCTGGTCCTGTGATGACAACAACACCTATTTTACTTATAAATGTCAAATAATTTAAAAGCAGATCCACGACCAGAACTATCCAGATATCACACTAGTGGTGCTCTAACTTGTGCTAAAAGACACCAGTTGGCCTCCTCTGTTGCCACCCACCCACTCAGCCAGCCACCCTGGAGGAGTCAGGGGGTCTGAGGACTCGATGCCCCCAGAGGGACCAAAAGCAACGAATGCTACACCCATAAACCCGGACTGCAGCTCCCCTTACAGCTGTCTGCACCGCACATAAAATTAGACCCGCACGCCTCATACTGTAGGCTCCAGCAGGCAGAGACAAGTGGGAAATACACAGCAAGATATGGAGCCAACTTATAGTTCCAATCATTTCTTTGGTAAGGAAGGAATACGCTGAATTTTTACTTAGTGGTTATCTTTTCCAGCTTTCTGTAAACTTTAGACATACGATTACTCAGCATGTGTGTGCGTGAGCTGTCAACTGTACAGTCTGCTTACAGTGAGTGTTTCTTCTTTGTGTCTTGCGTTCAGGAAGCTGCACAGGATGCAGGAAAGAGGTGTACAGTGAAGACAGAGCGTGCCGGGCGATGGGACATTTATTCCACGACTCTTGTTTCACCTGCAGCGTCTGCAGTGAGTCCTCTTGGTGTTCGGGTAGAAAGCTGTGGGTCAAGCTATCCTAAAGTCCCTGACTAGAAATGTAACAAAGCATCATTATGTTATCAAATGTCACATTGTGGTAAATATTCAGTGTTCCTTGTTCTTTATGTTTAGATAAAAAGCTCAGCGGCAAACCTTTTTATACAGTGTGTGGAAGAATCTATTGCGAGGATGATTTCTTGGTAAGAATGTCCTTTTGAAGCGTGTCTGTATAAAGAGTTGTACAAACTGATCAACAGCGTCAACCAGACATGTAATATGTAAACAGTTTTTTATTTGTTTAATGCAGTACTCAGGAGTTCATCCATCCCCGGAGGTGTGTAACAGCTGTGGGCATTTGATCATGGACATGGTGAGCATGCATTTGTGTTAGTATCATGTGTTTTTAATGATTAATATTGTCTTTTATGGTTTATTTGTTGATTGTATTTTGTAGTTTTAATCTGAATCTTCTAATTTAATAGTTAGTTAATGTGTCATATAAAAATAGTAGAGTTAAACTGTACTGGAGTAGAAGTACAAAGTAGCAGAAAATAGAGATACTCAAAGAAAGTTTCTCAAATGTCGCACTTTAAGTACAGTAATTGAGTAAATGTATTCTCCACCTCTGGCCCTCACATTGTGTAAAGAAGAGCTCATTTTGCATCATCAGGTCCTGCAGGCTCGTGGGAAGTCCTACCACCCGGCCTGCTTTCGCTGTGTGGTGTGCAGACGGAGCCTGGAGGGTCAACCCTTCTCTGTGGACTCAGACAGCAGAGTTTACTGCGTCAGCGACTACCACAAGTGAGTTTCTCACACAACGCCAACAATGGGACAATCGCTTTTATTCACACTGCAGACAAAAGTTGAAACCGAACCCTGCTAGACAGGTTGCACGTGAGATAAGAGTCACACCCAGAGAGACTTCCCTGCCAAGTTTCTGTGACCTTTTTGCTGAGACGACTTCTCCTTGGTTTCAGGGCCCGAGCTCCTGTGTGTGCTGCCTGCAGAGAGCCGATACTGCCTACTGAGGTGAGCTCGACCTGTTGTTTAATTAATGAGTAATTGCAGTCACTTATACTTTAGTAACTTATTGAGGATTTGTCATAACAATTTCCCCCATTTGTTTATTGTTTCAGGGGTCTACAGAGGCGATTCGAGTGGTTTCAATGAACAGAAATTATCATGTAGAGTGCTACAGTGGTGACGTTAACCTAATCTGAGTACACAAGTAGCTTGATGTACATGTTTTTGTGTTTTTTCTGCCCGAAAATGTTAAATATTAAAATTTGATGAATTTATAGCATTTTTGTACAATTTCCTGTATGAAATAAAGTTGTTTCCAATAGATTCCCAGTATTGTTTTGTAATCTATCATCAGTGCTATTTTCGTGCTTAATTCGTCTGCATGTTCATGTTGCAACTTTTTCCTGTTGCTTTTTAGATTTTGTGAGCTATATTAATATCTGTTTCGGCACTTAAACGCTAAAGCAAATTCCTTATATGTGATTCTGATTAAATATCCCCTGAAGAACCCCACTTTGCCTGAGTCTTGTGCACTTTGCCCTACAGGTTGTACTGCACAACAGCGACATCGTGTGTCAATATTCAGTATTACCACAAGCTCCCTCCCGGAAGAAACTACTTTGGAAGTTCCTAAATGAACATAAACGCTGATTGAAATGGCGTCAGTCACGGCTAGAGGTTGGGCTCTCTGCAGCGTGTCTCTGCTAAACTTTGCGTTTGTTTTTATATCCGGTGCAGACTTCATTCGGTTCATTTCATTTCGAGCCATTTACCACAACATCACCGGGGAGACGACACTCTGCCAAGGTACGCTTTTACACGCTAACTGCTGTTGGCAGGCCCCCAGGACAAGTGAGCTAGCTTTACTGGAGGAGTTATTAGTAAAAGTTAGCTAATAGCAGAGGGCTTCGTTGATATTACTTTGTAACACACTAGCATTAGCTGTACTATAGAAGTTGTTTTATAAAATGAATGAAATCATGATTTTTAGTGAGCAAAACCGTCTTTAAATTAGAGCTCCGGTAGATTAGCCACTGCACTACAAGCGAGTCAGTCCATGTAAATTAATAGCAACTAATATTAGACATGTATCTAGGTGGGGAAAAAAATCGTTTCACTTGATATTGCGACTCTTGACCACCAGGTGTCAGCGCCCGGCTAGCTCAGTCGGTAGAGCATGAGACTCTTAATCTCAGGGTCGTGGGTTCGAGCCCCACGTTGGGCGGTTGTCCTTTTCACTTTTCCAGGTCTGTTGTTTCGTCAGTTGCTTTGATAACCAACGTAACCGTGTAAAGAAAAAGCCTACGTCATAAATAGGCTCAGTAAAACATTGTGTAACTTATCTGAAAATGTTGGAGCAGTTTTAACCTCATATACTAAGCCAAAACGTTAATTTTGTGTTCCTTATTCTTTCCAAATCATGCGAAATAAGTGAGGTCTCGAAGACGTCACATTTAATTTCGGTTGGAGCAGAGCGCTTCATTATCGTTTGTGGGTTCGAGACCGTATTGGGACCCACATGAAAACAAATATTTGCTACATACCAGAACAAGTACTATTGTATAATATAACAATTCCTGTCCTTTGTTGAATTAAACATCATCACGGCCAGAAGGAGGACCCCTGAGATACAGTAGAAAAGGTCCATGGTGTAATAACATTAGAGGGCCCTGGTTAGCTATCATGTAGGCTATACGTTGCTGTGGCATGTTTGATGCTTGAGTGCTTACAAACAGTACTTGTGTGTTCTTCTCAGGGTGTGAATAGGCAACGGACCAACGGCTGGTCACTCGCAGTGTACAAAAGACAAAAATAAACTTTTATTTTTTAAAGGAAACAATTGGTTATAGTCTTAGTTTTTTAATGTTGTGGATATAGTGGATTAATACAAGGTTATCAACTTAAACTTTATTAGCCTTGTGAGGGAAATTTGTCTTGAAACTAAAATATGACACTCACACAGACAAGTAAGCACACAAAACATGATAAAATACATAAAACAGTATGTCAGACCCGGCCTTTAATAGTCTAAATTTCCAACCAGCGAGTAGAAGCTCTAACTCTCCGTTCAGAATATGAAAAGTAAAATATTTTGAGCCATAGAAATAGCTCTTTTGTAAATATGATGCAAACAGGGCAGTTTAGCTCCAAAGATTTTACTTGCAACTTTAACTACGTGTTGCAACCTGTTCTCATCACCTGTTGAGCGCTTACCAAGTAATAACAGAGAAAGTGATGACTGACTCTACCATGGAGCTCTAGAAAAGCGTCAAGAAGTTGCAACATACAACAATACACTTGAGCCTTCAGAGGAAGTGTGGATGTTGCATTGTTTTGTCATTAAATGTAGGCTTATTTTCAACACCTAAACGTGTAGTTCTGGACCTGTTTAATGGCCTGACCCTTAATGACTGCCTGTACTGTCCTGTTATTATGTATATGTGTGTGTGTGTGTTAAATAGGCATATTATATTGTGTCATATTATTCACAGTATGTATTTTAATCTTCACTATAAACCAGAATCAAGAATGTAAAGTGAATTCTCCCCTTCTTCTTCACATCATTCGTCCACACATTTAAGACTCCATACCGTGGTCCGTGGCCCTGCAGGACCGCTCTGTCCTCGGGTCTCTGTTGGTGGATCTGGGGCTGCTGGCTCTCTTCACCACACAGCACAGTCTGCTGGCCTGGGCCCCTGTCAAACAGGCCCTGCAGTCAGTGCTGGGGGCCCTGAACAGGACTGTGTACTGCTTCACCACTGCATTGGCCCTACAGGTATACAACAATGAAGTCATTAGTCGCAATTATATTTACATTATTCGGAATTGTACTGTTTGTTTCCCTGCACCACTCCGCATCATTATTGTCTGTCTGCTTGTGTCAGATTTTGATGCGTTATTGGCAGCCTGTGACCGACGCCCCCTGTCTGTGGTCAGTGCGTCACGCACCCTGGAGTATCTGGTTCCCTCTGCTCTGCTTCACCCTGCACTTCCTCTGCTGGGCAATCATCTGCAGCATCCTCATGATCTTTGATTACCCAGAACTGATGGGCATCAAGCAGGTAAACAGGCATTCATTAGTCGGCTATGTCTGTATTATGATAGTGAACAGGTGAAACGCAACAGGAAACACCAGGTACATTTATACTCTGGATGCTGTGAATAGAGAACAGAGACTATTCTTCCCAACCACAAGGCCACCAGACTTTAACTTACTTAAAAGTTCAGGTGAAAATGAAAATGTACAGAACAAAAACTGAACATTTATTTGTTTCGTAATTAATACAACAGGCTCTGGTTGACCTGCAGTGTATCAGCAGCTTGATTGCCTCAGAACAACTTACTGATAATTGGAAAGTAAAATCCAGGTGACAATAAATTAAAACATCCTTTACAATATCTAGATTTTGTTAAACTTCAGGTCAGTTGTGTAATTAATTTATTTCAAGGAGGTGTTTGCAATTTACATTGTTAGTGGAAATTTTAGTTGTAATTATAAATTAACTGCTAATCATCTGTTTTCATAGAAAAGTAAACTGTCATAATTGAACTTATACAACAGTTAGTTCCGATTGGACATCTGATTGGAGCATAACATCACTGGGACTTTTCACTCTGTGTATCACTCCGCCTCAGCCACTTGTTCTGAATACTGTTAATTAAAATTACTGTAGACAGTGTATGTAGGGATGCACGATATTGGATTTTTTGCCGATATCCGATATGCCGATATTTTACAACTCATTTAGCCGATTACCGATACCGATATTTTTTTCCCGCACACCTAATTGCAGAGATCATCAACTCTCTTCTGTATTGGAATTAGCGTACAGTATAATGGTGATACTCTTATCACATTTGTTACAGCGGTCGGGGTGACGGGTCTTGAGATGGTTAATCAAGTTTGCAGTGTTGAAAGACTTTGCCTTGGCTCCTCCTCGCATCACTGAAGCTGAGCAGTCATTGTAAATAGCAGTTTTGCTTTCTATTTCGGACACTTTGAAAAACTTCCACACCACGGACATTTTGGCTTCTAACTCTCTCAAGCTGCAGGTAGACACACGTGACGTCATCACGCTGCGCCGCACAGGTCTTCTTCATGCCGGGGACATTGCGCCGAGGTCGGGCATTTAATCAAGTATGCAGCAGCCCATTATTTTATCGGTTAATTATATACGCGGATATCGGCGTGTTGGCCGATACCGATAACGTGCCAATAATATTGTGCATCCCTAAGGGCCCGATCAGACAGAACGCGCTTTGCAGGCTGTAAAATACGAGGCGCACCGCACTGCCTTTTTTGTGGAAGTAAACACCCGATCAGACAGAGCGCGTTTTAGCAGCTGGGAGCGGCTTTTTTTCCCTACTGTTGTTAAGGCAACCACCGAATCATTAGCTGTCATTAACCTAACCGTTACATTGTAAACTGACAGAAGGCCCGCCTCTCCTTTCATCCGATTGGACAATGAGAAAAAACGCCAATGACGTCGGGCGCTTTTCTGCTTTGAGTTGAAGTTTTTTCAACTCGAGGCGCTCGGAGCGTTTCCTCAAAAACGCGAGGCGCACTGAGCGGAAAAAAGCGAGGCGCTCTGCAAAGCAAAAGCGGCGCACAAAAAGCCTCTCATTGGAAACAATGACAAAAAAGCCCCCAGCTGCTAAAACGCGTCCTGTCTGATCGGGCCCTAAGTGTATGTCTACATTAATCAAGCTGGTTCCTCTGAATCACACAGCAGACTCTTATTTCACTGGTTGATGATCAATTAAAACAAACATAAATGTACATGATAAAACAGCTGCTCTGTGGTAACCTGGAGACACAGAGAGCAGGAGAATGTTTGGGTTGCTTGGCAACAAGAGTCCAGTTTCAGTTAAGTTGTGGAGCTAGTTGAGTTGGTGGAGCAAAAAATAATCTGTTGTTGATTATTACTGTTTACTACTATTTGCCGCTTGTTTAACTGTTGCAATATCACACTGGAGGTGGTGATGTTGGACTTGAATATCAGCACCAAATATTGTTCAACAGACAAATATCATTGGGTTCAAATAAAAGCATCAAGAGGATCATTAATATTGGCAACATGTCTTCTTCTCAAATGAATATCCTCACAAAAAAAGACCAAACTGAGTGTCGCAGTGATTGTGTAATCTGTAGCTGTGGTTAAGAAAACCTCTAATTGTTAATAAATAGATTGATTGGTGCTGCTTAAACTAAATCGTCTCTCTGTTCTGTCAGGTGTATTACGAGTGTCTCGGTTTAGGGGACCCCATGTCTCACAAGTCTCCACGTGCTCAGCGCCTCCTGTCTCACCTCCGTCACCCCGTGTGTCTGGAGCTGGGTGTTGTGCTATGGCTCCTACCGTGTTTGTCCCTGGACAGGCTCCTGCTGGCAGGGACTCTGTCAACCTACCTGGCCCTGGCACACTCTCTGGACAAACAGGATTTAGCGTACCTCTGTGTGCAGTTCAACAGCAAGATGCAGCTCTTAACCGAGCAGCACCTGGGAGGCGCTGACGCAACGGACGGCAACCACAAGGAGAAGTGAAGTGAAGGTGCGCTTACTGCTGAGACGAGGAGCTGATTGCTGTCTAAATATGAATCAGAAATATTGTCCTTAAACAAACTTCTCAATGGGCCTGGTTATCTGCTGTGCTGAATAAGAACAAACAAACCTGTTCAGGTTATTTACTGCTGATGGAAGTGACCACACGCACCTAAACACTGTGTTTTTATTCTTTCTTTTCACTGCAAATGTGGAAAATTCAGATTTTATTTCACAATTTGAAAACATAAACTAACTTGTGTTAAAGTAAAGTATTTTTTATTGTGTCAATGTAAAGAAACAGTCAAAAAAGACTCGTCCAAAACAGTTACAACGTAAACTCCTGCAATAAATCCTCCACATTTAAGTTTTTTTAACTACACTGAATTTTCTTATCATATAGTTTATAGTTTTATTGGCTGTTTTATGTGGCACTGATGTTTATTCCTTTACGCTTATTTCAAATGGGTTTTTTTTTAAAAGAAATGTATATAGAGATCACACACTAGCAAAAGCGACAGTTTAATACGAGTCTTCTTGATTTCAGAGATTATGAATGTATTTGCTTTTTACTGTGTTGAGGAAACACCAACTCTTATGTCACTAAAGTTGCTATTTTATGCCTTTTTTTGGTTACTTAATACTTGATAATCTGCGTTAGTCAAGTCAAAGTATTTTCCTGAATGTTTGTGTGTAATTCTCAAACTTTAAAGTACTGTAATCTTTGATTTAACAAATATTGTGGCCTTACTGTAATACAATAATTACTTTCAATATTAGACCATATTGAATAAATGCAATAAGCTGTATATGAAAGGTGTGTAATGTATATTTCTGTGTATGTCTCTTATCAAGTCTGTTTTTTGGATTCATTTCAAGAACAAACACTAATTTCCTTATTCGGTACAAAAGCAGCCTAATACTAGAGTCCTGCATAATATATTTCCCTTATGGGGGTAGTAGTTGAAATGCACGTTATGCATGTTAAAAATGCATAAAATCAGGACTGAAAGTGACTGAATGCCACATGAGGGAGGTTGATCATGCCTCGTCTGCTCAGGTAAACTCTGCAGCTCTGACATCACAGCGTCCCCCCCCCTCCACCTCTACCTCCACCTCTTTTCCAATTAGCCCAGCGGGACGGAGGGATGAGACGAGAGAGGGAGGGGGCGAGACGTATGGTGGTGGTGGTGCCCGGGCAGACGGCTGTGTACTTTAAACGCCTTTTCTTAGGACCGACAATATGGTGTGTGCCACTAAACTCTCCTGACGGAATTTAATGTAATTATCGGATTACAGCGCTGCCGCTCTGAGGCTGGAAATATTTACTACTATACTGACGACGGAGGTGTTTTCCATCTCTGCTCAGTCAGTCCGCTGGCTGATTTGACTGGGCCGTATAGCGTTTTTTAAACCCTTAAACAGATTAAATTTGTTAGTTATTGGCGAAGGAGTTTTTCTTTCGAGGTGTGGAGCGCTTTACGCACGGCCAAGACACACGAGTGGAGATGACGGCTTTAAAGGCGAGGTGGATCTAGCGACACGGTTTTGGGTGAGTTTGATTTACCACTTTACTTGTATATATTAAGACATAAAGAGCTGCACGTGCTCTGTATGCTGTAAATTAATCTGAAAAGGTTTGTGATTTTATTTTGTGTATAAGATGAATGTTAGACGAGGTGGAGCGCAGGTAAAAGAGGACTGCAGGTTAGTAGTTTTGCCATCATTTGATTTATGCTATTAACATTGAAAAATAACATTCAACGTGACATAATTGTGGAGTTAAAGAGTTTTAACTGTTTTATGCTCCTTAAGTTAAATATTTGGCAAAATATTTAGCTTCAAACCATTTTTTAAGAGTCAACTGACTTTACTTAATTTCCTTCTTTGCAGACGATTCCCAGAGGCTCTAAAGACAAACGCAGACCACCTTGTCCCGAATCTATTTCTGTTATGTCTGTCTCCTCTCTGCCGGAATGGAAGCAACTCCTGCTGGAGAGAAAGAGGAGAGAAGAGGAGGAGCGGGACAGGAGAGAGAAAGAGGAGGAGGCTAAGTTTGCCAGCATGCCCGCATGGAAGCGAGGGATCATCCAGAGGAGGAAGGCAAAGCAGGACAGTTTGGGTGACAAAGACAGAGACGTCTGTCTGCTGCCAGTGGATGCCAGATCTTCTGAGTGTCTTAGTGACACAGACAGCTTTATTACAGTTAATTTTGGAAGTGATCGGTCACTTAGTCCAGATCCAGGGCAATGGCTAGATGCAGTGAGTCAAGTGTCCGTAGAAACTATAGTCCCAGTTCATGAAAACCCTTTTATTCGCACACAGAGCGCTAGGAGGAGGGGCAGGGATGCAGAAGTTGGGGCCGATCCAGAAGTCAAAGAGAGGGAGAAAGACAAATCGAGCCCGAAGAGTCAAGAGGGAGAGTTGGGAAGAGGAAGAGATATAGAGCTAAAAATAGAGAGATTCAGAGATTTAAGTGAGGGACGGGAAATAGAGAGGAGCTGGGACAGGAGTCAGAGCAGAGAGCAAGAGAAAGCCAAGGAGGGTTGGGAGAAAGATAAAAGCCAGTGGAAAGAGTCAATTAAAGATCAAGTCAGGGAGCAGGAATTACTCAAAGTCAGAAAAGAGGAAAAAGACACGGATCTACCATGTACTTCATCTACTCCTTTGGTCCCTTGTCTTCGGACCATCCGAGCCGACAATATCATCATCATCGAGCAGGACAGGAAAGGCGCTGAGGAGAGAAGGGGGAGATGGAGGGAGGCAGAAAGCGAGAGACCCGAGGAGGACCACCAGGGGAAGAGAGGGATGAAGATGAACCTAAGGGAGATCCTGTCAGGAGGAGGAAGTGTCACCGAGATCCGAGCCTCCGAAGTTCTGATCATAAAGCCCTCGGCCAGCCCCGAAGAGAGGAATCCAGTTGGAGGAGGGGGGAAAAGTTCGGGCAGAGAGGAGGGAGAGATGAAGGGCAGCATGGATGGAAGGAGGGAGAGTTTGTGCCGGGAGTACAGAACAGACATATCCTGGCTAAGAGAAAAGGAGAAAGAAAGACCGTGGGGCCAGGCAACGGTTATTAAAGATGACAAGAAGGACAGCTCGGATGATAACGTGTTTGTTGAAAAAGGAGGGAGGGTCAGCCAGCTGCTGAGTAAATTCGGACAGCACCCAAAGCCTCCGTCTCGATCCAAAAGCTCCGATAATTTTCTCCGGCCTGGGAGAAGAAAATACTCAGGAGATGAAGATGACCACCAATCTGGGGAAAGGACAGCAGACGGGAGAAATATGCAGTTGAAAGGTGTGCCCAAACGCTCCTTCAGTTTTTCTGATCGTGTCATCTGTGCTAAAGAGAACGGTTTGGATGACGATGGGTTTTATGAGAGGAAAACGCGCGAGAGGATACATTCAGACAAGAGCGGAGCACCATGGGTCGACCTAGCAGGGAGGGAGATCAGAGCAAAGCTCAAACTTGGATACACTCAGCTTTCACAAAAAGATCAGTTTGGAAAAGACAGAGATGGACACGTTAAAAATGAGGAACAAAAAGTGTGTCCCGTTCAGAGGAGAAATGAGTCAGACATCTGCATCCAACACAAGAGTGAAGCTAAGAAAGTAGAGCCCTTTGACACGAGGGCTGCAGAACAGGCATGTGATGCAGATGGAGACGAGGGGTTTACGGTGGCCTCTGTAAAAAACACAGAAGGAATCTCATTTGCAAGAAGAGTACCAATTAGACAGGATGGGAAAGCGAGAGCTGACAGAGATGTGAAGCGACTAGCAGAAGCAGAGGGACAGATTGAAAAGGTCTCTGATTTTCATAGAGAAGAGGGATGTGAAAGCATAATCCAGACTGAAAGTGTGCAGAAGAGTCATGCCGCAGAGCTGGCAAGTTCAGGCCAAGCTGCTGAGGGTCAGTACAGGCATGAATCAGCCTTCAGAGAGTGCTCCAGTCTACTCTGTGCAATCCCAGATAGGAGTAGAGATGCCAATAGAGGGCCAGAGTGGAGTGGAACTGGGATCTCACAAGGATCTTACCTTGCTCACAGTGTTTTGTCAAAACAAACTGAGGAACTTATTAGTAAAATAGAAAAAATAGGAGATACGACTGTTTATAATAGCGATAAACTTGAGCGGTTTAACAAGGCCGCCCATGACGTGCCCAAAGAGAACACAGAGGAACTGCAAACGTTCGGTGATATTGAATCAGATACCCCTGTTCATGACGTAACCCCCAGATCTCCAAAAAGGATTGCACCCATGGGGAGCACCCCAGGTCCCCTTGAGATTCAAATCCCCAGGAGTGTGTTTTACGTCGCGGAAGAAATGGAGGGCAACAAAAAGGCTGAAGGTCAAAGCGACGAGCGGAAAGACCGGGAAGCAGGTAGAGAGGTTGAGAGGAGGGATAGCTGGAGGATCGGAAAACCCCTGAGCCGGATTGAGTCCCTGCGAGAGAAAATCAGACAAAGAGAGATTGAGAGGCTGAGACAAAAAGCAGCACAAGATGAGGATGACGTTGCAGAGACAACTGATAGTGCTGGGGACAGGTATGAAGAGAGAGAAGCTGAAATAGAGGAAGAGAGAGAAGCTGCAGCCTATATACAGAAGAGGCTGGTTGAAGCAGAGACGGGACAGGAAGATGCAGTAGCGCAGACATTCATGACGGCATTTGACGTCAAACAGGAAGTCGGTGTGTTGAAAACCAGCCCCCAACTTCCTGTTTCTGTTCCAAATTCGCAAGCTGTCAGAGGAGAGGAAGTAACAACATATGCCACTGCTGCCACTGAAGGTATCTCTGACAGCTTCCAGACAACCGAGGAAGAGGACGACTCATTAAAACATGTGGAAGAACAACTGAAGCGCCACAGGAGCCAACACGAGGACAGAGACGAAGAAAGGAAGGAGGAGGAAACGGAACTCTCACAGGAGGAGGAAGGGGAACATATATCGGCTCTCGATCCTGATCAATCACTCTCCCCTGTGCCACAACATCCCAACTCCCTCGCAGCCATGAGCCGGATTTACAACTTGGAAACGGTAGGCTCGAGATCGGGCTTGTGTCTAAGGGAGAGGACTGTAGACATCCCAGCAGTGCACCTTGTTAAAGTAAGGCCTCTCAAGTCAAACACGCAGCAATCGGACAGCAAAGAACTCTCAGGTGAAGACAGTAGTGGGGTTCAGACAATACAACAACAGATAGAGCAGTTTCAGCTCAAAGAGCAGGAAGCGCTGAAGTCTTGTGCGTCGACAAATAATCCTCTTGATGTCAGAGGGACTAAAGGGCAGCAAAGCAGAGGTTTGTTGAAGCACCTGGTAAAGGACAATGCCAAGACCCGAGAGAAAGATGACGAGACATCAGACTTGAACCCCAAAGGTGCTTCTCAGCGGGCTTGCTCTCCGACAACTCGGCTCAAACCTTCTAACCAAACCCTTGGCGTAACCCCCTCGCTTCTAAGGAGCCAATCCCCGGACAATCCCCTGAAACCCTCGGATTGCACCCCAACCCCCACCTGCTCCCCGGTGTCCCCATCTCCTGCCCAGTCTCCTAGTGTCTCCCCATGTGCTACCCCATCGCCCACGCTCTTCTCTATCAGGAGTGCCTCTGGTGGCCACGTAAAGAGAGGTGCCACCATCACTATCTCTCCAAGAAAGACTACTGGAGGAGGGGTGACGGGATCCACAACAGGGTCCAATACCGCAAAGACCTCCCAACAGCAGGCCCAGACATCTTCCGCTGCTACGGAGACAGGAAAAAAGAAGTACCCCACTGTGGAGGAGATTGAGGTGATTGGTGGATATCAGAATCTGGATAAGTCCTGTCTGGTCAAGATCAGAGGTACCCCGAAAAGGGTGAGTGGAAACATTTTGTTGTTTGCCTTTTACTGCTGAGACAAATGTAAGCAAAACAGACATATGTGCCTCTGGACTATATTTAAAAATGTTCTCAAAATGGTGCTCAACCTAAGCCAGATTTCAAGGGATGGTCACTCCCCCGCTTTCTCAACTTCATCAGAGGTGGGCTGGAGTGCATCACCTTGTGTAACCTGCCCGATGGTCTCTGGTTGTCCAGCAGAATCCCCTTTCACTTGGAGAACATCCCTTTTGATTGAGAAGTGCGATCACAGAGACCGACCTAAGCCGGTTAAAGCCTCATTAAGCACGACATCTTGATTCTTAACCATAATATCCTGGAGTTATCTGCTGTGCCGCTTGCTTCTGTGGTCAAATTCTCGGCAGGCTTTTGACTTCCAGCCTTAAACGCTGATATCACTGTACATACTTTAGCCAAACCTTTTGACACGTTTATGATTTGTCATTGAAGAACAAAACCACAGCAAGACAGTGAAAGCAAACTGCTTGTTTTGTTTGCTAATCTGGGTTATTGTAGCTTTGAAGAAAAGATATAATACAACTTTGAAGAGACGGAAGACTTAGGGGAATCACAAATGCATGCGGCCAGTGTTTTCACACGTGTGAATGCTTTCAAACCACACTGGTACTTACAGTAAATTCCGTCTGAGCGCTTTCAACTCAAACAAGAAGGGAAGTTAAAGTTCATATTCGGACTCTTTGTTTCCTCTTTTTTTAGCCTTTTCTGAATCCAGTCCTTGTTTGAGAGAGAGAGAGAGAGAGAGAGAGAGAGAGAGGGAGATGACCTCTCATGTAATAAAAGGAAAAACTGGATGACAAAGTTGCTCAGTAGAGCAGAAATCCTACATGACATCATCCTTTGATGGTCCGTCAGACTGTATTGTTAGATGTTTCTCTACACCTGACTGCCTTTTAGATTAATTATATAGTTTTGTATTAAATCTTTCCATGTGCAGGAGTTGTGAAAATGCTGGTTAACCCCACGCAGTCTGCAAGAACCCGTGTTGCAGACTGCTTCCTTGTTCCCTGACACCAATTCTGCCGTTTTTGTTGAGTCAGCCGTCCCGTCCTCCCAGACAAATCTCTCTTTGTATCATCTTGGCTGTTTCCTAGCGAGACTTTGGTTTGTTAGATACTTGGCAAACAAGTTCTGACCACGTTGACCCTCCACAGCATGACTGAGCGCTACTGACAGCAGGCTGCCAAACTCTCCGTCAGACGTGGGTGAAATGGAAAGAGAAAAGAGACGGGGTGCTACAGAAAGATGTCAGAATAACTCAACGGTGGTCTAATGTGTCGACAAAGAGCCTGAGTGAGGGAGGGCAAAAGAGATGACAGTTTGACAGCCATACTGAGAGGATTAAAAGCTTGTTATTTGTTCTAACAGAAACTCCCTGTCGCGCTGCATGTTTGTGCTCACTTCCCTGTTTCAGACTTCTGTACTTCCTCCAAACGAGAGACAGATCGACACAAGGAAGTGACGCTGTATCCATTTTTAAATAAGACTCAGACATTCAGCGCAGGGCCTTCTGATTCAAAAACTCTACTGTACTTATTAGACACAAGAGAGAAAGAAAAAACTGTTATGATGTTAACGTCTCTCTAGGACTTTCTCCAGCTCTCAACCAGCCCATTGCTGTGACTTCTAATTAAATAAACAGTTATTTATCTATAAGTACGGTCCTCTTTTAGCTGCAGCGGGATTCTCTGACCACCTGTCGCTTTCTCAGTGATGCCCTTCAGACTGTCTGACGTCAGGTCTCCATCCCTCCCCCATCTGACCCACGCCATCTTGTCACAGAGGGGGGTGACCTCCTGGCTCCTCGTCTTCATCCTCCTCTTATTCCTCTGCGTTTTCCTCTTAATGTCAACTTGTTGACCTCGACTACCTCTTACTCAAACGCACCCCGCATTGGCTTGAGTCTTTGAAACATTAATCATTGAGTTTTACTCGTAAGAAGTTTAAGGATCTTCCTGAATTAACCAATTTAAGCATTTTTATTTGCTATTTTGCTCAGCTTTTCCTTTATCCTAAGCAATCCCAAACACGCTTTTGAAAGACTGTACATTCCTCCTAAGATCAGTCAGGAGGTCAGTCTTGGATGTGAAAACTTGCAGCCCATATTTAAAAACTTTTGCCTCCTTTGCTCACATATTCTCCCACTCTTTCAGTTTCTGCCTCACACCCGTTGCCTCTGCCGTCCTGCTGCGTTAGCTCTGGATAATCGGGTTCAGGGAGGCAGGATTAGCCTCCTGTGCCTGAGCATGATTCGTCCAGCCTCTCTAATGCAGAGCTATTATTTGCTCTCTTCTGCAGACAGATACTATTAGGGTGAAGCAGCGGTAACTGGCATAGTGTGAGCAGTGTTTGTTCCAGGCTCCGTCCAGATTGCGTATGCACCTCTGGGAGAGTGTTTGGGTCTCAGAGCTAAGTTGCTGTTATTATAAGGCACACTTTGGATGTGCTGCGCTGACCAATCGGCCTGTCTCCTGTCTGGTCTGTTTACACCACGCTTACCTTGGAGTAAACAAACTCCACGCAAATATCCATCTGTCAAGGACAACGACCCAATCACTAATCACAGGCCTCATTCTCCTCTTCCACATTTGCAACCAAAATATAATGCATCTGTCTGATGGATTTCTTTCCCTAAATAATCAATAAGTTCATGTGTGGACTGTTCATCTGCGAGTACTCCACCGAGGGAGTATTTCCGCGGTGTTAAGCCTCAGGCTGTCAGTTAACATTACACTGACAGATTACAAACATCTCACAGAGACAGACTGAGACTTGCTTTAGTGCCTCGGAGCTGTGTTTAAATTCGACTGTGTGAGCACACATCAGAGGAAACACTCACTGGTAACTCAGGTATAGAAAGCTCTCTGCCCTTATCGGTTCAAGAAAAGATATTTGAATGCAGGCACTTTAAAAATGTGTTTTGCATGCAATGTTTTGTTTAGATTTTCTAAGATAATTCATGTATTATGAATGCAACAGGTGTTCAGCTTATTAACTTTGTAGCCCTATTTTCCTTACAGTATCTGTACGCTAAAACAGACATGCTCTACTTTAAATGTGATGTGTTTTTAATTTAAAGTGCTAATCTCGAACATCTCAGTTTCGTTCTCTTTGGCGTGCCAAATGATGGCGATAAACAGTTATTGCGGGAGCACTCTTCCCAGATATCCAGACAGTGCTGCATGTGTGACGTCCACGGTTGGCTCCGGTTGTAACTCTTGATTTTCCTCGCTGACGGTCGCTTTTCTTTTTAGACTGTTTGCTTCATCTGAGTGTCGAGTTTGTTTCTTTTTCTTTGGATTTTCACTTATTTTTGAAGTTGTATCTGTAGTCATCGATCTTCTCTTTGTTTGTTCAGCCATAGTAGATTACTGTTTACTCGCAACACTTGCAGAGACGGGAAAAGCAGCCGCTTAGCTCCGCCTACCCTCTCTGGCAGGAGCGTCACTAACTGGGCAACGCCTGATTTTGCCCCTCGAAAGTCGCAACAGACCCCCAGTCTGTAATACTGCACATGCAAAGGCTTTCATAAGTGGGCCATAGGCTCAATCACCATTGTGTTACCTCATTCAGACTTAACAGACATTCTGATAATCCTGATAAATCTCCAGAGCCAAATAACAAGTAAATCTTGCAGAAATATTTCACTCTGGCATGACAGTTGGAATATAAATGACCTGTTTAATGTGTTGTCAGTTTCGAAAACTTTCGGCAAAGAATTTTCTTAGTTACTAATAAATCAAAGGCTTGTTTGAGCTCAAGTTGCCCTTAATCTTTAAATAAATGTATGCCTTCAACTAAACGATGATAGTAATGATACTCCAGCTGCTGCTACTCACTATAGAGCAAATAAAAAAAGGTATATGAGGGTGTTAGCAGACGTATTTGCACCTCTTTTGAGTGGATGTCAGTTGTAAGCCCCTCTAAAGAATCCCCTTAAAGTTCAGTAAAAACAGCAGATAAACAAACGTTTTTGAGCTGGTTAAAAATTGAATGATCGTCTTTGTACTCATGTTTACAGGGAAAGGTGTGTTTCGACGAGGACCAGCTGGAGCAGGTGTGTGAGTACCCATCAGAGACCTCCATGCTGGCTTCTACCCCCTTCCCTCTTGACCTCTGGAGGACCGAGAGGCCGCAGGGCGAGGAGGCGCAGGATGAGGAGGCTGAAATGGAGGAAAAAGCGATCTTGTCAAAAGGCACAAGGAGCGTGGGGATTTCGACAGGACGGGGTCTAAGAGTGGGTCAGTTTCACCCCTTTCTCAAAAAACATAAAGTGTAGTGGATGAGATTATGGATTCAGTTTGTTTTGCCGTTCATGAAGTCCACAGACTCTCCTCAGGGCTCACTCGGGCTAAGATGGCAATTTTCTTTCCTGTTTATCGTCATAGTTTTGTCGCCACGGAGTAGAGTGCCTAAACGTTCAGAAAATTATATATCTTGCAATACTCTACTGCATCATTTTCTTACTCTCCACAAATCTTAAGAAAAGACCAAAATCAACAATTCCCCGAGAAGCCGAGGCCTGGTATAAAGGATTGTCTGCACCACTGAGCTGTAAACACCTAAATGCACCAAACTGTACTCTGGGTGAAATTTTCAATCTTTACAAAGGTCCCAAACACTGTAGTTTATCTTGTGTTGTAAACACTCACTGCAAAACCAAATGTGTATTAGGCTATTTCAAAGCTACAAATAACCCCCAGTAAATAAAGTTTTTAGTCCTCATTCAACATTAGCTAAAAAACTAGTCTCCAACTGTTTTGTAACTTATGAAGCCTTTAAAAGGTGAATGATTTGACTGCTAGCTTAGTGCAACGCAAAGGATGGAAAACTAAGAAAAGAATTAAGACGTGGACAATAAGCGCTAATGATTCATTTAGCTATTAAAACCTGTTTCATGTCCCTGCACTGCCGTCTTAAGCCTTTAATTACATTATACTTCAGGAATAAACATTATCTTGATAAGTAAAGAGTTTATGAAGAAGTGAATAACTGTTATTTTTTGCTAGGAGGCTTGCTAACTGACACCAAGCTAAATGTTAGCAACTTTGTCACTCGGCAAGTTGGTTAGCTCGGTCGCTAATGTCAGTTAGTTCACATAATTAACTAATCTGTGAAACAACATATTTGATAACTCATTTGCTATCACTGGTACTACAGCTAACATTAGTATTCAACCACAAACTAGCTTACATTACCATCCGACAGTGTAACACAGAAGGACATTCCATGCTAAATTTTGCTTAGCAAGTTTCTAATGTGAGTAAGTTCACACAGTTAATTCAGCAGAGAGGTTTGTGCCATTGACTCTGTCTCGTAGCTGTCTTTCATTCCTCCTTTGAAGAGTATTTTATACTCTGACAGAAGGTTAAACAAACGTTTCTACAGAGTATGGAAGAGTGAAAGAAACTTACACTAAGCAATATTTTAGCAAGTTTGTCGCTTGGCAAATTTGTTAGCTCAGTTGCTAAGTTCTCATAGTTAACAAATCTGTGAAACAACATTTTGATGACCCGTTAGCTAACATTGGAATAAAGTTAATATTAATATACAAACTAGCTATCATTACGGTCCGACAGTGTAACACAACAGGAAAGGCGTACATTCTGTGCTAAATATTGTGCGACTTATAGCTAACATTCCTTGCAAAATGTTAGCTAGCTAATGGTTTTGTTTGCTAGGAATTGTTTGAATGCTCACGTTAACTGTTGAGACTTAGCTGTTGGTAGCTAGTGAGTTATCAAATACGTTCTTTTACTTTAAATTATGGCCCAATGTCCCGAGAGATTTTATGTACCACGGTCCTTTCAGTTGCACAGCAATCCAGAGACAATGAATTGATAACGTAACATCAGAGGAAAACGCTTAAATATGATGAACGTGTGCTAGAAGCCTTATCCCTTCTATAAAAAAAACTGACCATTTCAGTTGGATGACCAAATCAGGTTAGCATCGTGGGCAAACTCAAAGTAGTGATGAAATGAAGGCAAAATATTCGTTTTAGATGCAGCAATAGAAAATGTAAACCTGTTAAAAATCATGTCTATAGAGAGTGGAATGGTATGACTGCATTTATGGCTCTCACAAAGCCATAAATGTAACTGTAGGTGAATAAAAGTATCCCCAAAACATAGAAATAGAAATAGAAATCCTAGATTCACCTTATTTACCGCCCATCTCCGTCTCTCTGTCTTACAGATGAGTCTTGCCCTCGGTAGAAGCCAGTCACCTCGCCAAAATTGTCCATGTGATGAGATCACTGACATTTTGTTGAACAATTATACATCATTTTTATTATATTTTGTTTGTATTTTACTGTTGAATTGAGTGAGTTGAAGTGAGTGTTTGTAATCATCGTGGTGTTTTTGTTTTCTAGCATCAGAATGAATGACGATTGTACAGAGCAGTTTGGTTTATGCAGTCGAAAATAAGAAAATATCTGTGTTTACTGGATTAGATATCATTTAGTTTTATTTTCAGGGACAATGAGGAACAAATGTGAATGTATAAGTATGGTACATATTATAACAGACCCTCAGGCGTGCCCTGTTGGGCCATGATGGATCACTTGTCTATGCAATGTAATGATAAAATTTTATTTTGTAGTTAATAGATTTGATTTTTTTCTGTCATCATCTTTTTAAACTGAAGTAAGCACTGCCTCAGCACTGAAGAGTGATGTGTATATCATCTGGTTCATCTGGTGGATTTGCCCATACAGATGATATGAAGATCAATTTATATAAAATAGAAATTAGATTTTTTTTTTTGTTGTTTTTCTCGACTGAAGCCTTTTTGAATAACCTCCTCTCAGTGGGTGTTGTGTTGAACGTTGCAGAATCAGGGGTGGTGCAATGTGTGTAGCATGATTGTGTGTGTTTTGTGGGGTTAAATTGAGCCTTACTGTTCACAATGACAACTCTGGTAACAGTTCAGGTAGATTGTGTGGCTGTATATGAAAGTATGTTATTTTTTTTGTCATGTGGAAGTGGACAGAGCTGTGTGAGTGAGAGTCTCTGAGAGGAAGCTGACTAAAGAACATAAATTATCATATTAACTTCATCATATTACAGCTAACTATCACACTTTTGGTTGTTTTACATGTATTAAACAATATATACAGATTACTTCTTGTTTGTAAATGTTAGAATTGGTGAAAGATAATGCAAATTCTGTGCAAATTATTTTTTTCTATGACGGTTTAAGAAGCTGGCTTCAAGAGAAAAAAATCTAATAAATGTCTGAAAGCAGTTTTGTCTCTTCATTGTTTTTCATTGCATCAAATACAGGAAGTGGATTGTTCCTCAGCTTTTTTCTTTGTCTAATCAAAAATGATTTTCTGAACGGATTACACATTTCTTACAATATAATTTATGATCAGTCAGTCGTGGAAAGTGACAGAGTACATTTATTAAAAAATACTTGGGTTCAATTTAAGGTACTTTTCTAGAGTTCTCTTACGCCGCTTTAAACTTATACAGAACTCAATTTTAAAGGTAAACTAAAATTAGATTTTTTTTTTAATCATAGATCAAATAAGAATATATGTGAAGCTAAAATGTCTAGTCAAGTGCCAAATTATCATCAATAATCACTATTTTAATAGTAATTTATCCTTTAAAAATAATATAATCATATAAAAGCTGATTTCTGGCTATTTTGTGTAGGTCTTCATACAAAACATCAATACATCTGTAATTATAATCAGGGATATAGTAGCTTAACGTTTACACGGGACATGTAACCGCATTGAATACTTTTAATTTGAATGCTTTCCCTGGTTATAAATACTTACTTATGTTATAATACTATCGTTATTACATCTAATGGAGTCATTTTACAGTCTGAGATGCGTATATTGACCTAAGCGGAGGAACTGAATACTTCCTCAACAGCTGACAATAGCTGCAAGTAGCATGAATAACACTGTTAAAACACCCTTGAGAGCTTCACGGTTTTTTTACGCACTTTTTTTCTTCAATTATTAAACTTTCTTTTCTTGTATCATTTTGCTTCCATGTTGTGTTTCCTAAAAAATGTTTTATGGTCTTTCACTTGTTTTATTAAAGTTTTAAATGAGTTTAAGCGCCATCTTGGGTGCAACAGCGCCACTCTGCGGAAAGATAGGGTATTGCACATTAAGTTCAGAGTCACGTAGCTGTTTACGGAAACATTTTTTACGTCAACACGTGTGCAGGCTTGTAGCTTTAGTACGATACGTGAATGTTTGCATGCGCACAGTTTGACGGAGCGAAAACACGGAGGGTTTCTTCTTTGGGTTTTTAATACACGCATGCACACACGTTTCAAACGTAGGCTCCAAACAGCGATGAGGAAGACGCTCATCTACATGCACCACGAAGCAGTAGGAAGGCTGGGCTTCATTTTGACGCTCTGACGCTGCTTGGATCGTGCGGAAAGTTAATGTAAATATTAAGACACAGTTGCCTTTTGTAACACAGATGCAACTTAAATTGTATTTCTCATAAAGGGAAGATGATTTTGAGAAAAATACAAGCAGGAACTTGCAGATCATGGCTGTCTCGGGTGAGTTTGTTTCTGTTTTTAGACTTTACTGTCGAACTAAAAATGCTTCTTGTAAACACACTGACTTTTAATCTTACATAGTGTGTATTTATGATCGCTAAAGTGCTGCTCGATTAAAAAACAGATCCTGTTTCTCGGTAACATATTTTCCACACTTCCTATTTTGATACGCCCTAGACGTGCCTAGCTTTAGTTGGCATTCATTCAAACTTTCATGGAAGTCGTTGTACTGTGCTGACACGCAGAGCCACTGTAGCAACATTTAATTGCACTAAGAGGTTTATGTTTAATGCCCCCGAGGAAGTTTGCATTGCAATAACTACACCCCTCAGTCCTGCAGAATACCTCAACTTCTTTTCTTCCTTTCAGGTTTCTTTGAGGCAGGATCTGTGTTGTTTCTCCTCCTCGGTGCCCCCCCAGCCCGTACCTCCTTTGGCCCAGACCCTGCAGGGCTACCTGAAGGCCCTGGAGCCCCTCTTGCCCCCAGAGGAGATCAACCACACCCGGAGGATGGTGCAGGAGTTCGGCAGGCACGGGGGCCTCGGTGCGCAGCTTCAGGAGGGGCTGGTGAAGAGGTCCAGACACACCAAGAACTGGGTCTGTGTGTGTGATGCACGAGTGTTGGGAAATGTGGCAGATGTTGCTGATGGATGTGGGTGTGTTTTTAAAGCGCAGATTGAGCTGCTGGGGTGTGTTTGAGGAATGCATGGGTGGTTAAAAAAATCAAAAAACAAAACTTAAAACCTGCTTTTGATCTCATGTTGAAAGATAAACTCATCCAGGAATGACTGAAAAGGATTTATTACGGCATCTTTTTGAACTTATTGTACAAAGCAAAGCAGAAAATACGTTAAATTATCAACAAAACCACAGAAAGGCTGCACTATTCTAAATTTGTCATTTAAATAAATGCATCTTATTACAGCTGTTTAAAGATAGCATAGACTTAAGTGGTGAAAAGCTTTTTCAATTGTTTTTCAAACACTAAAAATATATCACACAATATGTGTAAGTAAAGATTTATTGATATAGCACTTCACCTAAGTGACAAGATTTTTCACAATAAAAGCTCAGAACAGAATTTACAAACACAGAATCAACAAAATAATGGTTAAAAAACACAAAACACTTAAACAAGGCGGTAAAATATTGTTTGAGAAAAGTGAGGGAATAAACAGGAAGTGACTCAGATATTGTCGTGCTTTTCATAACAAAGTATTATCAGCACCTAGAACCTTGTCTGCATTAAAGAGCTAATATCAAGGCTCAAAGTTCATGTATTTACAGCTCTACATCACAGCGTTGCTCTATGACATGCAGGCTACTGTCCCTTTATGATGCTCACAAAACAAACTGTGTTCTATGGTTACAATGACACGATAACTAAAGTTGATAAAGTCAGTCAGAGAGTCTCTTTTATGATACTGTCTCTCTGTGTGTGTGTGTGTGTGTGTGTGTGTGGTCTCTGCCCTCGCAGATTGCACCCTGGTGGGTTCAGTGGGCGTACTTGGAGAGCAGACAGCCGCTGCCCGTGCACTCGAACCCGGCCATCTCTCTGCCCAGGAGAGATTATAACGGCTGGAGGAGCCAGCTTGTGTGAGTCAACGACTCAACAACACACACACACAAGTACACAAATCACACCAACGCACTCGCATAGCAGAGAGGGCACTAGTTGTAGCCGTTTTAATGCCGCTGGTTGCTCTTCTGAATCTAACCGAACTATTTAAATAGACTTACTTTATGGATGATGTGACACCGTCTGAGTACAAACCTCATCTGCCCCAGTTTGTTGATAAGCAGTTTGGTAGCATCTCGGCAAGTTCTGATGATTTTGTCTTGTATTATAAATATTTCATCACAGTAAATACATTTTGAAAACAGTGTATTATTGTCATCATGCTGTAATGTTTACAGTAAATACCACTAACTATCTTTTTATACAGTAATTAGTAAAGACACTTGTTGCACACGCCTGTGTATTTTCTAATTCACGGTTGACACTAACACCTTGTAACATGATAACCCTCTCCTCTATGAGCCCAATAAAAACTCTATGACCTTTAAAACCGGGGTCAGCTGTTTTCTCAGCAGGGGCACAAAGCCCTGTGAGAATTAAAAAAATAGAGCCCTCTGCTGCAGGTCTTCCCGTTCTGTAAGCCTGTCCCTTCATATGAGGACATATGCAAACGCTTCATGTGCACATGCTGCATGTTAATGGTTGCAGGAGAAGAACAGAAGCCTAGTTCTCTCTCACACAGTTACAATATTCTGAAATGTTAACATGGTGTACTGTCAACAGGGTTTATGTTTAGACAAGATCCCTGTAATTTACTTGTTTTTCCTCCATATGTTCCTGCTTTGTTATTACTTAATAATTTTTAAAGCATATTTTGACACATCAGATTTTTACTGAATGTAAAGTGTTTGTGTTGTACAGTGCATGTTAAACAGAGAGCACATAAGCTTTTTTTATTTCTTTTTTGCAGAATAAAATAACGTACCACAATATTTTTGTCTCTGTGCAGATTTGCATCCAAACTGATCGCAGCAGTTCTGGACTTCAAGGCCAAAATCAGCACGTAAGTAAAATCGAGCTGGTGACAAATGGAAGCAGTTTATCCTTTTCACGTTTTAAGTGAAACGTCCACGGTTGGCTCCAGTTGTAACTCTTGATTTTCCTCGCTGACGGTCGCTTTCCTTTGTAGACTGTTTGCTTCATCTGAGCGTCGAGTTTGTTTCTTTTTCTTTGGATATTCACTTATTTTTGAAGTTGTATCTGTAGTCATCGATCTTTTCTTTGTTTGTTCAGCCATAGTAGATTACTGTTAACTCGCAACACTTGCAGAGACCGGAAAAGCAGCCGCTTAGCTCCGCCTACCCTCTCTGGCAGACAAACCACTGCTGGCTGATGGAAAACGCGTCACTAACTGGGCGCCGCTTGGGATTTTTTCCGTGAAAGTCGCCACAGACACCCAGTCTGTAATACTGCAGATGCAAAGGCTTTCATCAGTGGGCCATCGGCTCAGTCACCATTGTGTTACCTCATTCGGTGATAGATAGAGACTTAACAGACATTTAAATGAAAATCACTTTAAGTGAAAAACGCAAAGTGCTCTGTCAATGCAGTATTATTTGCAGCGGTCCTCTTCACAGTGTTGTATAACCTTAAAGGATTGTTATCCCTCGTTATTAATGTTTGAGCAGCAGTTTTGTTGTAGTTCGTAGAGGAGGAGTTCATGTTAACTACTTAATGATAAAATAAAATATTCATAAATCATAAATGATTATTAAACTTGATCCGACAACATCCTCTGCCTGTCTTTCAGTCCTAAAAGCCTTATTTTGCTGTGAAGTATGAACACATGAACACATTTTTATTCAAATCCGATTGTTAAAAAAACCTGCTGCATAAAAATGCTGAAATATTTGTGAAAAGAATCTTGAAGTACTACATTTCAGACTAAAATCCGTTTAGTGAACAGAGCATCGTGGACTCAGTGTGTCAGTGTTGCTGCTCTGTCGGTCAGAACTTAGAAAACAAAGATTATTCAGGATATAAAGTAAACCCATTAAACTCAAATTAAACGTCATTAAAGCCGTTTATTATCTATAAACTGTTGTCAACTTTATTTAAAAGCGGCAGTAATCCTCTTATTGAATCTGCCGTGTCACCGTCACTCTCAGCAGCTCCTATTTCACAGTTTTAACCTTTAAGCCCGGCTGGCATCAGTCTGTGTTTCTCTGCTGCGTGAAGTTAATCTGGTTCTAAATTTATTTACCGCTCTGTGTGTAACCGAATCCCTGCAAAGCCGGCAGCACGCGACCGGAGCGTCAGTGTTGTTTTCACTTTTTGGCCTGACGCCGGGTAAAATCAAAATCACACTGAGCTCAGCCTTTGTTTCAGTGTGTTCAGAACAACAGTCTTTCTTTGTGACTCTGTATGTCAGCATGAACTCCTCTGAGGACTTAACAGGCTGAACTTAAGTGTTTTGTTGAACTCAAGTTTGAGCTGATAAGATTTTGGTTGTCAAAGGTCAAGTGTCACTTTGACCTCATCAGTATAAGTTGATAATTCATTTACAAATTTGGACAAAATCCATTAATGTCAAATAAGATAAAATTATGAAATGATGCCATTTTTATCTCTCCTCCTTCTTGTCCCCGTCAGCGGCCAGCTGCCCGTCGAGTACATGCGCGAGAAGCCTCTGTGCATGGAGCTCTACCCGCTCCTCTTCTCCTCCTGCAGGATCCCCGGCCCCAAACACGACTACATCGCCCACCACGGCCGCTCCCGACGCTCGCCAACTCACATCACGGTCGTCAGGAACTACCAGGTGAGACGAGCCGACTAAAGATAACGCTGTCAAACTTCCTGATATTTCTCAGTGAACTCAGGTAGCCTAAAGGTACTCTAAGGGCTCGAGCTGTGGTTTTATTTCTAAAGTGTCAAAAACAGTGAAAAAAAAAATCTCTTATCTTTCTGTCTGTGGTGTCGACTTAGTTTTGTCTGACCAACAGTCCAAAATCCAAAGATAGATTTAGATTACAATGACAATATTGACATTTGAAAAACTGAAATCACCAATATTTAGCTTTTAATCTAACTAAAGAAAAGAACATCAGCAATATCAGCAGCGCTACTTATGTGCTGTAGTTGTTCAACGTTAAATTGAAAAGGTTCAATTAATCACTACAGATATGTTAACTGTGAACACAATGCACTTAATGACACTAAAGCACCAAACACAGCCTGGTGTTGGGGACTGTTCTGGTCCGATGACACCAAACCGACACAGAGCGCGTCGCCGCTCTTACATCTCTCATCAAATCGTTCCACAGAGGACACACATAACAAAGATGGCCTCCCTTTTTTTTCTCCTCCAGTTCTTCCAGCTGGATGTTTACAACAGCGACGGCTCTCGGATGACGGAGAGTCAGATCCACGGGCAGCTGCTGAGGATCCGGGCTCAGTCCTGGAAGACGGACAAAGAGCCGATGGGCATCCTGACCAGCGAGCACCGCCACACCTGGGGACAGGCTTACAACCGCCTGCTCAGAGGTAACTCACAGGGCTACAAACACTCCTGTTGAATGTGTTTCACTGTGTGTCCAAATACTCAGCACTGCTATGTGTGTAGTGTTAAACTGTAGCAGACTATTTCACATGTTTTTAACCTCTTAATTACAAGCAATAACAGCTGATCACTTTCTAAAGTGTCCTTTAGCCTGTATAGTTTATGTTCAACCGTCCAGGCTGCTGTTGTTTTCCATTTCATTTAGATTTATTCATTTTAATCGTACAGTACAGCAGGTAACTATAAAGATATATTCTGCTTTATTCCTGTAAAATGTATTTTTAGGCCTGCAGTTGCAGTCAAAGGGCCCGACCAGACAGAACGCGTTTTGCAGGCTGTAAAACCTGAGGCGCACCGCACTGCCTTTTTTGTGGAAGTAAACACCCGATCAGACAGAGCGCGTTTTAGCAGCTGGGGGCGGCTTTTTTCCCTGCTGTTGTTAAAGCAACCACCGAATCATTAGCTGTCATTAACCTAACCGTTACATTGTAAACTGACAGAAGGCCCGCCTCTCCTTTCATCCGATTGGACAATGAGAAAAAACGCCCATGACGTCGGGCGCTTTTCTGCTTTGAGTTGAAGTTTTTTCAACTCCAGGCGCTCGGAGCGTTTCCTCAAAAACGCGAGGAGCACAGAGCGGAAAAAAGCGAGGTGCTCTGCAAAGCAAAAGCAGCGCGCAAAAAGCCTCTCATTGAAAACAATGACAAAAAAGCCCCCAGCTGCTAAAACGCGTCCTGTCTGATCGGGCCCAAAGACTTTTTTTTGATATTTTATAGTTAACCGGTCTACTTGTGTAAATACATGTAGGTATCATCAGGAAAATCAACTTCAGTATTGAAAGTAAAACTACTAAATGCAGAACTGTTAAAACTATTGTATATTTAATCATTAGATAATAATTACTCATGCTTTAATATAACAGAAGAAATATACTAACTATACTTAACTCAACATTTTTCTTACTGATTATTTTCTAGATTCGATTGATTGTAAAATGTCTTCTTCCAAAGTGTTTATTGTGTCAAACCAATAGTGCAATTAATTCTAATTATTAAGGCAATCACATTTTGAAGCAGGAACCATGAAAATGTTTTTAATAAATGACTAAAAGTATTAATTAAATAAGTTTTAGGGGTAGACGGTAGCTCATTCTTGGGCTTGGGATCTGGAGGGTGGCCCATTCAAGCCCCGGTATAAAAATAATAATACATTTTATTTATAGAGCGCTTTTCAGGACTCAAAGACGCTGTACAATATTTAAAATCAATACTAAAAAATAGACAAATGTACATACTTCAAACAAGTCAAAACAAAGCAACAGTACAATCACAGATTAAAAGCTAACTCAAATCAAATCAAATTTTATTTGTATAGCGCCAAATCATAACCAGAGTTATCTCGAGACACTTAACAAAAAGAGCAGGTCTAGACCGACTCTTTGTTATGTTATTTAAAGAGAAGCCCAACATGAATCACCATGAGTAGCACTTAGCAATATTCGGCACATTGGCAGGAAAAACTTTTAACAGGCAGAAACCTCGAGCAGAACCAGACTCATGTTGAACAGCCGTCTGCCTCGACTGGATGGGCCGAAAGTGGGATAGAAGGAGATGCAGGATAGAGACAGGCAGAGAGAGCAACAACAACATATGTTCTTGTTACAACAACAACATATGTTCTTGTTACATGAACAACAACAGACACATACTTACTTAAAAACTTAAAAAGGTGAGTTTTCAACAGAGATTTGAAATGTGATGGGTCTGTGCAGGTTTGAATGTGACTGGGGAGTGAGTTCCAGAGGGTGGGGGCTGCTATGGAGAAGGCTCTGCCCCCCCCCAGGTTAGGTGCTTGGCTCCATTCAAGCCCCGGTATGGACCAAGCATGGAATTGGGGCTGGTAGCTGGAGAGGTGCCAGCTCGAGTGTCCTTGAGCAAAGCACCGAATCCCCCACTGCTCGGGGTGCATGTCCATGTGCAGCCCCCTCCCTCTCACACCTCTCCATTAGTGCACGTCCATAGAGTCCTGTTTGTGCATGTGTGTATTTCGGGCCTTTGTGTGCGAGTGAGAGTGAAAACATTTAATTTCCCCTCTAATCACTTCTTCTTCTACTTTTTGCTTTAGTTCTACTTTTATATATTAAGTAAAAGTAGTTTAATTTATGACAAGGCATTATTTTATAGTATCCGCAAATGTTTTTAATGTAAAAAGTGCAGCGCTCTAAAGTACCTCACTTTTTGTACTTCAGCACAGTTAGTAACCCTTCACTTTCCCTTAATGTTTATATTTGTCAAATCTGTTTGTTGTTCTCCAACGCAATGATTATTTGTTAGCAGAGATATGTCACTAAACATTTGTAATTTGTGTGTTTGTGTGTTTGTGGCTCAGATAAACTGAACAAGGAATCTGTGCGTCTGATTGAGTCGGGACTTTTCGTCCTGTGTCTGGACTCTCCGGTCATGAGGATATCAGATGAGAAGTATGCACACACACACACACACGCACACGCACGCACACACACTCAGGTATTTCTGTGTTTGCAGCAGATGTTGGCTAACCCTCTGTGTGTGCTCAGATATAATTGTTCTGTTTGTTGACAGTCTGGAGCAACAAAGTACAAGTGCCTCTTCTGCTGTTTGAAATGTCGTCACAGTTACTTGTTGACAGCTTTGTAATGAAATATTGTTACGCGCTCAGATTTTAATGTTATGAATAATGTAGTTTTTGGAGATGATGGAGGAGATACTCAAATATAATACATAATTAAGATTGGAAATAAAATCCTTCATTACAGGTAAAAGTCCTGCATTCAAGTATGCAAGTATTTGTAGCCAAATGTACTGAAGTTTTAATAAAAAGAATTACTTATGCTGCAGAATATCTTCATTTATTGTGTTAAATTACTTTATGATAGAATATATAATCTTATATTCTTTTTTTATTGCTTAAAAAATACATTTAAAAGCATTTTAATGTTGTAATTTGTCAAAACTAGAGCCAATTTTACAACTTGTACACTCTGTAGATATCTAATAAAGTACTGCCATGTATTGTTGGTTTATTTAAAATAAAAGGAAAATATTAGCAACCATAAGTGTCATCAACAATAGCATTAAATCAGTATAATTTTTCTTAGTGTGTCATTTGGTTTGTTCCACCTTTGATTGACAGGTACGCCAGCCGTAAGGCAGCACAGGTCCTGCACGGAGGCGGGACTTTCTCCAACAGCGGCAACCGCTGGTTTGATAAGACGCTTCAGGTGAGCAGCAGGAATCATCTCACATGACGATGAAAGGTAACATTACACTACCCCGATACAGCAGGTACAAAAGGTAACTGTTGTTTCTGTGTGTGTGTGTGTGTGTGAGCAGTTTGTGGTGGGCGAGGACGGCTCGTGGGGTCTTCTGTATGAACAAGCCACCGCTGAGGGTCCGCCCATCGCAACACTGCTGCATCACATCCTGGACTACTGGTGAGAGGATGAGGAGAGGTGAACGTATCCGTAGCTTTTGTGGTGTTTTATGTTTGATATAGGGTCTGAATTCACAACACAGCAAGCACACAGTGTTGGAATGTATCTGGCACCTAATTTTGTCCTTGCAGGCTGCCGTACAGTCTGACTGTGAGACCTTAGACACTTCAAAATACAGTGCTTTTAAATTTTAGAAGGTATATAGCAGCATGTATACATGAAAGATAACCACGTTTATTTACATCCCATAGTATTTAAATTCGCAGGGCTGATTGTTATCAAATTAAAGTTATCTTGATTGAATCGTTTCCCCTCCAGTTGAGACTTTAGTAACCCTGCTTTTGAACGTGACACCTTTTGTTTAAGGAGACATGAATGTGTTTTCTTTTCAGCTGATCCACAACCTGACAAATTTCCACGCTGATTTGGCAAATGTATTTTGTAAAAAAGTGACTGAAATTGTTCTATTGGAAAAACACTGGAACAAGAGGCCACGGGGCGCCTGCTAAGCGCAACCGAGGAGGTGTTACAGCTCTTGCTAGATGTCTCATTACAGAGAAATTGTAAACACCAGCTACCAAAATGACTAGTTCTAACCTCTCTAGTGAATAAACAAACACAGGTATATTTATTACTCTTCTGGCAGTCTTTGTGTTGTGTTTTTCGCACGTTTATCCTCCTATGACAAATGATCTGTCAGCACTAATATGAGCTTGAAAATAGTTGAATTTTTGCTGTTTAACTTGCATACTCATGTATCAGTATTTTGTCTATTTTTTCTCGACTCGCAGTGAGAAGCCGGACCCAAAGAGAGCGCCGCTGGTCCCTCTACCGATGCCCAAGAAGCTCTACTTCCACATCGACAGGGAAATCAAAAGGGACATTGAGCACGCCAAGCAGAACCTGGATATGTGAGTTTGCAGGGTGGAGTTTTCTGCAGGATTCTTGTCATGATAAGAGAGGAATGGACTCTGAGTAAAATAGATGTTTGCTTTGCCTCAAAATCCAACAAAGTGAAGTGAAGCCACAGGAGCGTAAACACATTTATCTTCTCTGTGTGAGTGTAACATGACTGAATAGAAAGCCGTCATTAGCTCAACCACCATTTTAGAACCTTCAGAAGTCGTTATTATGATCCCACAGTCCTTTTATACACTGCTGTGTGATTTCAGAACACCCTGAAATAATTCAGAAGCCAAGTCAACAACTGCTTCTGTGAGCATCCATAGGAGAGGAGAGGAGACTACTGTATATAATCAGATAATGACAGATAATGTATTTGTAGTAATATAGAATGAGTTTATTAAAGATCCCCTCCAGTGAAGATCCAGTGTTTAACCTTGTAAACGTCTCCATGTGGTGTTCTTCATGTGCTACAAGACATATCAGGGACAACATCAGCAGTCGTCTCCATGGCTGGGCCTGTCTGCTTTTAAACTGCAGTGTACCAAGGACAGGCTGAACAACACGTTTTCAGATTGGCAGGGTTTGTGATGTCACAAACCTAAGGAGCCAATCCCGTTAATGGACGGGGTGACGCTATGCATATCATTATGTGCAACCTATGGCAACCACGTGGGCGATGCGCGAGCCAGCTGTAACTGTCATTGTAATTTTGCAAACTCTCAACTGACTGCTAACGTTACTTATTACTACATTTCAAGCTAGCTAAGTTTCAACAAGTGGCCTCTAAACGATGGCAGAGACGTGTTTTGTTTTCGCGACGGAGGGGGCGGTTGGAAATTGTCAAAGTGGGTGGGGCATATGCAGATTGGGGGATTTTTAATGAGGGAGAAGGAGGAGATGCTTTGGGAGGATTTTGACAAGGTAATTAAACATATTTTGCAGAAAAAACTACTCAGACACAATTTATTATTTCAAGCAGAGCATTTCATACGTCTTAAAACATGACTGGAGCTGGTCGCGGAGGTTATATACCAAAAAGGGGGCTAAAAGTAAAGCATTAACTCAGAACTATTTATGTTTATATAATCTCCTAAATTATATTAAATAAAAAGTGCTTACGAAATGTCATAATAACCTTGTAAAAGATAAAAAAACATTACTGGCCTCCTGTTCTTATAGTGGGTGATATGATTTAAACTTGCAGATGAAGCCATACGAACAGAAGGTCAAGAAAAAGGCTTGAGTATGTAAAAATATTGTCACAAGTAACAAGTTTTCATTTCCTTCCAGTCTGATCAACGACCTCGACGTGAACGTGTTCAACTTCAAGGTGTTCGGCAAAGAGCTTCCCAAGCAGCACAAGCTGAATCCAAACTCCTTCATCCAGGTCGCCCTGCAGCTCGCCTACTACAGGTCAGCCACAGCAACATAGCACACTTCAGGTTACAACACTGAGATGAATAGAAAGATTCACCTTCAGAAAGTCGCGTTTCATGTGTAGGCAGATTAACCGAATAGAAGGAGAGTTCCGGGGGGAGTCCTTGATGTAAACAAATGAGGGCTAAATGCTGACTAACTCCATGGCAACAGTTTACTTCCTGTTTACATCAACCAAAGCATTATGGGATTTCCATCACTTACAGAAAATAGACATAACTGAGACTCAAAATGTAGATGTTGAAAACCTTTATTTAGTTAATTTGTTTCAGTATTTGTAGTCATTTTCTTGGAACTTACAGTGGTGATAAATGAATAAGACAAAACATGTGAGTTGTTTTTAAATTTCACTCCTTTTTGTTATTTCTTTTATCTTTAGAGTTCACAACGAGGTCTGTGCCACCTGCGGTATCATCTCTCAGCGGATGTTTCGCGGAGGAAGAACAGAGTATGTCCGCTCGCCCACAAATCAGACGCTCAAGTTCATCCTCGCCTTCGATGATCCGTCCGTATCGGTGAGAAACCCGAGTGAATTCACGTTAGCTTAGTTAGTTTCAGTTGATTTAACACCAAAGCAAAGTGTGCTTTATCTAGTAATCACAGATTATGCTTTATGTTTTTGTGTTGCAGCGTGAAGCAAAGGTGCAACTGCTCAGAGAAGCTGTTGATGCATATTCAGCTCTGACTGATCAGGTGAGTAGCATGCACATGTTTTTTAACAGCTTTTTCCTTCTGGTATTCACTGATAAACACTCGTCTTCTTTTATTCCCCCGCTGTGCTCTGTTCAGGCTCTTAAAGGACACGGCATTGAGAGCCACCTGCTGGGGCTGAAGCTGCAGGCCATCGAGGAAGGGCTGAGCATTCCCAAAATCTTCATGGACACAGCTTACGGCCTGGCGACGCACTGGAAGCTCCGGACAGGGCAGGTGTGTGTTTGTGGGTAGAGATTAGAGATAGACCGATATGGTTTTTTCAGGGCCGATACCGATTATTAGTAGTCAAGGAGGCCGATAACCGATATTTGGAGCCGATATTCATTTGCAGTAAAAGTATTGGTGTCAAAATTTTGAATAATACAAACTCCAACACTTAACTTTGTTTAAATGCCTTTAAGCATATGTTTATTAAACAAACAAACAAAAAGCGCAGGGAGTTCCCAGGGTCAGCAGCATCTCTTATAAAGTTAACTGAAAATTTAAATAAATAAATAAATAACTTCCTGAAGTTTTATAAAGTAAATAAAACAAAGTTGAATAAAATTAGCAAAGAAATGAACTTTTTCTCCTCTCCGCCGTGTGTGTGAGCACTCTGCATGCACAGCTTTCACTGCTGATTGGCTGTTACCCGTGCCATGGCTCTGCGTGTAACCAATCAGTGCTGTGTGTGGGACAATGCTGGAGGCAGAGTAGTGACTGCAGACAGAGAGGCGCGGCTGCATCAGAGCCAAAATAACCCAGTTTTAAATTGATCTCTTATCGGCCGTTGGATTAAAAAAATAAATAAATAAAAAGAAATAGGCCGATATGCGTCAAAATGCCGAATATCAGCGCCGATAATCGGCCCGGCTGATAATCGGTCTATCCCTAGTAGAGATGTGTTTTACAGAAGGTAATGACAGCCTGGTAGCACAACAGGAAGTTAGAATGTTGTTTTGGTCTGAATATGTAAGAGGGATTTTTTTCTATCAGCTGTTTTCCTGTAGTTTGAAGCATGTGATGTTCTCCTAAAGTAGTGCATTTACTGTCAACAACATGCAATTTGGGATTTTCCAGCAAAATCAAGCTTCTAATCTTAGACCTGTAGGTTATTTGCTCTCCCAGATCTTTCTGTAAACTTAACTGCAGATTTGTTTGCTGTAAATATGCTCCTGTCTCAGAGTCTCGTGTGGTTTTTATGGCCCTGCTTCAATTCTCCAATCACTCGCTAATTTTTGGTCTGCAAGATGTCAGAAAATAGTATTAAAAAACAGTGAAAAGCAGGAAATCTTCACACTGCAGGGTGGAAACTAGCAAATATTTATATTTTTATCATATGTTTGGATCACAAAATATTTTGCTGTCAACTTTAATGATTGCAAGTAAAAACAATGAATTATTAAAGTTTTGTCTGCGCATTTAAAGTGTTGTGTCTGATTAAATGCTAAACGATGGATTTTTAGAAAATATTGATGTTTTCAAATGTGAATTTTCATCTTTAATATATTATATTATATAAAATATTGATATTAGTAAACATTTTAATCCCCAGTCTCAGCATCAACATGATATTTGTGCAGGTAATTATAAGCTTATTATTTCTTTTCTTTTAGGTGCCTGCGAACACAGACAGCGTGATGTGTTTCGGGCCCCTCGTTCCTGACGGTTACGCCGTCTGCTACAACCCTCAGGCAGACCACGTCCACTTCTCCATCACCGCCTTCAACTGCTGCGAGGAGACGCACGCAGAGACATTAGCCGTCACCCTGAAGGACACCTTGTGTCAGCTACAGCAGCTACTGGAGCCTACCGTGTAGAGCTGCAGGATGAAGCCACTCTTCTACACCTAGAAGTCTTGATGAGGCTTGTTTCTGACACGGATGATATTTTGTGAACGCTTCACGAGAGCGCTGAACCTGAGACAGTACTGAAGACTGAACACAGTGTCTCTGCGGTGCTCTTGTTGCTTTTTTAAAGCTTTTGATAAAGCAAGTTAATCACTTTCCTTTTCTAGCAAAAGCTGGGCATGCATGCTGCTTATAGTTACAACTGATGCACTTAAAGGAATCTAATGCTTCAATATGTCTGGGTGAAAAGTTAAAGCCAACCTGACACTCCGTCATCAATCACCATAACCCCAAAAAAATCTGTTTGAACTGACTGCACTCCTTTTACCAGTCATGAAATAACCAGCAGCCTTTCTAATGCCCTCTCTTGAGAATGAATATGTGTTTGTGTCGCACTGCAATCAGAGATGATAGATGTTTGATTTTGGAGGTTGACAAATGTGTTTTGAAATGGACCAAAAGCCAGAAAATAGGGTTATTAATGTTGGCAGTGCTTGTCTGTATTTACTGTATATTGAGATGAATGTTAAGACGTTGGTCCCCCCCGCTGAGGTGTGTTGATCTGCTCTGAACCAGCAGAACTGGTTAATAAAGCCTGTTAACTCGTGGCTTATTGTTTAAAATGATTTATGTGTGTGTGTGAGAGAGAGGGAGAGAGATAGAGCGTATGATTCAGAAAGGTGGAGTACAAACATTTCATACCTGTTTATGTTACATTGACATGTCGCTTAACTTGACTATGCAATAAAACCCCAAGACGTCCAGCTCACAGTGATGTCTAATAAAGATATGAGACCCAGGGCAGGACTGTCAATAAGAAACTAAGACCCCCAGGCAGAATATACTAAAACAGTAGCTTGCAGAGTTGTCAGCTTCCAAAGCTAGAAACACATAGGCACAATAGCTTGCTTGTTAAAGAGAACATTTGTGTTATATGAATGTTTCTTTCGTGAATTAGAGTTTTGCTCCCATTTAAGTTTCCCTGACTAAACAAATTAAAAGTATTGAGAAATACTGTAAATAGCTATTAGTGATAAAACATGATACGTAAGTAAGATGAAGAATAAGGAAGAAAGAAACGTCATTAAAATGAATAGATAAATTGTTAAATGTCTGTAACGACTTAAAATAGAGTTGTGTCCCTGCTGCTTATTGGACGAGCGGACACCGGAAATGACATCAGCAGCGGTCGAATCACCTTTAATTTAAAACCGGAACAAACAATAGAAACTGAAGCAAACGGGAGCAGCTGCTCGATGTTTTGGTAGGAGTGATATTGGACAATATCACACACGGGGAGCACTGTATAAAACGGAGTTTTTGACACTGACGAGTGCACTTCTGCTCCTCTTTTCAGCCGCCTGAAAAAAGAAAAGGAGCTGAAGATGATAGCACAACATTAGCCAAAACATCAGGACTTTATGTTCTTATTTTATTTTACAAGTTGTCTCTTTTATTTCGTAAGCCTTTCCGGTTTTATTTAGTGTTTTATTCAAATATTTTGAGTTACAATGAAGGGCTTCCATTCTGGCTTGAGAAGGAGGAGTACGGGAAGCAGCGGCGCAGCCAGGCTCTTGTATCCGCTGCTCGGTGCGTGTCTCTGGGCTGCGGTGGTCGGGTACAAGCCGGTGATCATAGTGCACGGTTTGTTCGACAGCTCAGGGGACTTTAAGAACTTAATGCGATTCATTAATGAGGTGAGTGGTAAAGAGAAACTGTTTTTTTGGTATGTTTTGTTTTTGTTGACTGCATTTAATTTTATCTTATAGGCTAATGTATGTATTACAGGCCTTAAAGCTTGTATAAGCACATGTTATCAGCAGAAACATGGACCTACACTGTGTATGTGCTGTTTCCGTATTATACCTACAGCAACACCACAGAAAAATGGGTTAGTGGAACTCTAATGTAGGTGAAACCACCCAAAACGATTACAAATAATGGTTTAAAATAACCAGTAGTTTTCAATGTGATATCCTTTAATGTTATCTATTATTTGCACATGGAAAAACCCACTGTTTTGATTCATTTTTGACTTTTTGTTTCATTTAATATGTGAGAATCTGTGGTAAGGAACTTTTTTTTAAAGTAAAGTTACCACTACTTTCCATTATAATGAGGATCTCACAATACACCAAAATGTGCCCTGACCTGCTTTAATCTTGAATCCTCCAAATCCCCTCACATACCCATTGAAACTGAGATTGTGTTTGTGGGTTGAAGACGTGGGGATGTTGCGGTCATTTATTGTGGGAACTCAAGCTTTTCAATGTCAAATCAAAATTAAGTTCCTCTTTTTTTTACCTCAAATATGTTTAAAACTAAAAGACTGAAACCACACTACAGATATTTCTGGAGGGAAGGAATAGAAAGCGGAAATTCAGACTCTGCTCTCTCTGCTTCGTCTGTTCTCGTGCCTTTCGAGCAAACATCCTGATGAATCATCTCATCAATACTTAAAGCACATGCTGATCAGATCATTAGAAGCTAAACATCCCCATGGTCCTTTGATAACAAAGGAGGTGTGTTGTGCTTTTAATGCTGATGTTAGCGTGCTGTGTCCTGTAGCTGTTTAACTTCATGCTGCAATAATTTGATTTATTTTGACACACCCCTTCGTTCTGTTTATAAAATGTTCTTGTGTTTCTCAGTCTCATCCTGGAACGAACGTGACCGTCATCGACTTGTTCGACAGAAGTGCCAGCCTGCAGCCCTTGTGGAAACAGGTGGAGGGCTTCAAGGCAGCCATTTACCCAATAATGCAAAATGCAGCGCAGGGTGTTCACTTTATCTGCTACTCTCAAGGTGTGTGAGACATTAATGCGGTGTTTGTTCAAGATTATAAATCAGTCTGGGCATGTGTTGTTCGTTACAGTGTCCTTGAAAGAAATGACCTCAAAGCGAAACTGCATTCTGTAAATTGTAAATATTTCCCTCCTGTATTTAAAGATGATATTTTACAAGACTCACTGTTATTGTTTTAGTGGCTGGACCATTTTTTTTTATGACTCTTGGGTTTTCAGCCTCCGTCACGAGCTGGAAATTCCCGATCAGCAGCTAAATGTTCCGGTAAATACAAACAAGAGGAAGAAAAACATATGCAGATTAGATTTTAAGTGCCCAACATACATTTTATTTACTCACAGGAACTTTTCGTAATTTTTAATCTTACAAATAAGCAAACTGATAATGAAAACTGTTGTTGGTTGCAGGTCCAACTATGAAAACTACAATGCTTTGGTGTGTGATAGGAAAATACTTAGGGCATCATTAAATTAAAGATTTTCTGCAGCAGCACATGCACAAGATTACTTGTCTGTGTTTATTGATTGATAGACGTCTGACAACGGAGAAATTCTATTATAATGTTTAGCTGTGAACTCAAGATGAATTAAGCAGGTAGAAAGACTGATGAAAGATATTTTGTCAACATTTTCACAGGTGGGCTGGTCTGCAGAGGAATCCTCTCCACTCTGTCCGACCACAACGTCCAGTCGTTCATTTCTCTGTCGTCGCCTCAGGCCGGGCAGTACGGAGGTGGGTCAAAGCTAAACATGTACATTATGTGTAAAGCGCATACAGTTTTAATTTTTTAAAACAACAGTGTATGATGATGTGAAACCTCATCAAGGATATCTAAGGATATGAAAGGGGGTTGATCATGCTGATGAACTTACAGAATCTGCAGCTTCAAAAGAGTCACAGTGTGATGTGATTGGATTAGAATAGATTAGAATTGGATTGGAAAATAATCATTAGTTGCTCTAGATGGTAGAAGGATACTCAACACAACAGTTGTATTACTTGTTATCAGGTGGAAAAGTTCTAATGCTTCTATGATTATTTCTATTTCTCTAGTTGTCCTCCGCCTCCTCTTTAATCTCCTGTGTGTTCTGATCGTAAAGTCAAATTGCGAAAGCTTTGAAACCAAATGATGAGCTTCTTGATGACCTTTGACCTAATGTATTGAAAGACTGAACTTCAAAGAAGCGGAAACAAGCTTCCAAGCTTCTGTAACATCTGCTTATCTTTTACTAATAGTGCAGATGGCATACCGCGTATGGCAGCTAAATAGAAGGATTTTTCCTACAGGAGTTGGTGGAGACCAAAAACAGAGCTAAAAGAGACACAACATTTTGGACTTAAAAATAGGGGTAGACCGATATTCGGCATTTTGGCGCATATCGGCATCTGCCTTTTTTTTTTTTTTTCTTAATCCGACGGCCGACGGTGCTCACACACACGGCGGAAAGGAGAAAAAGTTCATTTCTTTGCAAATTTTATTTAACTTTGTTTTATTTACTTTATAAAACTTCAGGAAGTTATTATTTTATAGTTTATTTATTTAAATTTTCAGTTAACTTTATAAGAGATGCTGCTGACCCTGGGAACTCCCTGTGCTTTTTGTTTGTTTGTTTAATAAACATATGCTTAAAGGCATTTAAACAAAGTTAAGTGTTGGAGTTTGTATTATTCAAAATTTTGACTCCAATATTTTAACTTTTACTGCAAATGAATATCGGCTCCAAATATCGGTTATCGGCCTCCTTGACTACTAATAATCGGTATCGGTATCGGCCCTGAAAAAACCATATTGGTCTATCTCTACTTAAAACAACTTTAAAAATATGCTAAAATTGCTCTGTAACTGCTGGATTTGTAAAACCAACTGTTCGCTAACAAGTTCAGTAGCTTCAAAAAACATGATGCGCCAAAAACCCACTAACATCTGCAGATTAATTCCGTTTCTTCTCTCCTTCTCTCAGAAGCCTGTTCTTCACCCTGCTCTTTGTTTCCTCTCAGACACAGACTACTTGAGGTACCTTTTCCCACAGTTCATGAAGTCCAACCTCTACCACCTCTGCTACACGGCAATAGGTCAGAGGATTTCCATCTGCAACTACTGGAATGGTGAGACTCCGAGAATAACTTTCTCATACAGCTGGCGCACGGAAGGTGTTATATGCTTTAGCCTGTCATCCTGACAACAAGATGTTTTCTTTGTGATTATTACACTGACAGAGATTTTAATATAAGAAAGGGTTTGTGTCTCCTCCCCCCTCTCCAGACCCCCACCACAGAGACCTGTACGTGAACACCAGTGATTACTTGGCTCTGCTCAACAGTGAGAGAACCAATCCAAACTCAACAGGTCAGCACATTCCTTGTGGGTAAAACTCATCCGTAAGCTTTAAGAATGAACCCATCAGTTAGTGTGGGTTTATCTTTGTCATGAGAGTGACCAATAATCACCTCAGGACTTCGAAATGAAATATCAATAAGAAGGAGAGTGTTGTGAAGTAAAAAATCCTCAGGTGAATCCGCTGGTTCCTACGTTGTATCAACACTTCAATGAGGATTTCAGTCCAAAAGAGACTTTATATACATTATAGAAGAAATGATTTGGACTGTCCTGAACTGAAACTCACAAGGACAACATAACTGATGAACTAAGATAAGATAATATAAGACTGTGCCTCTGACTGAACAGTATATTCAGGATGTTTCATGTCTCGATCTCAGAGTGGAAACAGAACTTCCTCAAAATAAAGAAGCTGGTGTTGATCGGAGGACCGGACGATGGAGTCATCACTCCCTGGCAGTCGAGGTGAGCTCTCTCTCCCTCTGTCTTCTGTTGTTTCTCTTTATTAATCCTTCAACAGTATTACTGAAAACTCTGACAAGTAGCACATGTGATCTGGACGGGAACAGGAGTCACCTTTGAACATTCTGGTTTTATAAATGATACATTGAACGGTTTCAATCATTTACACTTGATTGTGGTGTTAAACTGGTGCTGGAGAATAATGACTTCAAAGGTTCACTCCTTTTGTTTTATATTCTACTGCTTTAATGTGGCTCCTACTGTCATTGAACACTTTCCGTGTTGAGTTCACACTGTTCATTTTTAGACTGTGGACGTTCAGATGACTCTCATGTGGTGCTCACACATTTTTCCCCTCTTGTCTTCTTGTGATTTTTAGTCAGTTTGGATTTTATGACGACAACGAGACCGTCGTAGAGATGCAGCACCAGGATGTGAGTGAAAATCACACAACAGACACACGTTACACTGTATTTAGCTGATTTCAATTGTCATTACAAATTTTTGACCGGTTAACGGACACTCTTAGCAGTTAATAAGCAGTTAACCGACAAGATTAAAATGTACTTTTTGAACTGGATAAAAGTCTTCTTTAGAAAAAGCAGCCGGAGACCAACAACAAGCTCTCCATCATGTACGCTCATTCCGATGCACGCTCTCCTTAATACTCGCAGAAACACACACACACATACACACGCATCTTCAGACATAACTACCTGTGGCACCAACAATCGTGCCCACAGATGTTAATACACTGTCCAGAGTTCATTTTACACACACACACGTGAGCATACAGCCATGTGATCCAGCAGCAACAATAAATGAATAAACTTTTACAGCCGACCTGCCTTTAATGGTCAGCACACAGAACTTTAATAAACACAAGATCCTATCTGGACCTGACGACGGCGTGTCAGGAGATTTAAATAATTAATGAGTTACGCGGCTATGCCTCCTGCGTAAATGTTAAGTTTCATATCTGCTCAAAAACAGTCAATATGTTAACAACAGGCGACTTAAAATACTGGTTTTGGTGAGGAAATGGCAACATGCTGACCTGCTGTGGGGTTAGTCTGGTGCGCACTCTGGTGACTGTGAGACCCGCCGCGGAGAACACGCGGTACCGCGATGTCCCAGGAACGCAGAGATGTGCTTTGTTTTTCAATTTTGATAACTGTTTAACTGCTCGTTTCGTTTTGCTCTCCTCTCAGGCTCAGCTCAGCTCAGCTCACGACAACAAATAGTGTTTCCCAAATATATATGTATATTAAGAAAAGACGACATTTTATTTAACAGTTCAACTGGTAGTATTAACGGGTTAAAATTCTTAATGGTTTGTTAACGGTTAACTGGTTGCACATCCCTGTTTTAAACTTCTAGTTCTTTATTGTGTCATTGTACCACATGGACCTTTTTTGACAAGCACAGAACTTCTTAATTCTTATTTTATATTGAAAACAGAACTTTATCTCCTGTCTCAATCGGACAAATACTTTTTTTTATAGTCCAACCAGAAGAATCAATTAGAAATAAAAAATAAAACTCAGGAGAGTGTAGCCTTTAAATTGTCATATACAGCGCTAAAAACTGTAATGAAAAAGCCTTGTCTCTCTAGAGGGAGCAATACACCTGCATGTTTAAATACCTAATGGTAATGTTACTTATGGTGGTATCTGTGTATACAAGGATATTTTATTCATGATTAAGTTTTGCTTCAGTTTAGTTTTTCTTATTTCAGGTGTATTTAAGAGATACTTTCGGCCTGAAGACGTTGGGGGCTCGTGGTGATCTCATCATCTGCACTGTTCCCGGCGTTGAACACGTGTACTGGCACTCAAACGAGACTGTGTTCCACACCTGCATGGAGAAGTGGCTGGAGTAACACTCATTTACAGCACACAAACACACACAGATACACACACGCAGGTACACATCTTGACTGTTTTATAAGCTCATAACTTCCAACATGTTTAAAACTCTTCCTTTACAACCACCATGAAGTATCCTCGCAAACATTTGTGAGTGTACGCTCCGTGAGGAAATTTACAGTTCAAAATCCAGTGTTTGTTTTTCCTTCTGCTTCATGTTGGTCAGGTTTTTGTTTCTGTCCATATATTTCATTTTTCATGCTCATCCAAGTTAAAACTGCGTTACTTTAAAGGGAATTATTCAATATTTTCTAGCTTTTAAACTTTTAAACTCTCATAAGGAGTAGGATAAGTAGATTGACACTCTCATGTATGTACATTGTACATGCAGCTACGGCTAGCACACGGTTAGCGTAAAGACTGAAGGAATCAGCTAGCCTGTGTCTGCCCAAAGCTAACAAAAGGCAGTTTCCAGCCCCTCTGAACCTCAATAATTAAAACTTTACATGTTTTTAGTTTAAACTGTAAATAAGTAAAGTTTTAAAGCAACACTTTAGTGGTTTTTACAAGAGGTTGAATGCCAGAGTATTTCTTGATGGCTAGCTGAGGCTTCGGTAGATGGTGCGCTCGCCAAGAAATCAAAACAGTAACACCACAGTGTGTCCTCTTCAATTAAGGTATAAATTGAACAAATATGATATAAAATGAATGAGTGTTCTGGTAGGCAGTAGCAGGTTTTATTACAACAGAACCTGGTTGCTGTATCACCGAGTTTCAAATCTTTATGCTAATCTAAGCTAAGCTAACCAGCTGCTGGATGTAGCTTCACATTCATCACAGACATGAGAGTGGTGTCTAATCTTCTTATCTGACTGTAAACAAGAAAACAAATGAACATATTTTCCAATATTTCATACTTTTATCATTGTTTTAAACCATGTCGCTGCCTCGGCACATCACTGTGTGTGCTGAAAGTTTTACCTGAGAAAATAAGCACAAATACAAACTCTCAGACGCAGCAGGTAAAAAGGCTTCCATACACTTGGTTATGGGTTAACTGTGAATATGTTGCTACTGCCTGCAACAGTAATGCAAATCAGACATTAAAGGGGAGCTAAAACAATGAAGTATTTCGTATTGATTACTTTGAGGGAAAGATTCAAAAGAGAAAAACATCTATGTAGCAGAGACCAAGAGGCTTAAATGTCCTGACTTTTAAGGGAAGTTTAATAATAAATCAGCTGAATATTATCTTTTATAAGACTCTCCCTGCTCCTCAAAAAGCTTCTAACTGTTTTGTACAAAATTTGACATCTTAGACCTTCGCTGTGGTTTTCACGGGCTGCAGAGTCCCTTGTGACGGCTCTTCATGTGTCAAAAATGGTTGAATGCCCCTTTAACTTGCATGAAAAGGTTATTTTTTAAATTTTAAATACCAGATCTACACAAACACTTTATATCTATCTATGTGTGTGTCTGTGTGTGTTATCAGACATACCTCAAAACATCCCACAACACAACAGTGCCTGAGCGACGTTCTGTCATCCTCTCTACATGTACAGACTCACTGCCCTGCTCGTCGTATGATGCAGTAATTTATATATTTTAATCCTTCCATTTTCAACTAGGAGGATCATGTTCTCCTGTTTTTTTTTTTTAATGTGTGCCCATGTGATTATGAATATCATGTTTCATATCTTTTTCATGCAGTGCTTTTGAGCTTTTGTAGATTAAGCCTTAAATTGTTCCTACATGCCTCAGTGTTTCGTGCTCCATACCGAAGTGCTATGACACACTGCCTTTAGTGAGGGTGCTAGAATGAATAGTGGGGAGGAGATGTATGTAGAGAGATCAGAGAGTAGCAGTGCTATATTAGTGTTTACTTGTCCACCAGACTATTGTACATGGCAGTCTTTACCTCCCATCACATTTAGATATCTCAGGCGTTTGAGCAACCTTCTTGTCTGTCGTCTGCTTTGGAAAAAGGGAAATAATTCTCTTAATTGTTTGCATTTTATTGGATGTGTATGGATGCTTGTTGTACTTAGATGTTACTCCAAAAAAAATAAGAATGGAAGAATCCATTGTGCTATAAAACAAGAAGTGAATTACTATTTTAAGGAGAAGTATGCATTGCACAATATTTACCCGGATAAAGAGAAGGGACATGATGAAAGTGGGGTGATTTTAACTGTTTTTGAAGTTGTGAAAATTTCAGTATTATTTGAATGTTGTTGCATCCTCTGTTTCATGTTTGCTCGTAGAAATTGTTTGCATAAAATGCAGATTTAAGGGTTGTCCTCTCTGTTTAGGTTTCTTGCTTTTCAAACAGTAAATGTGGACATGGACATTTTTTAAGCTCAAACAAAAACCTCTATTTTGACCTGTTCTCCAATTTCTACAGTATTTGGTCTCCAAATGAAAATGTGTCAAATGTTGTCAATTCCTCAATAAAAGACAGTTTCAAACATCTCTTTATATCTCTATTTTTTAAGACGTATTGTCCTTGTCCAGACAGTTCAGGAACCAAGCAATAATTGAGAAACAATTAATCTTATTTGTAAATGGTTTCATTTGTATTTTTTCTTTTTTGTGGCTAGATTGTGGGATTATCTATCTTGCTAATTTGTTATTGATTTAACGTTATTTTTTAAACATGTCACTTATTTTTTTTAACTGAAGGGATACTTGGCAAAAGTCAAAAATGTTAATTGTCATTTGTTACATAGCCAAATTAATATCTTACAATAGATATTCTATTTTTAAAAACCCAAATTTCTATTCTTGACAAATAATTTGTCAAGAATAAGTAGTAGATTTATGGTGGAGTCCAATTTTCTAAATCACTGCTTTGATCAATGGAAGAGTGGTTGGATTTTTGCACCTAAACAAATTTAAAACTCATAAACTAGCCTTATTTTCAGCCCCAACGCGCCTAAGACTACAACTCCACGAATGCCTTGCGAACCGGAAAGACCCAACCATCTCACCGGATATCTGCACGCGGCGCCCCGTAAAGGCCCTTTTCCGTCTCAGAGAAGTGTGGTACAGGACGGCAGACACAAGTGAGTGAAAAATTCACACTTTACTTGCTTCTTATGTCTTTAAAAATGTTAAAGTCAGATAATTCGAAACCGCACTGACTCCCGTTGATCGAGAAATACCAGCAAAACATCTAAAATTTGCCGTAATGTTGTTTTATTTCCACTAAGTGTTACCCCTCTAGCACAACGGCGGTGAGCGTTAGCATGTGGCTAGCTTGCTAATACATGTGGATGCGGCATGTTGATAAACCACCTCGATAGATCGCACTCTCAGTACTTAATTTCGAAAAGTGGTGTTTTAAGGTGCATACACTATCTCCGTTTTGTATAGGAAAAACGTCTGCCACTGGTTATTTATGCAAAATATCGGATTTTTAAAAAGCTTGTCAGTTGACATAGCTCACGTAAGCTAACGTAACGTTAACTTTGGAGAAGCAGGCTTCAACTCGGGCCCTGCTGTGACTGTATTACTGTGCTTTTATCTGAATATTCTGGCCTTAATTTAAATTCTGTTAAAGTTGATTAATTTATTGAGTTTCAGAAATTATAGCTTTCTAATGGTATGCAGACTTGGTCGTGCCGGGCAGGATAACCTGAAATCGGTTAGCGCTGCTGGACAATCTAGCTTAGACATCTATCAGTCGGACTAATTGTTACATGGGATAAATACATTTGACCGCTGTTTAGATTAAATAGGTACCTTAACGTTAAAATTGATCTTGTCTGGTTTATGTGATCGGTGTCGACCTCAATAGGGCTTTATAGTCTTCATGCCTCTTATTAAAAATGTCTATCAGACAACTTGATTCGTATTTGGAAATGGACACGAAGCTATATTTGATGTGATGAGTATTTTTTTGTAACTTTTAAACTTTTCTTTGCATGAATTGACCATTCGCTTTTTCATGCGCAGTGACTGAGTGGGAGACTGCCCCAGCAGTGGCTGAGACCCCGGAGATCAAGCTCTTCGGCAAGTGGAGCACTGATGATGTCCAGATCAATGACATCTCTCTGCAGGTAAGCAGCAGGAGACAGTTGCTGCTCGTGTCAGTTAACTTGTTTCATTATCACTGTAAAGCGAGGCTAGAGTCACGCCTGAACACTCACCTGTTGTCCTGGTGTGCTAGAGTGCTCGTAGAGGAAAACGTCTTTGCTTATTCATTGGCTGTAGTCTGTTGTGACCCAGTCAATCACCAACTCAGACACACTCACACTTCTTACATGCAGTACCTCAGCAATGCTGTAGTCAAATCTGTGTGTTTAAACAACCCCTTTGTTCATTTCAGGATTACATTGCAGTGAAAGAGAAGTACGCAAAGTACCTGCCACACTCTGGTGGACGTTATGCCGCCAAGCGTTTCCGTAAGGCCCAGTGCCCCATCGTCGAGCGTCTGACCAACTCCATGATGATGCACGGCCGCAACAACGGCAAGAAGCTGATGACCGTGCGCATCGTGAAGCACGCCTTCGAGATCATCCACCTGCTGACTGGAGAGGTATGTACCAATTACTTGGGGAGCAATTTTCGCTCTTTTTGTAGTGGGACTTAGAAGTGTGTGCAGCGTGATCGAGACTGCAGACTGGCATTACGTTACGATACAGCAAAGTATGACTTTTGATACTTCATGAACCTTGTTAATGTGATCCTCTGAGACAGGATTTCATTAAAATTATAGGTATTAAGAGTAAAACATTTTTGAAAAGAGAATTGATTTTTATCTAGATTTCACTCCCTGCAGATAAAACAGTCGGTGCTGCGTAAAAGACACTTCACTTGGGACGTTGGTTTAGCTAATTTGGTAGAGCAGGCGCCCCACATACAGAGCTTACAGTTCTCATCGCACTGATAGCAAGTCGACTCCCAGTCTGCTGATCATTTGGTGAAGGTCGTCCCCCACTCTTTCCTCCCAACATTTCCTGTCTATCCTATCCTCAGCTGTCCTATCCATTAAAGGCAAAAGACCAAAAAATAATCACTTAATATTACAATAAATGTGATCGTACCTACTCTGATTGAAATTGGAGGGAAATAGAAACAAGCAGTTCTTTATGACACGTCCAACAAAATCCCAAAACAGACAGTTATGGTCCTGTAACTCCTTGTCACCTGTTTCACTCGAGTTTTTGTCTAATATAGAAGCTGAAGATGCTTAATTTCTAGATTCCTTTTTTTGTTGTGCAAAGCTTTCTAAGATTTTACCACATTGTGCTTAAATGCTTGTTTGATTTTTTTCCCCCCCAGAATCCCCTGCAGGTCTTGGTGAACGCCATCATCAACAGCGGACCCCGTGAGGACTCCACACGTATCGGTCGTGCCGGTACCGTCAGGAGGCAGGCTGTGGACGTGTCCCCCCTCCGCAGAGTCAACCAGGTAACCACAATCTAGTCTACTTTTTCTGCCTTGCATTGATTTAGAGCTGACACTGCAAGTGTCGTACAATTTATAAGAAGTAAAAATGTATCATAGTTAATAGTTTCAGCCCTATTTGATATTCCTTAAATATTTTAATTGAAGCTGCTTTATTCTTGTTATCTGGAATTACTGATCTTACACGAGGCTAGAGTCACGCCTGAACACTGCCCCGTTGTCCTGGTGTGCTAGAGTGCTCGTAGAGGAAATGTCTTTGCTTATTCATTGGCTGTAGTCTGTTGTGGCCCAGTCAATCACCAACTCAGACACATCACACTACCAACCTGTTTTTATTCTGTCAAAGTTAATTCGTCAGCCCATCTCACACACTCATGTCCTGCTCCCTCTTTCTCGTCCTGTAGGCCATCTGGCTGCTGTGCACAGGAGCAAGAGAAGCTGCTTTCAGGAACATCAAGACCATCGCCGAGTGTCTGGCTGATGAGCTGATCAACGCAGCCAAGGTAACTCTATCCACATTCAGCACGACCAGTGTGATTCAAAGTGTAACGTAGAGGTAACACTGTTACAGATGGTACTACAATATAATCACCGGTGCTTATTGATCTAGTTAGCGGTCAGAGCTGAAACATAATCTGATTGGTGGGGAAAGCAATGCAGTGTTTGACTTTGGCCCTGTATGTTTGTGTGTTAACGTATGAATTTCTCCTCTTTTCAGGGTTCATCTAACTCTTACGCCATCAAGAAGAAAGACGAGTTGGAGAGAGTTGCTAAGTCCAACCGTTAAACATGTTTGCTTTCTAACAAAACCAATAAATTTGAAGAAATTTCTGTTCATGTCGTGAGTGTTTTATTTCGTGTAACTGTGTCAGAACGAGATTAAGAAAACAATGTAACTTTCAGTCCTGATATGGTACCTGATGTTGTATCAGCTGTTACCAGTCTGGTACAAGTGTGTAATAAGCTGCAGGCTTTACTGTGGAGAAGCGACATCAGACTTACAAACCAAATTTTAAAAGACACATGGAAAAATATGTGTGGATATTAATGTGTTGAACAGACTTCTGGCACCATTTTTAAAATCCAATTAATTGCTTTCTAAGATGAACATATTCAAATTAAGACCCAAAAACATTGAAACAATTTCTTTGATAGAAAAGAGAATCGAGGCCTACTTACTTTTACAATTTATTTTGTTCAGTGGTTTTTCTAACCATTAACCAAAGACGCAGATTAAATAAGCCTTCTTGTGATTTACTTCAAAGATTAGCGAGACTGCTTTCAGTAATTGTGAGAGTTTCCATGTGCACAGCAACATATCATGGGACAGCAACTTCTATACCCCGTTACAGTAATGTTGCGTGGCGATTTTCCCATCTGCCTCAAATGCACCATCTACAAATATAACGGCAAAGTTGCGGTAAATCTAAGACAATTTATGGCCTTAATTCCTCAGATTTTAATTCAAGACTTTTTAAGGAGCCGCGGGAACCCTGAGTGATAAAATAACTGCACAAGCAACTTGGTATAACCTTTGAAATTAAGAGGAACGGCTATTCAATTGTAAATCTTTTAAACTCTGCAACAAATTCATTAGGAATAACAATAAATTCTAAGTATCACAATTAAGTTTATGCACGAAGACTATTGATGCCAAAACCTGACCCAGCTATTTAAGTCCGTATCGGCCTGATATCAGTAAAAGATGGGTGCGTCCACCCTTACTTACACACGAGCAAGACGAGTAATGTTTCTATTGTCAGGTGAATTTTATTGTCATCACTAATCTTGCTACAAATTCATACATGAAAAAGCTAAAACATTTAAAAACTGTATTTCTATCCTTAGCAGCTACGTGAGGCAGAGACTCGGTATAATGACTACAACTTGAGCATAGAAAAAGATACCAACATGTTGTGTTATTAAATCTGCTGCAATGAATTTAAGTGTTAGTAACTGCATTAAGAAAATAAGTAAACGGATCAAACAAAGACGGGATATTCTGAATAATTGTCAGGCATGTCATCCTTCGTGGTTTACTTTCAAACTTTGGCCGTTACGATCATGACACGGATATTAATTTGTATTCATTGTCGTATTAAAAGTGTGTTTGGGGGAATCCTGCAGGAATCCTCGTACCAACTGAACCTGTTTCTGTTTTGCTTTTATATTTCTGTCGGTTTCAGTGAGTTGAATTTGGTGGTTTCATGGATTCAGTTTTGAGGAAATCGGCGCACTTCACAGTTCGTCCATCAGGGGGAGCAGCGGTGACAAGAGTCAGTTAGCAGACGTAACATTTGGATAATATTCTCATACAGACGTGTCAGTGGTTTCCCCTTGGCAATAAATAGAAAAGAATTTTAATCTGTGGAAATCTGTGATGTGGCCTGTTCCAGATGCCCTCATATCCGGCCCGATCGTTCGCAGGTTGGAGTCGTGTTTTCAGAAATATGTGTGTTTTCTGTTGATGAGCAGGCAGAGCGAGGACAGGGACGCTCCCAGCTTGGAGGCCTCGCTGCAGGCTGTAGGCAGGAGGGTGTAGTCCTGGAGCTTCTGGAAGGCCTGCAGAGCATCGGAGGAAACAATTCAGTGTTTGTCATCATAACCGGATAAACTCAGAGTAAGAAGTGATGCTAATAAAAGAAGGAAAGAGAGCTTCACTGCCTGGAATCACAGCAGCATTACAGCAGCGTTTATAAAAATGTAAACAACAGCCGAGTCGCAGCATTTCTCATTTAGCTGATTTTTATTCATGAACACACAATGAACCTTTAAATGACGGGGCTTTGTTATGAATTAAAAACTACCTCAGAGCAGGGAAGAGGGGCTGAAATGATAAGTTGATTAATTGATTAACAAATACTAAATAACTGAAAATGTGTTGCTTTTCCTTTTAATTATTTTATTAATTTACGTTTATTTTAACAACTGACGTCACTGATTACAATCTTTTACTTTAAACTTTGACCTCAAATCCTTCTGGTTTATGTTACAAACATGGGCTGCTTGATTTGAAAGAGTTTTTACCAGGCACTTGGGGTCTGCAAAACATTTCTGTATGATGCGGTGATTCTGTAGCTACGCTAAAGCTATGGATCAAAATTCAGGATGTCTGACATCTACGAGCTCGCCAACTGTACAGTAGAAGCTCTCTCTCTTCCCAAACAGAAGCTTTTAATAAAAAGCAGACTCACAGAGACGCTGTCAGGACATTCCTCTGCAGGCCGGTGGAGCAGGAAGTCCCGATTTGAAGGACCTCTGATGTAGACGCAGTTCGCTGCGGATTCCTCTGGAACTGTGAGGACTTCATAGTGGTGATCGGTCAGCTGTTCCATCATCTGGAGACAAACACATGCGCTGTCAGTATAACGGTGCTCCACCCTGACTGCTACACACACACACACACACACATTGCAGCAGACCACTCCCAGCATTACACAGACTCGGAGGCAACATTAATGGCATTATTAAAATGACCTCAGCAGTTAGGAAGCCATGATGTGTGCAGTTCACATAAGGACAGAGAGAAGGATAACACAAACAGTGTGAATGAAAACAAAGCTTAGGCCCTGACTAATGTCTGATCTATCTATCTTATCTAACTGTTTATCGTGTTGAATGTATGAAAGCATGATCTCATAAAAATAACCGATTATGAGGCTTTTGTAAATGTTAAAGTAAGCTGATAAATGCAGGCAAAAATAGGGAATTGCATCATCTGCATAGAGATGAACCACATTAGCTTGAGATTAAAGGAATAGTTTGACATTTTAGGTAATATTCATAATCATGAGCTTTGTCATTATTCACTTAAGGCTGTCAGATTGAAGGAATTTCCACGGCAATGTTTAAGGTTGGTTCAAAAGCACACGCCTAGATTTTTTTTGCAAATGCCTTAATTTATCTGTATTATTTGCTATATATATAAATAAGCTAATAAGCTACATGGAACCCTCTCATCGAGGCATTTACACCTGTTACTTTATTGACGTTAATTTGCAACTCCTTCCTGTTGGCTGGCACCGTCCTGAACGATCCCTGCTGAGGTTGATTCGCGTGGTGGTGCTGGGAGAGAAGGCCGTGCTTTTACGGCTAAATAACAGGAAGCAAAGTAGCCGTCAAATTTGGTGTATTTCCCTGTTTCTCCTGGGCGCAGTTTTTGCAGATTGCCCGAACTGAATTTGCTAGCTCTCCCTTTTCTGACGCTTGAAAGCCAAAATGTTACCAAACAGGCAATCTCGGATCCCATCGGCTATAGTCTGACTATGATATAGCCTCTAGGGACGACATCCAGTCAAGACTTCCTTTTCCGCGTGCTGCATTGTTTACAGAAAAGAGCGCGTTTTTCTTGTGATTGACTTTAATTAACGGGTCTTATGGTCTTCAACATCATGATGTAGATTACTACAAAGTCAAAATGAAGCTTTGTCAGGTCTGTCCTCAAGAGGAGAAGAAAACTACTTTTAAAATGCTCGTTTGTTGAACGGAGGTCGGATGTCTGATGCATTCAAGGAAGTCGGGAAATCTGAACGCTAAACGGCTTTCGTGACACAGTCAAGGGAATTTATCTCAAGTTGAATTTTAGATCTAGAACAGATTGTTAGCTGTTATAGTGTGCAGATGTCTGTTTATAGAGATTAATAAGAAGCTAAATCGCCGTCAGAGATCCGCAGATTGGAAGCCACGATGTCATTACGGCGCATTACGCACGAAAATTGAAGTATAAAACAAGAAAGGAATAGCGATTGCAGTTTTGACGTTTGCTTACCATCCCCTGCGGTTGATGTGTAGTGTTTCATATTCATTAATGCCAACTACACAAACATTTACTGCTCACTTACCCTCAGCGTCTTCTTGGCCCCGTCACTGTTGTTGATGATGATTGTGTCCGGTCCCCCCATGGAGCAGATGTTCTTCAGTCGGGCTCCACCACAGACAGGAACAGTGGACACAGCAAAGTCCTGAGCAGACGGAGGTGCAAAGGTTTAATTAACGTACTGCTCCTTCGAACGAGACGTGTTCCCTCATCCTGTTCAGCAGCAGTCACCTGAGAGGCCTTTTACACCGCAGAGATTCTGTCACTGAGGGAGAGCTCAACACTGTCAAACTATTACAGCATGTAGCTCGAGAATAAAAGCAGCCTGCTGTGTGATGTTTCCTGTGAAGGATCAGAGGCATGAGTCATGCAGCTGCCACCTCTCTGTCTGAATAGTCCTTTGGTAGCTTAATGCGGCTGCAGGAATTTATATGACTTCAGATCTACTGTGACTTTGTAATTTGGAGAGAAACAAAGGCTTTACAGGGCTAAAGTTGGTGAATGTTCTTGGTGAATTGCAGGTTTGTTTTTGGACTTCAGTCTGCCTAATTTAACATGTTGGACCTCTGAGATTTCGCCTGTGTTACACCGGTCAGTGTCAGCTGCAGCACAGATCTCTTCTTAGTTTGTTTGGTCATAGTAAACTTGCTTACTCCAAAGACTTTAAAACATCAGAGCAGCCTGAAAAACACAATATGCTGCTTCTAAAACACATGAGTTTAAAGGCGCCTACACCGCTCAAGACTCTCCCCGGGAGTTGACCTGACACCCAGTTAGATCTTTGGTATTACAGCTATTGCGAGGGCTTTCGTCATTAGGACATAGGCCCAACTGCCAAGCATTGGTATTGCCAGATAAATAATTAAAACACAGAGTCCAAGGCTGTATTAGCACGGTAATGCTATGAGGTAAGCGTTAATGTCCCCACGCTAACTTGATGCTTACGGTGATGATGAAAACAGCTGCAGATGTTCTCAATGTTACTTCAGTTTTTTAGCATGCTAACTAATTTATAAGCCTAACCACATTGTACTCATTGTATTTACTAAAGTGAAAATACAAGGCTGTAAAAGTTGTACTGAAATTTATGAATGAAAGTTGTGCAACGATCTCGAAACATGAGACATACATTTTCCTCTTTCATCCCTCTTTCGGACCACATGACCCCTCCCACCTACACTAAATCATACAAGGCACTCAACAACACTCAACACAAGTAGATACAACTGTGTGTGTGTGTGTGTTAAGAAAGCTGAAGTGTGTACAATGCACTTAAGAGAAGTGAGGGAAATCAATACTAATGGGTGGGTCGAGTCGAGCCTGAGGGGGCCCTCGCTGTGTGCTCTGCAGTGTTTGGCCTCATTTATCACCGTTTACTGACTATAATTCCCCAAATGCAAGACAACAAATGGCCACCTGCTCACTTTGGCAGCTGGGTCACTTTTCTGACAAGCATCTTGGCACTTTGTCTTTGTTGCATGGCTAAAAAAAGTATTGATTACTTCATGGGTTATCAGTACAAGCTTTTGTCTTAGGCTGAAAACAACACTCCAGTCACAAGTCACTTCTTACCCGGAAAGTGTCTGCCAGCACTTCAGCCCCTCTGCGGTTGGTGTGGGAGGAGAGGCCGACAAAGAACTCCCTCCCCGTGAAGAGGACGTCGCTGCCCTCCAGCGTGGCCCCTCCGGAGTCCCCCTCCTCATTCCCCATCTCCACCACGGTCAGGTTGAGCTCTGACATCACCCTCCTCACCGCCTCCACCTGGAGAGACGAGGAGGAGACAAACAGGGTCAGGTCACACGGGTGATTACAGTACATACGTTTATCTGGAAGAACACAGAAAACTGAATACTCTACATTTCCAAAGAATATATATTTAAAAGTTGTTTCACTGCACAAGATTTAAGATTTTTAGTTGCTGGAGTTCTGAAAAGATCACATGATAATGCAGCTCTGGCTGCTTTAAAAGCTTTACTTGATGGTGCATTCAAGAACATCTACAACGCTTTGTAAAAACAATGTTTCCTTAACTTTTGAATAAGTTCTGGTTGTCTCCGTCAAGTTTTCTTAAAAGAACAATGCAGTTGAGGACATTATATTTATATAATAAATGACTTTGCAGTAACTATTTAAGAATGTATTCATATTTTCTTCAGGTTTTGATGGAGCTGTTTGTTCAAGGAGCGTTTTTTTGTCTACATTAGGCCAAAAAAATCTGTTTTTTCGACTGAGGAGGGTAGAAAATCTAAGGATATTAACAGACATTTATAATAAAGCACGTTTTTCCTAAAATAAGTACCAGATTATGTGGCTCTTTCCGTGATTTGTTTTGGAAATAATTCAGAATTAATAGCAAGACCCCGAAAATAGAGTTGAATGAACCTCTGATATTCCAGATTTAGGTCAGCTAGCCAAAAGGATAATAATATGGTTGCAAAATCAAGCCTAAATGACAAACATTAGAGAAAACATAGACTTTTTATATTGGCGATATGTGTTTGGTTATGTCTTGTATTTAAAAGGTGGTCTACTCTAAATGTCTCAGATGCTGGGGTCTCCGAAAGGCCACTGAATGCAACAACAACAGGGATCTGTTAGACCTTGATACAGTAATTTAACTTAAAATATAAATACAACTAAATGATATCTTCAACAAGGGACGTACCCGCCTCACTGATATGAACTACAACACGTGACTAATGCTAACTGTCTTTTATCACACAAAGCACGATTAAGAGCAGAGGATTAGGGTGACAAAACAAAGCCATTTGTGTCTACCTCGCTGCGTCTCTGCTGTTTGTAGGGTCTGGTGATGAGCGCCGTGTCTCCCTGGATGACTGCCACATCCTCTATCCTCCAGCTCTCCGGCAGCTCAGGGTCAGGGGGGATCTCGATCAGCTGCAGGCCCACCTTCTGCCTCAGTGCTCCTGTCAGGCATCCAAACTGACGCTGCGCTTTGGCCAGGTCCACAGATATGTCCCCGTTCTCATGACCGTCAACCACCTCTGCTTTCCCAAAGGTCTCTGGGATGCCCCGCACCACGGCGTGAGTGAAGCTGCCGTATCGGCACATGTTTGCCATGATTTCAATGCAGACTCTCAATGCCAGAAGACAAGCAAGAGGTAATAAAAAATATGTTTATGTGTGTCTTGTAAAAACAGCAGCTGAAATCTAAATAAAGCTAATAGGATGGATCAACTGGTCCAGGAGGAAAGTGGAGAGCATCTTCATCCCCGCCTCGCTTCCTCTCTCGTGGTCCAAAAGTCACTCCTCCATCTGCAGACACCAGGAAGTAGAAGCAGATGATCCCAGCCTGAGACAGAAGAGGGAGATGGACACATTAACAAGGCCAGATACAATGAAACAAACAAAACAACAGCAATTAAATGACTGCAATCTAGTTTGAGAGGTAAATGTTTGCCAAATGATCCCGTTTTAACAAAGCATGCCTCTAAAGAACTCATGTGAATAGATGAATTCATCACCTGTAAAAAAAAAAGTTCAAGGGCAGCTGAAATAACATGCAGAGATAGCAAAGTTGAGACAAAGGTAGCATTGTTCGAGGCTAGAATATAAAGAAACATTATTCAAAAGCTCTGCAGTATGCTGCAAAGCCCTTTCCATGTCTGGTCAGTGGGTGAGATTTCGGACAATTGCCCTTTTATCTTCCCTGTATCTCACAGCAGGCGCCCACTGTGAGGCTGCAGAGAGGGACTTGGTTCAATCCACACAGGATGTTTCCTAAATCTGCTTCAGAAATAACACAACAAGTGCTGACCTGTGATATTATTTTTGAAATAAGGAAGTATATATAACTTTTTAGATACTTACTTTCAACTTTAATCTAGCAAATCACAGTGAACTGAGCTTAAAATAAGTAGTTTTGTGTCCATGGTACCAACCAATGAGACAAATACATTGTGAATCAGTGTCTTAGCTGATATAATTTTTAATATAGTGCACTATTTTGTGATTTTATCAAGTTTAAATATGAAATAAATCTCCTTAGCCTTAGCCACACAAAACAAAACATCTTAAGTGTCTGGCTGCAGGAGTGCACCGCCCAGCAGTTCATTGCTCCTACCCAAATACTTCTATGATGTTCCACATCTTTATACGGGGGAAACTATCCCCAACAACCTCCAGAAGTTGCAAAAATGACATATAAAGATGTAGACTTTTTTTTACTCACCTCTTTTGTTAGACTCGCAGCTTCCTCGCGTGGCCGTGTTTCCTCTGGTTAGATTTTATACCCGCAAACCGACCCAGTTCCCGTTATTCTCTCGCTCCCTTTTTCCCCTCTGTCTCTCTCTGCCGAACAACTACAAGGCAAGATGGCGCACGTGAATACGCATATTTCCGGTTAAGATTTTCAAAATAAGACCCTTCATTTTAGATGTGTTGTGTCATCTTATATTCCACATCACTGAGAAAAGTCCACCACATTTTACTTAATGAAATTGAATACCTAACGTCAACAAACTCAAATATAGTGTATAACAAGACAAAAAACATAAAAGTGTTGCAGTTTAAACAAGGTGTTTAAAATGTCAAAAGTTTTAGATCGTTTCGCTCTTATTTTCTAAAGCTAAATCACTAAACTTCCGGTCTTCTTCGTATCTTTGTGGCGAGTTTGACATAGCTCCTCCACCCTTTCATCCCAGCACCCCCCATCCCCCACACGTCCTGTCCAGCCTCAACGTTGATTCAACTCATCACCGACACTGGCCTTAAAAAACGATAAATGTATCGTACCGTACTGTAATTTCTATGGGGAGAACTAAATCTGTAACTTTTTGTTTTAACAACATTTTTCTGCTGAAATTAATGCTGGAATATCAGTTAATAAAGTTCATTAAAAAAGGGACAAGGAGTTGTCATCCTCTTAAAACTAAGGACAAACACTATTGTCCAGAATTAGAATTAGAGCTAGGGCTAACATTAGCTTTAGGGTTCATTTTTAGTTGTCATAGAAACCAGCCCATTTTTGATCCAATGTTGGGTTAGGGTTAAAATGGGGCTTGTGTTCATGACAACTAAATATTTACCATGAAGCTAATGTTAGCGGAAGTATTTTTATCTTTTAAAGTTAAACAGTTACTGTCAATGTGGGTCCTTACTGAAAAATGTAAAGTGTTGACAACTTAATGAACAGGAAACATTTAACTGGAGTAATAGAGTTCAGTGCAGTGTAACTTAAGCTATTATCAGAAATCTCTAGCATAAGTTATCCACTAATGAAATCCCTACTTTTGCCACATATAAGCCCACCCGCACTCTCTGTCCTTGTACTGAGACACTGATTTAATAATGGATTTAGTTTTTTCCATGAGGTTTGGATTAAGGGCCCAATATTCTCCCCCTAATCCCGCTGAATTGTTTATGAAAGGTCAGATACTATATGAGATACCCTGCATCTGCTTGTTATCTGCCTTAAAAATCTAAACCTTCACTGTCTGCTGTGAATCAATTCTGTTTACTGTTGATTTGTTTCACCAGGTTATCTCTCGAAGCTACTCTCCTTAGCTCGTATTCTGTTCAAAATCATTGAAGATAAACCTTTATGCTGTATTCTTTTCTATTCTTTTACTCCTGAAATGTGGGTCAAATGATGTTGTTTGGACATTGTTGGTGATGTTGTAACAGTTCGCATTGTCAGAGGTTGAAGGAAAGGCTATTACTTTGAAAGAGCAGTCTTGTGTGTTTATAATTAAGTGTTGGTGATATTTGAAGGTTTGCAGCTGCGATGTAAACATGTATAAACACATCCAGGCTATAAATGGCTGTGACTTTGTATATAAATGTGCGACAACATTTGGACTCATGAAGCAGCACAATATTTCCTTCTACTGACTAGATTGAGTTACTGCAGCCAGTAACAGAGCCGGAGATAAAGATGCAACTGGACGATAAATAAAGGAAGAAGAACTGTCTATTTGAATTTTAGTGTACAGAGGAAGAAAAACAGGCAGAGAATGTGAGGTTTGTTATGGTCGAGGGATGGAGGAGGGAGGGGTGGAGGATGGGAGGTAGAGGGCACAGACAGGATTAAAGAACACCATCTGTCCACTGAGATCCTTCAGCCAGCACACAAAACATCCCAGTCGCATCAGCAGGTTTACCACACTGCCACTGTCTGTTTTTAAACTGTCTCCTACACCCTACAAGTTAAATTGCAATACTTTTGTCCTTAGTAGCACCTATTATGTAGCTATACCTATTATGGAGTCACCCATAAACCCAACCAGTCTGAGGTTTAAATTTTTGTATTTTTTCCCTTATTGTGTTAAAAGTTTTGGACTTCCCATCTACAGTTTAAAATTATTTTTATACCAGTGTTATTTCAATCATATTTCCTAGCAGGAACAAAGCTGCAATGTGGAGACAAAATACTTTTAAATAACATAATTGAGCTGATTAAATGATTAAATGTTTCATTTCAATAGAAAGTCTTTAAAAAGTCACATTTAGATAATCCTGCAAGACTCAACAGCATTTTGCATATAATAAAAGTCTGTAATATCCAAATAACTAGCTAATTGACGCTTTCTGTATTTCACACCAAACTCCATTCAAAAATCTATCGTTTTAGTAACAAACACACACATCAAAGTAATGTATGATATATGATTAGTTTAATACTATTTCCTATATTTGCCATGGCCAACAGATCATTTCGGCATACAACGCGTCATCCAGACTACTAATTAAACCAACAAATTACATAAAAATTGTTTGTATTAACGTGTGAACCTATCATCAGTTTGAAGAGATTTTTCTTCGGGGTTTTGGCTGTGTGTAATTAATGAACTGGTAAACAGTTTATTCAGCCTGAGCCAGCTCGACTCTCTCCATCACAAGACCGCTGTCAGCAGACAGTCGTGTATGCTGCCCTCACGTCTCCTATTACGCCCTAAAGGATAATTCAGTTAAACTGTGCAGCTCTCTGACTCTCTGTCCTGACATGCTGACTTTCTCTCTCTCTGCTTTTCTTTCTACATCTCAGATGCTGACTGTTTCTACACTGTGCTGACTTTAAAACTGACTTTCTTCCTGTTGTCTTAGCACCTTCCTTGCTGCTGTGTCACACAGTCCTATATATTTACTCCAATGGAGGATAGGTATTCTTAATTGTAACACCACTGAGAACAAGACTACAGCCAGAACTGTAGAAAATACTCACTATATTATTTATTATTTAATATTTTGGGCCTTTTTGTAGCCTTTTTTTCAGCCCAAACTCAGCCATACATCTGATTCATTCTTTGTCAATTTAACAGAGCATAAAGCTTCCAAAAAACCCCCAAAATAAAATAAAACAAGACAGCATCTTAAATATTATCACTCAAAGTATAATAACAGAACATATAACATACTGTTTCACCCTTTATACACGCAAATACAGCAGAAACATGTCGGAAATTAAACATTATTTACATGTAAAGTGATTATTGACCAACTTTTTTGCCTTTTTTAATTGATCATCTACATGTCTTAAATTTTAATGGTCGAAAAGTGGGTTTTTTCCCCTCATCTCCAAATGATACATCAATAAATTTGTGTAAAATAAAACATGCTCATTATACTCACGTGTTTCCTTTTAAGCCTTTTGTGTGTAATCATAGAATATAAACACTGTGTTATTAAACCTTTAAATTCATAGAAATATTACTCCTCAATTTGAGCTACAGCATTGACCAAGAACTAGAAATTATCCTTTTGCTTGACCTCCTTTATGTTGAGGTCAAAGGTCAAAATTGCCACATAAACACATCCGATTCTCGCTTTTATTAACTCGCACTTCCTCTAAATAGCCTCCCTGTCTCTTCTTTAAAGAAAAGGTAAAAATTGTTGACAAAAATGAACATGAAGCGAACACAAAACAAAAGACAGACTTCCTTTAACCATGTCAGCTGCTCACAATTAACTCTGTAAATTAAGTTACGAGCTTCAGGGAGGAGACGCACACAGCCGGAGTAAGGTGGGTTCTCTAACCAGGTCTACGACAAATCATAGAAACAAGAACGAGAGTGACATAAAGAAAAACCAAAGAAAGCTGACTATTATCGTACCTCAAAGAGAAGTATAATTTAGTAATGAGCTGGGCGGTGTATCGGATCAAGCTGCAGCAGTTAATTTGTTGAGAGAATCCAAAGAGAGAATTTGTGCTTGAACAGTGACTGAAAACAATCGAGGATGTCTCATTCACAGCTCCTGGTCGTGCTCCTGTGCGGTCTACCTTTGGCAGGTACGTAACACACACAAACATTTATCTTAAACTTCCAAATTTTACTGTTAAAAGATGATAAATCACAAGCCAGTACATTTGGCAATTAGCTTATCAATTATAAGATGGTGCCGGCGTATACAGAAACAGCTCTATTACTAGCTGTAGGTTGTCCACTGAGGTTGTTTTTTTAATCTGCAGTTAATTGTGATTGGTGTAAAATGTCCAGCTAGGTAGATAATAGTGTTTTATAAGCAGATTCTTATTAAAAATTGAGCCTTATGTGCAGAAATGAAAAGTCTAAAAGTCACTATTGGTCTGAAAAAAGCTGATTTACTTAAGCTCACAAAACACTGTCTCTGTTGTCCTACTGAGAATATACTCTGTGTCTTCAAGTACTAATGCTAACTACTACAACCCTTCAAATATGCTTCACTATATATATAGAAAACCAGGTTACAAAGGGGGCTGTCTATGGCTCTTCTTGGCTAGCTTACACACTTCTTCTTTACACACTAAAATCTGGTCACAAAAACAAGAACATCTCAAGAAGTCGAGACACCCCAGGATCCTCTAATCTACGTCTAGACAGCCACATGTCAAAGGTTGCGATGCCTCTTTTTTTAGGAAAGTTCATAAGCTTTGATGTTCTACTACAGTCTTGTAACATGGGAAATTAAGAACAGCAATTATTATTAAATTAGTTGAATTATTTCATTCTTCAATAAGCAGTAGAAATATTGGGTAATCAAATATACTCACCGGCTATTTTACCGTACAATTTTACTGTCACGGTTGCACTATGAAAGAAGAACTATTTCTTTTGTATGTTTGAATGTCTCATTTTGTCTTTCGATCCCAGTAAGAACAGTTGTTGTTACGATATTAACTAATTTGAATACTTAAATCAATCAATAGTTATTTTCCATGTTGTTTCCCTCAGCATGCTTGCACTGTTACACCTGCGTGTTCCCGTCCATCTCTCCTCTGGACTGCTTCAAGTTTCCTCAGGAGTGTCCGGCCGGGCAGCGCTGCCTGTCCAGTACTGCGATGGGAAGACGGGGTGAGATCCAGATCTCTGTGTGTGTGTGTGTGTGTGCGCGCGTGTGTATGAGCTTATTTCTGTGTCTGTAGATGAGATTATTTGCAGAGAATCTGGGGCATTACGGCCACAAATTGGCAGACAAAGCCTCACCGTACAGAACATTTTCCAGGACACATTTGATTAATGTTTCGTGCTGTGCAGCTTCTTCTACTGTATTTTGACAGATCTTTTTTTTGCTTTTTAATCAAGCTCAATGCATCTGTGTTTATTTAGATTAAATGCTGACTTTGTAGTTTAATTTGAGACTGTTTCTATCGCTCCTTTTTGTAGTTAAATTCCTGCTCCGTTCACCTCATACATACTCTTAAATCTACATTGAAACTCACAGTCACTGTTTCATTTGAAATCCTGTTTATCAGGTCAGTTCTGAGAGGCAGGTTTATTCACTTATCTGGATAATTTGGACGAAATCCAGAGCAAATCATTGGTTTAAGTTTGGAACATCATCCTGATAACATCTTCAAAGAACATCACTGTCTTAATATTAAAGGACTGCATCTGTTGCAGCAATGTATAAAAACGAGACAAAAGAGTGACTCAGTCGATCAGATCACAGCAATATTTCTCATCAGGCGGGTTGTCAGCTCACTAATGCTTTTGATGCCATCAAATTATCTCTAAAAATAGAAACATGGGAGGGGCCAAACGTTCACTGTGTCTCATCAGAGGCTAAATCACCTTATTTTTACATGCACCTTAACCCGTGCACGCTCGGGGGGTTCTTATCATCATGTGCTTTCCAGTTTGCCTCCTCGTTCCTCCAACACATGACCCAGAAATCAATCGATGTTCGGCCATATGATTCAATTTATTATGTGTACAGTTTGTATTTTCAATCCTCATCCTCGTCTGCTCCCCCAGGCGCCCTACAAATAACCATGTACGAGAAGAGCTGCGCGATCACCTCTCAGTGCGGCGTGAGTGGACAGAAATTCGCCTCGGGCCTCTACTTCAACTACACCAACGTGTGCTGTGATACAGACCTGTGCAACGCTGCCGTGCCCGCTGCTGCCCTCAGCTGGGGGGGAGTCGCTCTCGGCCTGCTGCCTGCACTCGCTCTGCTGCTGGCCTGAGCACCACAGGGGACGACGGGGAGGGAGGTCAGGGTGGGATCACGCCTATCGTGGAGTATCAAAGATTAAAAAGACCTGGAAAAGAGGTGCACTTAGAAAGAAGGTTTAAAGTTGTTTTTTGTGTTTTTTAAACTAACAGCGAATGTGTCCTAGTGGCTTTCAGAGGCCTATACTATCTGATTTTAACATTTATATCTCTAACATTCACTTAAATTCTTAAAAAGCTCAAACAATAGATCAATAAGACAAATAAGTTGACCAAAAAAATGGATGAAAGTTGTGTACGATAGCAAAATACCAGACTGAAATCAGAATATATATACTGTTAATAAAACAATCTCACCTTAAGGTGCATTTTGTGGTTGTTCTGGAGCTTTCAGTTATGTCACTTGATCTTCATCAGGAGATAAGAATTTGCTTATTTGTTATTTAAATATACGGCAGATAATGAAATTTAAATTTCTGATCACATTTTGGTTTAAAATTTCCGTCCTGATCTCTAAAATCTCACCTCGAGGTCAAGTGACCGACTCTTCTGGACTTTTTGATCCATCACATGATCGTCATCAGGACATAAGTGTTGTCGTAGAATTGCAGATGATCAAATTTGAATGTTTCTGAGTATATTATGGGCTGTCAGTGGTTAGAGCTGCCGCCTCACAGCTAGAAGGTTCCTAGTTTGAATCAAGGTTCGGACAAAGCGGGCCTTTCTGTGTGCAGTTTGCATGTTCCACCCGTACATGCGTGGGTTCCCTCCAGGTACTCCTGACATGCTCGTTAGGTTCATCGGTGACTCTAAATTAACCGCAGGTGTGAGTGTGAAAGGTTGTCTGTCTCTGTGCGTCAGCCCTGTGATTGATCAGTCCAGGGTGTACCCCGCCTGTCGCCCAATGACACCTGGGGTCGGCTCCAGCCTGCCCGCAAAGCTGACCAGGATAAGCGGTATAGAAAATGGATGGGTTTAAAATGATGGACTTAGTTAGTTGTCCATTGTCGCTTGAAAGTTGGTTCATAATCATACTTGACCTTTGTAAACAACAGGCAAAACAATTCTCATCTTAAGATCTGCTGAGTAGTTGAGTAGCACTCACATTTTTCAAGACGTGTCAGTCTTGTTGACTTGAAAGTTTAAGTTGAATAGTCAGTTTTTGAGCTCGGTAACGGAAGATAGTAGGGATGCACGATATTGGATTTTTTGCTGATATCCGATATGCCGATATTTTACAACTAATTTAGCCGATTACCGATACCGATATTTTTTTCCCGCACACAGAGATCACCAACTCTCTTCTGTATTGGAATTAGCGTACAGTATAATGGTGATACTCTTATCACATTTGTTACAGCGGTCGGGGTGACGGGTCTTGAGATGGTTAAGCAAGTTTGTAGTGTTGAAAGACTTTGCCTTGGCTCCTCCTCGCATCACCGAAGCTGAGCAGTCATTGCAAATAGCAGTTTTGCTATCTATTTCGGACACTTTGAAAAACTTCCACACCACGGACATTTTGGCTTCTAACTCTCTCATGCTGCAGGTAGACACACGTGACGTCATCACACTGCGCCGCGCAGGTCTTCTTCGCGCCGGGGACATTGCGCCGAGGTCGGGCATTTAATCAAGTATGCAGCAGCCTATTATTTTATCAGTTAATTACATTGTCGGCCGATACCGATAACGTGCCGATAATATTGTGCATCCCTAGAAGATAGTGTACAGTTTAAGATCATGTGACTCAACAGAAAGCTCCAGGACAGCTACTAAATGGACCTCAAGTGAAATGAATAAGTGAACTCGAGGTCAAGAGTGAACTTTTACAGACAACATGGATGAGAAGTCCTTAAAATACTCAGAAAAAGGGGGATTTTGAGCATCTACATTTCAATGTCAAACGGGAGGAAGCTACAGAAATTATCCTTTGAAGGTTTTGTTTTAGGCTTTTTACTCTATTGTATGTATATTTTCTTTATGTCAATGTAATATTTTCTCAATTACCGCACTAATCGTTGCAGTCTCTCAGTTTTGGCTGCTTTTACCAAGGAGAAATATTGTCATTGCACCTTTTTGTACACTTTCTTCTCTTCATCGTAACCTTTAATAATAAAGTAAAAAAAAACATCTGTCACTGGTGGGTTTATTATCAAGAATGTTTTATTAGCACATTAATACATGTGTCTTTGTAAGAGCTACAAGGTACAAAATACATCTCAGCTGTGCTACTAGTTTGATTGTCTTCATTGTTGATTTAAATCTACTGCGTTAGTGTCCACACCACTGCTCTCATGCTGTGGACTTTAAGTGCAACTGCGTTCGATTACATGGCAGACAGCATGAAAAAAAGCATAATGTGGGTCTCATAACACAGAAAGGAAAGGACATAGATTATAAAAGTGTTAAAAATGTTGAAGTGAAAAACAAAAAAGGAAGGACAGTAACATTTTAATGAATATATCAAGTTAAAAGGTCCCTGAAATTGTATCAAATCCTACAGTGAAAAGTGAAAAACTCCTCCACACACGTCGAGAAGAAATACTAAAACACATCAGAGCTTAAACTACTCAGACACGATCCCTTTAAATGTCTATTTTAGAACAATTCAGTCAATTCAAACAAACAGCTCTTTATGCGAACAATCAGAGCAGGAAGGATTCAACGTGGTGATTAAAGTCATGTAGAAAAATAACCAACTGTGGCCAGGCTGGATGTCTGATATTATCAAAACGTGTGTAAGATTGTCGTTTTAAGATGTTTTAATTGCACTTCGGTTGAACTTCTTTTTAAAGAGCTTCACTCAAAAACAAAATGAGGCTATCCCGAGCTCACTAACTGCTGTATGAATGGAGTCTATTTAGCAAACAAGCTGTAAATCTTACAAGTTACTGCTCCTACAGTCAGACAAGGCGTGTAATTATTGTTTCCAGTTTCTCCCATTGGTTCAAATTAAAATCACTTTAACAACAATGTCCTCCTAGCAAACCCTCTAATCCGACTGGAAACACAGGACAGGTCAGGGACACATTTAAGGTTATTATTGTGATATTATAAATGTTTCTAATTGTCAACAAATTCCAGTAAACGACCAAAACCAACAATCCCTCCTGCTGCTCCATCATCTGGATTTACAGGTGCTTGAATCCATTGCTGACGCTACGCTAGCAGCTCTGGAAGTCGCTACCAGACAAACGCTCGAACATGCGGGTGTTTAGCAGGTATGTTACCATCTTTGTTTAGCGTGTTAGCATGCTAACGTTTGCGGATAAGCGCTGTCCGAAAAGTAGAGCTGAGGCTGATGGGAGTCTCATGAGTTTGTCAGGTTTTTGGTCACAAATGTTTTACCTGATTCAAGCGCTGGATGAAAAGTTAATAGATCTTTGAAGTTATTCAAGTTAACCCTGACATGAAGAAATTTAATTGGTTTTAAAGTTGTTGAAAACATATTAAACTCATGGTTGCATTAAAGGTAAAGTCATATAATTATCTGAACTAAATAGCCGTTTCTATCAGGACCCATGACAGAGATGTTCTGACCCACTGACACCATTACTAACGCTGAAACATAAAGCGGGATACATTATTGCAATTCACGGCACTGGATTTTATTTTGAAAATCCCCTGACTGCACTGCCCTGCTGCTGCTTATACCCACTGGAGCAACAAATGTGTGTTAATCTGCAGGTGAAAACAGGTCCCAAGAAATAGTTATTTACCTAAACTACTGTGCCCTTTTTTCAAGGTGTAGGACTTCAGTCGGGCGGGATGAGTTTGCAGCTGAAGAAATATTGAGTAACGAAGTAACTTGTTGTTTGTTTTGCTCTTTGTTAACAATAAGAAAAAATATAATATAAAAGACAAAGCAAATAAAGAATACTAACATCCTTATTCTTTACATATCTCAGCCTGCAATCTAAACCTGCAAGTGCTATTTTCATTTTTAACATCCTCCATGCTTATGTATAACTTCCTCTTTTTGTGTGACTGAGCAGGCCTCCTCAACTAGTGTAAGAGGAAGGTTGAGAGCTTTCAGTGGGGCACATTAGCCGTTAGCAACATCCTTTTACCTTCTCGTCCGCTGCAGCTACAACACACAACCCGTTGTCCTTATTTATATGAAACTAAAAGCATCTACATACATGGCAAGCAAAACAAAATTTTGAGCAGATCAACCAAAAGCTCTGTAATCTTGAATAATCCTTCACGCCTGCTGGGGGAGCGCAGAAAGGGGAAGCCCAGGTCTATTGAAATAGTTTCCTGTTTCTGTGACTGTATGCTGCCTCCCCTAAAGACGGCCTGCCTTCCTCTTTGAGACCATATGAAATAAAAAGGTTTAACACTTATTAAAAAACCAAGCAATCCTAAACTGTTAAAGGCGGTGTTCCCTCTGTAACAAAATACGTGAAGCATCCAAACCACAAAAGACACTTTGGCAGGTGAGCTGGTGCTGATGTGCATGTTTGTCGTCTTAAAAAAAAAACCTTTTCCTCAATACCAACACGGACAGTGATGATGAATCGGCTTGCGGAGGTTGCGAGATACTAGTGGAAGTTTGATCTGGTAGGCAGTTTTAAGTGAGAGAAGTATGTACAGTGAATGTGAGTCTGTGTGTGATTCTGCAAGCGACGTGGTCAACAGGTTACACAGAGTTCACCTCTGTACTGGAGTGCTACATTTGAAGGAAAATTCAGATAAAATGAGGACAATTAAAAGGAGCTTGTTAGTACAAAATATGTAGCGAATGCTGCCTTTTCTGTGTGCATTTGTTCGTTTAAACGTCGCCTTTTGCCTCCTCATTTCGTCCTGTGTGATCTGATCGATGCAGCAAACAAAAAGCATCCGTTTTAGAAGGAAAACTCTCAATAATCTATAAATAAAACCTAAGAGGAAACAGCGATATCAAATTATAAGAAGGGGAAATCTGCAAAAATAGACACCCTTACACATGCAATAAAATCCTTCCTGAGAAACATGTTGACCAGGCTGCTTGCAGATTAAGCGCTCGCTGTGTGAAGGTGAGTAAATGTGTTTTTGTTTTGTCGTTCTGTTCTGTGCATCCTGTCGTCCTCCTACTTGAGAGCTTTAGCGACAGAGGAGTAGGCGATGTGGATCTCGTTGTCGACCGGGCAGGTGGAGAAAAACTCCTCCCTGGCGTACGCTGCGTTCAGGTACCTCCACAGGTTTGACAGAGACTCAGGGATGCTGAACTTTCTGTACTTTAAACACACCACCTAAAGTAAGCAAAAGAGATATATACAATAAAGGAACCATGCTGGAGCTCAAGCCTTCAGTTTCAGACCAAAACGTCCTGCACAGCTTGAAACAGAAGATTACCTTCACGATGTGGAGCTTAGGCAGAAGGTTGCAGTCAGCCAGAGTGAGCTCTTGGCCGTCCAGGAAGGGGCGGGACGAGGAAGTGACCTCATCTGTGCTATTCTCGTCGATCTCGTCAGGAAGTGGGGAGCCGAGGTAGTCATCGAGCTTCTTCAGAGCCTTCAGCAGACCTTTCTCCAGATCTGAGCACACGCAGAGAAATACACTTTAAGCTTTAAGGATAGTTTGTTTCTCTGAAAATCAGATGCTACTTTAAATACAGACTCATGTATTTAAGTTTTTATTTTGAGTGAATTTCTTCTTTTTTTTTTAGATTAAATTAAACAGTTTTAACCCAACAACAGGGACATTTCCAATGAGATCAACCGACACTGAGAGCAGCAGGTGACCTGAAAAGCCCAGGCCACAGTGTCATTAACACGGACGCTCCCTGCTGATGTTTGTCCACCAGAAAGAGACCAATTGAAGCTCTAATGTATTTCTTACAGGAAAAATATTGAAGTAAGGGTCTATTAGAAATGTTTTATTATCTGAATAGAGTAATCTGCTGATTTTGAACTATTAGATCCACGTACTTTCATTGGTCTGAGGGTTGGAGTTCTTGACGTAGGCGGAGAACTTGGAGAAAACATCCATGCCTGCTGTGTTGGACTCTGGGTTACGGGCAGCCAGACGGGGGTTCCTAAACAAGCACATCAATTATGATTAAAATGAATAAAATATTAACTGTAAAGAGACGCAGAAAGTCTAAATAAAAGGCAGGCAAAACAATTGATGATTATTTTAATCACTGATTAAACTGACTGATGTTATTTTCTCGATTAATTCAGCTATTGTTGGTTAAAAAATGTCACTAAACAGTGAAAACTTTTCGAGCCAAATCTAACATCTTTAAATTCTGGTTCTGTCCAATAAAGTTCAAAGATGTTCAGTTTTATGTCACATGAAGCTAATAAAAACAGGACTTCCTCACAGCTTATAAGCTGTTTCTTGGCTTTAAAGATGACTGCATCAAAACAGTCGCTGATTCATCATCCGTTCATCGACGTATTTACAGTTCTAAACACAATGGTGAAACAGATGGATGCAGAGATTACTTAGGAGGGCAGAGGTTTTCCTCCAGGAACTCCTCAATCTTGTTGGTGTCCGTTTTCACCTCGCTGCCGTACAACAGGAAGGGAGGCTGGGCACCCGGAGCCAGGTCCTTCAAGATGTCCGGCTTCCTAAAGATGGGTGGAAATAAGAAAAAAAAGAGTCAAGAGAGTTAGAAAAAAGGAGAGAGATGGAAGAAAATGGGAATAGGAGACGGAAAATAAGGGAAAAAACATTAAACCGCAGGAAATTACTGCAGCTCAAATCAATGCCAGAGTGGTTTTATATCTTTTAACACTCAAATCTGACTGAAATGTTCCTTTACTGCGCGGTACATTTAGCTGCATAAAAAAAATAGAAGGTGGACTTTTCCTACGCGCTCGTAAAAACCTGCAGCACACATGCGTTAAGTCAAGGTGTTTTCACCTCTTCATATCCACTGTGGTCACATCAAAGACGACTCCTTTCAGCCACAGCACCATGAAGAGACGCTGGGAGAACGGACAGTTCCCGATGCTCTGACCATCGCACCCCGCCTGGGACACAAACACAGAGAAAATGTGCATCATTTTATATCCTTTCATTTTTTACATGTAGTTACTCATGTGTTTATTATGTAGTGTATTTGGGTAGAGCACAAATGTGGACGAGGCTGTTATTTAGCCTGAATTTCTGATTATGTTGTTGAAAAAGTAAATAATCAAAGGCGATGAAAAGAAAGAAAATGTGCATCAGTGCTGCAAAGTCAGCAAAAAATATGACTACTACAAACCCATCAACCTTTGACTCATAGGAAACCCTCACACAGAGCACTGACCTTGTTAACAGACAAAGAAAGCCAGTAAAAAATAAATGAGCTACAAGAAGTAAGACGAAATGTTCCTCTGTTAATAACCTATTTAAAGTATATCTGCTCTGACGCCTGCTCCTCAAATGTCCTCTTTTGCTGCTTTTCTTTGAGTGATATGATAGAAGCGCTGCAACTTTTACAACTATTATGATAATAAATTAACTTGCTCAATATTTTCTCGATTAAATTATTCATTATTTGTTTGGTAAAATGTTAGAAATGTGAGTTTTTCAACATCAAAATGTTCTAAGACCCAAAGTAACATCTTTAAAAGTCCGGCTCTTTCCATCCAAGGCACAAACAAAATCAGTTTATCATCCCATAGGAATAACAAAACAAGAACTAATGTGTACAATTTAATATATAACATTTTTTGTTGAAAAATGACTTCACTTGATTAAATGCTTGTTCAAATAGTTGCAGTTTATTTTCTGTTGACCGTCGTTTCCCTTTTCTTATTTCTTTTTCAAGCCAAACAATTGATCAACATTAGTTGACAGAAAACTAATTAGGATTTAAAGAATTGATTCAGAATCATTGACACAAAAATAAAACACTTGGGTAACAGCTTGTATTTCTCTCTTTGTTTTACAACAATGTAAACTGAGTATCAAGGGATTTAATGACTTCACATATGTGCACCAAAGTCTTAAACAACTAAGGAAAGAAAAAATTTGCAGGTTGATCCATAATGTAAATAACCGCAGCTATGTAAGCAACGTAAATCATTCTTGCATTCAAGTGGAGTCTGTAGGTACCTCAGGAAATGATCATACAGCTTTAAAATGTTCCCTGTGTGCCTGCAGGAAGCCATATTTCATGTTCAGTCAGTGTATACATCTGCACTGTGGCCTGAGCACAATATGAACTTGAAAACCTCCTATTTTAAGTCACCAACGTGCAACTATACTTATGTATTCTGCTAATTAAAGGTATCATGTGTCATTGAAGAGGCTGAATAGAAACTAGAAGAAGTCACAATTGCATCTTTCACCCGTGGAAAAAAAAAAAGTAGAGGGTGGCGCACATGTTCATACAGAGGAATCATTATGGGGACTTGTGTAAGAGCGTGGCGGGGGCAGAAAAAGCCATATTGGTTATATTAGAGCATGTTTGGCTCCAAGTAAATGGGATTAGGCTGCCTGGCCAACATACTAAATATAGATTCACGGCGCCTGTCCGTTATCTAGACGTGCATTTAATTAGATTAGTCTCACTGTCATTTATAATGCAGGTGAGTCAGATAATGAAATGAGTACTATTGACACAGATACTAAATGTAATTTCAAACAAACAATTGACTTTTTGTCTCCTAATACGAGTGTGTAAGATATGTTATCAGCTTGTAATTAGATTAAAATCATAAAAAGGTAAGATAACACTCATCAAAAGACACCGAGCACCGTTAAATAAACGAATGTCACATCATGTCGCCGTCAACGCGTCACTTTATGGGTGTGATGGGTTACTTAGGTCACCATTCAATCGCTTACCTTCACAAAAAGTTCAACTTTGGGCTGATTCGGGTCGCTCATCTTTACCTGTTGATGCACGAGATCTAATGAGGAAAACATACGCAAAGACGATATTAAATTAAAGCAGAATAAAAGCACAAAGTTACACTTTTTAAACGAGAAACGAGTTCGAAACTCGGGCAGCCAAGCCCATCTTCCGCTACAAATCCCAGTGACTAAAACGACAAAGTAAAGATTGTAGCAGCGACACAAGCGGCGAAAACGTCAAACAAAGCTAACTTTAGCATCTTAAAAAGCTCAAAATGTTAATTTAGTTGCTGTTCAGAAGTCTACAGAGCCTAACTCACAGTGCTGAGAGTTGTCGCTAACGCCTGAAGCTGCCTGCTGGTCGTTTCTCCTCCCAGGTCTGCTGCTGCAGCGACACACGCATCACCCGCACAGCTCCTCCATTTCCTGGTGCTGCGTGACGAGCTGAGCTCTCAGCAAATAAAGCGCGCTCTGCCTGGCTTTGAAGTCTACACAGGCTGGGTGACATGTCGGGCGAGGAGGGTGTGGGTTTGAGTCAAGAACATAATTGTTTTTAAAAGAGAAAAACTTTTGTGCCACGTCCAGACAGAAGGAAATGTATGGAAGCCCAGTCCGGCCAGAAAAAAAAGAAATAATAAGATGTCAAAATTAGTAGATAAAAGTAACTAATTCTTAATGAAAAGTCTGAATTATAAGATGACAAATTTAAAACATGAGATCATAATTATGATTTATTGTGAGATAAAATCTCAAGGAATAAATAAAATGATTATGTCAATGTTGTGACATAATGAGTTTAAATTCTAAATGAACAGTCATAATAATAAGATAAAAGTTCAAATTACGTGATACGAAGTCATAACTATGAGATAGAAAGTTAAAATTATGAGATTAAAAGTTCTAATTCAAAAAGAAAAGTCATAATATATGGAAAAAAAAATTGAAATTATGAGAAAAAATAAATAAATAAATATGAGAAGTCAAAGTTGAGATAAAAAATAGTGAAATTATGGGATGAAAAACCCTTATCATGGTATAAAACAATCATGACTTTTTACCCCTCAACTAAGCTTTTTATCTCATGTCTCAGAACTAATTATATTAGTTTATCTTTTATTTTTTCTTTGACCGGCAGAGTTTGACTTCTATAAATGTGACTGAATGTAAGAAAGTCACTCAAAAATAACTATGAGGTAGTAGCTGGATATAGTATTTACATTTCACTGTTTTTATTTAGAAATAGAAAAAGCTTTATGAAAATCTTTCTTCCTGCAGAGAAAATGTTTCCTTATATGTGTAATTCTGTGTTGATACTTCATGAAACAGTTTGGATGCTCAGTGAAATAAAAATGTGAAGAAAATATACCTGAATATTTTGTCCATGATTCATTACAGTACAGTACAGTGTGTTCTGCTGTATGGTATAGAGCCAGCAGAGGGGGGTATTGAGCTTTGCTTAGCTTGTTCCTCTCAGAGGTTTAAAAAAAAATAAAAAATAAAAAATCTTGAAAACCATTTAAGTACTATGAAGGACGTCCGGCTTGTTGGTCCAGTGAGCATGTGACACTGATAGTCAAAACACACTGATTCAAATACAGTGTGTTTACTGTTATTGAGGCCCAAAATGGGATACAGAGAGTCCAGAGAGAAGGACATCAAGAGAACATTTAGGGATTTTTGTTTAACATCAAAGACATTTTGTGGATTTATTTATTTAGTTTTTAGGTTTTTATTTTTGGACAAAAGCACCAAAAACATCTCACATATGGGTTTGTGGTCGGACATGTTTCTTTGTTGGGATTAATCAAATATTGAGTGACAATATTTTAACACAACAACAAGAGCAATACAGACCTTAAGGTTTTATTTTATCTTAAGTTCTTACTGTTATTATTATTTGATTTTAATCATTTATTGTCAAATTGCTGTTTCAGCTACAAAAAAAGAGTTGAGTGAAGTTAAGATGTTTCTTTTTTGTAAAACTAATGTTGAATAACAAACTCAATTAAAGAGGAGTTATATATTGTTAAGTAAAATATTATTTGGCTAATTTTTTAAACAAAAACTTTGTATAGTGTCTGAAGCATGCCTGCTGTATTTTGCAGGAATCTTTGAACTTTTGGGTTTTTTTAGCTTTGTTCTGTGCTTGTGATGCACTAGAGGGCACCCTTGGTGTTGAAATGTCTTGCAGGTCGGGTGGTGACACATTAATAACACAGATCACCAGGTTTTGTTAGCAAACAGTGGCTCATTATAGACATGATAAATGGCAAGTGTTGTCAACATGTCACAGCACAGATCCTCCTGACAAACCAAGCCCTGCTTATTACGTGCTGACAAACCTGTTGTGCTCTCTCAGACATCTTTTTATTTTGCTATTCAGGATGCTGAGATGAATCTGTGTTTTCCTTAGGAACACTTTATCAGGTTGGATGTTTGTTTTCACACTGACTGACCCTGTGTCATTCATCATGCAGTTTTTGTTTGGTGAAAGATGTTAGCGATAACTTAAATCTGATTAAAGACAGCATTTTATAGGCTGAAGTTATGAAATACTGAACTGTAGTATTATCATTTCGTCCTTTTGTTAAGAATCTTGGTGAGATTTTTAACAGCCCTTTCAAAACAGGTCAAAACTAGCTTTTTCCAGCCAAGACTCTTAGCCATGGTAAAGGCCTATCTCTCTCCCAAAGACCTCGAGAGAGTTATTCATGCTTTTATTACCTCTCGGCTAGACTACTGCAATTCTTTGTATGTGGGCCTTGACCAGTCGTCCCTCCGTCGTCTGCAGTTAGTGCAAAATGCAGCCGCTTGTCTGTTAACTGGAAAACAAAAGCGTGAGCACATAACACCAGTACTGGCCTCCCTCCATTGGCTTCCGTTCTTAAATTGATTTGAAGATGTTATTGCTTGTTTTAAAGGTTTTAAATAAGCTGGTGCCACCTTATCTAGCAGAACTCCTGCATCTGCATACTCCAGTTAGAGCACTAAGGTCGACAAATTAGATGGTCCTGGATGTTCCCAGATCTAGACTAAAAAACTGTGCCGACCGAGCTTTTGCGGTGGCTGCCCCTAATCTCTGGAACAGCTTACCTGTTCATGTAAGAACTGCTCAGACCCTAGAAACCTTTGAGTCACTGCTGAAGACACACCTCTTCTCGTTGGCTTTCAACTCGAGTTGAGACTGACACGTTGTTTGTATTCTTTGAGCCTGTTCAGCACTTTGGCCAACTACGGTTGTTTTAAATGTGCTATACAAATAAAGTTTGACTTGACTTGACTTTGACTATTTAATGTGCTATTACAGAGTATTTTTGCGAGTTCTAACTGGATATCAATATGTGCTCAACTCAACACAGATACACACAACTTGAAATTAAGCCAGTACTGTTTTATTTATTTACTGTTTGTCTCTGCATGAAATACAATCACACAAGGTTGCTTAAATTACAGAATAAAAATAAAAACATGAATAAAATTTGATTTAAGAAATTATTGAAAAAATGACGTCAGTGTCTTTCATGCCAGTTGTGGCCCTGTATTTGATAATGATGAGATAAAAAATCATATTGTTTTTAATCATGCCTGAAATTTCCCATTAAAATTATTAATTACACCAGTATTCATTACAGACTTAGTGTCAAAAGAAAATCCAAGTACACTCTAATAACAGAGACAAAGCACGTAAAACTACAAATCCCACATGCCCCACACAAAAGACAGGATGGCAGCCCCGAGGGCCACAGTCAGAGAGAGCTGAACAGAGGTGGCTCCATTACACAGATCTGTTGTACAGCACTTGAAACTGGTGGTGAAAGCGGCTCCCAGGAGGCTGCCGGTCAGCGTCTTCCCGCACAGGTCATTGTCCAGACAGCCGCGGATGTGCAGGGTGATCGACCCCGTAGCATTGAACTCTGAGAGCGTTATAAACAGAAAAGCATGTAAACTAATGTGCAGTTCAAAAGGAGCAAAGTCTAAGCATTTTATTCTGACACCAACAGTTGGTGTCAGTTGAACATTCTGTTGCTATAGAAACCGTTATACTGAGAGTTCCGAGGCAGTTTAACAGCAATTCTTCTTCATCCGCTTTTTTCTAAGATCTTTGACCAAGCACATACTGACAGGAAGCTTTATCTACTTGTTAAAAGCCTTAGTTTGGCCATCATCTCAGCGGCAGGTACTATGGTTGATTTTTTTAATTTAGTTTAGTGTGTTTACTGCTAACCAGGCTAGCTAATATAGGCTACTAACCTAGCTGTCTAAGGCTAGTGTGTTGCTAACATAAATAAGTTATGGACAAACTGTTACAAGTTTTGTCCATTTATCTGTAGGAGATGGACTAGTTCTCTGGGATGAATAACAAGATAATTAAACAGATTTCCCTGCAGTCGTCACTCACCTTGACCTTTGACCTTTTACCACAAAAATGAATTAGTTCATCTTTAAGTCAAACTGGATGTGTTTGCCAAATTTGATTTATTTTTGTCCAGTATAGTTTTATTTTTCCAGGACCTTATGATGTCACAGTGAAGTAAACCTTTGACCTTTTGGGTAAACACTATACAACTTTTGTCCTATTAACATTGTGTCAAACATTAATTCTCAGAGTTGTGGCTTTAAACTTTTTTGAGTGACGGCTGTGACCCCCGAATTCTTCTTTTTTAGTTCTACTTTTTAAGTTATTCCCTCTAGGCATTGCTGAGCTATCCTAGTTTCTCTGATAAGATAATGTCACCTCAAGGTTCATTTAGTAGCTGTTCTGGAGCTTTTGATTGTATCACACTGCCCTCAGGTAGACTGAGTTAGCTCACTGTCCATGGAACTGTACTTGTTCATATTTTTGATGTTATTTCCTCAACACCTTGGTGGAGAGTTGGAGCATACAGTTTTGGATCTATTGGGCGAATGAAGGCCATGTTGCAATTTAAACGCTCCAAAACAACAACAACATAAAGGACCAGGACGTGAATTTATTTTGTCAGTTGCTGTTTCCAAGTTTAAGGATGTACTTTGAATATCATTTGTAATTTATATTGGTTGTCTTGAATGGGTTTCAATGAGGATGCACATTTCCTGAGGTAGAATTAAAAAGTCCTGAATAAGTTTTGGTGATGATTATTTTGATGGTAAATTATGTATATTTTTTCCGTTAATTTATGCTTGCTTTTACGATACATTTCAATGGGTTATTCATGTATTAAAAGTAAATTCACTGTGTTGTAGAGGTTTTCTTACGTGCTTCTGAGGTGTGGCAGCTCTCAGTGGCATTATTACATGTGACGTCCCTTCCAAACAGACACGTCCCAAAAATACCAACAGGACACTGCCGACATTGCAGACATTGTGCTGTTTAAAAGGAAGAGAGAAGAAAATATGTGTTAATCAGAAGTGCAGTATCATCAACATAGTTTAGAGATTTCTAATCAATTGTTAAACTGTACCAGGAAACTGGTCCCTTCTATCAAGGTCCTTGTGTTGTACTAACTCTCAGATGTACATCGCTTTGGACAAAAGCGTACTAAATGAAACTGTAACTTTCTAACTATGCTTGTTTCTAGAAATCTAAATATCAAAAATATCTTTGTCTAAACTCTGTAAGGGATTGAGGATGAGGATGAAAATAATAACTTGAATGTTCCCCCTGTTTTTTTACCCAAAACATGTTTTTTATGTAATTGAATTTTTTTGTACAAAATTAAAGTGAACTGTCCTGGCTCTTTGTTTATATGTAACAGAAAAATATGACAGAAACCTCGAGCAGAACCAGACTCATGTTAAACAGCCGTCTGCCTCGACTGGATGGGCTGAAAAATTGGATTGAAGGAGATGCAGGATAGAGACAGGCAAAGAGAGCAACAACAACATAGGCAGTACCTTAGACCTGTGGAGTGCCCCACAGCTCCATACTGGGCCCATAATTGTTTTTCGACTAAATGCTGTTGTCCTCTTAAAGTAGTTAATTTTGTAATAAATTGTTGAATACAGGGAAGCTACACCCACTCACTGTAAATTAATACAGATTAGATCAAAAATTTTTATCTGGTTAATCACTAAGCTTTCTGGCTCTTCTGGACTTCCCTTTGTTTGTTTCCCTTTTCTTTATTTTAATAAGATTATCTTCTCTCTTCCCCCCCCCCCCCCCCCCCTTTTTTTATTGTTTACTGTCTTTTTTACTTTACACTTTATTTAATCAGCTAAGAAAAATGGATATAAGAAAATGTGTTGATCTTCTATTCTTTAAATCTGAGTAATTCTTCGAGCAGACTCCATCTGTTGGCCTGAAGGAATAGCCTGGAGGCTTTAAGTCAAGTGGAGTTATGCAGCCCATAAATGGAAGAATTTAAATTAGACAGGCAAATTAGAATCTTCTTTGAATTTTTTTTTAATGACCTTTGTTTGTACATGGTTTATTTATTGGTGTATTTTAGGCAAGTAAATATACATACATTTATATTTCTTTCAGGAAGCAAGCCGCTCTCTTAATGCTTTATTTTACCTTCATATCTTAGTCTTCCATTGTTTTAAAATCTGTATCAAGTCTAAAGATTCTGTTTATTTCATGGTTAATTTGAACAGGAATTCTAATTTGCGTCTGTGGTAATTAGAGCTGGACCTGACACTTGTACCAGACTGAATGTCATTAAGATGCAGCACAGTAAAACCACAAGAGGCTTAATCATACACATCAATTAATATAACTGCCATCTTTGTTTGTCCAGACACTTTGTCCCGAACATTTTGTTTGTCACAGGTAATGAGGCTGTTGTATCGGTGTAGAAAGTCACAGACATTTGCATTGATTGCATAACCCTCCTACTATATTGCTAAATAAAAGACATTTTTACCCAACAACAATAAGAATAATAGTGAATGTAAAAAAAGAAACATGTTACCCCTTAAATACGCCATTTGTTTTAAGTATAGGTCTGCTAATTCTCTCATTTCCTCTTAGACATTGTCAGACATCACTTTCCACTTACCTGCAGCGATGAAGGCACTCAGGACAATCACAGCCTTCCAAAAGTTGTTCATCCTTATCAAGGTTTTGAGGTCAACGAATTCCCCTTTTAAGAATCGGACTTAACAGTTTACAATACCCGTCTTAGTCAAGTGATCTTCTGAGAAAGCAATGGCAAGGTCTTTAGATTAGGCTCAATGAAGAAGCAGTGTGCAAGAATGAGGTTTATCAGGTTTTGTGCGCCAGTAGTTTGAACAGGAAGAAGTCCCCAGTCATTAATGGAAAACTCCACTCAACTCAAACATTCACAGCCTGAAGGAAAACAACAGCCATTAAGTTTGAGCATGATTTTCTTTTATTATTTGTTCATTACACTGAGCTTTTTTACTGTTTCAACACCCCATCAAATGGCGTAGAAGCTACAACACAGTTCATCGTGTTCTTTAATGCTAGCATACAAAGACAACACCTGATGATGAAACTTTTTGTTTCTTTTAAAGACTATAGGTGCTCCAAATAGCCATTAGTGCTGCACCCACAGCAGCAGTGAGAGGGAGCTGTAGGGCTGTGGCTCCATTACAGCAGTCAGTCATGCAGCAGGTCCTGGCGACAGTGTACCCGGCAGTCAGCAGGGTCCCTGTTTCCGTTTTGTTGCAGAGAGATGAGTGCAGACAGCCTCGGGTCTCCCAGCTCATCAGCTTGCTGACGTTGAAAGCTGAAGGGGGCAGAGAGATCACAGCGCCGGTTAGACTTTTAACATAGAGAATTAGAACCATAAGTTATCACTCTGTCCGACCCAACGTGTTATTAGTGGATCAAGTATTCAGAGCTTATACTAAGTAAAAAACAAACAAAAACCTAATGGTCCTGCATTCAAAATAAGATATAAATAAAAATACATAAAAAATATTATCAGCAAAAATGTACTTTAATTATCAAAAGTACTCTTGTAGGGTGTTTCCCTATTATAAAATTCAATTATTATTAAAAGTATAAGTGGAATAAGTATTCAGATCCTTTAGCTACTTATAAAACATAATCCAGATACAATGTCAAAATACTTTGATTTCAAGTAATAGTCCTGCACTGCAAGTGCAAAAGTATCATCAACAAAGTTTTTTCTTGGGTACCTTATGGGGTTCTCATATATCATAATAGCATTATCTTATATAAGGAATCTGTAAGCACATCTACTCTCGAACATTTAATCATGTACCGTTTTACTGTTTGTTCTTTTTATACAGATAGGAGATTTGTACACTGGTTCCACTTCAAAGGCCCCACCTAGACCATGTTTCTTCTAAGAGGTCCCAAGCCAAAAATGTTGGGAACCACTGGTGTCATCTAAAAACATGTATTGAATTTTATTAACTCATTTTTCTATGTTTTAAATACAATATCAATAAATAAGAAAATAAGAAATTCTAAAGTTGACAAGTTCAAGATTATACTTACTATAACTACTTACACATTTATAGCTTTGTGTATGTCTAGCCTGCCTTTTCATGTCTGTTAGCAGGTTTACTGTTTGCTTAAGGCAAGGCATGTATCGCAATGACTGGTGGCTTTCACAACACAGATGAGCCGTAGCAACAGCAACAATGGCAAAAGGTCAAGTGTTAAAGTGCAGCAGGCTGACTCATTGCTAAACATAAACATTCGTTACTCTTTACTGAACCGTGTTACTTCTCGGTTCAGTAAGGACAGAACATGTAAGTAGGACATACCGTACAAGCCATAGTGACAACCATTTCAAAACTTGTTATTATTTTTGAACAGTAGGCTAAATATGAAGCCGTAACGGCCCTCTCAAGCAGGCAACTAGCACAAAGGGAAAGAGCTAACATACGGTGAAACAGCTAACAGGGGGGAACAGCTAGCATACAGTGAAACAGTTAACATAGGGGGAAACAGCTAGCATACAGTGAAACAGCTAACATAGGAGGAAACAACTAATTCAGGGTGACACAGCTAGCACAGGGGGAAACTGCTAACATACAGTGAAATGGCTAGCATAGGGGAAAACAGCTAGCATACAGTGAAACAGCTAACATAGGAGGAAACAACTAGTTCAGGGTGACACAGCTAGCACAGGGGGAAACTGCTAACATACAGTGAAATAGCTAGCATAGGGGAAAACAGCTAGCATACAGTGAAACAGCTAACATAGGGGGAAACAGTTGACATCGTGGGAAACAGCTAGCATACTGTGAAACAGCTAAAATAGTGGGAAACAGCTAGCATACGGTAAAACAGCTAGAACAGGGGAAAACATCTAGCATACGGTAAAACAGCTAGCACAGGGAGAAACACCAACAAGTTTTTTCCTGTAACTGTTTTTGGCTAACAACAGTTTAGTGAAGAAACTTCCTGACTCACACTAAAACCACATCATAAAACCACAAACAGAAATAAAAAAAGGTGAATGTATACACAGACATGTAAAACTTTTATGTTTCTGTTCAGATTAAAAAAATAATTCATTAATAATAGTTAATTAATGGGCAACAGAGGTGTTGCTAGGCAGATTTTTGACAGAGCCAAGCTAGCCGTTTCCAGTGTTTATGCTAAGCTATGCTAAATGGCAGCTATCTAGCTCTATATTTTGTGCACAGACATCAGAGAGGTATTAGTCTTCTCATCTTGATCTCAGTAAGAAAGTAAGCTTATTTAAAGAAATGTACTATCTCTACAAAGATGTGAAATAAATTGGCTTGTGTTGCTAATCATTTTCCATGGAAATATTACTAGAATAGTACTAGAACATGATTACCAGTATGATAAACATACTTGTTATTGTACTTATATATTTGGGGGGTTTTTTTTATCACCAAGAAGTTGTCAAAGTCACATTGTCTTAATGCAGCGCTGATTGAAAGTTTTCTTTGTTGGCATGCTCAAGTGCTTGTTGAGGAGCTGTGTAGTTAGTTAATATTGAAAAATGATGCCATTTCTTCTGACCCCGCCTTGATCAGAACTTTCAGGGCAGGTTTTTCCTCTTCCACAGCGCCAAATAGTTTGTGGTTTTCTAACTGTTTCAAACTCACCAGGTAAACATCGTTATAACGCACACCCACACACACCCGTCTGGTCTCACTCCCTGTAATATTTTCTGGAGTCTGAATGGACTAAAGATGATGAACACTGAACTATAACTCACCCAGTTTTCCCACGTGGCAGCTGGTCTCATTGATGCTGCAGGTCTCAGTGGAGCGAAACAGACATCTACCTGCGACCCCCATTCTGCAGGTGTTACAGATCAGGGACTCACCTGTGATCAGAGAGTGACAGATTTAAGCGAATGTTTTTGATCAGTCCATTTGGAGCAAATGTAGGCAGACTTTTTTGAGTTGTAGGACGTACCAACATGGCAACTGATAATTGCCAAAATGGTAATGTCATTGTGATATCAGATTTTATATAACATACAATGAATATTCCAATAAATTACACACTTTACAAACAACCTCTGAGGAATATAAGCGATAAAAGACCATTTCTGCCACTCAAATATTTCTCTTTTATTTTTTAAGTGCATAACAGGAGCTGCCAGTTATTTATAAATTTGGGATAGTTCTGATTTATTGAAAAGGGCCAGAATAACGACACTTAAGCTACCTATGTACCACTTTGGACAGGCCAATATAAAGTGTATGCTATTTGTTGTTTTTTACGCTTTATATATAGATCAAACATTTAGAATAAAACCAAAAAATATCCCCAACAAAATTAAGAAGAGTACCTGCTGTGTTGTGCTCTTACCTGTAACAAACATTGCCATCAACGTCGCACAGAAACAGAGGAACTTTTTCATCTTGTTCGTATGCAGATAAATCAAATATCGAGAAGTTATCAGGAAAATAGGTGGTCAAAGTGACGTCCAGTAATCCAACAGTGCAGGTTTGCATCTAAAGTGCAATGGGCTTCTGCTTTTATATCAACCTCGTGGCTTTAGGGGCTTGGATGGTTCATTGAATACAGAGAATAGACTTATGTTGACATTGATTTTCATTCGTCAGATGCTAATACATTCTATAAAACCCTGACTTTGTTTAAAAAACAAGACAAATAGAGGTTTGTTTGACAAGTTAAGGTTATGAGAAAGGCAAGCAAATAGAAAAAAAAGATGATTGAGGACATGACTCATTCCTGCGTGAGTTTGAACCTTTGTGATGTATTGTACATCGACATCAATATAATTTTCAAAAGCTTCAGACTGTAAAGGAGAACACAGCTTCAGTCAATAATAGAGTGAGTCAACAAACATTAGGGTTCTTTGTTAAAGCAATGAGGAGACACTCCCTGTGTTTTCACGATGTGGAGCTGAAAAACAGTTATCATAGTTTTTTTCTTCACTTTAAGTGAATAACAAATTAATCTAAATTCAAAGTCTGCTCACAAATTTTAAATAGAAAAGAAATAAAGAATATTATTGAGACTTTTGAGGGTAAATTAAGCAGTTAGCTTGGTTAAAAAAAGTCTTAATTTGCCTTGGATAAGAGTAGTTAAAAAAATTTGATAAATACAATTATATACTTTCAGAGAGTTAGATGAAACCACTTGTATGAACCCTTGAGCAGAGGCTGATGAGCTTAACTTAAAGAAGGGAAAAGGGGTGAAACTGCTAGCCAGCAACATCTGAGGGTAAAAACTAAATCCTATCAATACCTGCAGTTAAACATAGCTACACTACACTAACACTTATATTTACTTTGACGGAACTGTACAAAAAAAGTAAAATTAGCAACAGTTTATGGTTTTCCCAGGCTTTATGCTAACCTTACACTAACTGTTAAGAGTTTCAAATTTCGCTGAGTCACAGTTGCTGTTTTATGACTTTTTGCCACACCCAAACCCACTTAAAGCTGGCTATAACATAAACATAACAGATTATCTGTGAATGATGTTGTGCTTTATTGCTTTCTGGGCCAGAGTTCTATGAGAAGAGTGATTCTGTACCAATCCCATACAGCTAGCGGCTAATTAGCTTACTTAGCGAAAAACATAAAACTGGGGTAAACAGCTAGCTTAAGTCTTACCCAAAACCAATGACTGTAAATATAGATCTGCTCCAATTGAACGAAAGTGATGCCTAAATAGCCCCAGTGATAGGCGCTGCCATCTTGCGATGGTGACGTCATATGGAGCCAGAGTTCACGCAGTAGAGATCGGCGGGTGGCGCCGCCGTAGCCACTTCTGCTAACCAAAACGCACACTTACCGCAAGGATCTCGCTCGCCGGCGTGTTTAACAGCAGAACAGCTTCTTTGTGTTGGTCAGAAGCAGACGTTCACAGATATGGAAACTTCAATGACTTCAGTGATTGTTTTTGGTATGCTTCCTCTCGCTGCTCGTCCTCCACTCTGCTAATCCAGAACTGATTGGCTGCAGGAGCCGTATTTGTCAACAGAGCTGTCAATCATCTTTTTGACAGCATCAAATAACTAATTAAAAATGAACACTTGGACGTAAATCAGCATGATAAGAACTAGCTATGATGACAGAAACCATGTTTGAGAAAAATGTATTTGGCGTGTATTTTGATTTTATAGTTTGACCCATGTCCCATCTGTAAACATGGAGGAGGCGGGCTTTATGACCTATACTGCAGCCAGTCAGCAGGGGGCGATAGAGACGTTTTGGCTTCACTTTTAGGGAGCTGGCATGGTGTCCATCTTTTTATACAGTCTATGCCCAAAACCTAGCTAATATGTTATATCTGATTTATTTAATCTGTACAAAAATGTAAATATAACCAAATGTGGTTTTATGTGATATACATTTTCGCCAGTAGCTGCAATTTCTGATTGGATCTCCATTTGACATGTTAGCTGTGGAACTGACATGCTAAGACAGGGATGTGGTCAAAACTTTGTCTAGTGAACACATTTTCATGTTTAACATTATTTTGACTAGTTGTCAGCAAGTTTCTTAGTTCTAAATACTGAAAAATAAATACTGCATTTCTATTATTAGGACAACCATAACAATGTTGCAACAATGTTCTTACTGTTAGCCAACTTTTTTCCAATGTTCGACATTAATTTTGGCAAATTATTTCAACCTTTATTACTTTTAACTGACTATTTCAGTGGCCTACCATTTTTTTAGAAGATCTATACAACTACTGTAAGAAGACTTTATTCAATTCTTAATTTATTTTAGCAAAGTTTTTCAGCACTATTCTCTGATTTGAGCTATTTCAAGCATGTCCTGATTGGGACTTATTGTGGTTGGATATTGTTAGAGATACATGACTATTATTGTGTGCTTAATTATTTTTAGATAGGTATGAATGTGAGCTTGAATGGTTGTCAGTTTCAGTTTGTAATATTTTTGACTGACTGTGTACCCCGCCTCTGGCCAAATGTGCTGAATTTGCTCCACCTCTTCAAGAGCGAACTGACAATGGATGGATGGATGATGTTAAAAACAAAAGAAAGTAGCAGAAGCAAAAAGTTGTTTTTCAAAAAAAACAGCTTTATTTTCACATCAATATATTGTCTAGTGAGACACAAAGTAGCTAAAAGGATAAATACATTTGATTACAAAAACAAAGCAAAACAACAGCTGGAAGAATTACGAACTCAATGTTTCCCTGAAACATGCCATTTATCAACTTCCAGGATCTGCACACCTTAGTTTTGGGGTTTTATATAACTTGTCATTATTAAACTGAATCCTGACATGCAAGACGTGAGAGATAAAAAATAAATGTGTCACAGCATATGAGGATAGTCATACTCGTATGATCCCGAGGAGTTTATTTGGACAGTGCTTTGAGTCTTTTTAGGACCCTGCTCGGTATAATTAATCGTAGTACAAATGGGTGTCAGGAGCAGCTGGCAGTGGTCGGTAGCTGCTGTTTTTCAGACTGTGCATGAGACATATTACAGCATGCTCCCCATCACAGAGGCCAACATGGCTGCGCCGATCGCAGCAGTGAAGGTCATCTTGGCGGACGGAGCGCCGCTGACCTGCGTTGGGTTGCAATTGTCTGTCGTGCAGCAGTCGACTTTGACTTGGTAGGCCACATTCAGGACCGTTACGCTGCCGTCGGTGGTCGTGTTGCAGCCAGCGGGCTCCCGGCAGCCCTGGGTGTTGAAGCCCACGCTGCTTGAGATTGATGGGAAAGCTGGGGAGATATAGTTATATAGTTAGAAATACACCCATAAAATCAATACTGGCATAATAACACACTGTTTCCTGTTTTCACCTGACAGTGAAACTTGAACTTTTATTTTGGCGAGCACAGTAATTACAGCTACAAGAGTTTATACACAAGATTGTACACAGTATATATACACTACCAGTCAAAAGTTTGGACACACTTTCCCCATGCACAAACTTTTAACTGGTAGTGTATATAGTAAAAAAAAATCATAATTACTACATTGTATCAGTACAAAGGTTGGACATGAGTATCTGGTCAGACTGGGTACTGGTTTGGCAGCAGGGAGCGCTGGGGTGTGCTTGCTGTTCTGTGTGTGTGTATATGTGGCTGTGATTTTAATTCGATCATGCCTGTGCTGTTATGTAATGCTTGAATGGAAAGGGTGTGAGCTTTCATGCAGTTAGGAGGTGACTTACTTGCTTTTCCTGTTCCACACACACTGGTGTTGGTCGCGCAGGTCTCCTGTGATAGGCTAAGGCAGAAACCCAGCAGGCCGTAGCTGCATTTGTTGCAGGACAGAGAATCAGCTGAAACACACAAATGAAACACAAACGTTAAAATGAATGAATAAATTTTGCTTCTTTCAAATATTTTTATCTTAATAAAGTTTGTAAACTAGCCTTGGCATCAGTTTACATGCTACATACTCGTTCCTACACTAATGAACAATAAATAGAGAGAAAATGTGGTTGAGTTGATAACATTTCCATAGCAGTCTTGTTTGGTGGCTTCATTTAGTAAGTTAAGAAAGACCTTTGTTAACGTTAATACTATCCCATAATGTGCTTTTGTCTCTTGTTTTATAAGAGTATTATTTGAGAGTTTAAGAGTTTGACCCTTTGACTGAGCTTTCCTGTTCAGTGAGCTTTGTCTTGTTGAGTTTTCCGTCCGTCACACCCCGCTATGTGGACTTAACAAAAGTCATTAAGCCGCGCCCAGGGTGGATAAAAAATCACACCATTTCAAGAGGATATTGCAGATTCCAATGATATTGTATAATTTGAATCAATATAGAGATGAATATGTAGGAGAAAGGATGCCTATCAATGATGCTCGTCTACTGACTTTGACTAGAAGTTAAATCCCAGAAAGTTCCTCTAACGGTGCTGAAAGTTGTGGTTTCACTCGCCTTGTTTTGAGCTGCCTCCATCACTCTAATTCAATTGGAGTAAGTGGAAATTTGAGTGATTAAATCAACAGAAAGGTGTGTCTCTCTAGTCTTTCTAAAACCCGCTCTCAATAGTTTTTAACAGCGCTACTTTCTTCAAAGAAATAGTCCCTTTGTGAATTCTGAATTTTGTAAATTTAGCGATTTTTTCCCTCACTTTTTGTGGATTACTAAGAGTTGTTGTTCCTGGTTGAGTTTTTCCTGATGCACAAACAAAAATTATACTTTTTTTAAATATCCAATATCTCAATATCTGGAAAGAAACGACTGAAGCTACCTGCACGGCCACATACCATCAGGGATAGATATGAAAACAGGTTTGGTTATATTTCGTGTAACGGCTTTAACAAAAGACTTGTTACTTTGCGGATTCATTCACATGTTGGAAAATCTTTGTCAGTTTATCAAATTCTCAGGAGATTAGTTGGAGAAGAACATGGATAAATTGATTCATCATTTTGCTAAAATAAGTTGTTTTAAAAGCACTTTTTAAAAGCACTTTTACTTTCCCGCCATTTTAGTGCGAGAAGAAACTTTATAGGACTGTACGATTTTAAAATATCTTAATACCACCGCTAGAAAGTTTGAAATAATGTGTTGTTTTTTTCCCCACAAGAAATAAATCTGTAATCCCTGACAGAGAATCCAGATTAAAGTTTCTTACCCAGCATGAAAGAAGCAACTGCTACAAAGATTCCAATAAGGACCTTTCCCATTTTGGCGCGTCGGTTTGGTTCCTGTGTTTTTCGGCTCAAAAAAAAATCCTTCCACCCAAGTGATGGAATGCTGTGTGAAGTGAGAACTGATGAGCCTGTTTGGTGGAGCCCGAGATTTATACCTGGAGACAGGTGATGGGAGGGGAGAAAAGGGGGTTTGTCAGGTCCTCTGTCTTCATCTTCACCTCAGGGGACGTGTCACCGAGAGTAAAAAAAAATGCATAGACTAAGGCTTAATTAAATGGCATGTGCTGAACAAACTGACCACACCTGTCAAACGAGGTACAGAATGAGTCATTGGGTCACAAGGTTACTTTTACACAATATAGCAAAGATTTGTCAATAGATGTTTTGGAAAAAAGGCGTTATTTCTAGAACCAACAGTTGAATATTTATACAATTTTTTTGTTAACTATGAAGAAAATGAAGAAAGTTTAGTATCATACATGACAAAATAAAAGCCCACAAAATCTTCTGATTTGAGGCACCAAAACCAGAGAATATTTAGCATTTAATACTTTTAGCTAAAATGGTTGAAAAGGTGGAAACGCAAAAACAGTTTAGCTTTAAAGAAAGAGCTCTAAAATAAGATTCTACATACTTCATCCCTCTATTGAAGGGAAAATATGGGAAGAATCTACTAAATTGGGGTCAGGAAATCGTCATTTTATGTTGCAAAACTGAAGATTTTAGTTTATACTTAAAAGTCGGATGCGTTTCTCTAAACTTTTAAGTCATTTGAGAGGCATTTATGAAAGCATGCTGACTGGGTTATGACCTCTGGAAGAAGGTTATATTTTCAGTGTATGCGTTTGTTTGCCTGTCAGCAGAATTAAGGAAAAACTACTGATCAGATTTTAATCAAACTCAGAGGAAGGTTGTAGCATAGGCCAAGGAAGGACCTCATTCGACTACTGAACCATCAACAGCAGCAGTTCCAGACCACAAACATGCAGAAAAAAATAACGGCTGGGCAACGATCAATTTCCTCTCATATGTCAAATGTCAAAATCTCTGCCGGAACATGAAATCAGAGCGCTTACATACCAAAACTCACACCTTCCGCTGTGGAGCACAAAGGCCTGAAGAACCGGTCGGTCCTGCAGGATGGCATCGAGTTGGGAAACATTTCGAAATAGCAAACAAGAATCACACCAGCAGCACCACACAGGTTATTTTTTTCCCACTATTTTGAATATTTATTGCATTCTTCAAATTGTCTACATGCCTAATTTTACACAAACATTCAGGCACGTCAGCACATCTCTGTCCAAGGAAACAACAGTTTTGGTTTTAAGGAACTCGCTTTGTATGATTTGTGTTGAAAGAAAGATCAGCCCGACATATTTCAAATTGTTGCATTCTTGATTACGTTTCAATATCTGCGAACAACATGGTCAATTTAAATCCTCCCCGTACAGGTTAATATATATATACATTCAAAACAAGCAAGGTACACAGAAGCTTTTACCTGACAGTTTGAGTAATTTGCAGCGTGGATTTGACACAAATATAAAAAATAAAAACAGGTTACACAAAGAGTCGACGGAGATATTTGTGCCAGGAAAGAAAATAACAAAAAAAGAGAAATATTTTCACAGACAGTACAAGACATAAGCCAAGAGACAATTTACAATAAGAAGGCTTCACGTTAATAAAAGTGAACACAAAGCAAAGGTAAATAAGTGAAATGCAGAGGAATAGAAATGCTTGTAGGAGCTTTGAAAAAGGTATTTTAATATTACGTCCTTAAAAAGACGATACAGTGGGTCAAAGTCAATACATTAAAGGAATAGTTCAAAACTTTATGAGGTGTGCTTACTCCCCTCTTCTCAAGCCAAGAGAAGATTAGCTTAGCGTATAAAAACGAAAAGAGGGGGAAACAGCTAGCCTAGCCCTCTCCGATGGTAAAGAAATATGCTAACCATCATTTATTATCTTTAGAAATGCTAGGAGGCATCTTCTTTTCATTTTCAGAAGGAGCAAGGCTAGCTGTTTCCCTATATACAGTCTTGCTAAGCTAAGCTAACTAGCTGCTGGATGACGCGTCATATTTAACAGGAGTAAAATGAGAGTGGGATCAATCTTCAAAGCTAACTAGCAAAAAGAAAACAATCGCTCTTCCAAAAGTTTCAGACTATTCCATTTAGCTGTAATAGATTCAATTAGCCGTCAAAAACTATTCCCATCAAGAATTCCCATCATGTGATTCAGGTGGTGACACCTGCCTTAACTGTATACTACTCATCTGAAAGGAGAAAGTTAATAGCAGGGCATTTTAAACTGGTGGTGGATTGAATCAACGTCAGAGTTACACACTTATGTAACTCTTTAAATGGTCAATTACCTTTAAATATCTCTTCTCATGAGATGTGAGCTGGGACGGTTCACTGATTAATCTAAAGATTTATATGAAAAAAGAAAGAGTTAAATTTTAATGGATATAATGGTGTGTTAAATAAAAAAAGTACAATCCACCTCAAGCATAGTAAACTGAAGACCCATGTTAGTGTGTGTTTTATGTGTGTGTTTGCACTCTGTCACCGGTCACTGTTTGTTTGTCAAACCAGGGCGTTGGCCACAAACAGAGCAGTGACGGTGGCGAGGGCCAGGCTCAGCCCGGAGGCCCCGGGCTGACCGGGCGCAGCGTTGCACAGGTCTGTGTTGCAGCAGGTCTTGGTCATGCTGTAGGCGCTGGTGGAGTTGGGGCTGGTGCCGGGCACCATCACGTCTTTGGTCTTGTTGCACTCAGCCACCTTCAGACATCCCTTCATGGAGACATCCACGAAGCCGACTGTGAAACAACAGCAAACACAATCAGTGTCTTTTGTTCTTTGTGGTTGACATAGTGAGAGATATACACTAAAACCTTGTTACTCCAGTTGGTTTAAGTTTTTAAACCACAGTTGAGAGACTTACAAAGTCTTACATCGCAACCTAGCTGTTCTAAAATCACTGTAAACCATGGTGCTTTAAGAAACCCATATAAAGAAAGAAATCACACTTAAATCACAGTACGAATGCTTTGAAGTTTTACCTTGAGGTTTAAGACTCTGAAATAAACATGTCAGAAAGGAGAGAGGCATATGTGATATGTCAAACACAAAAGAACAAGGTTCATGTGTGGAGCTAAAACCGATGATGACTTTGATTTGTTAGCCAACGTTTCAGTTTTTCAATTAAATTCACATAAATATCTAAAAAGCCAACTCTCTCAGCTGCTTATTTAAAGCTAACTATACAGTTTTATTATTTAGTTTAGATACATTTTCAAAATGTGCCCAAATATCCTGAACTGCTTAAACATATAGCTAACTATTTCACCACTATACAGTTATTTTCATTACTGTTAGCCACATCATCGCTCATTGTCTACACTTTTCAAGCTCTCTAAATTACAATTGTTGAAGCATCATTCCGATCATCTGAGATTTCCTCTTTTTTTGGCCTCTTGCTCGGGCACTCTCTCCGTTTCTCTACCCCATCAACGTCCTCTTCTTTTCTTAGCCTCTGCCATGATGTCCATACTGAGGTAAACTAACTGAACAACCAAGCTGAAGCTGTTATTCTAAGTCATTACAGGGCTTTGATGAATGCTGGATTCTGATTGGTCATGAACATCATTCTACAGTCTTTTATGAAAAAATAACAGACTGCTGTGAAAACAGACCGTTACTATGGACGCGGTAATGATCACAGACGCAATATTTTGGATAATGTACAGTAGGAGGTTATTATTGTGTATATAAACCCCTGCAGGTTGATGCAGGTATTACCTAATAATGACACGCTTGCTGTACAGTATCCCTTACAAATACAGTTACATTGTGCCACTGGTTGGGAACCATTTGCCTAAATGCCGAGCGAGGGTCTACTTTTTTCTATCACAGCTGGTGTTCCAACAGAATTTGAATTTTGGCCTCAACCTGCTGATAGAAACTTCGCACAAGAGCCAAGTTATCCTCCTTTGCTGCTGTAACAGTATTTGAGAATGAAACTGGTGTGGTTTCATGAGTGTTAACAACCATTCTTCAGGAGAATGTCGTCCAGTAGCATTTTTAACTTCTGTGCGCCTTACCTGCTTGCCCGACACCTTTGTAGCAGTGTTCTTCACTTCCACACTCGACTTTAGAGGTTATACACAAGTTCCAGAATCCGAGTTTGCAATTGTAGCACTGCAGAGCTTGACCTGTCATCAAAAGAGAGATGGAGGGGGAAAAGAGGAAGAAGAATAGTAGGATTAGCGTAAATAGCTTTAATAAGGGCTATAATTAGGAGGTAAAACGTTGGTGGATAAATACTTTGGTAAAGACCAATACATCTCAGTTCCTTACATCCACTCACATCAGATAGTTTGTGTCATTGTAGTCAACCAACAAAGAGCTTATTTTTAAAATGATGAAGAGATAAATGGGTGACCTTTGACCTCTAGTAAAAAGGAGGTTTTGCGGTTAAGCTATTTGTAGCAACTAAGTGTTGTCTATTGTGATTCAGACCTAACTGAAACATTTTTGCTTGAAACCCTGTTAGACCTACTCATTTATAATGATATATTTGTGTATGTTATGTACGGCAACTTCTACTCTTTATAAACACAACCACACATGATAGATAACCACTTCAGGACCATCTCCCCTGGAAGACTGATCCCTCCTCATCTGGAGGTTTCTCACTTTTTTCTAAGCATTATTGTTAATGAACAAATTGATTTATCAACGGATAAGCTCCTTGGATGAGCTTTACAGTTCCCGCTGCCTCAGAATAGCCCACAACATTCCCAAGGACCCATCCCACCCAGAACATCATCTGTTTGAACTACTGATGATTTGAGCATTATAAAAATCCTCTTAGTCCCATCCTCGAGATTAAAACCCTTCTGGAAAATTGTGCGAAATTACTTCTTTTTTTTTTCACCGATTCTATCCACATTTTTACAGAAACAAGTAAAACCCTCTGAAGAAGACAGACTTTATTGGCAAAGCTCGAACTCCCTGAGACGTTTTACAGCTGCGATTAGTTTCCAGACAGAACCAAACGACTGCAGACTACAGATAATAGTACCCTGTTAGGAAGCAGTAAATTCAAACCATTAGTTTGAACGACGGGAACTCTGGAGTGGGTTTATAGTAAAGGTGTGTTGACAAAAGCTCGCCTTACAGATAGCAGGTTAACTCAGGATGTTTGTCGGCTCAGGATTTTCCAAACAAGCTCAGAGCGAGGTCATGCAAAAGACGCGGGATTAACACCTGCACTGCAAGAAACGAGGACAAACCCAGAGCAGTGTGTAGACACAAATCTGAGGCAAATGAAAAAATAAAATTCAATACAGCTATGATATCAAATATGCAATAACAGGGCAAAAAAATAACAGCTTCAAAATGTGGAACTAGTGTTTTCACAGGCTCTGCTACTGCATTGCAGGACCAATGCAGGATCTTAAGGTGTAAAAACACATTTGTAAAAACAACTTGCTGGAAAACCAGGCCAACAAGCAGACAATAGTTGACCTTAAAAACTGAAAGTGGGAAGTTGTCGTGTCACAATTCATGACAAATTGTATGCAAAATGTACTTTGCAAAACTTAAGTCTATATAATAAAATTGTTTGTACAAAATGTGGTTTGAATCACTTGGGACATTGGGACATGGTAAGTGGCTATCGTGGCCTTTCATTTGAAATCTGTCCCCGAGTGTTATGAAGATGCAATGCTAACTCACATTTCAATACTGAAGATGTGTTTATGTAGACACTATTGTTTGAAAGATTGTCTCAAATCTATGCATCCATCCATGCATTTTAACAAATATCAAAAACAGATTGAGAAAAGTGTAAAAGAATTCAGCCAAGCGGCTGCTGCGGAGGGTAAATAGCAAAGTTAAAAACGTTTTAAGTGCCTGTTTGAAAGACTTGGCAGACGTCCATGAAGTCACACTGATGTCAAAACATAGACTCGAACAGCTTCAACTAAATGACTTCCTTTAACTCTGTAGGAACCAAAGTGGGGATGCACGATATTAGATTTTTTTGATATCCGATGTGCTGATATTTTCCAGCCCTTTTTGCTGATTTCGATACCGATATATTAGACACGTTTTTTCCCCACCTAATTGCAGAGAACATCAAGTCTCCCCTGTAATGGAATTGATATCACGCCTGTAGCATTAGGCATAATTAAAGCGTTGTTTTATCGGCGGAAAATATCGGCTGAAAAACGATATATCTGCCGATGCCGATATGTCATTTTCAAGCCATAATCTGCAGATACCGATAACATGCCCATAATATCGTGCATCCCTAAACTAAAGCACACCTTTTACACACCTGCAAACTTAGTTTCAGTGTCCTAAATGAAGTATACCTCCCTGACAGAATACCTGCTGCTTGTTAACAAGCCCTGCTTTATTATAAAGAGGGTTGAACCTTGGCAGGGACACACTGCAAACACAATAAACGTCAGTCAGAGCTGTCAAGCCACTCTGCCAGTTCTTTTACACAACAAGTTTTATAAACAATACTGTTAATTACAGGTCATTTTATATCCCAGGGAGTGGTGATACTATCGCTATTTACAAGGAATAACGGATTCTTTAAAAATATATATATGTTTAAGACATATTTGATGCGGTCTGTTGTCATGATGATGCTCAGGCCTTTACAATGACCGGCCATTGTGAGGCTGAAACCGCAGCGTGTGAATCAATGCCGGGAGGGGAGATACTCGACATCTATACTGAACAGCGGTGAGACCATTGTTAGGAACCTGTCGCTCCAGTTCGAATGGTAGTGCCCCATGACTCGAGCTGTTGTGGAGAGGAGACACTACTACAACAAAAAGTCTGGAAGGCTCCTCAGTCTTCTTGTTTGGTCTGTTTTGTTAGCTCAGTGTAAACTAGTTAAAGAGGTTAGTGAAGCCCATCTGATTGTTGTTGTGTTTGTCTCTGTAAATCTGCTCTAACACCGTTTTACTCCATGGAAATTTGATTTTAAAGGAAGCTATTACTTTAAAATTAAATTCATATATGTTAATTCTGAACCATTGTACAGCCAATATTCTGGAATTTTGAAGCAGGGTCTATTTAATCGGAACAAATCTTAAAGGCCGTCCGCATGAAGTACAATAACTAACAACACTGCGATCGTCCTCCATGATTAAAAATAACCTTCTGTAAACAGCCATGGAATCTTTCCTTTGATCACCCGCACTGCTTTAAAAAAACATAAACAGTAAAGAATCAAACTTTGATCTTCAAAGATGAGTTGACAGAAGGATAGAACAAACGTCAGTGACGCCATCGGAACCAAAGATTGTTTGTTTATTTCAGGTAAAATCTTTTTTGTAATAACTTTACACACCACTAAATAAGTCTGTCTAAAATGTGTTTACTTAATGCCATCAATTTTCTTCGTAAATCGTATTATCGCGAAACTGCCCCACGTTTGTAACAGTTTGAAATGTTTACTGCAGCAGCAGAACGTAGCTTGTGTTTGCCGTCTAGGCTCCGACCGTGTCACTCCTCGCAAATTGCACTGCTGGTGCAGGGCAGAGGGAGCAAGGGCAGCTTTCCTATTTAGACTGTTCGCCTTCATCTGAGCGTCCAATTTGTTTTTCTTTGTATTTTCACTTATTTTTGAAGCTGTATCTGTAGTCATCGATCTTTTCTTTGTTTGTTCAGCCATAGTAGATTACTGTTTACTCGCGACACTTGCAGAGACCGGAAAAGCAGCCGCTTAGCTCCGCCTACCCTCTCTGGCAGACCAACCACTGCTGGGTGATGGAAAACGCGTCACTAACTGGGCGCCGCTTGTGATTTTTTCCGCTAAAGTCGCCACAGACACCCAGTCTGTAACACTGCAAATGCAAAGGCTTTCATCAGTGGGCCATCGGCTCAGTCACCATTGTGTTACCTCACTCGGCGATAGATAGAGACTAAACAGACATTTATTTAAATGAAAATCTTTGAGATTATATCTTTAAACAGTAATATTTATGTAACTTTTGCTATTATTGGCCAACATAGGCTTCTGCTCAAAACACACCAAGTAAGAGTGTGGCTGTAAGGTCAGTGAGTGCGATGAATGGGGCATTGTATTGATGATGACTAGAACTTTATTTCAAAGAACAGTGGGACATTTCATCTTTAAAAATGATTCAGTCTCACTTAGTATTTTTTGGACAAAACCTTAAAAATAAAAATCTTTTTGGCTGTAGAGTTACTTAAAATACATTTAAATTGTTTAACCCTTTGTTAATAAATAAAGTGTTAGGCCAACCTACATATTTCTATACGATTTAAAAAAGGCCAACTTCAACCGTTTATTTTTTAACGATGTCTGACATAATCTCACGTTAGTGTGAGGCACGTCTCATATAGAGTAATATTCTAATTACATCACGAGGCATTTCTCAATTTTGATTAACGGCTGTCTAAATGTTTGAAATCAGTATTTGACAGGCAGACTGATGTTTATCTCCTGATGTACTCGTGATTCTTCAGATGTTTGCTGAGCTGACTCATCCGTGTGTAGGGCCGCAACCGACGAACATTTTTTCCAGCTGAGCACACTCTCCATTTTTGGTGTGTCTTTGGCATTGTGGAAATACAACATCCCATGCTCTGATATTTTTGGTTATACTTAAATTTGCAACTGTTCCAACTAAAGTTAGATAATTGGAAAATGTAATCAAAATACCACCATCAAAATCAAATAAACAACAGATTGTGTTTCAGCCTGATTTCAATCACAATATGGTGGGGTTAGCCTCAGAGACCAGAACACACCCTTCTTAAAACACTAAAACCCCCACACCCTGTCACGCCGGTTTCGGTTGGGCTACACCCAGATCCAAGTGGAACAGACAGTTTAGAAACTTTTGTCAATCCACCATGCTCCCTTATTGTTCCTATCAATAAAATACGTCATAAATACAATAAAAATATACTCTGTTGTTGTTGATCAAACAAATATATGGCTATCAGGGCAACACAAAACGTGTGTTTATCCAACAACAAACCCCCAAAAATATGGGCAGCCGAAAATATCTACCTAAATTGCTTTTACAAAGCTCGTGTGCTTTAAAAATTAATGTAAGCACACAAACTTCACGGTACGTCACATAAATTTAAAGTGTCATGTGACCCTGGTGGTACCACACATTGCAACACCGCCTCATCACTATGCAATGCTGACTGACGTGTCGCAAACCTTTTTCCAGCTGCTGAAATCCAGTCCAACCAGTCCACAGTCTTTTTATCCACACACACACACACACACAATCACGCACACAAGACTTAGGCTACAATGAGTCATTGTTGGGGTGAGGAAAGTCTGAGGAGGGAGACACACATGGGGGAAAAAATAATGATGCTCAATTGTGCCTCAACATATAATTGGTCGTCTCCATGTCCCGCCATTTTCCCTTAGAGAATAAGCCTGGATTAAAAAATGCTGAGTGTGTGTAGACACACGAACAGGTACAATTAATCACTCTGACAAAGAATACACAACGGTAGAGGATTGACATGTGACGGGTAAAGCTACATTTTTGTGCGATTAATTCATGACGCAGGTAGCTGAGCAGATATCAGGTAAGATTTGTCGGTTCACTTCTTAACCTTTCCTTCTTGCTGCGGATCAGGGTATGAAAAAATAAATAAAGTCTCTGACTACTTATGTGGCACGCTCCACAACCTCGAGCATGAAAGAGGACATACCAAAGGCAGCAATTAACTCGCCGGATGTCCTCCTGTGCTAAGAAAATGTTCCAAAAAAAACAAGTATGTCAGCAGGGGTGGAACTAGTGAACTTTAGAAGAAGGAGCAACAACAGTGTAGAAATACTTTGGATTCTTTTACTTCACTTATTTATTTATCCAAGTATAAATGCAGGACTTGTATCTATAAAAAGTGTAGCTCTCAATCAGTAGGCCTCCTACGACTGATAAACAGTTTTTATGTCTTTTCATTTTGTAATAGTGTCACGACTTTATGTTTATACAAAACTAGATGTAAGAAAACACATAATAATGAAGGTTAAATCTAGTAAGGGTTATGTAGTTGCATTAACTAGAGCTAAGCCTGTATCAGCTTCATTCAGTATCTATATCTCTACATTCAGCAGTACCATCTATGCATCCAACATCCAGCTACAAATAAGAAGTTTACAAACCAATCAAAATAAAATTTGAACAGTGTAAATTATTTAACCTAAATACATCTCGTCTTTGTTCTTTCTGCTTCTTTTATCGATCCCTGTATCCATCTCAACTAAAAACATGTAGACAGTGCTTTAATGTTATGGGTGGTTTTGTGATAAAAGTAAGATTTTCATTTAAATTAATGCCAATAAAGACACTATCTATCACCGAATTAGGTAACTCAATGGTGATTGAGTCTTTGCATTTGCAGTGTATAGTATTATTACAGACTGGGTGTCTTGTGGCGACATTCGCGGAAAAAAAATCACAAGCGGCGCCCAGTTAGAGACGCGTTTTCCATCACCCAGCAGTGGTTGGTCTGCCAGAGAGGGTAGGCGGAGCTAAGCGGCTGCCTTTTCCAGTTTCTGTAAAGAAAAGATCGATGACTACAGATACAACTTCAAAAATAAGTAAAAATCCAAAGAAAAAGAAACAAACTCGACGCTCAGATGAAGCAAACAGTCTGAAAAGGGAAGCGACCGTCAGCGAGGAAAATCAAGAGTTACAACCGTGATAAAGGGAGCCAACTGTAGATATCTAGTTAAATTGGGAAGTGTCCTCCTGCAAGTATAATTTATAAACAATAGGGGGCACCCGAGAGAAAAAAACTGAATTCTTTGATTCTGTAATGCTATGCAAATATTTCTAAATGTTGTCACATATTTGTCAATAAAATCTTCATCTGCAAATGTTACTACAGCTGTTACATAAATCTATAGGAGTAAAAAGTACAATACTGTTCACAGACATGTTGAGTTAGAGGTTTAAAGTAGCAGAAAATGGAAATACTAAAGTTAAAGAAGCTCAAATTTGTCTCAATAACTTATTTGACCTACAGGCCAAAGGAAGTAACTGCAGACAATGTGAAGTTTTAAGGCCGACACTGTCTTCATTTTATGCCCATTTATACCAATTATAATACTTCAAAAGAAAGAAAAATGTTAATATGTTTAGATGCATCTGTTTGGCCATGTGCCTGTGTAAAATAAGTGTCTAACAGTGTGTTCGACTGTAGATTTGCTTTATAAGACTGTTAGGTGTATCTAAACTGGATTAAATATGTAGGAATGCTGGGATCTGTAACAAGAACACTAAAATTAAGCGATAGTGTTGAGTTATGTTACTAAAAAAACATACATTTAACAGGAATAAGTGTTTATCAACTCACACCCAGTTTGGTAGCAAGGAGCCAGTTTGAACTCTGAGGTGTGGCACATTACTCAATCTACCTGAATGTGCAGAGTCAGACTTATACTGCCCTCTACTGGTCTATTACTAAAACTACAGATCATGCTGCGTAGCCCTTCAGGTTTTTGCCCAAGATATAGAGAGTATCAGGGGCTGTGTTTAAAAGACTAAACATTCAGTTAGATCTAACAAAGGAAAATGAAATATTAAAGAGGAATAACAGCTTCGATGTTCAGGGTTTGTTGAGGTATCTTCTCTCCAATCAGTGCTGTAAGAGGAGTCACTACCCTAGATTTCCACCTGAGGTCATCCTGTTAGCAATGCATCTTAAAATAAGTTTGCGAGTTAAAACAAGAGTTGTTTCTAGTGTCAACATTTCGTCATTCACTCAACAAGAGCTTATCAATGTGTGACCAAAATAACAGCTGAAAATCCATTGATCTGTGGCCAAAACCAGCTTCAAAAAACCCTAAAAACATCACATTTCCACTAATAAAAGCTCACTTTAAAAAAAAAAAGCTTTGTACGAGTTTGACTGTCTCTGCTCACTTTGTGAAACAACGGCGAAGAAAAACAGTGAGTGAGTAACAGTGAGAAATTAAACTCACAATGCTAGTCGTGACTATCCAACTGTGAGAGGAAGGATAAAATCAGCGGTCATGTCGTAAGATAAATATGCAAACAAGTTTATGAAAAATATTATGAGGGTAAATATGCAAAGACCATCTTCAAAGCTTCCTCTGTACTGGGATAATTATCATCCCGACACAACAATCTCACAAAAGGTGAGGATAAATCCAACTGGGTGGGTCTGGCGTGTTGTGTAAATACTCTCTGTTTGTATTTGGATGTAAGGTGGATTACAGATCACAATGTCGACATCCTTGGAGGTTGGGAGTATCCAGACTTATGGGAGGAGTAGCTGGATCAAATGTCCTCTCCCTTACTGAAGTCATTTTACAGATTATTAAAACAAAACAAACAATGTTACTAACAGACTGAAAAAATGACTCTGTATAAGCCTGCAGTAGAAGCGTGAAAATATGAGGAAGTTAATCTTGTGGCTATTTTACTCCTGCAGATCTATGTCCATTTGGTTAGCCTAAATAGTTCATTCTCATGTATGTAACTAAAGCTCTAGTCCTACTTACTAGGTTTGCTGTTTATTTTCAATATTCTTTATTCTTCATCTCTTTGCACTTGTAAACTCAATGTTTTATTATCCCTTGTTTCTACTGCAACAAGCTTGGACAGCCAAGGCACTTTCCCATTGGGCCACCTTAAGCTTTTTATTGCAACCATTTATTAATCACCTTTAGCTAAAGAGTTATTTTAAAGTAATGGATACAGTTTATTCATTCATTTCAGCTAACGGTTTCTATTGATGTCTGTACTTTTAGTACAAATCAACAGTCAAAAAAGTAAGCTAACAGTACACAAACTGTGAAAAGGTAAGGTAAAAGTTATGGACAAAAAGTTGTTAGCTTAGATTTCTAAGCGTTACTTTTAGACATTTAAAAACTGTTTATCCATTAGCTTTAGCTAACAATTTAAACTGTTTATCCATTAGCTTTAGCTAACAATTTAAACTCTATATCCATTAGCTTTAGCTAACTATTTAAACTGTATATCCATTAGCTTAAAGCTAACTATATAAACTGTTTATCCATTAGCTTAAAGCTAACTATTTAAACCGTTTATCAATTAGCTTTAGCTAACTATTTAAACTGTTAATCCATTAGCTTAAAGCTAACTATTTAAAACCGTTTATCCATTAGCTTTAGCTAACTATTTAAAATGTTTATCCATTAGCTTAAGCTAACAATTTAAACTGTTTATCCATTGGTTAAAGCTAACAATTTAAACTTTTATCTATTAGCTTTGGTCAACAATTTAAACAGTGTTTTCATTAACTTACTAGGCTATTTAAACTGTGTCCATTACTTTAAGATTAGAGTTTCAACTCTTTATCCATAACTTTCAGCTAACTATATTTAAGGCTAATTTAGTGAACTATTTCCACAATTCATTAAAAAAAAAGAAGACTACATTATTTGTATATTGAAGTACCATAGCTATACAAAAAAAAAGGATTGGTTCAAGTATTTCAAACTGAAAAATTCTTCAGCTTACGTAAATTAACACCACTCTCATCTCATTAACTTATTCTGCCACCAGCCTGTCTAGACTTTCTGCTCCCAACTTCAGAAACTTGCTGACATCTGGAGTTAAAGTTGCCAGTTACACAGAGGGTAGTATTTTCTGTCTATTTTTCTTGCAGCTAAAGCTTTGGGAAACCTCTCAGTAGCCTGTAAAATGTTGACTTCAAAACCAACCAGACCATCATCTGAATCATCTTGTTTTCCCCAGAGTAGGCTACACACCCACACATATTCATCCCTCCTGGTCACTTGTACAGGGGGATATTAAACCTCAGTATGTAATTATCTGCAAATGTGATCACTCTTTTGTCACAAACAAATGTTTATTAAAAGATTTGTAGGGCTAAAGGTGAACCCGAAAGTTTAAAGGGAAGCAGGGATGGAAATAAAGTTCCCGCTGGGAAGGGTGTGGTTTGAAACAAGAGACCAAGACAACAGAGCTGAGGGGATCCAAAGGACAAAAATGTTGTACAATAGCCTCAAAACACAATAGTAGAAAAACAAAAGGCACCCATAGTGCACCCAGTCTGCAGACTTGAGGTGGAATTCGAGACTTGGGCAAAGCCTCAACTACAGGGTGAGGAATTTCTCATGTAATGGCCGGCAGGTTGGGACATGATTCAGTCTTTTAATACCGTTTGTGGAACGAAGATGTTCTTTTTTGTTTTTTCCAACTAGGCTGCCTCACCCCGACCTGTAATAACGGCATTAGAGTAAAGCCTGGGATGTGCACAGAGGGTAAACACTGCAAAACTTTGCAGCTTCTTTGTGTCATCTGTGGGAATGTATTTCATTGTTCTGTTGGTTAAAGAGGGGCTAAATTAATACTTTCAGTAAAAATCTGTCTGTTTTCTATTATATATATATCTTCTATTAAATGTGGTGAACTAGTATAAACTATAAACCCCAAATCAAAGGCCAAAAATTTCAAATGTCTTCCTTTATCCTATCAGCAGTCAAACCCCCCCAAAATATTAAATTTACCATCAGATATGATGACGCAATGCAGCAGGTCCTCACATATAGCCAAAGCCATCTGAAATCAAAGAAAGTTTGGCTTCTTTACTTTGAAAATGACTTGATTTTCTTCTGTCCATCGACTTAAAAAAAGACGAATCACTTTAGAATAGTGTGGTTATTGTTGTTGGACTTTTTTTAAGCGTACCATTTAAATTGTTGACTCATCAACATTAGCTAAATATTTCAGGCTTTTCACTAATATTGGCAAACTATTTTGACTTTTCACTTTCGATAAGTAGCCTATACTCAATGTTTATAATATTTGGTTAGCTATTTCTGCTTTTAAACCATTAACTCTAGCTTATGTCGACTAATTCAGTAGGCTACATTTGGCTAACTAGGCTACTTCAAACTGTTTGATCATTTACTTTAGCTCACTGTTTTTTTAACAGTTTAACCAACAAAATGACTTTGCTAAATGGACAGTCTATTTACCTTTAGCTAACTAGGCTACTTCAAACGGTTTGTCCATTTACTTTTGCCAACCATCTAAACTAGTCCACTACCTTTACCTTACTATTTTAAACTGTTCCAAACGGTTAGCTAACATCATCAACTGGGCTATTTGTCTATAACTTTAAGCTATCTACTTCAAACGGTTTGTCCATCACCTTTGGCTAAATATTTCAATAGTTTGTAGCCTACATTATCTTTAGCTAACTTTGTCTATAACTTTTGCCTAACTATTCAAACTAAATTCAAATTTACTGACAGATAGATGAAATAACTAACTGTCCTTTTGGAGAACTGTGAGATAGAAAAAGTTGTTTGCATAATAACCAAAAAGGCGATTATATCATACAGTGTCTATCTCTCTCAATGATAGAAAGTTCCATCAATGGACCTCAAACAAATAACACTAAATCAGGAAAAGATTATTGACAGAAGCCTAACTAAAACGCAGCTAGATCTAATCTCACATCACAGTGTGGCCAGTGTTGCGAATTTGCATATCATTATACTGTGGGTTTTTTTTTTATCTTAAATGTTTTGACCATAACACTGGTACAAAGAGGGAACACACCCAGCCAGAGAACAGCCCAAAGCTCTGCACCCTCAGACACTGCGCACACCCAGTTATAAAACAGCATGACACACATATCCCAAATCCTCTACAAGGAAAGTCAAATATTAAAGTTTTACTCCAAACAAAACTTGTTTGACAGGATGTCATCCGGGTTGCCAGGGGAAAAAATAGTCAGGCGGAGACTTTCCCTCGTCTTGTAACCAAAATTAGACCATGGGAGCAAACAGGCACCATGTTGAAGCTATATCTACACCTTAATAGGCTAATGGTATAGGCTAATGGTATATCTTGCAGAAAAGAGGGGTAATTTCTGAACGCAGTAATTCTGCAGGCACTACTGTCTGCCTATAAGGTAAACAACCTCAGAAAAAACACACACCAAACTTCATGCAGAAAAACGTGGATTTTGTCGGTGAACTATTTTACGTTCTCTCTGAAATATAAAGATATCCTGCTTTGAGAAATTATGTTTTAGATCTAAGTTACAGAAGTAAATCACTTTTAAATAATGTAAAAGGTGCATTTTTAAATAAAATGTTTTCTTCTTACCGACTGCAAAGCAGAATCCGACTGCAAAAAGCTGGAGGATAATTCTGTTCATCTTGAATGACGGTTAAAAGTTCACAAACTCGACGTTCAGGAGGACTTGTCTGTCTGCCTATGTAGACCGTTATAATAGTGATCAAACAACTGATATTTTTCCGCCATGGCTGGATTTATAATCCTCCACCTCCCATCCAAACGTCACCGTTACCCAATAAGAGGAGGTCTTCTGGATAATCCACCCAGTTTTTTTCTATTTTCACACTCTCCTACCTGTAGGATTCACAGGTAGGGGGATATAACGCCCCAGCAGGGAGTTAAAGTGTAGGAAAACTGGACAACTGATAGGCATTAAAAATGTAAGTGATTTTATGGTGATGTTTTATTTAACCCTTCATTATGTCGCTACAGTAGTCCTATAGCTTCTGTTTTGATGCTGGTCCAAGAGACTTTTTAACCAACTTGAATGCGTTGTGGGAAGTAACTAAGTACATTTATTCAAGTTCTGTATGTAAACACAATTTTAGGTACACTTTTTACTGTAACAAATCCTTCAAAATCAAGGTAAGATTAAAAAATTTACCTCACAGCATACAATAGTCTAAATTCTTAAAGATTGAATAGTGAATGATCCCAACACGGTGTCTAGTTTGGACCATTTTTCTGCAGAGTGAGTGCTTTTACTTTTGATACTTTTTCCAGATAAAAACCTTGCACTTTTACTTAACCAACATAGCCTGTATCTTTCTTTGTTATGATCTGAGTAGCCTTACTTCTGCTTGATTTTTACCCAAAGCCCTGTTTTTATAATTATCCAGGACGACGATGTGACGCTATAAATGCCCGAGTGCACTTAAACGCATCACGCTTATGGCGTAAATCATCCCTTTTCTAAGGATGCTAAATGACACACTAACCTCATTGCTGTCCAGTGAGAAGCATGCTTCCATGAATGTGGTTACTTCAAAATTTAGACATTAACTGACGGATCAAACTTTTTTTTTGAGACATTAGATTCTTAAACTGAACGTAAAGGTGTGAAAACGTTTGAATTAAATTACGGTTTCAGAAACACACCTAGGGATGCCATGTTAAGGTCAGGGCACCTGAACCCACCAGATGTAAGTGACAGACATAAAACATGCAACAAACAATCTAAGTACACCAGTGCGAACTAGACCTAACAGATTACACCAACATACAAAAAACATATTGATTAATTGGGATTACTAAACCGACAGATTTATTTATGAATGGAAGAAGAAGTTCTCACTGAGAAAACAACACATGTTGGAGGATCTCTGGAGAGAAACAGCTACACTGACAACTGTGAGATAATTAGTATTTGTCCTCCTGGTGCAGTTACACATCACACGTCTAATTTATAGCGATACAGTTAACAGATTATATACATTATCCCTGTCTTTCACGTGTTCATCTCACAACTATGTTCAACACATACTAACACACACAACATTTTTACTGTTTGTTTCTAAAAAAAAGTGCCTCCTAAGCCTATTTTAGCTCAAATCATAGGCCAAATCATAGAATATAAACTTATATTTCTCTTATTTTATAAATTAAAAACATTAAATGATCCTCATTGTTTGCTTCTTCTAGCTAGTCAGATCTATTTTACTCAACTCTTGGTTTATGTTTGTTTAAACAATGGATAGTTATTTAATTTTACTTGTTTGCAAACATAAAACTGCATAAAATCAAGGTTTAGAGGCACATTTAGGATACTCGTTCCTGTCAGTGTGCACTGTCAACATCAGCTAAAGCAGACTTATAGCATCTTGCTAATGTTACACAAATAACTGCTTCTGAACAAACTCCCCCTTCTCTCTCTGACAGATTCAGATAAATATTTTACTACACACGGCAAACAAGTGTGTGTGAGTTCTCTGGAAGCAATAATAAGAAATCACTTCTGACTCATATCGTTTTAAATTATCTGCAGGTTTTTTTTCTCGGGGCGTTGAACTCGCTGTGGGTGACGGACAGGTCACATGACGTCCACAAAATAAAAGGTAGGAAAACCAAAGATTACCAATTCATAAGTATTTACTCTTTATTGTTTCTTCCCTCATCAATAATAATAGATCCTCACATCAGCAGCCCTGCAGCTCCTCTTTGTAGAACTTTCTGGTATGAAGATGTTTAAGGTGTTTTTGTCAGGACGCCTTTTTTTCATGTTGATATAAATTCAGGTTTTCCAGGTGGTATTTTTACATTTCTTTTACATGATAAGAGTTATGGCCACCAGGAGGCTTTCTTCTTGACTTTTAGTGACCTTGTAAAGACTACTAAAATGCTTGATGTGAAGCTACTTTGTAAAACATTGGTTTGTATATTAACAGTTGAAAAATCTCTTAATATTTTGCATGCATACTGGAAAATGTTGCAAGTAACCTCTAATTGGTTTGTTTTCCCAGGCTGAAGTCCGTATTCATAAACAGTAACTTTGACTGATGAATGTCTGATTGAGGACCAAAACATCTTCAATAAAGTGAGTGGAGGGGACGGAAGCCCGAAGCGGACATGCATCCATACATTTTATTTACTCCATTTCCTGTGATATCGAGTCATTTCCGGTTGTTTTCTCGAGATCTCGATCACTTGCTCCGCCGTAACGTCAGATGATTATAACTCGTATCCCCAGAGAAAACAAACAGGAAAAGAGGCTTCACTTACCTCATTAGTGTGGGCAATGGCAGCACAGCATGTCCTGGTCTGTAACAGCGCAGTGACCAGACTGTTGTGATTTTTTTTGGATCATCTTAGAAGTCTAGAGCTCGAGAAAACAACAGAAATTAGTCGTGGGAAAATTGAGTAAATAAAATGCATGGATGCATGCCAACTTAGGGCTTCCGTAGTTTTGTACCCAATTTGCAAGATTACAAAAAATATTACAATATAACCCCTCTCACTCTTAATTACACAGGCACGTAACGGATCGTAAAAATATCAAGCTTGAGATATTATGTCAAATTTATCGCAGCCTGTGACATTTTTAAACGTCTACATGAGGACAAAAACGACCCTGCAAGTTCCCACACTGTGCATGAACATAAAGCTGCACACTTGCACACAGTTTAGTGACGATGATTTTGGGGGTAGAAGTGACAAAATTTGTATCTTCATCAGTATTTGTGTCAATTTTAGGTGTGATGTTGTGAAACTGAAAAGAGAAGCCCAAAGAATCTCAAAGGTACAATATTTGAATAAATGTAAATGTGGGTCAAAGATAATAAGGAAATGCATTTCTGGTTTACAGTGTTTATTCTGCTCTGATGCTGACTGCTCGATTGTCCACGGTCTTACACTGAACAAATACAGCCATGCACCATGCCATTAGTGCCACACCAGGTTGGTAACAGATGAAGAGATTAAAATGATGCTGTGATTTAGTTTGAGTAGTGTCGTTAGAAAAGCGTGACAGTGACAGACACAGATCTGTCACTAGTATAAATGTGAGTGTGAAACAGTTGTTACTGTTTGTTATCAGGTGACTCAATCGTCCAGGGCAAAAGAGACTCTCTTGCGTGTTGTGAAAACCCAAACTGAGGAAGGGAGGCGTCTGCAGACCTTTCCTCCCATTCTGAGCGTGATAAAAAGAGACGTGGTGAAAAAAACATTTCTCCTCTCAGTGAGAGACTTTGGATTCGAGTCACATTTTCTTACATGAGCAAGCCTGGTCTCGCCCAGAGTTTGTCCCTCAGCATTTCTCTGAGTGTGTATTTGTTTGTCTCTGAGTGTTTGCAAGCAGCCTCATAAAGAGGTGACTGACAAGTGGAATCATGTGTGAAGTGGTTACTAAGATTTTCAGTTTGTTTTTGCACATCGGTCAGAAAAGATGTTTTTGTTGGGGTGGTGGGAATGTTTGCTGTCTCTGTGTGAGCTGTTTAATCATTATCTCTGTGTGTGAGCTTAAAAAGGGGCTGCATTCGCTTCCTGCTGAAGGGGGGGGAAAGGTTATGAAATGGCATCGTCAGAGTCATCGTTTTGAAATAGTTTGCAGAGAGGGAGTCTGTTTGGGCCCGGTGAAATGCCTCTATTGTCTTGCCCACAGATCCTCTGAGTTTCTCAACTCTGGTTGCCTGGAAAAGAGGGCGTGTCAGAGGAGCCGAGCCAAGCTAATCCTTGTTCCTGAAGTCAGAACAATAACAGAAAAGTCACTAGGAAAATCCAAATAGTGGGAAAGAGGATGAGCAGAGAACAAAATCAGGATAGTTTAAACATTACGACAGCGCCTAGGAAGGGATTATTGTTTTAAAGATTTAAGGTGGATCTTTTTAAAGTGAAAAACTGATCAATTCAAAGTGATCTAAATCAATTTCATACTTCTTCAGCTCAATTACATTTAGAAGACAGATAATCAGTTAAACAGATCATCTTTGTGTAGTCCAGGGATTCAGCTGATTGAAGTACATCTTAGTCTGGTTGTTTTGTAAGTCATGATGGCGGCAAAGCCTTACACAGAAACACTCCACAGAGCTGGACTCACTGCTGACAGTGGCAGAGAGAGAGAGAGAGAGAAGGACCCTGGATAAACACCCACCACTCTCTGCTCAGCGCGTTCACCACACAGAGGAGCAGCAGCAGCGGCAGACTGCTGACCCAGACTGCGCAGCTCCTCTCGGTGATGGCCGGGGGGAACAAACAACAAACTAAAAGCAGCCATTGCACACACGGATCGTATACCCTCTTTCCCACCCGGAAAGACCCGCTAATATTACCTTACAACAGCATTACAACATTAGCTTATTTGGTTATAAGCATGCACATTTGCATCCGACTGTTTGCACTAACTCTGCTCATCCCGGTCCTGTGCCTTTTCGTGTTTCTTGTATGCTACCTGCTGGGATCAATAAATTACCTATCCATCTATTTCTCCATCTGTCCACCAGAATGTGGTGAAAAAGATTTAGTCAGGGAGTTGATACAAGACAATTTATGATAAAAAAATATATTGCAGAAAAGTAAAGAGTCCACGCTTGCAGCTAAACTCTCTGAAGAGATCGAGAGAATGCAAGACTCCAGGTGAAGGCCTCCACATCCACGCATCTTGAGTGTGTGCAATCATGCTGCAGGGATCATTCTCTGCAGGGTCAAATTCAGGCGGGAAATAGAGGGAAAATTCTAAGCCAAAGCTGCACAGGAGCGGCTTCAACAGAACCAGTGTTTTTTCCTTGCAGTGGGCGAGTCCAGTCAAGCCGGAGTCCAGATCCTAACACAATCAAGAGTTTGTGGAAACCCGACGAAGAATGGGAGGAAGCTGAGAGTCCAGATGTGCAACGTCGATTGAGAGCTTTCAGCGCAGACGCAGGCTGGAACTGCTCCTAAGGTGCATTTAACAAATAAAACCTGGAGGGAGGGACGGTTCTTTATTTAGGCTTTACTGCTTTTATGTTGTCAGCAAAAACAAGAAAACTTCTAAAAGAGACTTTTTGTTGTCAGTTAAGGAGGCAAAACTGCTATCTATCAACAAAGCAGAGACTACAGCATCACATGTGAGGGTAAAGCCCCTAAGAACACATTTTCAATTAACTATTTTGGGTGTGGTCTAAGTCTCTGTGGCGGGCATATTTCCGAGTTGAATCTGCTTAGAGAGGAATCCCGAAAGAAATCTGCGGGAGAAAAATGGTGCAACATGTCCTCAGGGTGTGGCAGAGCAGAGGCTGATCGTTTCACATGACTGCAGTATGAGCACCGACACGATTACTGCTCTGTAAACAGATTCAGACGTGCTTTGTTGCAACATTTAAGGTTCGTCTATCAGGCCCGAACAATTTCATTATTCACTGCAAGAAAGGAAGAGTGTGGATGTTAGGAGGCTTTTACGAAGCGTTTAAAAACCAAGTCTTTAAACTTAAAAGGAGCTGCTGAAATAATCTGGGAGGAGGCCGAGGAGCAGGGCTGGTCCTGAGCTGCGGTTTGAGGTTATCCTGAGTCATGAAGGAACCTCCTCCTCTGCTCCCTCTGGAAAAACTGACAGGGTACGGCCACATGAAGACGACTCAGCCCCGCCAGTCACTCCGCCAAAGACAGCTGCCGTGCGGAGAAGCAAAACAGCTTTTATGACTCATATATGAAGAAGGCATACCACTATGTTTGTGTCTGAAGGTGTTTTCAGTGCTTCATGACTTAAATCGAATCGAGGGGCATATTTTCAAAATAAAAGTTCCTGATTTGTAATTTCCATTCTGCCTTTTTTTCCATGTATCAAAAGGCTCAGTTAGATTTGATTACATCAGCCTGACTGAGGTCTTATGATCATGTCAATTCTGTTAACACACTTTGTTTGTTCTGTGTGTTTGTGCGTGTACAATGCTGTTACTCAGAGTCATGTGAAATGTCCCTGCCGCCACACCCAGAAGCCTTGACAACCATCTCGGCCTCCGTCACCACAGGAAGTCCTCCAACAGAGATAAAGAATCATGTGCACCGAGAATTAAGGACAAATTTAGTACAGTGCTTTTTATAATCTGTTACGTCGTTTCTTATCCTAGATTTCTGCAAATTGTGCCCAAGAGATCTTTTAAAGTAGGAAGTAAAGCTCTCTACTGACACCGAGTGGCAGGAGGGCAGCACTGCAGGCTGAAAGGCAATAACAAGGACAAAAGAAGTATGAAAAGAAAATAGAAGTTTATTGAGAATTCTGAATCCTGCTCACCCTTCCACAGTAGCAGAAAGACGACAACAACACGGACAAACATTAGTTAAAATCTGGACACATAAATACCTTTTCTCTTGTATCATGAAATCCAAAAAAAACAACCTGTTCCAGTCACACTAAAGTAAACAGGGGAGGGGCGTGGAGGTAGGGCGACTGTCTTATCTGCCCCACAGAACAGAAAGCGGCTGGTGGTCTGTCTGTCTCTAAACGTGAACATAAATAATGAGACTGTGCTGTGGAGAGACACCAGGAGGATCAGTGCAGTGGTGGAGTGAGCCGAAGGATTCAGATTGTCTAAATTCCTCTTTCTCTGAGTCTCCTCCTCGAATCTTTACGGGAATAGTTTGACATCTGGGGAAGTGTTTGCTTTCAGGCAGAGAGACAGGTGAGAAGACTGAAACCACTCGTATATCTGTAGGTCAAATGTCACAAAAGCGGTCAGTTAGCTTAGCTTAGCTTAGCAGACCCCGAAAGAGTGGGAAACCGCCAGCCTGGCTCGTAGCGATGAAGACGGCCAACCAAGACACCTAAAGCTCACTGAGGAACATGTTGTATCTTGTTTGTTTAAGACATAAAAACGCTTGAGAAATGAGTTTGTTCAGGTTGATTATGTGCCAAACTATTCCTCAGCTGGGATGAGCAACTTCCTGAAGTCACTACTGGTTGCCTAGTAACTGCAAAACGGGTTATATTGGCTCCTTAAGATGGCCATTTTTTACATTTTTGTAAGGACAACCAGCAGCTTTTCATCTCACATATACAACATTGTTTACTTAATCTTTAAAAAGACTGTCGAGTAAAAACAACATCGTGATGGTTACGAGCCGGACTATGTCTTGGATTGGACAAGGACACAGGACAGGTTGCCTATCAACTGCTAACAGGCGTGCAACTCCCCCCTCGTGCGCACCTTGTTAAATATACAAATTACGGCTTAGGAGTAGTTCGGCGCATAACATGGAAAAACAGATTTTTACATATTTTGTTAATTGTACAAACTAACAAAAACATAACACTTGTTGCACGTATGAGGACTTTTCTACCCCCAGACAGCGCTAGGCTAGCTGCTATACAATGTTTGTCCTTTATGCTAAGGGAGCTAAATGGCTACACAACCGGCTGCGTCATGAATGTTCACATACTTGTCTCTGCACTACGCGTGTTACTGGAGGACACCTCTAGAGGGCAGAGCTCAGGCTGTATGAAACTACTGTATGTGCGGGATGTAAACAACAGACATGGAGACACACGAGGAGGTTACTACGATGCTAATTCTGAGATCACGGCAGAATAAGTGTGTGTGGTGGACAGAGCGCACCGTCTGCATCTTCCCCACTTTTCCAACATGTTCCTCCGTGCGCGGACGAAACGGTCTCGAACTTGTTTCCATTTAGATTTGCAGGTTTCCACGTCGACTTCTAAAATGACCGTTTGTGTCTCCAGCTGTTTTGACAGGCATGTTTGTCGCTGTGTAGCGGAAATAACACATCGTACAGATGTAGATAATTGCAGACTTGATCGATCAGCTCTTCTTCAAAACCTTCTGCTGAGTTGAACCTGTCACATCCCCTCTGTAGCTACACTGCCCCTACTGTTCATGTGCATACTGCATCTCGCTGACGCGCGGCAGCCATCGTGTGTACACGTAGTAAAAGCAAGTATATCTCCAGCTTTACGGTTATCGTAGTGTGTGACCCGTCTTCTCATTTGTTCTCATTCTCATTGTTTCCCAAGACGCCAAACTATAACTTTAAGAAGGATTAAGCTATTGGGGCAGGGAGGTAACAATTCAAACGCAGGTGCAGCAAGGAGGGGGCGGGGCGTCTCAGAAAAACGTAGACCGTGTTATATTCTCACTTGGGTACCGATACAGAGAGTCGTTTGACACACGCACAAACAGCTGGAGAAATGACACAGGCTGATTACAATTGTCTGAACGAATCAGGAAATTCACGTTAGTTTCATCTACTTCTACTTCTCCTCCTCTACCAGCAGAAAGAAAGAAAGAAATGCTTGTGCCTCTTGAAAAAAAAAAAACAATCTGTGTTTTCTTTGAATCTTAAGGCAAATTCAACAGAATGCTTTGTGCAACAAAAAACACAAAACATCAGACAAACCAAGAAAAATTGTGATACGGAAAAACAAAAAATCCACCGCCACCGTCCAGACTGTCTCTGCGGGTGCCAGCCTGAGTGTACATGCACTGAGGGGGGGATAATGGGCTTTCAATGACGGAGGGTTTACCACCACCGTTTACCAAACCGTGCCAAATACAGAACAAACAACAGAGCCAGAGAAAAGACTGACTCAGCCATTCTTCAGCTTTTCAGTCCAACTAACTTTTTCTGCTGGGAAAAGTTCCCCGTCGTGCCACTGACTGAGTAATTTTCTCATCAGTGTGCTCGTAATGAGAGCGAAGCAGCGCTGAGCCTCCTCTGATCTCACCTCCTGTTTTTGGCACTGATGAGTTTGGTAAGGTACGTGCATGGAGTCCCGAGTGTGTGTCTGCGTTGATCTGTTTTATGTGTGTGTGTTTGCGATTAAGATCATGGCTGTGCGTCTTCTTTTATGTCTCTCTCACACTCAAAAATCCTTACACTTTTTCATTTGCCCTAGTCTAAACCAAAATAATACAGTCTTCAGGTTGGGGAGGGGGCATCTGAAAAGCTTTGTAAAGTGCAGGTGACCCCTCCCCTTCTTATCATAATTCTTTCCTCTCCCTCTCTCTACGAATCTTCCTCCTCCTCCTCCTCAGTCCTGGACGCTCTAGCGGATGGCCTTGACGGGGCTCTTGAAGCTGGAGGCGGCTTGCAGCTGCAGCTGGTAGGCCATGGGGTGGATCTTGAACCCGTACAGCCTGGAGAGAAGCAGAAGAAAGTGATCTGTGTGAGACTTTCTCTTGGTCACGGTTTAAGTAACCGAGACTACAAATATGAACTTCAAATAAAATCGACAGGACGCAACACAAACAAGCGTGCTCAAAATTGATGAGGGCGTTCACGTTATCATCAGTGGTGAGTTTGCTTTTAGGGAGAGAACGATGTGTGATTTCAGGACCTCACTGTTTCCCGTCACGCCTTATTGACTGTGACACACACGCGGCTGTTAACAGACGTCACGGAAAAGGATGCGGATGAAATTTGTTTTAAATGTCCTAAAGTCAGATTGGTCAGGCGTGTATATTTATCTGTGACTATTACGTGTTCAATTACATCACAAGGTGTGATAAAATTAATGTGACTCATCCACATGACACGTGAGAGTTTTAGGTGTTTTCTGAGTCGCTTTGGTTGGTTGTATCGAGTTGCTGTGATACGTTCAGTTCAATACCTGTACACCTCGGATTGACAGTTGGACTCTATTGTGTTTGTCCTGCTCCTTCTCGACTGTACTTTAAAAGCTTGGTAAGAAGTGAAAGGGAGGAGTGCAACATTTTTCAACTCTCTGCAACCAGAAAAAAAATCGATTTTTCCGATTCGAATCAATTCTCATTTGAATGACCCAATAATTGATCGATAAATCCCGAGATCGATCTTTTAAAAATATGTATAAAAATGTGTCTGATCACTCAGGTTTCTGAGCGCTCCTGAACACATCACAACTCAGTGCATCCCCTGGACACACGGCAGTGAGGGAGACATGCCCGGACTTGTTTACTGCTATTGATACATCAGTGATCGCTGACGGACTCTTTCTATCGCGTGTGCTTCCATGAATATGTAAGTTCGTTTTGCACTGATGTTTATGTTACTCTCTGTTAGCGTCGGCTTTGGCCGCGAGTGTATTTTCAGCATGTTGTTATACAGTATGCCTTTCCCCATAACTCTAACTCTCTTGTGGTTTTGTTCTTCGCGCTGTGAGATCTTATGGCCAAATCTCACGCAAGTTGACCCCAGTTCGTTTAATCAAAACCATGAGCCAGATAAAAACTGGAAAAAGAGTTCATAAGCTGTCTAATTCATAAAATTGTTAATATTGTGTTCACTGCTGTTTGTCATGTTAAATAAAAAGTACATGATGTAACTTCTTTGGGGTCAATTCTTATTGGAAACATAAAACATTCAGGAATTGAATCAGGACCCTGTGAATCGAATCAAATCAAGAAATCTTTATCGATACCCAGCCCTATAGACAAATGTGCAGCAGTCGGCGCAGAATGGATGTTGAATTTGGTATCCAACATTTCTTCAGCAATTAAAACACAATCTTATTATTCCCTTAGGCCCCGATCAGACAGACTTTGAAAAGCGAGGCGCACTGCACTGCCTTTTTTGTTGAAGCCTACAGTTAAAACAAGAGCAGCTCGCTGCGCCTTTTTTCTGTTGTTAAGGCAACCATCATTAGCTGTCATTAACCTCAACGATGTTTTGTAAAATGACAGAAGACACGCCTCTCCTTTCATCCGATTGGACAATGACAAAATGACATGACGTTGGGCGCTTTTTTCAACTCGAGGTGCTCAGAGATTTTCCTCAAAATCACGAGGTGCACAGAGCAGAAAAACACGAGGTGCTCTGCAACGCAAAAGCAGCGCACAAAAAGCGTCCCTCTCATTGAAAACAAGCCGCTCCCAGCTGCTAAAATGCACTCTGTCTGATCGGGCACTTATGCAACAGGTGGAGATACATTTTTGCTACAGTTAAAACACTGTATGTCGTACTCACCTTGGGACAAACTGGTTGGCGGGCCTCTTGGGCCTGTACTCAGGGTGAACCATGAAGAGCATGTGAGGGAAGCCAGTGCCAAAGTAGGCTCCATCTGTGTGGTGGTGCCTGGAGGACTTGGGTGTGTAGACGTCCATACATTTGGGACAGTACAGCTTCACCATGGCCTCTCCGGGGATGTCTGACAGACCTGTAAACAAAGAGGTAGTTTAGATAGAAACTAACTGCACCTTAGATAGACACTGAAACACAGCTAGTAAAGTACAAACACAGGTATCTTCACTCTGCATCAACTGTGTTAGCTCTAATTAAAGCATTTTCCTAACGTGAAAAATATTGTGCTATAGCCTTCAAGACTTTGTTCGAACCCTTCGTTAAAGTTGAAATCGTGAAGATTTCAGTTTCGTTCTCGTTGGCGATATACGGTAATTGCCGGAGCGCACTTTCCAGATATCCAGACAGTGCTGCATGTGTGACGTCCACGGTTGGCTCTGGTTGTAACTCATGATTTTCCTCGCTGACGGTCGCTTTCCTTTTTAGACTGTTTGCTTCATCTGAGCGTCCAATTTGTTTCTTTTTCTTTGGATTTCCACTTATTTTTGAAGTTGTATCTGTAGTCATCGATCTTTTCTTTGTTTGTTCAGCCACAGTAAATTACTGTTTACTCGCAACACTTGCAGAGACAGGAAAAGCAGCCGCTTAGCTCCGCCTACCCTCTCTGGCAGACCAACCACTGCTGGCTGATGGAAAACGTATCACTAACTGGGCACTGCTTGGGATTTCTTCCACGACACCCAGTCTGTAACAGATATTTGACAGCCATGGACAGACTGTAGATAATCCTTATATAACTCTTTTAACGGTTACATGCAACAAACTTTCTACAAAATGAAATCATTGAAGACCTCACACACATAAACCAGAACATAGCACTTGTTTTTTTGGTCTTCAGACCACTCAAAGCGCTTTTACTCTCCATGTCACATTCACCATTTCACACACAAATACACACAGACTATTCAAAGTGCCAATCTCCTATTAGGCAGATGGCTCTTCCTTTGGGAGCAATGTGAGGTTCAGTGTCTTGCCCACGGACACTTCGGGGAACGAACCCCGACACGACCACTGAGCCACAGGCGCCCCACATAAATATTTATCATCCACATTGAGCTGTTTTTTTTTTAGTCTTGTGCTAAATTTACGTTTACACTGGTTTGCATTTAAGCGTTCATGTTTTTACTCACCGATAGGAAGCATAGGCTGATTCTCACAATAGACACGAGGGCAGTAGCCGAAATCTCCCTGTTGATATTTCTCCAACTGCAAGTTAGAAATCAGGAAGTTAAAGACTTTAATGACAGGAAGCATCAACCATCTTCTTCTTCTTATTTCACAAATGAATCTTGTTCAAATAGGATCATCACAAGTTATATGCGATACTGGACAAAAATGGCCACCGACCACAGAGGTTTGTCGGGACTTTTCAACTGAATATATCTTCTAAAGTAAGGCAGAGTCAGTGATCTGTAGAAAAGTATAATACTGCATTATCATCCCCTCCACAGAAGCAGCGTTAGGACTGACATGTTGTAAATAATTCTCCCGCCCATCAAGAACAGAGTAATGGAAACACAGCTTCTCTAATACAGACAGGGGTGGTGGATTCTGCTGATGCAGCAGGCGCCTACCATCTGTGCGATGCCTCTGTTAGTGAGGATGTAGCGCGCGTGGATGAGGCCGTACAGCATCTCGGCTGCCTGCTCGATCAGGTCGCTCTGGTTGGGATTGTCCTCAAGCTCCTCATCTGAAGACGGAAAGGGGAACAGAGAAGATTGTTGGTGTGCTTTTATTGAGACGGTTTACAGAGATGAAAAAGTGTTTTGAGAGAGAAAAACAGGAAAGACCAAAAGTCCAACAGAGAGAGCGTTCTTCGCTGCTGCTTTGAAAGGACATAAACTAAAGACAAAAGATCTAAAGGAGCCCGAGCTAAACAGACTTAAACAAAAGAAAGCTAAGATCAAATGTTCCCTCTCAACTGAATTGTTTCATGATGTGCAGAGGACTCATCATGACAGATTAAAAGAGCAGCTCAGTCACGAATAGCTGAGTTCTCTTACCGCTTGATATCTGTTACACATGTCAGCTTGTAAAAACAGGGGTAGATCAACACTCAAGATTCAAAGCCGTGTAAGGCTCCTTCTGCTCTTGCTTTTGATGGTATCCTCTGTTTCAACCAGTAAAAGCAATGTATTTTTAACATTGTTGAAATGTATGTACAGACCTGGTTCTAGGTCTAGGATCATGTCGAGGGCCTGGCGGTAGTGAGGAACCTGCTCATTGAGCCCCGTCAGGTTGAACTTGTCCTGGATGTAGTCTTCATCCACCTTTAGTTGGAGAAATGTTATGGTGAAAGAGATTAATCTACAAGAAGTAAGCGTGGCATGTACATGAGAGGATAGATTCACATTTATTTAATGTATTAGTCGCTGTAATCTTTCCTCCTGCATGTACTGGCAGTGAATGGTTTCCTTCCAAATGTGGTATCATTGTAAAAGACAGGGTTCAAAATCCACAGTTACTGAGCTTAAAGGTATAATCTCGAAGATTGTCTTGTAAATAAATGTCTGTTAAGTCACTATCTATCGCCGGATGAGACAACACAATGGTGATTGAGCCTATGGCCCACTGATGAAAGCCTTTGCAGTATATAGAAGAATTATGATCTGGGTGTCTGTGGCGAAGTTCGCGGAAAAGAAAACGGAAGCGGCGCCCAGTTAGTGACGTGTTTTCCATCAAACAGCAGTGGCTGGTCGATGACTACAGATACAACTTCAAAAATAAGGGAAAATCTAAAGTTAAAGAAACTAATTTGACGCTCAGATGAAGGCAAACAGTCTTAAAAGGTAAACAACCATCAGCAAGGAAAATAAAGAGTTACAACCGTGAGAAAGGGAGGCAACCGTGGACGTCTGTTTAAGTTGGGAAGTTTACTCCCATAATTACTGTTTAAGGCCAAAGGTGACTCTAAAGAGAACGCAACTGAAACCTTCGAGATTACACCTTTAGAGAACTAATGCAGAGACAAATAACTATAACAACAGCATTCAAGGTACATATCGGCATGCAAGTATTTTTTCACGTGTTTCTAACAAACAAGTCATCAGAGCATGAAAACGTAAATACAGTCTCACTGGATAGTAAGAAAAATGCCAAGCGAATTACAGGTTGGATAAACAATGTCAAGCAAAGGTAAAGTCACAAAGAGGTTATGCCTTTTTTGAGATTAGTTTATAATCTTTATCAGGACTAGAGCTGGCCGTGTCCCTGTTTGTGCACGTCAATATGGAGGGTTAAACAACAAATAATCACACAGATTTGACAGAGAGTTGGATCACTCACCTCACAGAAAAATTCATTCCCCCTCAGTCCACAGAACCAGGAGATCCATGACACTTCCTCTGAACTGCTCATCTCTGAAGACCTTTTAAAAGAGGGACGAAAATACTCAGTTATGGTCCAGAAATAACGAGCTCTATAACCCCTGAATTGAGACCCTCTGACAATATAATAACTTCTACTGCCAAATTAATAGCTTAAAGTAGTGATATGTTTTTCTCAGACCTTTCTCAATATAAGGTTTTGTCCAAACAGAATACTGTGAGAGTAATAAGTCGTATAAAATCAAAGCTCAAGACTGATGAAGCAATGCTAACTAGATAGCTAGCTAGCGTTACTTTCCCACCGCTTTTAATTTTAGTATAAAATTGCCGTTTAATCATAGCTCCGCTCTCTTTATTCCGTCAAAAACATATTTTTCTAGTAATATATCCAACCTTGAATAAATGAGGTGGTCATAAACGACGACAAATTATAAATATTGCAGACGTTAGCTAGCTAAGCTAAGAGCGGCTAGCGGCTAAACCCAAACTGAAATACAATATGGCGCATCGTTGGAAAACAGGCCTCGTGACAACGACTAGCTGTTTTGGAGCTTTCTTTGCCTGTATATTTACGCGTCTCAACACTGGTACGTGCTTGATTCTGCTAACTTACCCAGCTTTCAACTTTTATTATCGTGAAAATTCCGACAGGACAAAAATTTAGCTATCTCACCGGTGTAAATAAGATGGACACCACCTCCCAGTTCACCCTCTAGGTTACGTTCTTCCTCTTCCTCCCGGGGCTCGTATACGGCAGCGTGAAGAGTGATGACGCAGTGCTGCCGCCTTCTGTTTACTTTAAGTATTACACATTCTATAAAATCTAACTTTAAATACTGTCTTGCATTTTCTACTGCCAAAGGATGGCACAATTTAACCAAATGATATTAACACCTTACCTTACTGTGTGTGTAATACGATGCAACTTTATTTTATTGTTTTTACTAGTTTAAGGTTTTATCTATTCTACTTTAGTATCCTTTCATTAATATTAGAATACAAAAAATTGTATCATGGTCCTCTAAGTCCCTTTTCACATGACACATTCCCTAGATTTGATCTGGTATTTCATTTGACAAACCATACTACACCTAAAAATTGACACACCAGTTCCAGATACTCTCTTTCATCTATCTAGATATCAAGCACAATCAGAAAGAATGTACTGATATCATGATAGAAGCCTTATTTTTGAAGGTGACATACCTTAAATGCATATTATATTTTCCTTTATGTAACCATTATTTACTCCATAATTGAAAGGTGGATCTCTCAAAGCATTTGGCTGACTCACTGCAACATACTGCAGCTTTTAATCAAATTTTGATTTTGTATTATGTATGATGCACTGTGGTACTGTGGTCGACAGAATTGTATTAACTTGGGAAATAAATGTCTAGACAAAGCTGGATAGATTCTTTTCAGCGAGAATCAAGCTGAAAGAAGCAAGCCAGGTCGGAGTGATAATAGTTCCATCCTTTCGATTTTCCTGGCAAAACCGTCTTCAGTAATAAGACAGGAATCAGTCGTGAGGCTGTTTAAGAGAACAGAGAAAGACAGGGACATTCTCGTCTTTCAAGTTACATAACAATCCTTCATTGGCAAAAGAAAGCAATTAGTTCACGTAAATGTATTCACATTATGGCTGCCTAAAGCTAGCTTACTGGTATAGTTTACTGACAGAACTACAGTAAGCAAACCATCATGATCAGTTACACATATGCTTGTTCAAAAAAAAAAAAAAAATCCACTTCAACTCCCAGAAAAGAACGAGACACGGCGATGACATTTTCCATTAAATCAAAAGTAGTTTATTTAACTTTGCCTTCTCTGTATAACTTTATTATAATAAGACACTTCTCTGCTTGTACATTGCTCCCTTGAACTAAAAATGGCAACATTTGTTTGTGGGAATGTAAGTTGGGGTAGACAAAACTTAGATACATACCAATATACATACATGTGTGTATATTACGGTTCCATTAATAAAACCATAAATGCTAAAAACAGTTTGAACCACTCCAGGTACCTTGGTAATGCTGGAAACATAGTACAATCTTTGAGTAATTTTTCTGGAATACACTACTTTTGTTTTCTTTTTTTAACATGGGTACATAAAATAATGCGCACATCAACATTAAGAGTTAAGGAGGGATGAAGGACTCTTTGAGCCAGTGTTAAGAGTACAGCTATCAATGTATAAACCAGTAACAGGCAAGGCAAGCTGCACCCATGGGTGTGTGTTCATGCTTAGAAGAAGTCATAGTGAAAAATAAAGTATGTCCAACTTCATTTGCCTGTTGAAGAATGTATTCTTAAATCACACACACAAAAAAAATGGTGAATTTCTCCACTGCATGTTCCTCATTTGGATGATGAACATATACACACAGCTGAATGTATATAAGTGGATGTATTTAAGAAACAGTAGAATTGTCTTAATGATACTGGTTAAATCAGTGTGGGCAAACAAGGCAGAAAAAGTGCTTGCCATTCATGTTAAACCCTCTGGTCCCCACCCCTTCCCCGAGTTATTACACAGACACCAGAAAACGCACACACACACGCACACACAAGCACGCACGCTCATACACAAATCTTAAATGCCCTACGCACAACATCCCAGAGAAGATCTTCAAACTGTTGTCAGTAAACAAACAAACCCCAACTTACAGCAGTGACAGAATTGATGCAGATGTTTAAATCGATTTAGTTCGCACTGGATGTCGTCTTCGGTCATTTTTTTTTTTTTTTTCAAGCTCTGTGCCATTTTTATGTCTTTTTATGTATGATACAAACTATGTTTTACAAGTGTAATCCTACATCAATCCAACATTTCCTCAACACTCCAGGTCGGCATTATTTGTTGCGAGCAGATTCGTGAAAACCGTGTGTTCAGCCGAGGCGGTGACTCTTTTTGTCACCCCTTTCAGCAGTGTCCTGAATTCAATTTGTGTGGGCTACTTGGTCGCCACCATGTTCTGAAAACCGCCATCCATCCCAAAAAAAAAACACACTTTGAAAAATACTTCCTCAGACACAAAACTCTTGGTAGTAGTCCTTCAAGGTGTGAGGGGTCTCCACGAGAGCACAGACAGAAAAGAAAGGTGTGTCACAGTACAATACTCAGCCTAGCTCTGTACTCTGGGCCCAGACAGAGTACCTGTCCTGTTGCATCACATGTAACCTGGCCAAAACATAAACACAAAAGAAAAAAAAGAGCAGATATTTTCTACTACAAGGAGTGCTTATTAGAACATATTCAATCACCTAACGAAGCAAACTTTTTTTTCATTATTCCATCATGACCTACATTTCCCCCCTGTACAAGATTAATAGGTATTTCACCTTGAAGGAGGGAAAGAGTGTGTCGGAGTTGTTGAAATAAAGCCATCAAGCTATCAATATAGTCGTCATGGGGTGAACAAAAGTGATTAATGAGCGAGTACGACTATTATCCTTGGGGGTAAGGTGAGAAAGGATACTATGATGAGGCTGAAAAAGCCTTTATTTCTTTAAAAAAAAAAGGACCAACTTAAAAGCTAACGCAATGTAAGAGCAGGTCAAAAACATGGAAGAAAAAAAAAAAAGTAACACCGTCTACCTGAATAAGCAGCAGAAACATTGATATTAAAGACAAATCAATGGAAGTGTAGGTAAGTGAGCACTGAGCAGTAGTACTTCAATGGATTTCATCACAGTAATCAGACATACTTTGCAGGAGACCAAAAAGTCAGCAGAATTGGGGAATTTAGTAAAAAGGTATTTTAATGACCTGACTTTAGAAAAAAAAAAAAAAAAACACACCCCTAACATTTCCCAGAGGCTGAAACTAAACTGACATGAGGCCCAAAAAAAAAAAAAAAAAGACAAAGAGAAACGAAACATTTTATGTTACATTGTTCTTGTTAAAAGATGAAGCTGCACTCTTTCCCTTTGCGAGGGAAGTAATGCAGAACTGCACTACTGTATACCACCCAAGGCCAAAGTGTGGTAGAAATATACACAGGTACATACATATAAAAATTAGCCCAATCCAAACATTTTTTCGCCAATTAATCCCACGTTTTCAATTTGCGCCCACATGACTGCATGTGTTCCATGTGTTTGAAGAGATGTCATATTTGTGCTTGTAAATGTGAGTGTGTGTGGAGCTCTGTGTAAATGTCTTCTGTCAAAACCACGTGCACCTCCGTTGCAGAACCACATGCTTGTCAAATCCAACTGGGGTGAGATTTTGAGGGGGGAAGGTAAGGGGGGAGAGGGCGGGGGGGGGGGGGGACAACTGAACGGAGAGCAAGACGGAACAAACGGAGAAATTTACAATAACGGACGGTAGATAGATGGATGCAAGGGGAAGGAGGTGACTTGGGTAGGGGTGGGGCGCTAATGTGAATGTGAATACCATCTCCATATACTGTACAATACACTAATATGTTTAGGGATGCCAACAGATAAGCAATGAAAATATTATCAAAAAGGGATTAAGATGGAATAGGGTAGTTTTAATGTAGGTGGCGGTCATCTGAAATGTTATGAAATATCCCATCACTTCCTATTTTTTGGGGAGGGCCAGTTGCCACGCTTGTCACCGCGATTGCCTCCACCTCCATTGCCGGGCCCACCAGAGCCCCCACCGGGTGGACCTCTTGGGCCTCTTCCTCCCCCTCCGCCTCCAGCTCCTCCGGCGTTGACCCGCCGATTCTGTCGCTCCATGCCAGGACGCTGGCTGGAGAAGCTTCTTTTATTAGCTGAAGGCTCTTTGCCCGTGATCTCGCGCTCAACCACGCCTCCGCCGCCACCACCCCCTCCTCCTCCCCTTCCCATGTGATGGGGATGGTGTGAAGAATACGACTTCCCTCCTCCGCCTTCCCTGTCTCTGAACTCTGTAAAGTCGCTGCTCTCCGAGGCGGTCTCCCACTCCTCATTGGCCTGGTCTGAATTCTGGTTGGTAAAGTCGGGGGACTTTGCTCCGTGGCTGTGGTGGTGCTGGGGATGGGGCGGCCCAGTGCCGCCCTGGTTGTAGTGGTGATGGTGGTGGCTGTTTGCATTGCTGAGATGCTGGCCACCACTGCTATTGTTGTTTGTAACTGTGGTATTGTGGTTAGCATTTTGGGCGTTGCCTGTCATGGGAGCAGAGACGGGGGCTCCATTACTGTCCTGAACTGAATTCAGGGAAGGAGAGGAAGGCCTTCCTCCCCCGATGACCCCAACTCCTCCGTTGATTCGTGCGGCATTCTCTCGCTCCTTCAGTCTCCGGAAGCGAGGTGGCTTGTCCTGCTGATGCTGGGAACGCCCATGACGACGACGTCTAGGTGGTCGCTCAAACCCAGCGGGAGGGAACCCACGGTTGGTGGGAAGAGGGAGCGCATTTGGCCCTCCAGAGTTTGATGTAGGGTTGGTTGAAGCTTGCTGGGTCGCAACTACTCCATTTTCAGTGGAAGTGGCAGGAGCTGTGGCGGGCAATGGCGGCTGAGGGGGAATAGACCCCTGACTTTGAGCTTGACTTTGAGCATCGGCTATCTTGTCTTTCTTCTCTCCTCCATTTCCTCCCCTGCTCAAGTCTTTGGGACCAGATGTTTGTGACGGGCCATGCTGCTTTCGGGCTGAGGTCGATGCCTTAGAGTTCCCACTGTGAGAGGCGGAGTTAGGTCCAACTCCTCTGTGTCCCCCAGGTTGTCCTCCAACATTGCCACTACTTCTGTAGATGTTTCCTCCTCCACCACCGCCACCCCTGCCTCTCCTAGAGGGCACACCCCTAGGGGTGAATACCCGAGCTTGGGAGCCTCTGGGTGGTGCAGATGACATGTTGGAGCTGCCAGTGGTGTTTGAGCCATTCTTGGCGTTGGGTTTCTGGTTGTCATCCTTGTCTGACTGACCAAGGTCACTCGCACCACTCTCACTGCCAGTCTCTGAACCCCTCTCCCTCCTTCTCTTGGGGATTTCCTCATACTCCGAACCCTCACTGCGGGTTTCGCTTCGGTTCCTCGCCCTGGCAGGGTTATGCTGGGAACGATCCTGGCCATGTCTGCCACCGCCCCCCTCGCCCTTGGACTCATGGTGGTGGCCACCTGCAACAGATGACCGATAATCTCTGCCACTCCTGCCACCCATTCTTCCTCGACCTCCACCTGTGGGCCCAGCAGCTGCCGTATAGGTGCCACGGTAACCACGGCCACGGCCATAGAACTCTCCTCCTCGTCCACGAGTGGCTCTGCCGCCTTTTGGGGGGACTCCATGATGGTGCGAGGGGCCACTTCCTCTCTCAAAGGATCGGTCCCTTTCCCTTCTAGAGGAGGAACCTGGAAATCCTGAGGAAGTGTTGTCTATATCTTTTGGCCCTCTACCAGAGCCCCCACCACCTCCTCCTCCTGCAGATCGTTCTTTGCCTCCATTCCTGGGTTTGGCTGTCTGGGCGGGCTCATCTTTAGATGGAGCTGCAGTGTTCTGGGAGACAGAGGAGGCTTCCTGCTTCGTGGAGGTGGTTTGGCCGCCATCTTGCTCCTTATCTTTCACAAAACCAACACTTGTTTTTTCTCCTCCATCAATTTCCCCTCCATCTTTCTTCATCTCTTTCAGCACTGGCTTCTTAATCGGGCCGGCCCTCTTGTTGGCATTGCCCCCTCCTGCATGGTTGGAGGGTTTGTGGTCCGATTGAGGGTTGGAGGAGTCCTCCCCTCCACGAGAGTTGTTCCCCCCTCCTGCATTATTGGCCCTCCGACCATGAGAGGACCCCCCAACCACATGGCTGCTGCCAGGTCTTGGGCCCCACTGGGTCTCCGTCTTGTGCTCCCGCCCGCCTCTTTGGTTTGATTTATGATGGTGATGCTGCTGTTGAGGATGAGTATGACTGCCATGTTGAGAGGAAGGTGGACCAGAGGTCCCGGAGGAAAGGGAAGCGTATGCCTGGCCAGTTTTCTCCTGTTTTACGTGGCTGCTACCGCCAGCACTACCACTGTTACCTCTTTCACCAACAGTGTGCCCGACACTAGCTTCACTCTCTCTCTGGGATTGGTGATGATGCAGGGCGACTTTAACACTTCCGTCTTCTCTGGCAGAAGAGGAGGAAGAAGAAGAGCAGGACGATGAGAGAGAAGGCTGGTGGATAGGAGGAGAGGAGTCTGTCTTCTTAGCAGTGGCCTCAACCGCCCTATCGCGGCTGTTCTCTGGCTTGTGGGGGTGGAGATGGAAATGAGGCTGTTGAGGGTGGTGGCCGTGATGATGGTGGTGGTGAGAATTGCCCTCAACAGGGGGGAGATCTGCACGGCCATTGCGATCGTAATGAGGGTGAGGGGCTCCCCATATCTGGCCTTGCTGAGATCCTCGGGGAGGTCCTTCATCTTGGTGGGTGAAGCTATGCGGCTGGTTTCCCCTCTCACCCGCCCTCTGCTGCTGTTGGTGTGGGAGCATCCTCGCACCCTGGTCGGGGAAGTTGCTGTAGTTGCCCCGCCCACTCATGTAGTGATGAGGATGGTGTCCACTTCCCTGGCTCCCAACTTGAGTGCCAACTGGAGGTGGAGTCTGGTTGGATGTCCCGGAGCTGGAGCCGGGCTGCTGGATGGGTCCCAGTCCACCCTCTCGCATACGGTGTGGAGGAGTGTCGCTTCTAAGAAAAAGAAGTCAAAAAATACAAAACTAGGGATTAATCTAGAAATATTCAAGGCTTTTTTCAAACTTTAGGGCTTAGCCTTATATATTCAAAAATATATTTATTAATTACATTGCATAAACTGAATCAAAATCAACATGTGTATCCATACCTGGGTCCCTTAGTCCCATCATCTTCCTCCAATCCTTGCTTCTGCCTTAGGGGGGATGTTAGCCCACGGCCCTCCCCTCCGCCAGGGAATACCTCTGGCCCCCAAGCAAGCTTAGGATCCATAGGAGGGGTCCCCCGGTGAGGGTGCCCAGGATGCTGCTGCTGCTGCTGCTGCTGCTGCTGTTGCTGTTGCTGTTGCTGCTGCTGCTGCTGCTGCTGCTGCCTGTCAAAGGGGTCTGAACCAGATCCCCCTGAATCAGACCGCTCACGGCCAATAAGCCCTGTGGTAATAAAGAAATGTTAAGAAAATCTCTAATATTGTTTAGTTACTCAACCACTGAGCTTTCCATGTGTGTTCCATCAGATCTCAGAGATAACATCACAGCCACTCACCTGATGGGTGCATGCCGGCTGAGTAATAGTCCATTGGTGGTGGGCGGCCCTGCATCATGCGGGGGTCCATGTAGGGCATCATCATCCAACGAGGGTCGAAGTTTATTGGCAGTGGTGGAGGTCGAACCATATTGCTGGGTTGATACAGGGGTCCACCCTGCTTGGGCCCAGGCCCAGGCTGTGGTGTTGAACCCGGTGAAGGACCCTGTGGAGCCTGGGGCTGAGGGGACAGCTGGCTTTGTGCTGCCTGGCTGTGCTGCTGCTGCTGCTGTTGTTGCTGCTGCTGCTGCCACTGCTGCTGCTGCTTCAGGAGTTGCTCCTATAGACAATAAATGTCAATCAGAAAACTTAAAACCCAGGTACTTTTGGAATAGATATTTCTGTAAAGCCAAGTCAGCATCTGCGGCCAAATTTATAGCTACTTTTTTGCAAATATCTGTACTTAAAAAGAACAAATTCTTTACCTGCTGCTGCCTCTGGAATCGAGGTGGAAGAGACTTCTGGTACTTGGAGTAACCCTGGCCAGGAGGACCACCTGCTTGACGACCTGTTCCCCCTCCGATATTCTCAATTTTCACTGGGTCGACTCCTCTTTCACCTCCACTACCTGCACGAATGTGAGGGCTGCCCATTGACTCTTCTTTACTCTCTCCTGGTAGCGGCACATCCAGCGTGGGCTGCTGTGGCTGTGACATAGCGGGCTGGGAGCACTGTTGGGCATCTGAACCAAAAAAGCAGGTTGTGAGGTTCAATAAGGGGCCAAATACAAGAAGCATTATTGCAACTACCTTGTTAAAAACACAGCAGGTGTCAAAAAATAAAATCACATCTACATTTTTCAGACCAGACAACACTGTACCTGAAAATAACTTACCTGCAGTGGAGTCATAGCTGCTGTTGCTGTTTGCTCGTGGTCGGTCACCAACCCCAGGACTAGGCCCTGGTTGGACAGCCAGCAGTGGAGGCTCGTCAGGGTCGACACAAGGGGATGGGGGCTGGCTGATGTTTGGAGAGGAGGCTGAAATAGATGGACTAGGACTGCCTGCTGTGGCAGCTGCAGAGTTTCCATCAAGGCTGGGGGTTTTACTGCCACTACCTCCTCCGCTGCTGCCTTGCTGCTGTTGCTGCTTCTCGTCCAGCCTCTTTAGCTTCTCGGCGCAGGCTGCGCGTCTCTCCTCCTCCATCCTGCGCTCTTCCTCCTCACGGCGCCGACGGGCTCGCTCCACAGCAGCAGAGACCTCAATGGAGGACTGCTTCCTGCGCTGACGCCAAGTCTCATCCTCATCTTCTCCCTGGGCCCCAGGGACCAGCAGGCCTGGCTGGGGAGGAGGAGTAGGGCCTCCTGCTGCTGGCTGGGCAGGAACAGGTTTCCCCTGACTGAGGGAGGCAACCTGGTTGTGGGGCCGTTCCTGAAGAGTTAAATAATATGTGATGATCTTATATGCAGTTTTCAACTCTACAGATGACATCACGGGAATGTTGTTGGGGAAATGTTTTACGAATGATAACATCAACTCTCAACTGTGATAAAACTCAAGAGACAGAACCCGAAATTAAAACTAAGGATGACTTTTCATTCGACCCGTGGGCGGTGGATGAGATAATGATAGAAATGATTCGTCTATGAGGCCCTTTCCGGATGTCTACCTGTCGGTAAAAGGAGTAAGGCCCTTGTCCAAGGAGCGGCCCTGGTGGGGGGGAGGGCTGCTCCCGGGGACCACCCAATCCAGGCCTGCGCCCCTGTATACAGGCAGACACAGTTAGCCATGCTCCACCACAATTATCTACGCTGACAAAAAGACACACACACACTACATCCCTCCCCCTCTTAACAGTGCATATGTCCTTTGTTGTAAATTAGGACTTTACAACTTTTCGCAGAAGAGTTTGGAGTTCGGCTGGTCTGGGCTACACCTTATTGCTGAAGTTCAGCATGCTGCTACCTGGTAGTTGGGTGGCGCTCCTTGACCCCCCCAGCCACTGCCTCCCTCCTCGGCCCATCCTGGCTTGCTGGAGGGGGTTTGGGGGACGTTGTCAGCATTAGCAGGAGGGGTGCGGCGGGTGTCTCCACCGCTGTCCGAGGCTCGAGAGCGAGAGGTTGCAGGGGGGGCATCCTGGGACCTCTGCTGTTCACTGAGGACAGCAAAAACAAGCACATAATCTAAAACCAGTCTGTCCAGCGCAGGCACATTTTAGTGAACAAAAACTGTAAGGTTATCACACATGTAATCTACTTTCTCACATACCGCAGGTCATTGTTGCTCTCAGTTCTCTCTTCCTCCCCTTCCTCCTCTCCTTCATCATCACTGAACTTCAACTTGGCGGAGTAATCAATCTCCTCATGAGCCCCTGTTACAGAAAATAAATAAATCAAACATCAGAAAATTAATGAATCATCATTCACTTTGATAAAACTCCCCCTTTACCACATCAGAGCTGATTGATGTGACTGGAACACATCTGCTCGGGTCAGCCAGAAATATGACTTTCAGAAATATCTGCATGGCTTTATGGCATTAACCTCTCCCTCTTCCACTCTGTCATCGCCCCCTTAATAATTAAGCAGCATAAGCGCTTAACAAAGATACGATACATTTAATAACTGAATGTCAAAGTTTATTGGAAGACAAAGTTCTTTTAAAAAAATCTGCGTTTCAGGACATTTCTTACTTCGTCCACTTCCATCAAAACTCTAGTTTTGTGTTCCAGTGCATTTATCATGAGATATATGTCATTTTTCCACAATGCGAAGCACTCATGTTCCATCACATTCTGATCTGCCCCCTTATCAGCCAACCCTATGTACAGTATGTACACTACATATTAGTTTTATATCAGTAAATTGTTGTTTTTTGTTACCTGCCCAGCCCTCGTCTCCGTCGTGGTCCAGTTCGTCTAGCTCCTTCAGGTCATCCTGCTTTAGGATAGAGGGACGCTTCACCACCTCTCCACCTGCCTCACGTGGGCCACCCTGAGGCCTGCTGTCAGGACCACCCTGCCCACGAGAGAACCTGAAAGAGGGGAGAGGACGAGTAAGAAAAAGATATGTTAAATAATTGTGAACCACCAAAGTGAATTTTACATTAACTAAAAAAACTATTTTCTTGCCATAAATTAGCACAAAACTAGCTTTATAACTGATAAGGGAAATTAAATACCTTGGAGGTGGCCCTTCCCCAGGTGCGGGGTACCTGTACGGCCCCTGAGGGCCATAAGGGGCCGGGAAGGGCAAGTAGGGAGGATACATCTAAAAGATAGATGGATGAGGTTCAGACACAAATGATTTATTATCAGGGAGGAAGACGACCATTAAAATTGAAGGGAAAAGAAAGAGCAGCAATAGCAAATGATGCTATCTGCACACATGTTTAAGTTGCGTCTGTAAATACAATGCAAAACAAAAGTAGCTAAAACAATGTTTATTGAAAACAAATGCTAAAATATTTGCCTGTGTTCAAACAGAGAAAAGCAAGAGAAAACTTACGAAGGGAGGCATGATCCCTCTGTATTGGGGGAACCCAGGCCCCACAGGGGGCTGGGGCAGCGGCAAGGCAGGGCTGCCTGCGGGAGGGTTTCTAGGTGGCCCGTGGGACTGAGGGTTTGGTGGAGGGACCCCAGCAGCCCCATCCATCACCAGAACCCCACCAGTGCCACCCTCCGCTGCCCCCTCCCCAGACAGGGTGGGCGCCAGGGCTCGGCCCCCACCGTCCCGCCAACTTGTAACGTCTGGGGACAGAATAAACAGAGAGGGGTCAAAGCGGTCACTTTGGTTTATGGGCTTTAATGGAATAAGATCAGAGACACAAAGCCATAAAGTAGGAATGATATCACATCCTCTTAAGTAGGACACGTGTCTGGAGTACTTAATCAAAAAAAATTCAAGATGATAAATGTCTGACTTTAATAAAAATTGGTGTGGGCAGAAACTGAACACCGAGAAGTATAAAGAAAATAATACATATTCATCTATTACACTGTTATTGTGTATTTGAACAATACAAGGTCAATGGGAATAAAGCTCTCTTTGCACAGTTTTTTTTTTAATCAACTCTTAAAAACAAGCTTGTGAGATAATTTTTCACACCAACACAGATTAAACTAAATGACCAGTGCATCATTATTACTCACTCTGGGGGCGGAGGCTTGGTCCGGGCCCATACCACTGATCTGCAGTGCCCTGTTCCTTGCCAGCTTTGTCCTGGTCGCCAGCCGCCTGCAGGGTGGGAAATTCCTCGCGAGAGAATGGCGACGGTAGGTTTGATCCCTTTCCACCTGCAGGGAGGTGAGACAAGGGCAGAGTGGTTTTTCAGATGGTTTTCTTACTCCGGAGAAATGCATGATGAGAGATAAACAAAAAGGAAAACTCACCATCCCCTTGTGTTCCATGTGTAACACTGGCCTGTGCCCAGGACCTTGCCCCTACGGCCTGGGTTGAAGCTGGGACCAGAGTCTGGACGCACCCACACAAAAATACAATGTTATACATGCCAACGGTTGCCATTAAAAATCTCCATGCAAATGATTTAGTGAGAATAAAAAGTTTGTTTACGTAACTGTGTCTGTCTGTACCTCTGAAGCTGGCGGGGTTCTCGGGCGGGTCGGTGCAGGTGTCGGTGAAGCCACAGGCTGCTGCGATTCCGGCTGCGGTGCTGACAATGCATCGGTACTGAAAAGAAGACAAAAAGTCAAAAATGGGAGTGATGAGGTTGCTTCAGTTTAGACTACGTATTGTAGCAAACCAAAAAAAAAGTTTGGTGCTAAAGGCTAGCTACCTCTTTGGGTCTGCTTGTTCCTGTTTGCTTGCCCATCCTGTGCCGTCTTTGGGAACGAGCGAGACGTTGGGATCGTTGCCTTTGTTCTCTGCCTTCAGACTGGGCAGGCTGGCAGGGGGTGGCATACGCCGTGCGGAGGCAACTTTACCAAGAGACTGCAGGCCATGGCGGGGGGGAACTGATATGGGAAAGAGAAAGGAGGTCATTAGCACAGATGGACCACTGAAACCTGACACCAATTAAATCTACTGGGGGCAAGGAGGAGTCGATGACAGGGTCGGCTTTTGCTGCTTACTTTGCCAGATATGCGATTAGGATGCAGAACAACCAACACCGCTAGAGGCTTAGTAGTTTCAGGCTGATGGTTCGGATGAATATGGATTAGAGAAAATGCTTCAAGAGGTTATTAAAACCTTCAGCAAACCCGCTTCAATTACAGTTCATGGAGAAGTATCAGGATATTGATGCTCACAGAAGCATGGAAAAGCCTTCCGGTTCTGAAAAGTGAAGCTACGCTGAATATCAATCCCTCATTTGTTGCCTTGAGGCTCAGGAAAAACCACAGCAGTGCATGGCTTCACTATGTAGGAAGGGGAAGTCTGTAGTTTGCAAAACGAGGACAGCTGCTCAGATCTAGTGGGAAGCTTCTGAATAAAACATAGACTGGGGACTCAGCGTAGAAGTCAAACAGCGTCCACAAGCAAGCCTCTGTCTTGGGTCAGGCTGAGTGGCTCCGGGGCTCAGCTGACACGCTACTCACCCTCCAGGACATGAAGGATTTCCTCCTATATGGCTAGAGATGTGACACATTTTGATAGACAATGTTTATTCTCTGTGAGGCAGGAGTAAAGGCCTCTAAATAAGGGTAGTAAATATCCCTAAATAATATAAACAGCATCAGCAAAACCAAGTTGGCAGACAGTTTAGAAATGCAGCACATCATCCACTTGCAGTATTGGAAATGAGCACCAGAGCTATTAGGGAGAGAGCAGGCTGAAGCATCAAAGTTGCAGTACTTGGCGTCGGGAGACAAAAAAGCCCAGCCAGACATTTTTAATCACAACAACAACATCAACAACAACGGGTAAATCCAACTGTGACGTTGCAGATCTGTTCCTTTAGGCGAGGTCTGATCACTTAGAAAACAAGCAGCACATCCTCAGTGGCAAAACAAAGCAATCTGGCAGAATTTAAACAGGACAGGCAAACAATTTCAGAAACTAATACCCTGAGACTAGAGAAGAAGACGCATAAGACTGGATGTAAAGTATGTTGTGACAATGACAGCTTCCCTTGGACACAACAGAAAAAAAAATACTCACCAACAGGCTTTTGTGTTTCAAGGCTCTTTCCTTTGTATGTATCAAACAGGTTGAGAGACGCATACTTGGTTTTGCCTTCCTTCCCCTTTGCAGTTTGCCCAGAGCGCTCTGACATTGCGCTGTCCGCTCATTGAGTATGGTGAGCCCTGAGACTGGGGGATAGAGAGAGAGGAAGGCAGAGACAGAGAGAGAGAGAGAGAGATTTGACACCAGGTTTACACAGAAAGTGAGAGTAAAAGTGCTGAATGTACAAGCATGCACTCAAAACAACTAGCAAAACACTCTGTCTCACAAACCAGATTTCCTGTGGTCTAGCATGACTGATTCAAAGATGGGATAATCATGACTCTACTAGGCGTATAGTATATTTAAGCAATCGCAGTATTGTGCAGTAGAACAGTGCAGACAATATGTTAACCATAGGAACAAAAGAATCACAAAACAGGTAGTTTCTGTGAAAGGTGATAACTTGCCAGACAATCTTTTAGAAACTCTGCTTGTTTGTGGGAAACATACAAACATTTTAGTATTAAGACTACACATATATTCTGCTGCTAATCAGGTATGGCCTCACTTTTATTTGACACATATACCCCTTTCCCATCTAAATTTAGCGCGTTGACGCACGTTTTTCAGACCTGGGAAGACGCTTATAGATGCCAATTGTCTCTGTTCCCATTGTCAGTGGAGTATACTCCTGTCGGTCACTTTTGTGCTGTGTAACCGTCTGACGTCACGCCCTGTGCCTCACAGAAAAATATTTCCTCTGAGTTTTCTAGGCAAAAAAAAGCTACAAAAAGGATAGGCTATTTAATGCCAGGATACTTTAAACAATACCCTCCTTTTTGTTTAAGACTAACTCTGCAATTCAATATTTAACAGTTCAGCAACCTTCCAGCAAAACAACTAAGCTTAAAATGATGTTCAACAATGTGCTGACTCTACACCAAAATAACAATAGTTAGAGTTTTCACCATGTAGTCCACCATATAGTGAGTTTGCCATGTCAGTGCACTGTGAAAAGTGCAAAAAGGGATGAGTGGAAACAAAGCACTACATATATATGTATGCATTGTGCAGAAAGAATAAAAAACAGCAATGACATAATTAACAGTGCAGAGAAAATGACCGAAATATTTTTCTCATTTTGCTGATAAACTCCGTAGATAATAAGTAGGGAGTTGTGAATAAGTGAATGACCTAGGACACAACCAATATTATAATAGACAAACAAACCCAATTATCTCGGTAACTTAAAGTTACTACAACTATATTTGACAAAAACAAATATGAATTTTTTCATCAGCCAAACCACACATGAAAAAAATATTTAATAAAAATTTCAGCAGTTTAACGTTGCATATTGTGTGTTACATATATTTATTATGCTTTTCCTTAAATCTGAAATCGGTGCTTTTTTGCACCGCAGAGAGTGTATGTTCCACAATAATGCCAGAGCATGTCACATTGAAACAAATAAATATATCAAAGTACAATAGTTATTTTAATCTCAGAAGGTGATGATCAAAAGGGCATTTTGTTCTTTGGGGATGACCCATTGTTACACAAACTCACAGATATATTTGTCCCATAGACTACAGACCATGTTGCTCACACTGTTTCCTTACTGCTGAACTGACCTGATGGCATTATTCTTAATGTGGCGTGTAAGGGTGTTTGTTGCAGTTGCACCGATATTTGTGCAGCTCCCTCTGAATAAACTATGGTTCTGAGTGTTTTTAGGTGGTAGACAGGTGGTTCAGTACTGGGACAACAAAGGCATTCTTCTTATCAGTATGTATAGCATATTCAGCATTATGCCAGCACATGTACAGTTTAATGTGAGAAGGCATATTACAGTGCATGACTGAACACCTGATGGGGAACACTATAAAAGAAAGGGAAAAAGCTGAACCACGGTTTCTATGGCAACACATTATAAATTATATTCCTCTGTGCCTTGCCTTGAGACAGGGTTGGCTCCATGGAAACAGCTGGGCTTTTAGCTTAAACTCATTTTACTGCACATCAATAAAACACACTGCGCTGACATCTGTCTAGTTCAGAATGATTTGGCTGTCTCCAGCAGGTTCAAATGCTGCCCCACTCTACCCAAGTCCTATTAGGAACAATTACTGAGAGCAAATCTAAAGTTATTATGCCACAATCATTAGTTATTGCATTCACATGCATTGTATTAAGTGGAGAAATGATGCGAGGCAATCCAAACAGTCCATGGACAGAAGAACAATTGTAGAGATAAACAAAGACTTAAGTCAACCTCACATCACTGGTTCATCTGTATTTTGATAACTGACAGGTGAAGTTCCTGGAATCTCCAGCCATGAAAGCTCTAACAGCCTTCTGTATACCTGAATAACAAGTCCACCTGAATGCAACAAGACTCATACCAGCAATATGATGAACAACAGTGGTGCAAATGGAACAATAATAGCAAATTCCAACAGGGATGTATACCAAACAGCAATCAAAACAATGCTACAAGACTTAAATATAAAGCAAAATGCCTTCTACTGCGCCCAGGTAATCCTTATGGTGGCAAACGTCTACAATACACACAGATGAAAATAAATACAGAAAACAACAAACGTTTTCACAGAATACTGAGCAGCAGCGCTGCACCGTGCCTCAACAGCCAGATGAGATTAGAAAATTAGGTCGTGGGATGGCTGGTCAACTGCATGTTGTATGGGGATTAACAGGGGCCAGCAGCTACGCTACCAAGCTATAACTGCAGCAACGTATACCACAAAGAGGCCTTGTAAAGCTAAAGCTAACGATAACCTGACAACATACACCTAAATGACCATCTGAGGGCATAGTCAATTAATTTACAACAGTGTCAACAACAATTGTCACCCAATGCTTTAACCACTACCTGCCGAAGCATAATATACCTTTAATTTAGAGCTAACTAACGTTAGCTGGCTAACACGGGGCCCAGTGTTCGCGTTGGGAGGGGGACTGCGTTGATGTTTCATAATGCATTTTCAACACCTTGCGGTAACATTAGCCTATTGCTCTTGAACTCTGCGAGGTGCTACGTTTTGACCACACACTACAATCGCTATTGGGGGTTTTCATCAAACGATGTTGCTCATCTACCGTCCGTAGAAGAGACAGAACAACGCATAAAAAAAGCATTTTATTAGGAGAACAAAACAAAATGGCGGTGGATACAGGCCCCGTGCATATTAACGTTAACATAGACCGGCTGGGTATCAAAGCTCGCAAGAAGCCAACCTGCCATCACACAGCTACTATTTAAAGAAACAGACAACGTAAACGAAGCTATTTAAAACATTTAAAAACAATTCACATTAATGAATAGCAGTTTTCTCCAACGTAAACTAACATTTGTAGTGAAAGCTAGTCGACAAGCATCGGTATATATTACAGGCAAACATCCTGCGCTAACGTTTATCCGCTAACACAGTCTTAAAACGTTAGCAACCAAACGTTTTTAAAATGTTTTAACAACAAACGAACCTGAATCATTAGAAAATACATTTGTGTCTGGTCATTCACACAACTACTATTAAATCCTTTGATGTGACAGACGCTAGCAAACCACTTTGTCAAGCTAGGCTAAAGAGCTAGACATTAGCTAGCTAGTCACAACAACCAAGACACTGTGCCTTTCCCGAAAAAACAACATTGTCCCTTCACAAAACATCCTTTCGGGTAAGCTAATACTGTATCCAACGATTATCGCTATTATTTATATTTAAACAATAGTTTGATAGTCGGTGTTTGCATAAAACATGCTAAATTTTCGGGCCACTGACCTGGTCTTGTCCCGACTTGTCTCGAGGTTGTATCGCAGAATGAGGTTAGCTATGCTATCACGTAGCTTTCTAGCAAGTGACCCAGCTAGCTAAGCAACGTTATCCTTCTGCATATCAAACACACAAGGTCTTTGCAAGTAAGATGCCACTAACGGAGAAACGAGTATTATAGGTAATAAAGGTATTCTGCTTACTTGCACTCCTTTTCTTTTTTATCCAAAAAAATAAATGAAAAGGTGAAAAGAAAATTGTGATACAGGACTCGATCCGTCACCTAAAGAGCCGTCAACGGCTACTGGGTGACTCCGTGAGATGGAAGCCGTTTGGGACCCAACGGTCAGAAAGAATGCGAGTTATTTTTAAAAAACGTTTTGACATAAACATTAGTGGAACAATTTGCATTGCTTAATGTATTAAGTATGTAAATAACTGAGGACTGTGATTTATCCACTGACAAATGTTGCAGAATTTTGGACCACTATTATAATATCTGAGGATGAAATTCCTTGTCAGAATTTGGGAATAACATTACAAGGAGTGAAGATGAAAGCTCATTGCAGCATCAATTTTGTATTTCTGCAAGCAAAATGAACACACCCACAGGCTGCAAAAAAATGCATCAATAAAAGAAAAATCACTGAGGGTATCTCAGGTCACAGACACGATAGAGCTTCAACATTAATCGAATAGCTGCCGACTTTTAAATAAATCGCCAACTACTTTGAAAGTCGAGTAATTATTTTGAGTCATTTTAAAAAGAAAATTCCAAACTCTCTTATTTCAGATTTTAAAATGTGAATATATTCCTGTGTCCTTATTCCTAAATTATTTATCAAATTAAACATCTTGTGGACAAAACAAGACGATGCTCGCCTTGAGCTTTGCTCATCTTTCTTTTCTCAGTTTTATGGACTAAATAACCATATCTTTAATATAGAAAATTATTGACAGGGTAATAAATAGTGAAAATAATCTTCAGTTACAATACAGTCCTGAAATAGTGTTATCTCATTTAAATCAGGCCCATTTCTTGTGTTGAATGTTAACTCTTGACTAACTCTCCTTCAACATCAGAAAAGAAACACGTTTACAGGGTACATTCATATAATTTTCAAGAAAGAAAACACTAAATCAAGACTCCTAAATAGTTCAGCTGTACCCGCAACAAATCAGAGGATATATAATTCTTTGAAATCATGTATTTATTCCACAGGTTCCACAGATCACATAGTGTCCTGCAAGAAAACATTGTTATCCTGTGTACAATGCTGGTAATATATCATAAAATACATTCTGCAAAAGTACAAGAGAGGATACTTTGGCCAAATTATGTACTTAACCTTTTAGATTCAATCACACACACACACACACACACACACACACACACACACACACACACTTAAATTATAATTATTGTCCTCTCAAACAACAAAAAGGCTTTTAACATTATTTTAAACAATTTCTGGCTTTACGAAGGCAGAACCCCTTTCAGATCAGCATGAACTCATGGCATTCACATTCTAATGAAAGAAATAAAAAACTCTTCATCACTAGCACAGACGGGGACTCAAAAATAAGCAACTTCAGTTCAGTTTGGAAATTGATATAGCGCCTGTGCCAAAATCCCATATAAATCAGGATTAAGCAATTAGGAATCACTTCCCATTAACGCCAAGTTTACAGTGAATCCACCAGTTTCTAAGGTGAATTAGTGACAGAAACCAGAGATCCTTTGAATCTCTATTGCATGTAAACTAAAACATGCCTTGGATGCCTTGGATGATGCCTGTGACTCTGATTAAATACTTCATTCTAGTATTATCATCAGTTTCTCTTAAAAAATAACTCTAGGTTTAATGCAGATGATAATCACATGAAATTAGTGTCCTTGATCTGAGTGCCCTCTATTTGGTCATATTTTATCATTTGTATGAACAAGTATTTTACCAATTATTATGGCTGTGCAAGTATTTGATGAAAAACACACGCTTTGTAACTGATCCAAACACAGAAAAACTGACATGAGACTTGCAATTTTAGAGAAAGAAAGGATATTATAAGGAGAAATGTGTAGTTTTTTTGATCAGCTCTTCCCAGGCCAAACACAAACCGTTGGACCTTCATGGTTCTGGGCCTCCTGTTTGCCGGTATTTCATATCATTAAGTGAATAAAAGTCTTTTGTCTTCATCCTGAGAAAGTCTTGGGAGTAATCATTGTCTTCCTGCTTCCCTTTTACCTCCAAACATTTGAATCTGGGAGACACACACAAGGTGAAATTCAAACAGCGCTAATGCTACGATATTTCTTCTACCAAGGTTTAGACTGAAAACACATAAGCTTGGCCTGATTCTTCTGCTTACCTCGGGTTCACGTGCTCTACCTGCCTCCAAACAGATGGATCTTGGCAAACGAGACGGTCTCGTCATAGTCCTTGTGTCCCTTCTCATAGATGACATAGATGAACTTCCGGTCCTCTGGAGAACCGCTGTCCACTGATGTGATGCAGGAGTAGCCGCTCGGCCCCGCCCATATCTGCACAGCTTTATTCTCCCACGTTTTACCGTCGGTCACCGACCAGCGTAAAGTGAGGTTGATTCCTGAGAAGGACCAGGCAAGAAGTTAGTGTCATCACTGAGTGACATTTTGGCCTGGCATGAAGGAAAGCATTAGTCATGACAGAAGGTGACTCAGTATTTGAGTCTAATTGTACTTTACTTGGTGTTTCCATTTGAACTTACTTACTCTCTTTATTCTCTGCTTCACAACTTTTTTAATTTGACTTGTGTGATGTTATTTTGTATTTTTACAGAAATGTATTACTATCATCACCGAGCATCAGGAAGAAGCTAGAAGACTGTAATTTCACATGTCAGCAGTTCTTACTGTGTTGCTCGTTGGCGGGGTTCGTGAAGTAGACAACTCCGTCTTTCTGCAGAGCTCCAGCTGCCACTGCAGGATCCACCAGCGTGTAGTCAAAGTACAGACCCTCTACGGGTAGAGACAGTCCGCCATCAGTGCTGCGTACCACCAAACGACACTGACAGTGGTATTTGTTCTGGTTCCGCACATTGATGACGATGGAGCCGTCCGTCAGCTCAATCGGCTGCAGGGAGGTACAGAGGGAAGGAGGGGGATTAGTAATACAGTGTTTAATGTCTTGTGATTCAAAAGGTTTTTAAGGGTGATTTTAAACAACATTAAAGTTATAATCTTGAAGATCTCAGTTTCGTTCTCTTTGGCGGCACCTATGGCGATAAACGGTAATTGCGGGAGCACATTTCCCAGATATCCAGACAGTGTTGCATGTGTGTAGTCCACGGTAGTGTGATTATATTTCTATTTTAAAGTAACAATCTCGAAGATTCCAGTTTCGTTCTCTTGGGTGCCCCCTAATGCCGATATACGGTAATTGCGGGAGGACACACTGGGCACCGCTTGTGATTTTTTCCGCGAAAGTCGCCACAGACACCCAGTCTGTAATACTGCAAACACAAAGGCTTTCATCAGTGGGCCATAGGCTCAGTCACCATTGTGTTACCTCATTCGCCGATAGATAGTGACATTTATTTAAATGAAAATCCTCGAGATCATCACTTTAACTGGTTTTGTAACTACAATGACGTCTTGGTATAACTGCATTAAAGGAATCACACAACAGTAAAGATAGCTGGTGTTTTAAAGTACAAATTTCACAGCTGTGTTTGGCCACTAGAGGACAAGAAAACTCCACAGCAAGCTAACAGATAAACTAACATATCAGGAAATGAATGCCAGTTGACTCCTCCTGCAGACACATTACAGCATAAGCATTCATTTGGAGTCCTACCTCTGTTAAATTGCTAGAAATATGACCTTTTTTCAACAACTACTTGCCTACTTGGTTTTACTGACGCTTGGTGTGGATTCAGCTACATCAAAGGGTTTTTTCAGAGCTTTTTAAAACAATATTTTCATATATTAATATATTTAAACAAAAACTTCAACTGGGAATTTGGTCATGTAGAGGACTAGTGCTGAGCTATATCTGCAGGGTATGAAACCAAAACAAGCCGGACAAAACAGACTCAAAGGTCATAGGGGCTGCAAAGTTTTGTAACAATTCTCATTCCGATTTATGATTCACTGAGAGAGCAACTTTTGGATTATGATGTTTCTGCTTTTGAAAGCTCTCCAGAATGCAGAGAGAGTGTACAACACAACACCTACAGCACCAGAAAGGAGATCACTTCACTGAGATGTTTTCGGGCTCCTAAAGAGAACTTGAATGAGAGACACTGAGAGAGACTTTTTGACTTGTTGCCAAAACAACAAAATCTTTTAATTAAGTTTTAATCTTCATGTAGGGCGAAGAAGTCCAATTATAGGAATCAAAGTATAAAAGGCTACAGTCAACAAACATAATAGATGCATGACTTTACAAGCAGCGAGTGAACATACTGTACCTGGCACTCGTCGGGGTTGAAGTCCTGTGCTTTCTTCTTCTGGTTATAGGGGATGCTTTTCAGAGCGGCACCGTTGTACCACTTACGTCCGTGGTCGTCGCTCAGGATGCAGAATACTCCGTCTCCCTCCAAAGTACCGTGACCACATACCACCAGCCTCCCCTTCGCTGGCTCATAGCGCTTCTGTTTACGAAGAGGCAAAAAGACGAGACACACTGTGAAGAAATGATGCGAGGAGAGAGCATGCTTGTGCGAGGGAGGTTGTAAAAATAAAGATAAAAGGTCACTTCATATAGGTAGAAAATTAAAGGGACGTCTCAAACACAAATATAATACATAAATCTAAATAGTAAGTACTGTGCAAGCGACAAAGACATCAATACCTTATTAAATGAACCAGAGTAATTATCCAGAGTGCCTCATCCAACAGCAGGTTTAGTGTCCTAAAATCTGGCATGGACGTCCACAAACACAACAGCTCATAATAAGTGGACAGATGCTCAGCTCGGACTGTGCATGAGGGATCATAAGCGACTATTTTGCACAATTACAACACCCGTTGAATTATATAATGATTCTGCTGCTGCACACACTTCAAACGCACAACTGTCTGTTTCTCATGCTGTCGACATGCAGCTTTAGCAGGGCTGAAATAAAGCTCCACATCCTTTGCAAACTGTGAAGATGATGTAATTTAACATCAGGAGTGGTGATCTGAACAAACACAAAGAACAGGCGTTCACATTTGGATTGTGTAACAGGTTAAACACAGTCATTATTGAAACACGCCTTCCATCCATCCATTATCTACACCGCTTATCCTGTTCAGTGTCGCAGGGGGGCTGGAGCCAATCCCAGCTGTCATTGGGCGAGAGGCGGGGTACGCCCTGGACTGATCGCCTGTCAATCACAGGGCTGACACACAGAGACAGACCACCTTTCACATTCACACCTACTGGCAATTTTAGAGTCACCAATTAACCTAACCTGGTCTGCCAGAGAGGGTAGGCGGAGCTTAGCGGCTGCTTTTCCGGTCTCTGCAAGTGTTGCTAGTAAACAGTAATCTACTATGGCTGAACAGACAAAGAAAAGATCGATGACTACAGATACAACTTCAACAATGAGTGAAAATCCAAAGAAAAAGAAACAAACTCGACGCTCAGATGAAGGCAAACAGTCTAAACAGGAGAGCGACCGTCAGCGAGGGAAATCAAGTGTTACAACGTGACAAAGGGAGCCAACCGCAGACGTCTGGTGAAATAGGGAAGTGTCCGCCATAGTTACTGAGCAATATGATATAACTTAGGGAACAAAACTAGAATCTTCAAGATAGTCAGTTTAAAATTGCAATTTAATCACACTTAATCCAATAACAATAGTAGATACTGGATAGGGGAAGGATGACAAAGTATTTGCATTTCATTGTTATATTATTTTTCCTGTTGTCTGTCTGTACGTCTGGTGGCATTTAGTTTCTATTGTGTGGAATTAATTTTGTCGACCCACTGTGCTTTTAGCTGTTATGCCGCTGACCAGTTTCACTGACACAAATGTGATGCACTTGAAACTGGAATAAAGCTAATTTCACTTCTTTAAACTGGACTGAATATTGATAAACAAAATAAACTTCCTCTTTCGATGAAGTACAAAAGAACGTACTTGCTGTATGCCCACGCAGCAAATATGATCATACGATCAGGTTAGATCTGTGAGCTACGTTTACTTCAAACTGCAAAGATTTCTGTCTTTAAAACCTCCCTTCACCAATAGTCTGACCTAACTGCCAGTAGCTTCTGGCCACAAACAACCAATGTGACTTGAACGCAGCATTAAAGGTCATTTAGCCTAATGAATCTCACTTTACAAACAGAAAACAGCTCATGGACTTCCACACCTGGGGTTGTGTTATTGTTCGCTCACCTGGATGCCGAAGCCCGGCCCGGGAGCGAAGTTTTTGACTCCGAGCTGGACCGAGAGGTTTCTCGGTTGGCTCCAGCTGAGGCCATCGTCCTTGCTCTCCACCATCATGGTGCTGGCCGGGTGGCAGTGGTAGAGATGGAAGCACATGGAGTAGATGAGGATCACCGAGCCCACTTCCTCGTCCACCACCACCGAGCCCAGGTTCAAGCCGTCCGGCTGCGTTCCATCATCGACAATGAAGGTGGTCGGGGACCAGGTGGCTCCTGGAGGGATGGAGGAGATTCAAAAACTTATTCTGACAACTCACACCAAAACCAATCAATCTGCAGACCTTATTCTACAAAACACATTAAGTCACGTTAGTTCTCCTCCAGTGTCAACCTCAATGTCTGTCTTGTGTTGTCTTTCATGCATATTTAGCTGTTAAATTATCCATTCTTTTAATGGTATTCATACTTATATATATCTAAGGAGTAATGTTTCTCTGGTCACATGGTATGTAATAGATTATTTATACTTTTGTGTCACAAATTGCAGAGTTTCAAGTGTGTACTCATGTAATAGCTATTCAGTAATGCCATTAGAATAATAATCCCGTTCATTTACGTATTAATTTAAACATTAGTCAACGATTTTATACTTCAGAAGAAGTGAACTTACGATATACAACCTGTTAAAGGTAATCTATAGATTGGTGCTGTTCAGATGGATTTTTCCAGCAGTTTTACAAATGTTTAAAATAAGTTGAGAAATGTACCAAAATGACCGAGAACAACTGTAACACTGACATTTGTAGTCTGTGTTACTCAACTGTACACTTTATCCTGTAACACTGATTTTTTTTACTCTTGTCAGTTTCTTTATGTTGACTTTAAAGGTTAATTTGTGACTTTGGAAAAAGCAAATTGATGAAAGATTTTTTTCACAATGTCCTCTTTCTTTGTTTGATAAATCTATCCACTGATGAAGGCCTCATGATGTAGCAGAAAGCTCCGGAAAATCAAAAAACTGGACCTTGTGATCAGAATTTTTGTTGATGAGATAAATTTGACTATAACAAATGTATGTAACAATGAATACATTTGAAAATAGGGTGAATCTATTAAGTAAAAGAAAAACATTTTGACAGTGTGACTCTGCTGTGGTGGTCCTGCCTTTGTCTGTAGACCGCCGCATAGCGAGAAACTTTGCTCCCACATCGCCGGCTGTCGACTTCCTGGCCTCTGCAAAGGCCAGCAGGCTTCCTTTGGGGGTGAAGCTGAGCAGCGGGACCCTGTAGGTGTTCACCTCCCCCTGGGCTCCGCTCACCCACAGAAGCTGCTCCTCATACAGCAGAGGATCAATCTGCAACACCAGAGACAAGAAGACAAAGATAAAGACTGACTGAGTAAGGGGAAAGAGCAGGTGAGGTATATAGCTATATAGTCTGCCAGCATAACCAGTTAGGGCAGGAAGCAGTACCTGCAATAGGTATGCACGTGATGATCACAAACGAGGAAGCAGATTTTACTGAGGGTTTATTACCAAATCACAACCACAATGCTACAAAATTCTATATATATTTTACGCGAAAAAAACATGATCACGTGCACAGGCTGGACGAAATAACAGAGAGACGTTTTAGCCTCAGAAAATTCAGCTTCACCACTTTAATCAAGCTGAATTAACACTATTTACAGCCTCGGCTAAAACTTCATCAGCTTAGACAACATTTGTAAGCACATTAGCTCTGATGCATTGTGTTATAACATTTTTGTATTATATTTTAGACTGTTCCCGTACCTCTCCAGAGCTGACGAGACCAACACAGGGGGACAACACAGCGGAGAAAAGTAGCGACAGTGCAGCGAGCCGGCTTCCTGTTTCCATGATACAACCGCGTCATCAAACCTTTTTCTTTAGTCCGACAAAAAGTGCCTTTGGAATTTAAGCGATAAAAACACACAAAAACACGGAGATAAAGCCGGAAGCGCTGTCTCTAGCTCATCCACAGAGCGATTCACACACTCAGCAACCAACTGTCTGGGTCATATGACCTACGTAGGCGGTCACATGACTACCGCCACACACCAAAATAAAAGTTAACTATTAATGTTGAATATCTTTTTAAAAAAACAGTACATTAACATTAAAACTATAAAGTTATTTTTTTTAATTCCATATTATCGTACCGGTATTAATTAAAAAAAAAATTGTATTTGTAATTTTTCGCTCTTTCACGGTACTTGTTCTTTACATTATGTCCTTATATGGATTGATTTCTAACTGCTACTTTTACATTTTGTCACGGATTCTTTATGTAAAAGTTTTGACATAAGAATAATTTAATAATAACTTTGCTGAACAAATGCAATTTTATATGATCTGCAATTATGTTCATGCAATTTAATGTACCGTATGCAGCTACCACATGATGTTAAATTGTTCTTACATTTTTGATAAAGAAACTATTTAGCCTTTATAAATATACTTCAACTAAATAACAGACCGTGTACTAAGATTTTGTGTTAATACTGTAGCACTTCATGTCTATTAAGAGGAAGATCAGCCCGGTATGAAATTGATTTGAACAATTATTATTTTTTCAATAGACATATACGTTTTCAATGGGGGAAAAAAGCTACTTAGACCGTGTGTAACTGATTTCTATGGATTTTCCTTTCTCGTGATATTCTTTTTATATCTCAGTAAATGCCATGCTTAACACACTTACTACTTTTGTCCACAAGGGGGCAGAACTTCCCCTTAAAAATACTACATATTGCAGTCATCCACATTGTACAGTGTAAAGTCCTGTACCGTTCTACAAGGGGGAATCCAAGTGGTTTTGTGATCAAGTATATGCCAGCAATTCCATTCCAGCCCAGGACCGTTTTTGTTTCCCACCTCACTCTCCCTCCAGGTTTTCTTTTCAGTGGCGGACTCAGGCTGTCTGACGGGCAGGGACAAAAAAACAAAGGGCACCTGCTGCAAGTGGTGGACCCTCAGCATGCAGAATGTAATGATGCATTTACAGTGAAGCTGTTTCAAGATTATAGTTTCATTTGTAACTCTAACACAGGGGTTCTCAAACTTTTTGGGGCCAGGGACGTCTTACAGGGGTGAACATTTTCCAAGGACCCCCACAGAATGGTAACACCTATTAAGCATATGCTTACTACCATTTGCACTCTTAGATGCCATTGGAACTATTTGTATTGTACATTTTTACTCTGCATAACTTCAGCATAACTTCACTCAACCACTGCTGCAAGTACGAGCTCTTGCGCAATTGTGTGTGGCTTCTTAGCTTTAGCAATCCGTTTAGCCACCAACAAATCAGAAGGCTTCTGAAGTTGTGGCCAGGTTCACAGTCTGTGTTTTCTGTGTGCATTCCTCGCTCTTTCAACAGAAAAATATCTGTAGTTTTGTCCTTATATCCCGGTGCTTTCTTATCAGATGTCGCTTTAGCTTGGCTGGCTTCATAGCTTTGTTTGCTAGCACCTGAAGACACTTGATGCATTTTGGTCTCTCGTCACCGTTCTCAATAAAACCAAACTCTATACACCTGTCGTCATATTTTCTCAATTTAGCTAGTTTGGGCTTAGCATCAGTTGACGATGTGGACTGATTCAAATATTTCTCCATGCTTGCCAGCTAGCTAGCTAACAAGCCAAGCTAAGCACCCGCAGGAACAGTTTGTTGCGACCTGAGTGAATCGAGTGATTCACGACAGATCGACTTGATGTGTCAGTTTCCATTGGTCCAAAGCTAACGTGGGTGGGAGTAATGAACACAATGTGCTTGTTTCATTGGCGCAAATGGTCCTCATTTATAGACATGCAGTTTTTAATGATACAGAACAATTTTATAATTCATTATAAATTCAATTAAATACATTTTGCGGAACCCCAGGCTATGACTCGCAGATCCCCAGGGGTCCAAAGGCCCCACTTTAAGAACCACAGCTCTAAGAAACCATCCAGGCAGGTATAGGCAACTACTTTCCCGGCATGTAGGGCTGTAGCCTATCCGATACAGCATTGTGTTTTCTCCAATGAAAGGGCAAATTTTTCCAGTTGCCTTACACCCTGAGGGCACTTTAACATGTTTTCATCACCGCAGGGCCATTAAAGCGGACTCTTCTGCTGTAATATTTCCACCACTTCACCTTTTTATATCTCTCTTGTCACTATCCAATTAGAAAATACCAAAAAATAATAATAATAAAAAGCTGATTTGAATGAAAATCTCTAGCTGCAAATTTGAAATTGAGGTCCCTGTAAGGTCTATCACCAAAATTTGAAGGAACTTGAAGGAATCTGAGTTTTAAATATAAGGATTATCCACTTATTTACACTACTACTGCACAATAAGTATCATCATTTAAAGTGTATATTTGAATTAAAGGCCTTACTTTTAGCTTCTACTTTATTAGCTTTATTTTTAACTGTATTTTGTTCTTACTTTTCTCTTTGTTTCTTGTGATTTAGTGGCTGTAAAACTGAAATTTCCCTTTAAAGATTCAAACGTACTCTATGTTTTGTTCCAGGTATGAAAAGTTAAATCCAGTAGGAAACATGAGGTGTGTATGATTTTGTGTCCCCTCTTTGACCCCCAATTTATTCACAGCCATGCTTGCCTTCATGAGCTAATGTGTGACAAATACAGGAGTTCAGGTAAAACTGCAACTTAACGCCCATGAAAACAGACAGAAAGGCCAGTAAGGTAACATCAAGTTCAACTTTAAATTCGGGTTTGAACAGTCTTTCTTAATTAGCCTCTGCATACAGCACTAAAAATGGTTGAACTAATCATACATGCTCTTTCTAGTGTTGTGTGAGCTGAGAACCACAGACCACATTCCTGCAGTCATGAGGCCGGCTGATCTGAATCACACGCTTAGAGAAAGAGAGAGAGAGAGAGAGAGAAAGAGAAAACCAAAAGAGAGAAGTAGGAGGGAAACTTTGAGACCCATTTGAGCGTGAAAGTAACATACGCCACACTCTGTATGAGCAGTACGGCACATGACGTTGCATTCAAGGAATCTATATGATGTCTGGACGCAAATGTTAGTAGTCGGACAGAGGAGGGATTATAATCATCACGGCTTTGTTGACATGATGGACTATAAAAAATACAGGTAAGATTTGTTACATTATGTGAGATATTATGTGTGTTCTTGTTTCAAGGCTTCACAGGCATGAAAATGAAGGTATAGCTACAGAAAAATAAGGGTCACATTAGAGCTTTTTGTGCTTAATTTAACCCCTGTTCAACAAGCAAACATCTCATTAACTTAAGTTTAAAAGTAGTGGGATATCTCTGCAGGAATTGCTCCTAAATAGACACAACTTAATAAAAAAAAGGAAAGAAATATAAAGTAAATTGGTATGCAACACAGCACACGAAAAAGGCAAGATGCAACTTTAAGATAACAGACTGTGTGTTCAGTTTTTAGCTCGAGTTATAATTATGCTGTTTCCTCTATTAAGCAATGGAACATTGCCAATGCTGCCTGTGTTGTGTGAACATTATTATAATTTTGGCTCCTCTTCAGCAGATGCAGAGCAAGCAGGAAATGATACATTAGCACTTTATCTATAAGCACAGAAGTGAAAATGAAATAGTAGATAAAAGGCAGGAGTAACCAAGTGAAGAACTGTCATTACAGCTGCAGCAATGACTTTTCACACTTCAGTGGTAAAATGTGGCTCCGTCACAGGCAGGCAGGCGCGAATGCAAGACTGAAAGACACCCAGAAAGAGCTGGCTGTGTCTCTTAGTAGCATTTCTTTAGTTTTATCTCTGTTTTTCGTACCATCATGGGTGTTATGCGGTTAAACGGATCACAGGAAGTGGTCTATGAGGGGTCCCTACTGAGATGCAGTGTCACGACTTATCTGCTAATAACAGACCAGGCTACTCTGCTATGATAAAACATTACATTCTGGATGTTTTACTCTAAAGGCACTTCAGATTTTGGCAACTTTAAAGGCTCAAAAACTGTAAATCTACTCCTCTAAATTGAATCCACCCAAAAGACGGGGAATAACCTTTGCAGGCAGATAAGACCAGCAGCGTGTCGTTACAGGAAAGGCCGTCAGCCCTGAAAGTCAGTGGTAGACAGGAACTAAGAGCATTTTTTCAACGAGCAAAAAAAGTCTGAGTACACTTTTTGAGTATTTTTGTTTTACTTTATATTTCTGCTTCACTATATTTTAGATTGCATACTTTGTATTCAATTATAGGCTTTATGTCTTACAACTAATACTTACTTTTCAGATTAAGATTTGACATGCCAAAATAGTAGTCATTATAAATGACGCAATACTTTACTATTAAACTCACCAGTATTGTTTGAAGTACCTAAGATTAGCTGCACATTGATAAATTACAACAATACAATGTATTGTAAGTGTTTTATTTATATACACTGCTAAAGAAAGGAGTGTTCATGCTTGTAAATACTTCAACTTTTGATAATTTAAGTATATTTGTTAATACAGGACTTTAACTTGTATACTTCCAAGTAAAGGATCTGACTAATTCTTCCACCACTGTGAAAGCAGAAGTGATCTGGTTTGGCTCTGTGCCCACGTGAGCCTTATCGTCTTTCTTTAGTCACTTAAAATAATCAGGGATTGTTTATCAGTGATAAGAACTGTGGCTAATCTAAAGGCCTTTGTTGAAATAGATCACAGTAATCTGGTATGAATGCCCTGCCTCTTTAGGCCTGACACGTTTAAATGTTGTTTATCAGGAATGTGGTTGCAAACCCTTACACAACCAGAAATAAGAGGCCACCTCTTCTTTGACGTCATTCATCAAGGTCAGAATATAAACTGGACGTTTTATATAACACTTTTATTTAAAAGTTGGTACATGTAGAATAAAGTTACGATTGGTTATCAGTGTTTAAGCTGCTATGGTCATATCTTGACTTCATGAAGTGTCAGAAGTTTCCATTTGAACTGTAGTCTGCTTTTACATATCCTTTTCAACTTTTAAGCTAACAATTTAAACTATTTATACGTTACTTTCACAGACCAATTTTTAACTTTAGCTTACTTAATAAACTTTATATCCATTACACACGAACAATTCAATATCCATTACATTTAGCTAACAATTTCAAGTGTTTAGCTGTTAGCCAACTTTTCATGCTAGTATTTTATTTTTAGACTACTGATGACTTTAAGCTAATTATAGCCTATCAAATGTTTATCGATGACTTTAAGCTAAGCTAACCAACTGTTTAGCCTACTCATAACCTTTTACACAAAATGTGTCTTTTACTTTAAGCTAAAGGTATTTACCCCGTTACCTGTAGCAACTGTCAACTTACTTTACACAACATCTATGTCACCGTTAATTCATCGAACTGTCAACTGTTTATCATTCACTTTTGGTTATCAGCTGTTCATAACATTTCCCTAACTTTCAGCAGTTCACAACTTTTAGCTAACTATACCAAAAATTTATACATGACATTTATCTTCATATTTCATCTGTTTATCACTTACTTTTGCCGTGCTTTTCCTATTTAAATCCATTACATTTAGCTAACTACTTCCAATGCTAACTTTTGGCGTACTAAAGCGGGTTACGTTTAGCTAACTGCTTCAACTGATTATCCGTTAGCTTTGGCTAACTTTTAACTGTTTATCAATTACCTTTAGCTTACTTTCAAATGCTTATCCATAATGTTTGGCTAACTAACAGCTTATCTTTCATAAACGTTCATCTGTCTAGCCATTACTTTTAGCCAACTGCTTCAAATGCTAATCCATTATGTTTGGCTAACTGTCAACCGTTAATCCACTACTTTTAGCTAACCTTCAACGGTTTCAGTTGAATCTTCTGTGTTTACTAGCTAAAGTCAAGTAGTTTTCACATACTTAAAACATGATCTTAATTTGTAAAAGCTGACTTAGCTTGATTTAAATACTCCTTTACCTGCTTTTTTCATGATGTTTTGTCTGATGTAATTCTGCTGATGCCGGATGTCTGTCACATGAAACCCTGGATCCTCTTTTATTCTGACTTGAAACTAACATTGTAGGGATGTTTCAGTGACTCAGTAGGGGGAACTTTTCTTATTTTTCCTCCTAAATGTCTTAACAAAGAATGATTGCTGCAGATTTCCCAAACATTATGTTAAGACACCAGCTGTTTCAGTGTTCTCAGTGTTATTGAAATGATTCCAAAATGATGTCATGCTCTGATCCTTATTTAGGACGTGGTTACATCTGAGATGATGGCGGAGAAGAACAGAGTTGGTCTTTTGATGGAGGAAGACGAGGTTGACGTGCGAATCAGACCAAACTGGTCAAATGGTAACAGCTGCTTCCTTATTCCAGATTTTTTTATTTGGCCTATACTTTAAAATAACTCTTCATATTCTCTTTGTGTCATATTTATGAGATGAAAAGACTCACCTGGGATAGCTTTCTCTTCTGAAGGCCAGTGCTAATATATACTGAACCAGTGCTTCTACAGTATTAGAGAAGGATTTTTACCATGTAGTCAGCATGAAATCAGACTCACATGCGTCACATGTCTGTGGACAAACATGTTAAGATGTGAATGAGAGATCATTCATAACTTAATGTACATTATTACACCTTAGATAAGACTGGATCGACCAGAATTAAAATTATAAGATGTTTTCAGTGAGTGAAATGTTTAAATCCAAGACTCCAAGAATGGTTACATCAGTCTATCAAATATATTGATATTGGGCTTTATTTTATACACGTTTCCCCAGATAAATCCTAAAACATATTTGTAAAGTATGGAAATGTTAAAGTGAAGTTCTGTATGTTTGAATAATATTTGGCTGCACAGCTTGAGTTTGTACAAACTGGGTCACCTCAGGTCAGTGAGATACGAGGGCTTATTCATATTTGACTGCCCTGGTTTTCTGTTTCTGGGTATTTTTACTTTCTCTTTCAGTGCTTTCTTTTTCCACTTTTCATTGCTGCCTCTCAGGTCAGTGTGTTCTGGCGGTACCGACCTCTTCAACTCTTAACCCCGGTTTTGATCTGTCCATGTGTCGAGCCAAACTGGAGGATGATGGCTTCCAGGTCAGCACTTTTGCTCGTTAAAATGACTCACCGTGACACTGCAAATCCAGATATATTTATCTTAATTTGTGTTTAATTCAGATGTTAATTACTTTGTGTAATATTTTGTGGTGTTAGATTCCAGTCGGAGACATGGAGGTTCCTCTGAAGACAGCTCTGGACATCCCCTCAGTCAGGAGATACATGGTTTTCAACTCGGCTCTCTTCCATTTTATATTTGCACCGGTATGATCGCCACGCTCTTCTTACCAACTAATAACGCTGGCAATATCTCTCCAGCCTCTAGACTAAGCTAAGCTATCTCACTCTTGCTCTCTAGTTACAGTCCGACACTGGTTAGTTTAGCTTACCAAGAGGGGAAGAAGCAAGCTTGGCTTTGTCCAAAAGTAAATAAACTTCCTACTAGCACCTCTCAAGCTAACTAATAAGAAGATGTGAATTTTATAAACTTTGGAAAGAGCCCTGCTTTCAGTCTTTATGCTAAGCTAAGCTAACAGGCTCCTGCTCTGTAGTTGATTGACTGACATGAAATTGATGAAGAAGCTTATTGCCAGCTGACACTCAGAATATTTCATGCTTCTACTTTCCTATAATAATGACTCACATCCTATCTGCTCCCATCATCAGGTTCTGTACATGGTGTTGTGGTGCGCTGTCTTCTCCACCCTCCACATCTACATCACTGTCAGTGACTACTGGGTCCTCTGCCTCTCTGTCAGCCTGGTCGCCATCTTCCTCACCACAGCCATCATCTCCATCCTGCATCACAGTAACAAGAATGTAAGGCGGCCTTGTTAGCATAAATATGTTCACATAAATACTTAAGAAGGGCGTTGAGTACAAACCTGAAATAACCTTTGTTTTCTGTGTGTTCGTGTGTCAGATCAACATGAACTTGGACGTTCGGTTAATCCAGGTGAATGAGAGGATGGTGAAACACAAGCTGCTGGTGGCCGTCGCCGACTGGGTGCAGAACTGCACTGGAAACATGCAGGTAGAGTTCTGATTTAGTTCCAGTAATGTGCCAGCATTTTCATACGATACATGTATCCATGTTTGCTGATGTCAGGTATTTGTATGGCTGTAGTTATCTCCTACTTTTAATCTTTTTGTTTCTGATGGAGGAAAACAAAAAGATGAAACAGCATGATAATTGGGTCATCTATATGACACTAAGAGTAATAAAACAAGACGAATGACACACCAAAAAGCACATGGTTAATGACGCAGCAAGATGACTATTAATATAACACATCAGGATGTGACAGCACAACGATGACAAAGCAAATACACACAAGAAGCTGTTTATGTCTGCATGTGACAAACATAATAAGTCTTTTTTTATTCTGATTTGTATTCCTGATTTTTGACCTTTTTTGAAAGTCTAGGAACTCCACTAGAACGAAAAATCTTGTGGTTTTTAAAACATTTTTTTATTATCATAAGTGTGAGTTTTATTTGGCAACAACAATTGGCTGGAATTGTGTGGGTCTGCTCACATGGGGCCCAAAAACAGCACAAAATGCGTCTTTAAAGCTCCTGTGAGGGACTTTTGGTTTGTGTTGATTTTGGCGCCCCCTGTGGATAAAGCCGTACCTCTTATCTCTTTCCTGATTTTGTCCTGTACATGCTTAAGTAGTTGTTTTTAACACAAAATCTCATCCTGCTTTCTTTAACAGTCATATGTATCACTCACTTTAATTTTCTGCCCTGGAAAATGTAAAACAAAGGCAGCGCGCAGTTAATCGCTTCGTCTGACACCTACCCCCCTCAGCGGTTTCAGGCATTAAAAATAACTATAGAGAAATATCAATCTTGTCGCTGATGGTCTGGTTTGCTTTTGTAGCTCATATAGAGTCATCAGAATTAATTTCAGTCTGTTTCATAACCAGCGAAAAACTCCTCACAGGAGCTTTAAAGAAACGTCAGCAACTAAGGCAAAAGCTTTTTTTATTATTCCTGTAATATGACAAGAAAAGTCAACAGTATATAAAAGGAAGATTCTAATTATAGGATAATTTAAAGGTCACTTAAAAACAAAAGTTTATCCAAAGAAATGCTAAAATAAAAATGTGTTGCCATGCTGATAACACTGTATATGGCGTGTTGTAGTCATGTAAGAGTAAAGAGCTCATTGTGATTAATGAAAATGTTCTTTTCAGACTCAGTATGTGGGTGGTGATTTGGTCTGGATCAAAGCTAGTACATCAGTAATGAACAACAAATTGAATACATTTGCTTTAGCAGCTACTTACGCTCCTGTATCCCTCTCTCTGTGTCTCCCCGCAGCTGTACTTTGTGTACTGGGACATGTCTCGCTGTCTGAGGGCACTGACTGAAACTTTAGACGAGCGCTGCTTTTTGGCAAATGACACCCAGGTGAGTGAGTGGAGTACATCTGTCGCCGTGTTTGTTCTCCTGCTGCTGCATCGATTTCTCTTGTGCTGCCATGTTAGACCTCCCTGACAAATCAATAGAAATAAAATTCTAGTTGCTTTTGTTAGGATATTTAGACTTCAGGGAAGTAGAAGTTTATTCTTTGATGGTTTGCATCACATTTTATCGAGTACCATCGGTGGGGTGTGGAGGAGGTTGTAATGATGACGGATGTCGCACTTTCCCCAGAAAAAACTGAAGAAGAAAATGTCTCATCTGGTCCTGGTGACCAAGGTTAACTCTGAGGACGGTGGGCCCGACATGGAGCAGGACTTAGACGAACAGAGGCCTCTGCTGGGGGAGGAGGAGATGGGCTGCAGTACCTCATCCAGCCAGCGGGAGGACGCCAAACTCACCACCAGCTACAGCCTGCTCCCTGATGCATCTCTACCTGCTCAGGTAAACAGAAGACTACATTGTTTCTACACAGAGCAAATGTAATTCAAGTAATCTTTATTAGTTTTAGGGCTTGTTTGTAGAACATATAAGATTTTGTTTTTAAACAGGCACTGAAGGTCTGTCCTGATTTGTTAATTGGAACAACTGTGCGTGCCATTCAAAAAATTGCAATACATCCCAACTCACCTGTTCTGCAGTTTCAGTACCAGCACTGCTTTTACCTTCACATTTTTATGTCTCAGGATGAAAGCAGGTTCTCTCAAAGTTTTGTTAAATGTACTCTTGTTTTTTGCAGGCTAAAGCCTACCAGCTCCTGATGACCTACAGTGCAGCGTATGTGAAGCTGCTGGTGTCACAGAGGCTGTCAGGACCGTCACACCACCGCCTTCGTCCCCGGACGAATCACTGCGGCACCGCCCCTGTCTGCCTCTGTCAGTACATCAAAAAGAAGATCCTTCAGTGACACAGCTGACGTGTGTCAAACCAGGACGCTGGTGCAGGCAACTTAAGGACTTTTACTCAGCAGACACGCTCATGATGAGACAAACTGTCGTCGGATCACTTCTTCTGAATGAAACGTGGTTTATGTTACATGTTGAGGACATTTTGACCAAATGAGGGACCCTCTGAAAGCTTCTTCCTTTTAATTTGACTGTTTTTAAGCCTGCTCCTGGGTAGGTTTCCGTAAATCCGCTGCCGCTGTTTTCACGCCAGCTCTGTGTTTGCACCACATGGATCCATTTGGTCCCAACAAACTCTGCACTCTGCCAAACACTGTCACGCTGGGGACACGCTGAGGTCTAGTCCAGCTGCTGTAAAACAATATTTGTACATCTTGTACACACGACAATCACGGCCTTCATTACTGCTGTTTAAATTATTTGCACAAATATTTATTATTGATTCTTGTGATTAGATTTTCATTAGTTTCTACAGTGTTTGTCATTATAGAGCGAGAGGAAAGTAGAGTACATGTCAAGCTCTGTACTTTAAACGTTCATTTGATGCCACTTAATATTAAAACTTTTTACTCTACATTGATCTGACAGCTGTTACTGGAGATTAAGATGTTACTACACAAAGCTAATTGAATATAAAACATTATTAAAGATTAAACCAGTGATATTAGCTTGTGACCTTGTTGCATTTTAGATGTCTATGAGCTTTTAGAGACTTGTTCTGGTTCTTTTACTTAAGTAAACGCTTGTTCCACTACTGCTTAATTGTATATAATGCGTAGACAGAAATAGTGGAAGCATGAAGGGGAAGAAAAAGGCTCTGCGTGATGATGGTGTGTAATGATGCTGAAAGGAGCTGGGGTTAACACGAACCATTGGCTTTAGTTCTACAGCTATTTTACCTCTAATGTCAGCGACAGAGCAGAGCAATGTTTTTGAGTTCTCACACCTTTATTGTGTGTAGGTGTATCGGCGATACACGCATCACTGTTTGCAGGTGGCTGGGTTTCATTTCCCAGCATTCCCTCACAATACAGCGTACACCCATCAGTCCTGATGCTGCGGCAGAGATGACAGCCCAGCGAGGAAGCTGCATGATGACACAAACACACGCAGCGAGACAGCCAGCGTGGACGACCCAGGGGAAGCTGGGTCTGTGTGATGGAGGAGAGAGGCGTGCAGCGTGAGGCCAAGTTAAACGATCTCAGAGATGCTGCTTCTCCTCGGGAGGCTAAATGGCCATCTGTGATCCTGCACACACAGGCTGGCTCGGCTCCAACCTTTAGTTTCTCCCGCAAACCTCTTTTCTGTTGGCCTGATTGTCTGGGTCCAAACACTTTGTACTGAGTTTCAGCCTATTTTTAAGCTGTCTGACCCACAACTTTATTGTTTTGCTTCACTTTCACACCTCTCATAGTATTATTTCTAACCAAAGGTACCTGGTTTCAGCCAAAAAACATTAAAACCCAGACAGCAAACAGAAAATGATAGCAGCTAGGTGTTGAAAATAGTGGAACATTTAGCAGCTAGAGAGCCAGATATCGCTCTCTTTAGACAGCGATATAATGTTGGACTAATATTCATCAGGTGACTCCAATACAATGAAAATGTTGCCCCATAAGTGTTGGATGTTCAAGTAAGCACCTCTCTGCTAACAAGTTCGCCATATCATCTCAAAGACGATAGCATGTCAAGGTAGTATTGGCAACTTGTTTCCATTGCCAATCACGACAAAGTGAAACAGCAGCAGAGCTCCCCAGTTCAATGCTAACATTATCAAGCTAGCATGCTCTCAATGTAGATGCTAACATTCTAATGTTAAGCAGGTATAACGTGTACCCTTGGATGTAACATGTTGTAATGCAGCCTTTGTAATTATGTTCACTAACTTAGAATAGCATGCTAGCATGCTAACAGTTGCTAATAACGCCAAACACAAAATAATGCTTTATAGAGTTCAGTTTTGCTGTGTTTTCAGAAATGGCAAAGGCCATGGAAGTAAAGTATGAAGAGTATATTTCTTTAAAATTCTCTAATATCTTTAAAGAAAAAAATATCTTTATGCCTTTGCATTTCTTGCATTAAATACCCATTCACTAGCATGCTAAATTGTTAGTCTTGATGGCTTTGAGGGCCCGATCAGAAAGGACGCGTTTTAGCAGCTGGGGGCGGCTTTTTTGTCATTGTTTTCAATGAGAGGCTTTTTGTGCGCTGCTTTTGCTGTGCAGAGCGCCTCGCTTTTTTCCACTCTGTGCGCCTCGCGTTTTTGAGGAAACGCTTCGAGCGCCTCGAGTTGAAAAAAACTTCAACTCAAAGCAGAAAAGCGCCCGACGTCATGGCCGTTTTTTCTCATTGTCCAATCGGATGAAAGGAGAGGCGAGCCTTCTGTCAGTTTACAATGTAACGGTTAGGTTATTGACAGCTAATGATTTGTTGGTTGTCTTAACAACAGTAGGGGAAAAAAGCCGCCCCCAGCTACTAAAACGTGCTCTGTCTGATCGGGTGTTTACTTTCACAAAAAGGCAGTGCGGTGCGCCTCACGTTTTACAGCCTGCAAAACGCGTCCTTTCTGATCGGGCACCAACCAACAGTAACATTGATATAGCGTCAATGATGCTGTTTATTTTCATAAACACGTTTTGTTGAATCTAAATTCCGCTAAGTAACTAGCATGTCTGCGGCATGCCGGTGCAGCAGAGCTTTGACCTTATTGCTAAGGTTAGCATGCTAACAAGCTAACAAAGACAAGCTAAGGCAGGCTTGACATTTACCTATAACTGTATAAGCCAAGCTCTTTAATACACCCCCATATTTTTGCCATCTACTAACTTAGTTTTGCATATAAGCATTGGGATGTTTCACTCAAACCCACAGATAGAAACCTCCAGGTTACAGTGTTACAATTAAATTTACCAGGTGGCGCTAGAGGAACATTACTTAAACATAATGGGACTCATCCTCTGTGGACCATGAATGCCTGTACAATATGTTGTAGTACATTTAGCTGGATTAAAGGGCATCATCCTTTTGATTTTTTTACGAGATAAAACAATCTCCACCAAAATGTCGATGAAATCAACTGTAAAACACAAACCTGAAAGACCTAATGAGATCAAACACAAGATAGTGAGAGATACTGTTGTTCATGTTCTGACAGAGAGGAAAAAAGAGAGACTGAGTGGGAAAAAAACCGGGGCAACTATAAATAGCACCTTAGTGATGGGGGAGAGAGGAAAGGCCACAGAGAGACTGAGAGGATGGAGAGAGACAGAGAGGTGAAAAAATGAGAGGCCGTCTCCACCAACGCATCGTTCACAACCAAAAGTTATTTTATTCATTATTTAAACAACTGAAGTCCGAAACAACCAATGCATGTGCAACACAGCCATGAACATAAATATAAAGAGAAACCCCAAAGAGAACCACATGTACACAGGTCAATTTTTTGGCTCTTTGAACAAGCAACCCATCACATTTACAAGCTCCAAAATAAAGCAAAAAAAAGAAAAGAAAATGAGGAACTCATCTCCCGGCTGTTTAGGTAAACAGCTACGACTCGTGCCGTAAGAGGTCCTAAAAGAAAGCACATGGGGAGATGCAGCCTAGCGTAAACTAGATATGCTAGGAGTGACACACTCACTGCCAGAGCCTTCTGTACAATATTAATACGAAACAGCACTGCGCTTCATTTACTCTTTAAACACTGAAATATCACTGTGTCAATATAAGGACATGGCCTGTATTTATCAAACCACTCAATTAGAATTTTTTAGTTACGTGTAAAAAAACCCTCCACTTTTACTTAAACGGTTCAGTATGCTAAAGCTACAGCCAGAAGCTAGTTAGCTTAACCTAGCAACAAAAGAAAAAAGCTAGCCCAGCTTGTCCAAAAGTAATAACGTCCACCTACTAGCACCTCTATAGCTAACTACTTAACATATTATTTCTCTTTTTTCAGTATGTACATAGACTTAAGTTTAAAAACAACACTTATGGTGTGACATGTTAGCTTCTGGCGGAGTAAGCTAGCCGTTTCCCCTTGTGCCTATTCTTTGTGCTAGGCTAAGCTAATGTCTCAGGGTTGTAGCTGAATATTTACAGCAGGGACATGAGAGTGGGGTTGATCTTTTCTAAAAGTCTCAAACTACTGCTTTGAGATTAAAAGCTATTTATTTAAATTCTTTGAAGGCTCTATTTAAGAGCGCTAAGTTAGCACAGTAACAGAAAACATACATTTCTGGAGTGCTTTTACTATTAGCATTCGTATTGCAGAGATGGTAGCATCAGACTAAGTATTCTTTTTATTCCTGTTTCAACAAATTATTATTTTAAACCTTTTTATTAATCTATAAACTGCAACAGATTTGACAAAATTAAGTTATTTTAAAATCTCACTTATATTTTTACAGAAAAACTCATCATACAGTTAAATGTATTGTTTGTTTTTTATAATAAGTAGTTGTGGTTTTTAGATGTTTGATAAATACAGGACAGGAACTCTTCGATGAACTTAATATTATACATTAGTGATAATCAAATTCAATAAGTAACAATAATAATATATAAACTACAGAATCAACTGTATTTATACTGTCTCTATTTGTGTTCATTGCCCACAAAAGATATTTTTAATATCTCTGTATAATTCTTTTAAAAATATCCTCATCACAGGGACCAGCAGAGGACAGGAGGGAGGCAGGAAGGATGTATTAATAGGTCCAATAAATCATGTAGGGGAGAGGAAAAAGACAAATACAGCGAGAAAGGGAACCAGGGGACGGAAAGAGCGGAAAGTGCTACAATACAGAATAGGAATAAATATTTTTCCTCTCTCCTATTGGAAACATTCATGTTCTGCGCCTGTAACTCCGGCAACCAACACATAACACACTGTATTGTTACAGCTCTTACGAACAGCAGCACACCTGCTGCTCAGAGCTACGCTACATCATGGAAACTCACGTGGAGTGAACCCAGTCTGACTCTTTGTGTTAACAACGGTGAAACAACGTCACGGGAGCTCTCAGCCTTCACATCTAGCCTTAATACTTAAGACAAATGGAAACAAACTGAGGATGACATGCAGGGTTATGTTGCCTCACAGGTCTAACGTTGCACTACCGTTTCATATACAGTGTCTGATTGATTAAATAGCTAAGAGATGTGCAACACAAAATAGGCCAAAATACTTCTAAAATACTTGCAAAAACAATATTTGCAAACTTTAAATTCAAATACTTATCGTCTAAATTTTCTCTTTAATATTCTGGTTTATACAGCAGCTTGTTTGACATTTTAAAAAATACTATATAACACACATTTTTGACATTTTGAAGGAAATATTCCCACCGACAGATGGGAGAGAAGCTATTTTTGCACCAGACGCCCATTAGCTTAATTTATATTCAGCATGCACTATAAGAACTATGAACGTAAGCAGCTGTGTCAACTCATGTGGTTACTACAAAGTGCAAAATCATCATCAGATATCAAATTTAAGCCAATTGCAAAGTATCAGATAGCTGCAATAAACTACTGATATACTGTAAATCATAGCAGACAAAGTCAGTGCATGGGTAGATACTGAATAAATTAATAAATAAGACAGTTTAAATAAATCAACAGACATACAAATCACAAGTTATGTATCATCTCAAATAAATACTCTGTTTGGTTAGATTACCTGTCAGTCCAGTCTCCATTTGGTGTGTTAAATGTGTATCGATCAGCTCAACGCTTTACATCAGTTTGTCACTCGTCCCAGTCAATCAGCAATAACAAAACTCTGTAACTCAACACTTTTTCATTCAACATGGCACTTTTTTTATGTTCTTAAAGAAGAAAAAACATGTATACTTGTACTTTTAAGGACTAAAATATGCAGTTAACTATGTTTAAAATACCTCTGCGTGGGACTTTTTAGTAGATTTTGTTGCTCGAATACGTAAAACCAAAACACAGTCACCTCTCATCTAACAACATCATTCAAATGAATAAATCGGTGTTAAATAAATGGTTAATTTCCCATTTGCGGCTCATATCTGAGAGTAAATATTAAGCTATCGCTGTGCTAACAGCAATACTGGACCTTATTTGACAGCTGCTTGTATTGGGCGTTTGAACATCAGCTGTGATTGATTGTTTTTTGGTCGTCTGTGTGTTAGATGGCAGCAGGTTAAGTCAGAGCTGTGTGTGTAGCTGTACACAAAGGGCCAGCAATGCAGTAGCAGTTTTGGTGCATTTTCAGTGCTCCTATTTCCTCAAAATGATTGAGAGTAGTTAGCTAGCTAAAATATGCCATGATTTCCCGTCTTTCTGACACTGGCGTGGAGTTACGGCTCCCAGTCGTCATCATGATGCTGCGAGGCGATGATGACGACCACGGTTAAGATGGTGCACAGCACAATGGAGGCGATGCCAACAGCCAGGCTGATGAAGGAGAAGTTGCGTGCCTCACGGGAGGCTATTTCCGCCGTCACCATGTCCCCTCTGGCTATCGCCGTACGCACCTAAGTGAGGAAGGAGGGAGGGGACGGGTGTGTGGGAGAGAGAGAGGAGAAAATTAGATGTTATGTAACAAGAAGATGCACGAGTGGGAGCAGGAGAGAGTCTAAAACACCATGAATGGATCGATTTCACTGCAGCACAGCCGGACTGTGCAGAAAGAGGCCACTCCACACAGCGTTAACACAGCATTACAACACATACAGCTCAGACCGGTGGGTCCATGCCTTGTCAGCTCAACTCAGCTCAAAGCCAGCTGAGCGGCCCAGAGGAAAAAATCCATTCCATCCCGATGCAGCGACAATGATGCAGTTACGTAATGTAGTGTGTTGTGTGCATGTTGGTCGGCACAGTCTGCCGTTACAGAGGCAAACAACAGGCATGAGAGCCACCAGACTGAGCCTTTACATGTCTGGCATCACGCTCAACTTCACGCAGCAGTGAAGGGCCTGTAAAAGAGCAAACTATGCCTTTTAATGCAGAGGTCAAACACAGGCGTGTAGGTGTAATGACTGTGCAGCGGCGTACTGTAGTGAGCAAGATAAATCATGTTTAAATGTCTAATCCTCTTTTACAGCGTCAGTGTCTCTTTGCAATGTAATCCAGACAATAACAAGTAGATTATAAACAGGAAAAGCTGTTTTTTTTTACACACAGTATTAATTTAAAGGGAAAATATCCTCAAATAAAATTGTGTTAAGTCACTCTGTACATGTCCACAGCTATGCTAGCACGTCTGTGAGGCCGCACTTTGACACAGCGGTGCTTTAAAATGAATGCTAACACTCAAACTGAAGATGCTAACATGCTGATATCAGGAGCTTAAGTTCAAATCAATTTATTGTGGCTTAAGTGCTAGCAGTGATTTGTGGAAACTTAATACTTTGACTTTTGGAGATACATCTTATTTTTGAGTCACTAAGGAATAAAGTGTGGAAGATTATGGTGCCACTCTCTTGTGTCATTTTTTTTAATGAAAAAACCTATACAAAGGAACATAACATCTAAATTATACGTTAATGTAAGTAGTTAACTTAGATATAAGTGGAGACCAATGACTGTATATATAGATGGACAACGCGTCTCCATCTGCTCCCATTGTACGTAAATGATGCCAAAATAGCCCCTGTGATAGGCGCTGCCATCTTGCGATGGGGACGTCAGACGGAGCCAGAGTCTGTGCAGTAGAGATCGGCGAGTGAAGCGGCGGTAGCCACTTCCGCTAACCCAAACACACACTTAACTTACCGAAAAAACAGCAAGGATCCTGCACACCGGCGTGTTTAACAGCAGAATAGCTAACAGAATTGCTCACCCGGAACTGATCGGCTGCAGGAGCCTAATTTGTCAACAGAGCTGTCAATCATCATTTTGACAGCATCAAATAACTAATTAAAAATAAACTTGTCAGAAAAATGAACACTTGGACATAAATCAGCATGATAAGAACTAACTATAATGACAGAAACCATGTTTGAGAAAAATGTATTGAGCGTGTATTTTGATTTTATAGTTTGACCCATGTCCCACCTGCTAACATGGAGGAGGCGGGCTTTATGACCTATACTGCAGCCAGTCAGCAGGGGGTGCCCGAAATGTTTTGGCTTCACTTTTATGGAGCTGTCATGTCGTCCATCTTTTTATAGTCTATGGTGGAGACAAAAAAAAAGCAAAAAAAGAAGCTATCTGGAAATGTGTGCAAGCACCCAAACTTCATGCCCCCCGCTGCATAAATCAGTACCCGAGTTTGGCCACCCCATTAAAAAAAAGTCTGGACATGCCTCTGGTTGATGTAAAGCGGGTAGGCTTCAAATGTTTACTTTATCCTCCATTTTTTGCTAACCATGTTAGCATGCTAAGTCCTACCACTAATTACAGAGGACAGAAGAGGCTGATGGGATAATGTCATTCATCTCGCAGATACCTGGACATTTTGAAGGCGCTGTATGAAAACTGCAACACGTTACTAACTCAAAAGGAGTAAACATTGGATTTTTCTTTCACACAGGAATCAACCCCAGCGGGGCTTGAATGTGTGTAAATCAGTTACTAGCAGTTTGTCCTGAAGTTATTGGGACATTTCACACACATTTCTCGCTCATGGTGACAAAAGGGGAAAAGTCAGGGGTTCACCGAAGCAAGGGATATTCATCCTCTGGGAACTATGAATGCCAGAACATTTTATGGCAAACATTTCAATAGTTGTTGAGGTATTTCAGAGCCATGCAGCTAGCTTGGCTGAAACATCATAGGTGACCACTACAAGGTTTTCCCTCAGGATTCAGGACTAAATAAAAGTGTGCTTTTAGCTATTTTTCTTTCCTGCATGCTGGTATTTTTTTGATCATGGTGTCAAAAAGAAATCAAAGCATATTTCTGAAAATAAAGTGATGGGTGAAATGACTTCAGGGGTCATTTACACCACAAAGTCTTCAGTAAGGGCCACATTATGTAAATAAGCCTCGAAGATGAAAAGATATCACGAAGTGTCATTAACCTGCACGGCTTTGATGATGGCGATGATGCCTGTGGGCCAGAAGCAGCAGACGGTGGTGAGCACGGCGATGGGCAGGTAGTCGTGAGGCGGCCGGCGGTCCATCAGGGTGATGCTGGGTGGCATTTGCATGGGATGAATCTGGCCGGGTGGGATCCCTGGGTGGCCTCCTGCGGCTGGCATGTAGGGCTGACCCTGAGCGGAGGAAGAGAGAAATACACATGGTGTTTTTAAACCAGGGGAGCTGTTGTAGAGAAGGTCACAGAGCACTTCCCTCTCATGGGACACAGGAACAAGGTGACACAGTGAAAGAGGAGGACAGTATTATATTTGTAAGTAGTATAGGAGTCATGTTTGTCTAATGGATATCAGCAGGGGAGCAGAATGTGTCTTAAAAAAGTGATTCATTTGTGAGATTGCAGCTAGCCTGCAAGGTGACCACACGGCAGTGTAGATCTGCCCTTGATCTACACTCCTGTAGCGCCATACACAAGGGGACATACTCAAAATTATATATAATATTAAAAAGCTACTAATAAGGTTAAGAGGAGGAAACCACAGCTCTAGTTTAAATGTCAGTACACCTTGAGGTGAGACCTGTGGGAGCAGAAAAACGGTTACACTTTCAGTTGTTTGATGACTCACAATCACATTTTGGGGCAACTTTCAGTTTACTTCAGGGTAAAATGTACTAATGTGTAAACACATGTAGCTGTAACTCAAAAACAATTACTATGTGCAAATTAATTAAAATAAAAGGTACAAGCTGGTGTCTATTACAGATCTTCAGCACTGGTTCACAAAAATATAAAAGGTGACATGTTCAACCAAAGACTGATGTTTGCTTCTTCTAAATCAGGGTTCTAAATTGCTGGGTCGAGGCCCAAAAGTGGGTCGCGGAGCTGTTTTCAGTGGGTCGTGGATGTGTGTTTGAAAAAACAAAAGGCTGAGGCAAAAAGGTCTACGCTGCGCTTTTATTTTGAAGGACATGGGTTTCCTATGATGTGCGTGCAGTAATAGTGTTGTAGTGCAGTTCTTGAAACTTGATGAGCACTACAGTTGTTGCATTTATAATGCACTTTGAGTTTATTCTGTTGAAAAAAGGCTGTTAATTGAATGATTTGTAGAGGGGTTTAGAGTTTATACCACTGTACGCTTAATACTGCTGTATTAAACTGCACCATTCTCAGAAATGTGGGTCCCCATTAGTCATTAAGGAGGTTGTGGTGGGTCCTGAGGCTTGAACAGTTGAGAACCACTGCTCTAAATTCTATGCCTTTTAAGGTGGCTGCACACGGTCCAGACAAATGCCGACCAACTCCAACCAACACCAACTGTCGGGTTAGTGTGCGCTGACAGTCTGCGTTTGTCGAATGAGTTTGACATGTCCAGTCGAGTTTTGATGGAGTCGTGGAAAGTCAGACCAATGTGCGCCTTTTCCCAACAAACCTTAACATTCTGAGAGTGCGTTCCCTTGACAACTAGCCCATACTCACATGCGGAACATCAGTATGCACAACCTTCGTCCATGTAAAATAAAGCAAAAACTTAAATAAGAAAAAGTAGGCAACAAAAGTCCTGTCAGCTGATAACTGGGCAGTGTGCAGCCACGGTAACAGACAGCCAATAGAAGAGAGATAACAGGAAATGAGGAAAGAGAGATGGGGAATGACAAGCAACAGGGACTGCGTGGTTTACAGTCCATATGAATACCATGTTTGTGACCACCCCAAAAAATCCTATTCTGTGTAGAAGAAGTGTTTTTTCTGTTTCCTTTGTTCAAGACAAGAAAGACTGAAAAGACTTTAAATGCAACTATACTTTTGATAGACGCCCCCTGGGGACAAGTTGTGCAAATGAGCGTATCAATGCAAAATATGGAATTATTTAATTCAATGAATTTAAATACTTAAAGGAGCAATTCTCCCCTGGAAAAAGCCACTGTCAGTCTAAGCTGGTGTTGAAATTGGTGCCATAGCTGTGGAGAAAGTTGTACAAACAGCTTGTGGTTTCGCCCATTCTACATTCCTACAACACCCAGCGTGCATTGCGCCCCCCACTCTGAAAGCAACGGCCCATCCAAGAGACGCTGGAGTGAAACACTACCGTTTTCTCTGCAGGCAACGGCTCAGAGTGGTACAGAATCCGAAATACAACAGGACCATACCAGTGGATCCTCTAAAAAAATCCTCAGGTCTGCAGTCTACATTTCAAACAGACGATTTTGAACGAGACATGACATCAGAGGCGGCGTTCTAGATTGAGGAAGTGTAGTTTAGCGAGCTCCCCGGCCTCCACCAGATGACACGTTTTACGTAGTGGGGCGGAGGTTATCCAGGGCCCACTGGAGAAGCGGATAGTGTCCTCCAAAGGCACAGAATGAAATAAATTTTTTTCCCCCTACCATAATGGCATTAGCACCCCATAATAGCATGATAGGACTGAGGTTGAAAACTGGCCCTTTAAATCTTGCCCGTCAAAAGTAGCTGAATAAGTCAATTGAATTCACATCCACCAATCCACAAAGCCAGCTGTTGCAAACAGGTTTTTGAGTAATTCTCATTATAAAAAATGTCGTCTTAAACAGAACAAAAGGCTCAGCCGTATTTGATGACATTTAGCAAGATTTGTAAAAACACGCTAACTTTAACAAACGTGTAAATAAGGCGGCATTAGAACTAAGTTTGAAATGGGTAACACTCATTTATTATTATGTATTTATGTAGTTTAGATGTTTGTTTGTAATTATTATATAAGTTTAAGGACAATCGTTATTGTGTAATTGGTAAACATCAGGCAGTTAGATGCACAGTAGTCTATTAGGTTTGCTAGCTCTGTTGTTTTTGGAATTAAACTTTATAACAAACTTATCACGACTAACAGAGACAACAGAAGCAGCCTGTCTCTTCCCTGTAATTAGGACCAAACTACAAACATTAAAGTATAAGGAACTTAAAGTAAAAGGAAACTTTGTTTAACCCTCAATATTTCATCCATCAAATCAGAAAATGTAAAGGATGGAAAACATAAGAACTCTTATCAATGATCTTAGCAGGAATAAAAAGTACAATAAATTGAACAGTCTGGTGTGATCCTGCAGCCGCCTGATGTCAGACCTGTGAAATCTTTATTTGTCTCTGACTCACCGATGCCATGGGGTAGACGGGTACGTAGGCCGTGCATGGCTGCAGCTGGAGCGGGTAACCCGGGTGGAGGTATCCTACAGGCGGGTGAGGCAGGGTGCCTCCAGGGCCCTGCGTCTGGACCGTGTAACCCTGCGGGGCTCCCTGTGGTCCCAGAGGCGCGCAGTGGAACTGGGTTTCCTGTAGATAGCCCTCTGAGCCCGGAGGAGGAGGAGGAGGAGGGTAGTTGGGTTGGGTGCCCGGCGCCGGCTGCATGTTGGGGTGTTGGGGTACGTTCGGGTCTTGCGGGCCGGGGAGGTATGGAGGAGGCTGCATGGTCTGACGGCCGGACTCATCGAGACCTGCGAGAAGAAGAAGAAGAGGGAGGAGAGATAAGAAAAAAACATGTAGGAGAGGAAACACAAATAGAAAAGGCAGAGGAAGAACAATAAAAGAGAGATGTAAGAGTGAGGGCATGTTATCTAACTCGAGCACATTTGTCCGCACGTTCACTGTGTTTTATTCACTGTTGAGGAGGGGGAAAGTATCACAGGGACCACAGCCTTTCAGCAAGACTTCAAAGACAGAAAACCTGTGCAGCCTGAGTGCTAATGATGACAGAGATTGACATTTTCGCCTCCTAAGAACAAAGACCTTTCCCTGTCCTGCCTTCAAAGTCCGTGTTAATTAGCAGTTCAGAAATGTGGCATTTCGGAGACAGAGAAGTTCATCTGATGGCCTGTCAGAAAGTACATTCACTTAAGCACAGTTCTTGAAGCCTCTGGAAATTGAGCTTAGTAAATATATACTGTATTCTATATAATATCAAAGTTGAGAGTCTCAGAAGGCATCTTCACAAATCTGGCTGAATATAAACGTTTAAAACAGCTGTTTAGCCATTTCTCAAGACTGTGGAGGCTGATCAGAATTTGATTGACATCTTGGTACACAACGTTACATGTGACAATCAGCGTAGTCCAGCTTCATATGTTTGAGTCGTCTGAGTCAGAATCAGTGAAAGAAAACAAAGGCCCTGCCAGCTGAGGAATTTTATTGGGTCACCAAAGGGTGAGTTACAAAATGCTTTGCTAGCTTGATCCTAGTTAGCAGTTAGCATACACATGCAAATTTAGCTAAGATGTCCCTATATGTTCTCAAAGCTGAGATTACAATGCTACATGATGGCTCTGTAGCATTCGATAGTGCTTTATATGATGGAAAGTCAACACCGACAGCTGTTAATAACTGGGCCAAAGACGATACAAACGCTGGGTGTAAACAGCCAAACGGGGAATTTCACGCCCAATTTAAATTCAATATTAGGAACGTTTACAGCAACTTTAAATGACCCTAAACTTCATTAATAGTAGGCTACTGAAGATTTGGGTTAAAAACCCCTGACTGAGAAAACAAAATTTGACCCCCACACACACACACACACACTGTTATTTTCATACACCTTTTAAGTGCAGGCTGGCGAGCTGGACCGACGGAACTGCACTCGACACTCGACGGGTGTACAGCGGAGTCACTGTGGCCGAGTGAGCTGGTCGCGGGGAACACAAACCTGGCGTTGAGTCAAATGCTAATAACCCCCAGATAGGATAGCTTTCACTCACCCAGGGAAGCGTAGGTTAGACGTCCAGGTGTTTATATTATGATATTGGTACTTTTACTCAAGTAAAATGTCTGAATACCTCTTCCACTAGTCAAAGCATCCATCTGATTTTGGACGTGTGAACATTTTGTGCTCGCCCCTCTGCTCCCTGTGTGTTTGTTAACATAAAAAATGACTGATTAGGTGTCATGTTTTCGCAGCAGGTAGGTGGCCGAGGGTGCAGTGATGTATTCTGACAGGGACATGATGAGAGAGGAGGAGGAGGAGGCAGTCAGAGAGCAGAGAGCAGAGAGCAGAGTGAGTTATGAGGGATGATGACTTGTGCTCGGGGACCAGGCTTTACGTAACGGACCCCAAACTCTGTCACAAGCAGGAAGTGGACCAGAAACAGACAGAGAGAGAGAGAGAGAGAGAGAGGGAGAGAGAGGAAGAGGAGCGAGCGAGAGGGACGGGACACCTTTAAAAAGGTCATGATGTGACAGCAGCTTGGCAAACATGAGAGACGAAAAACACGTTGGTGTTTTCTCAGTTTAAAGTGTGAGAATCCAATCTGAAGGAAGAAGCTAGAGATGGATTTTTATCTCTAAATACGTTTACATTAGACAGCTTGAAACAACATGTATGACACAGCAGGAAAAACGTTGGACATTACAAGGGCAGCTTTTAGGTCTGGCACCTTTAAGATAATGACACTTGTATTTCTGAAGTTTAAACCAAATCAAGATATCAACATGAAACACGCAACTGTAGATTTCACAAGTCAAATTGAATGCAGGCTGTTGATATTTACTCATTTGCACAAAGAAGCAGCACAGAAGACATTTTGAGTTGTAGTTTTAGGAAAAGCAAAGACGTAATTTATAACATGACTGATTGATGCACAATACTTTAGGAGAGACTTGAATGTCATGTAGACATATTAGTAGTTATGTGCACTCAAACACATTATATTCCTTCTTATTGTGTAGCCAGGATTTGCCTCAGAGAGCTGTTGTGTGTGTCAACATTGCATCTATGCAAAGAGCAGTCATTTCGTACCTTCATTATGAGTAACAATAACATAACAAAGAACAGGATGTGAGATGTTATCAGATGTTTCTGATAAGTCACTACAAGAAATACCCGACATATTTTGTATAATATCTAAGCCATCCAAGTCCTAGCAGATCAGTTTGAGTAATAAAGTGTCTGTAGTATATTAATCATGTAAATATCATCCCTCATCTGACATGAGTGTGCACACTGTTTTACTGTAAATACTGAAAAACTATCTACCTCATATATACATATATATTTCATATTATTTCAGCATCCTTTGCACTCTTTATCATTGCACTTGTCTCTCATAGTTGTACGTATTATGTTAATACTTAATGTCTAATGTAGGCTTGTACATATGCGTTTAATATCTGACGTTTAAGGTAGGTTTTTAATTTAATATGTAATGCCTCTACATAGAGAGCAAACCGGAGTCAGATCATTTGTATGTGTACTTACCTGGCCAATAAAGCTGATTCTGATTTTGATTAAGGGACTTATCGAGCACAGTAAGAATTGACTCTGCTGGTGTTTTTATCCCACCTGCTAGAGAACTATATTCATCTGGTATCTGAGGTTTACATGACCAATGACAACTGATAAGAATATTTCAAAAAGACCTGTTTGTATGCAGATATCACCTCATTAAATAAGGTAGAACTGTATACGCTTGTAGTAGGAGGAAAGAGCGTTAATGTTCTTTGTTGCTTTACACACCTATCTTTTCACCTGGTTATATGTAGCCTAACTTACATTATTTTGTACCTGCCTCTGTCCTTTTAATTTAAAACTGTATGTCTGTTTGTATCGTCCTGTAAAGTGCACAACATTGAGAGCAATTTAAAGTGAAATTCCTTGCATGAGTTCAAATACTCGGCCAATAAAGCTGCTTGTTTCAAAAGCCATGATACACTAAATTACTGCATTTATACACCAAAATTGTATCGTGTCTCTACAATCTTTAAAATGGTTCATCATACGATTGCTTCTGTTCTTCAATTAGCTTAGTCACGTCACATTTAAAGCCCAAACTGCAGTCTGTAGTTCTGTCTGCCGTTTACAGCGTCTTTAACAACTTTAAGCTAACATATAGTTTCTTTAAAAACTATATATTTTATTACCTTAATTCCTTTAAGTTTACTTTCTTTACCGGTAAGCTGCGTCATCATTAGCTCTTGCTTTAACATCCTCAAGGAATTCAAAAGAAAACCGGAAATACGACAGAAAAAAAGAGATCTTTTTTTAGTGCAGCAGACGATGAGGATTATTAATTAAGGCTGTAAGACACGCGCAAGTGAAGGCGTGCACGCGCAGAGGACACCCACACTCATGTCTACAGTGAGGAGAGATGTACGTAGGCCTGTACGTAATAATGATAGCGAGACAAACAGAGAAAAAGGGAAAAATGACAATTATCATATAATAAACTGCAAAGTAGCATCTTATAGAAATAAAACAGGAAGTGGTTTAGTTTTTCAGAATTAAACAACATATCCCAGTCGAAATATGCCACTTAAGATAAAATTAGTCTCATTAAGTGTCATAATGTCACTTTAAACTCTCTGTTATAATATGAGGGCCTGAATAGGGTCTTTTCCCCCCCAAAGGCTGCACCCACACAGCGGTGCATCATCCTACAGAAGCACCGCTGTGTGTGCACAGACACAGAGGATGGAGATGCAGATGACACGGACAAAAAGATATCGACAGCCTGATATGTTCCAGCGGATCAAACACAAAGAAACATCCCCACATCTCATTTAAGAAGTGGCTCTATTAGTCTTTAAAATAAGGCACATGAAAGAAAAAGCAGCTTACCGTGTTTTTCCGACGACATGCCTCCCGATCTTCTGTCCTCCTCCTCTGATCGGATGTATTGTGATAAAAAAAAAATCGCTCCTTTTCGTGCGCGGTGGTGCAGACTTCTTTTTTTTACTCCAACCCCATCCTCAAGATGTCTTCATCTTAAAAAAAACGCCCCCGATTTAATGACAACTTTAAAATAAACCCAATTATCCTCCAGCGCGCAGGTCTGTTTCTCCCCCCTCTGCCTCTCTGTGCGGCTGCGAGTCTAATAAGGTTTCTCCACTAACGCGTCGCCGTACATTGAATTAATCAGACACAAAGCTATCGTTGTCTTAAAGCGACAGCCCGGAGTGTTGGAAGTGCACATGCTCTGTGCAGGAACATCCCATTATTGTCTACAGCCCCAACAAAAGAAGAAGAAGAAAACGTGGATTTTTTTCTCTTTCCTTGCGTGACATTTCACTACCTCAGTTTATTCCTCTCTAGCCTGTTGTCCTCAGACGATTTCTGTCAGATTTCCCTTGAGGAGTTTGTTCACAGGATGTCAGAGAAGATGCATGCAACCAAACATTTTACATTTTTGAAAATATCTAAGGAACAAAAGTAAGAAAATGTGTTTCGGAATACCGATTTTATTACTGTACAATAAATTACAATCCAGATGTCAGGTTCCTCTACACAGTTTCTACTTTGGTCTGTTGTTTAAAATCATTCCCTTCTTAATTTTCTGTGATTTTATGTAAACATCAACATGTTTTGTAGGCACATACAGCACTTAATATACACCATCTCTTTACCTCCCCCATCTTTTCTCACGCCTTTCACACTAAGACAAACACTTGGCTGCAGGCTCCTCTCTCCGTCTCTCAGTGGGTGTAAAGAGAGGCGGTGAAGACGATGTCCCTGCGGATGGAAAGGGAGGCTTTCTCCATCTTGCTCCCCAGGACTGAGTCGCCCACAATGCGGGCGGCCTGTCGCACCTCCTTCAGCACCTCGTCCAGGCGCTGGATGCAGCGGACCACCGTGCCCTCCTGGACGTCTGTCAGCATGGCGATCTCTGCGAAGGGCTGCGAGGGGGTGAGATATGACACAGTGAGAGGGAGGTGAAGCAACAAAGGAAGGAAACACACAAACAGTTTTATTGTGTCTTAACATCAAGGAAATCTGCGACAAAATATTTCCAATTAACCTGATAATAAATGGAGGACAGAACAAGCCTAAAATCAAGCGTTGAGATCTGAAACAGTATCATTAATGAGAACTGAACACTGTGCGAGTATGGGGTGATCTCAATATGATTGACAGTAAAGTGAAAAAGACAAATCATGCTTCTGCTGCACAAAACAAAGAAGGCTGATGTAAGAAAACGTCGTACATACAGGTTTGTTCTTGAGTGGCACACGCGAGTGATTCAAAGCAAAGTTGATCTGACAGCATCACAATTGTTTTGTGTTCTTTGTGCATTCACGCCTGCTACAAAGACGTTCGCCAGCACCTCGGTAAAACATTTCTAAAAAGTTTCAGGGACTCACAAGAGTTTTATTAAAAAGGGAATATTAAATATCCATGCAGTAGAGAAAATGGTCACCTCTCTGTGGTGGCTGAGCGGTGTGTTTCATTGAGTACATTACATAACATAAAGATCCTGCCTGTGTTCGTGTGTGGTTTTAAACACACGAGACACATGGCCTCCAGTGAGCAGGTACTATCTGCAGTGGAAAACGAGGTAGAGAAAGAACTAGAACCAGTTGCAAGAGTGGAGAGTCCAGTAGACACATTGTTTAAATATTATTTTAGCTCATTGTCTTATAAAGAAGAGCTACCGTTTGGAATTTGATCTGAAGCATAATTTGTCTATGTTTATGTACAGGGACATTACCATTAGCCCCAGAGACTAATCTATTGTTCAGCTGTCTATGTCAACATACGGAGTGTATCATTGAGCCAAACAGCCTTTATTTATGCTGATTTCTTTGGCTGGACGTCCATGACAAACTTGAGTTGTGCTTCAGTAAGGGAACCTTTTGTGTAGCACATTTTATTTGACAAGTTTGCGAGAGAAAGAGGGATATTCTGTTAAAAACTCTTCATGTCTATGACACAAAACCCTTCTCCTACCTAAAATTAGCGCGCTGACGCAGGATTTTCAGACCCAGGAAGACCCACTTATAGATGCCGATTGTCTTTTTTCCCATTGCCAGTGAAGTATACTCCTGTCGGTCTCTTTTCTGCTACGTCACCGTCTGACGTCACAAACGCGCCAGAGACAGGGTTAGTAAACAGTGAAGATGTTACTGTGGTTAGGTCTTTATTGTATCTATTACTTATTCAGCCTGTGTATCAAACTCGGTGCGACAAATTTGGAATGATGTTCGAGCGCTGCTCGGACGGAGACGGGCGGAATTTGTAGCCGAGATGACGAGGAGTCGCAGAGGAGTGTGCTACCGATGTAGCATAGCATCGCGCCAGAAAGGGGTAGGACATTAGCGTGTCGACACAGGTTTTGTGTTCCCATCAATGCCAATCGGCAAGGCGATAATTACCCGGGTCTACTGCAGAGTCGTTTGACCCGGGTCTGGATGCCGTTTGTGACCTTTGCCATTAAGCAAAAAAAGCTGTGTGTGAGCGGGTTTTTTGACCAGTGGGAACCGGGATTTATATGTCAAACTGATTTACTGCACCTTTAACATGTTGTTGTTTATGTTGTTTTCTGAATGCTGCTGGGATTGTGTCTGTTTTGCTTTTGTTTTTATGTGACTCGGTAGGCCGTAAAACTGAATTGCCCTCTGGGATAAATAATTTGTCTCAAACTCTCAAATTCATGTATTTTTTACTCATCTAGTTACAGGTTGCATGTTTATATCAGTTGTAATGGGTGTCGAAACAAAGTGCAGCAACAGAGAGTGAACCCTCACCATGCCTCTGGCCCAGCAGTACACCACCTCTGTCAGGCCAAACTTGAACTGTCCGACAAACTCCTCGGCTGTCTGAGGTATCCCACAATCCCTCTGCAGCTCTCCGATACGCTGGGCCACTGACAGCACCCGATCGATACCCTGAACGGAAAAGAAAAAGTGAGTCACAGAAAGAGAAGGGGGAACAGCTTGGAAAGTGTAAGTAAAACCGGAAAGATTTTAGTTTTACACGCCGCTCTTAAATGCATCACTTACTTGCGTGTCAGTGTTCACAGAATGACCTTGTCATTTATGTTCAAGAAATCTGTTTAACAAAGTGTCTGCTCAGCTCTCGCAGGTCTGCAGAGCTCGGTTCATCACTAATTTAGGCGCTCATAAAGCACTTTCATGTATCAGGGGCAGCTCACGACACACACACACACACACACACACACACACGCGCACACACACACACACACTGACACAGCAGAGGAGTTTTTGACAGAGACGAACGACTCGAGAGAATTAATAAGTGAGTGAGGGACTGGCTGAGTCAGGTGAAGTGCCCCTGCTGTCCTTTCTGCAGGGCCGGGATGTTTTGCATAAAGTACAATGTAATAAAATATGAGTGTGTGTGTGTGTGTGTGACTCATCTCGCTACAGTATGTCAGCACACACACGTCACGCCGACTGTCACTTTAAATGATGTAGTTTTAATGAAGCTAGAACACGTCCTCCTTACCTCCTGCAGTGTGTTGGTGATGTGCGGCTCCACCTGCGTGTTCTGTGTGAACACCAAACAGGACAGCAGGGCGGCGCTCTCCTCGGGCGCCAGCGGGCTCAGGACGTTCTCGAACAGCAGCTCGGTCAGCAGCAGCTCGTGGCTGCTGATCTGACAGGCGACGCGGCCTTTCAGCTGCACCGCCCCGCCGCTGTCGACGTACTGGAGGGACTGCAGCACCTGAGGCAGAGCGGCAGGGCAGTTAACCTCTGGGGATCAATACAGCTGAACCAGGCTGAACTCTAAGATACTACACCAGCTTTGAAATGACATGTATTTGCTTTAATCCCTCTTGCACACAAACAACAACCATTTCTATCACAAAAACACTTGTTCTGGCTTGTACCTCCGTTTAACATCACTAAAATTCTTATAAGCCAAGCAATCTTTGTCATGTTAGTTTTTAGACATGCAAGGGCTCATCAGGATGACCACTTGGTTTATGGCTACTGATCATACTAAATGGGCCCCCTAGAAGGCACTTTTTGGGCTCTGGTTGGGATGGGAATGTTGGAGTATTTTCTGCAATAAGATTAATCAACAAGAAAAATTATTGTTATTTACAGCCCCACCTGGAGTCTGCTATGGTTTTAGAAAATGATGTAGGACCTCAACGGTTAACGATTAAGCTTTACGCCTGCGTCTTAAAGGCAGGACTCAGGTCAGAGATTTCAATTTAAAGTTGTAATCTCGAAGATTTCATTCTCTTTGGCGGCACATATGGCGATTAAAGGTAATTGTGGGAGCACACTTCCCAGATATCCAGACAGTATCGCATGTGTGACGTCCACGGTTGGCTCCGGTTGTAACTCTTGATTTTCCTCGCTGACGGTCTCTTTCCCTTTTTAGACTGTTTGCTTCATCTGAGCGTCGAGTTTGTTTCTTCTTCTTTGGATTTTCACTTATTTTTGAAGTTGTATCTGTAGTCATCCATCTTTTCTTTGATGTTCAGCCATAGTAGATTACTGTTTACTCGCAACACTTGCAGAGAGCGGAAAAGCAGCCGCTTAGCTCCGCCTACCCTCTCTGGCAGACCAACCACTGCTGGCTGATGGAAAACGTGTCACTAACTGGGCGACACTTGTGATCAATCACCATTGTGTTACCTCATTCGGCGATAGATAGAGACTTAACAGACATTTATTTACATGAAAATCTTCAAGATTATCACTTTAAACGGATAAACCTCCAAACTCTACAGAACCTATTTTGAAAAAAACACTCGGACAGAAACACTTCAGGACTGTGAGTCAAAGATCGGATCCAAACCTTGATCCTCTGGTGGTATTCAGGCAGCAGAGACAGAGACTGGTCCGACACCAGGAACAGCAGCCTGTCCAGCTCCTCCTGCACACTCATCCTGTCCTGAACCCGAGCAAACTGACACACACACACAAACATGGTTACTTAGCCGACATATACAACATCAGTACAGCAGCACTTGACCTGATTTCAGCGCATCAAAAAAAAGCAACGTGGCATTGTATCAGAGAGGAAAACGCTGCCTATTGTTCTCTCATTGATAGCACAGAGGAGCCTTTATGCGAGTATGTTACACAAGCCCACAGAGGCCGGTTAATGTAAGCTTAAACTGTGCAGCATAACTACATTAACCATCACTTTATAATACACACAGTGCTGCATAAAGACAAAAGGAGTGTACAGTAATGAATGGAGACAGTGATACTGCTAACAGGGCTTGATATCTTGTAATCAGAGTGTGTGAGTGTGTGCGTGTGTGTGCGTGAGATGGCTCAAATGACACGCTGCGCCTGTGAGACAGTGATGAGCCGCAGCTATGAGCCTATATGTGTAATTTTAGAAACAGCCGGGCTCCAGATTCTCGCATCTTATCTCCTCCACGAGCCTGCCAAGAAGACGGGATACGAGACACAGGAGCAGAAATCTTGTAGCGGGAGTTTGATGTTATTATTGTGGAACTAGAGGGAGAAATGATGGAGGGGATAAAAGGAAATTGATGCCGGAACAAAAGAAGAAATGAGAGGAGGCTTCAAAAGGAGGCCAATTGCAAAATGAGTGTGTTATGTAAGGGTATGATGGTAATTAGCTGCATAAATATGCAATCGCTGCACAAAAGAATTTATTAAAACCCTTGCCTCATCTCAAAATATAAATAACTCGCATAAAAAAACTCCTCGTGGACTGCGCAAGTGATTAAACACAACACCACACACGCACAAACACACACCTGCTCTGCGAAAGTGGGCGAGTGGATGCAGTTGAACTCTTTGAGGCTCTCCTGCAGCACGCGCAGCCTCATCGAGCTCTCCACCACGTCCATGCTCTTCAGCTGGAGGTCGTTCACGGGGTCCAGGCTCGCTATGCCGCCGGGGCTGGCCTCGGCCAATCGCAGGAGCTCCTGGGTTGCTGTGGAGATGGCCTGGCCGGGAGGGTCGAGCCTAGAGGGTTGGGAGGGTGATGGAGAGCAAGATATATGACCTCCTTTTTAATAGAAAGGGCTCGGTGATCTGATACTAATAAAGAGCTTTGTGATATAATGTACATAACGCATGAATGATACAAGAAACAGGCAAAAATACACCTTCTTATAAGGTAGAAAGGGCAAACAGCTTTACAGTTACAAGCTAAGAACAAACCCAAAGCAGTCCAACACTGGTGTGGCAAAGCTGTCCCTTCAATCACCACTTCCACCTGCTGTACTAAGAGCAAAGGTACAGAGTGAACTGTACAAAGAGTATCTCTAAAAAAAATAATTTGTTCCTGCTTAAAAAAATCTTCATCAGTGAGGACAACCGCTTTTTAAAGGCAGCCTGCCACGTCAGCACGCTATATCAGTTCACTCTGACTCAGTCCAAGTAGCTGTTGAACCTTTTAATGAGTCTTAATGTGTCCTGGTGTTATATGATGTTATTAATGTAACCTGCAGATTGCTGCACGCACATGTAAGCCAAACACAAACTTCTGCCTTCTGTAAATGAAAGCTAGAGAATTAAGTTGCATCCTGTCATTTAAAACTTAACTACAGTATGTAAAGGAAACGGTCCTCCAGTGTGTCAAACACCTCATTTCAATCACACAGGGGTAATACAGATTTATTACATTGTTTATAGTATTATAGCTTATATTATATACAAGTTAGTTCCGACCAAGTGATGTAATTGGACAAGAGGCATTCCATGAGTGCTGATACACGCTGTGTTCGAAATGCCATACTATACTAACGGTACGAACTGATTTGGCCAAAATGTAGTATGTAGTATGCAAACAAAAGCAAAATGTGCAGTATGCCAAAAACACCCGGATGTCGTTCTGAATCGGAGAAAATGTCCAGTATGCATTGGACCAGTCTACCTCGCCTACTGTATCCCACAATGCAAAGCGTTCGAACGTCACTGCAGCAGCATTCCAGCAGAAGGGGGCGCTATTGTCATGTCTCGTCGGTTATGTTAAGTTTTATGTTTTTAGTCCTGTCTTCCATGTTTGCCATGTCCGCTTTTATTTTGTAGTAACTGTCCTCTCTCGTTTCAGAAACTTTATTTCCTGCCCTGGTGTTTCCTCGTCAGTGTGATTGTCTGCTCCACCCCTGATTGTGTCCACCTGTTTCCCATTTCCTCATGTATTTTAAGTCTGTGTCTACCTGTGTCCTGGGTCAGATCGTCTTGTCTCTAGTCTCGTCCTGATCCCTCTTGTCCAAGTAAGCTTTGTTCATATTAGTGTGGTCTTTGCTCTGGTCTTTAGTTCCAGCTTAGCTGTGATTTTTTGTTTGTACTTTGGTCAAGCCTTTTTTCCAGCATTGCTGTGATTTTGTGTTTTTCTCAACCTGATCTTAGTTTTCCTGCTTAGCAGCGATTTTATGTTGTACTTTGTGTTTCTTTGGAATTTTCGTGGACTTCCTTTGTTAAAATAAACCTTTTGATTTTTCTGAATTTTGAGTCGTGCTCTTGGGTCCTTTTTTTGAGTCCTGTCAGTACGATCTGACCAGTATGGACCCAGCCGACTCTGAGACATTCAGAAATGCCTTAAAGAAACAAGGCAGCCGCCTGCATCAACACGAGGAGCAGCTGTCGGCGATTAATCAGGGAATCAGCAACCTGCACAATCAACAGGGAGATTTCCAGGCCTCAGTCTCTCAGCAAGTTGGCCTCCTGTCTGAGCAGCTTCACCGGGTGCTGACCCAGATGGGAGCTGTCCCACAGACCTCACCGGTGCCCACGACCCCCAGACCGGCCCAGGCGGACCCTCACCTCCTGGCTCCGACCCGCCTGGCTGCCCCAGAAAGATTTTCGGGCGACTCCGGGGATTGTAGGCCATTCTTGGTTCAATGCGGCCTGCATTACAGCCACCAACCCGCCTCATTTCCCACCGAGCGATCCAAAGTGGCATTCATGATTTCCCACATGACGGGAAGAGCGGCGGCATGGGCCACGGCTGAGTGGGACAGAGACTCTAATGTATGTGATTCCATTCAGTTATTCAGTGACACTTTTAAAAGATGTTTTCATCACACGACTCCGGGGCGAGAAGCTGCTCGAGCCCTGGTGGAGTTAAAACAGCAGCAGCGGCGTGTTTCTGACTACGCCATTGAATTCCGCACTCTGGCTGCCGACAGTGGGTGGAATGAATCAGCTTTATTAGATGCCTTTTTACATGGACTTTCCGGTCCTATTAAGGATCAACTGGCCCCTCTGGACATTCCTGCTGACCTCGATTCTGTTATAGCCATGGCCACAAGGATTGACAACCGTATCCGGGACCGGGTCAGAGACAGAGAATTGACTGCACCACGCTCATCTCGGCACTGGGGGCGCACTCTTCCCCAGCACACCAGGAGGCTACCTTTCTCTGCTGCTTCAGACACCAAGGAAAGAACAGCGCCCTCTAGCAGCGCGGAGGAACCCATGCAGCTGGGACGGGCCAAGCTGACTCCCGAGGAGCGGCAGCGACGTCTACGGGAAGGAAGGTGCTTTTACTGCGGGGAACTAGGACATCTGCTCGCTGCCTGTTCAGTAAAAGAACAGGCTCATCAGTGAAGAGAAGGGCGCTGGTGAGTCAAATTCAGTCTTTTGATTACCCTTCTCGCCTTTTGTCTCAAGTGACCATAGACATGCATGGACTAACCGAGGTTATAGGTGCATTAATTGACTCGGGGGCAGACGAGAGTCTGATGGACTGGGGGCTAGCTAAGAAGTGGGGACTTCAGTGCACACCTTTGACGCAACCACTAACTGCTAGAGCTCTTGACGGAAACCATTTATTCAATGTAACCCATGTTACTGAACCTGTCAGCTTGACGATGTCGGGAGGACATCATGAGATGATTACATTTCATTTGTTTGACTCAGCTCAAAATCCACTCATCCTTGGCTACCCTTGGCTCACCCTCCATAACCCTCACATTGACTGGAAGTCTGGTAAGATATTGAGGTGGGGGGAGAAGTGTGGAGGCAGATGTTTTGCAAAAATTCCTAAGACTGGTCCTGCCATGGTCAGTGACACCACTGACTTCAAGGAAAAGCAAGAACAGTTCCCTGATCTTTCTAAAGTACCTGCTTGCTATCATGGGTTAAAAGAGGTGTTTAACAAGGTTCGAGCCACTTCTTTACCTCCACACAGACCCTATGACTGCACCATAGAGTTGTTGCCGGGGGCGGCCATTCCCAAGGGGCGACTCTACTCCATCTCTGGGCCGGAAAGAGAGGCCATGAATGACTATATCTCTTCTTCATTAAAAGCAGGGCTAATACGACCATCCTCGTCTCCGGCAGGGGCCGGATTCTTCTTCGTCAAGAAAAAAGATGGGTCACTCCGACCATGTATCGACTACAGCCCGCTGAATAACATCACGGTTAAGAACAGGTACCCCCTCCCACTCATGACAGAAGCATTTGAACAGTTACAAGATGCTAAAATATACACCAAACTGGATTTACGTAATGCTTATCATCTGGTCAGAATTCGGGAGGGGGATGAATGGAAAACGGGGTTTAATACCCCCACTGGACACTACGAGTACCTGGTCATGCCTTTTGGCCTCACTAACGCACCAGCTGTTTTCCAGGCCCTAGTAAACAACGTGTTAAGGGATTTCCTGAATGTGTTCGTTTTTGTATATCTGGATGATATTTTGATCTTCTCTCCTGATGAGAAAACCCACATCCAGCACGTGGAACAAGTTCTACAACGGCTATTGGACAACCAGCTGTTCGTAAAGGCTGAGAAGTGTGACTTTCATGTCAAAAAGGTGTCATTCCTGGGCTTCATTATTGAGGAGGACCACATCAAGATGGACCCTTCTAAGGTCAGTGCGGTGGCCAATTGGCCAACACCCAGCTGCAAGAAGCAGGTTCAGCAGTTCTTGGGTTTTGCCAATTTTTATAGACGTTTTATCAGGAACTTCAGCTCTATTGCTGCCCCCTTGCATGCCCTGACTTCTAATCATGTACATTTTGAGTGGAATTCCCAGGCGGAGGAAGCTTTTCAGAACCTCAAGAGGATGTTCACATCTGCCCCGATCCTCATCGTTCCTGATCCTCATCGGCAGTTCGTAGTGGAGGTGGACGCCTCCAACGAGGGGTTGGGGGCTGTCTTATCCCAACGTTCGGTCAGCGACAACAAACTCCACCCCTGTGCTTACCTGTCACGTAAGTTTTCCACAGCTGAGCGGAACTATGATGTAGGAAACCGCGAACTGTTAGCTGTTAAAGCTGCCTTAGAGGAATGGAGACATTGGTTAGAGGGAGCCGAGCACCCTTTTATAGTCTGGACTGATCATAAGAACTTAGAATACATCAGAAAGGCTAAAAGACTGAATGCTCGGCAGGCTCGATGGACTCTATTTTTTAATCGTTTCAACTTTACTTTGTCTTACCGACCTGGCTCCAGAAATATCAAGCCTGATGCTCTGTCTAGGATGTTTCCTCACACATCTAATGCCAAGGAGCCTGAACCCATCCTTCCACTTAACCGTGTGGTTGGAGCGGTGACTTGGCAGATAGAAACTGTGGTCAAGCAGGCTAATGGTGAGGTTCCAGCACCTAGTGGCTGCCCTCCGGACCGGCTGTTCGTGCCGGAGACGGTGAGGTCACAGGTCATTCACTGGGCTCACACTTCCTTGCTTACCTGTCATCCTGGGGTGAAGCGTACTATGTTTGTGATCAAGCAGAGGTTTTGGTGGCCGGCAATGGAGAAGGAGGTGGGAGAATATGTTGCTGCCTGTCCCACCTGTGCAAGGAACAAGACTTCATCATTGTCTCCGAGGGGACTCCTTCATCCTCTTTCCATCCCCAGCAGACCGTGGTCGGATATATCCCTGGATTTTGTTACGGGACTCCCGGTTTCCCAAGGTAACACTGCCGTATTGACGGTGGTTGACCGTTTTTCCAAAATGGTACATTTCATAGCTTTACCTAAATTACCCTCAGCTAAAGAAACGGCGGAGGTCATGATGCAACATGTTTTTCGAGTGCATGGATTTCCCAGGGATATTGTATCTGATCGGGGCCCACAGTTCGTTTCCCGTTTCTGGAGGGAATTCTGCACTCTCATTGGAGCCACGGTGAGCCTTTCTTCTGGGTACCATCCTCAATCCAACGGGCAGACGGAGAGACTCAACCAGGTGTTGGAGACCTGCCTACGCTGTTTGGTGTCCCAGAACCCGGCCTCCTGGAGTCGCCGTCTGATGTGGGTGGAGTTTGCCCACAATTCCCTCCCTACCTCGGCAACTGGACTCACTCCGTTCCAGTGTGCCTATGGTTATCAGCCCCCCCTGTTTCCTGAGGGGGAGAAGGAGGTGGAGGTACCGTCTGCTCATGCTCTGATCCGCCAATGTCACCGGGTCTGGGCAGCAGCTCGGAAGGTCCTGACTCGCAACGCGGCCAGGATGAAGAGGATGGCCGATCGACGGCGGGGTCCGGCCCCGGAGTACAGGACTGGTCAAAACGTCTGGTTATCCACCAAGGATTTACCCCTTCGTGTGACCTCCAAAAAGCTGGCTCCCAGGTTTGTGGGTCCCTATACCATCTCCAAAGTGGTTAATCCTGTGTCTGTCCGTCTCCGCCTCCCCAGGTCTCTCCGGGTCCACCCCACGTTTCATGTTTCCAAGGTCAAGCCCGTCATGGAGAGTTCCCTGGTTCCGGCTGCCAAACCACCGCCTCCTCCTCGTATGTTGGACGGGGGTCCCGTCTACACGGTGAAAAGACTGTTGGATGTCAGGAGTCGGGGTCGGGGACAACAGTTCCTGGTTGACTGGGAGGGGTACGGTCCTGAGGAGAGATCCTGGATCCCTGCTAGCTTCATTGTGGACAAGGACTTGGTTAGAGACTATTATGCACAACGCTCACAGAACCCTGGGCCGTCAGGAGACGTCCCTAGAGGGAGGGGTACTGTCATGTCTCGTCGGTTATGTTAAGTTTTATGTTTTTAGTCCTGTCTTCCATGTTTGCCATGTCCGCTTTTATTTTGTAGTAACTGTCCTCTCTCGTTTCAGAAACTTTATTTCCTGCCCTGGTGTTTCCTCGTCAGTGTGATTGTCTGCTCCACCCCTGATTGTGTCCACCTGTTTCCCATTTCCTCATGTATTTTAAGTCTGTGTCTACCTGTGTCCTGGGTCAGATCGTCTTGTCTCTAGTCTCGTCCTGATCCCTCTTGTCCAAGTAAGCTTTGTTCATATTAGTGTGGTCTTTGCTCTGGTCTTTAGTTCCAGCTTAGCTGTGATTTTTTGTTTGTACTTTGGTCAAGCCTTTTTTCCAGCATTGCTGTGATTTTGTGTTTTTCTCAACCTGATCTTAGTTTTCCTGCTTAGCAGCGATTTTATGTTGTACTTTGTGTTTCTTTGGAATTTTCGTGGACTTCCTTTGTTAAAATAAACCTTTTGATTTTTCTGAATTTTGAGTCGTGCTCTTGGGTCCTTTTTTTGAGTCCTGTCAGCTATAGCTAAAGAAGCGGCAGTTATTGTAGCATACTGCACAATGAATTTGAAAAGCTCCTCCATACTACATACTACTGCCGAACGCTGTATGCAGTATACAGAATGTAGTATATAGTACGTAGTATGTAGTATGAAGTATGCAGTATATAGTACGTGGTATATAGTACATGATATGCAGTATATAGTATGTTGTATATAGTATGTAGTATGTAGCATGAAGTATGCAGTATATAGTATGTAGTATATAGTACATAGTATGCAGTATATAGTAGGTAGTACATAGTATGTAGTATATAGTATGCAGTATATAGTATGTACTATATAGTACATAGTATATAGTACATAGTATGCAGTATATAGTACGTAGTATATAATATATAGTACGTAGTACATAGTATATAGTATGCAGTATATAGTATGTACTATATAGTACATAGTATGCAGTATATAGTACGTAGTATATAGTATGTAGTACATAGTACATAGTATGTTGTATATAGTATGCAGTATATAGTACGTACTATATAGTATGCAGTATATAGTACAGCATTTCGAACACAGCCATAGAGAATAGCATTACTGGGACTTCACTCTGTGTATCACTCCACCTCAGCCAGGTGTTCTGAATACTGTTAATCAACATCACAGCAGAGCGTGTATGTCTACATTAATCAGGCTGGTACCTCTGAATCACACAGCAGACTCTTATTTCCCTGGCTGATGATAAATTAAAACAAACAGATAAATGTACATGATAGAAAACAGCTGATCTGTGGTAACCTGTAGAGACACAGTGCAGGAGAATGTTTGGTTGCTTGGCAACAAACATGCAGTTTCAGTTAAGTTCTAGAACTACTTGAGTTGGTGGAGCAAAAAATAATCTGTTGTTGATTGTTTTTTTTTTTTACTTCTATTTGCCACTTGTGAAACTGTTTAAAAGCAGTATCACACTGGAGGTCGTGATGTTGTACTGAATATCCTCACGGCTGAGAAACGGTCATAGCCGAGGGACGAGTACCACAGAATAATCATGTGATGTTGCTTAATCATATAATAGACGGCCCTTTAATCCAAGTATAGTAGCTGTAAAATAACACAACACAAATAAACATGCTATTACCTGTGAAAGATGAATACATGTTAGCAAACATTTAAAGGGGCTTGTACTTGCATCTCTTTCATTGTTTACTGTGTATGTTCTTTGGTGATATAAGGATATTTTAATGACTTCTCTTTGGATAAGGAATGTTATTTTGCAAGTGGGCTGACCTACGTTTGTTGGACTTAAACAACTTCATGGTAAGGCTGCACGATAAATGTGCGACATGCGATTGTGAATAAAATAGCTGCAACACGTCAAGCTGCTAAATTATTGTTGCTTCCATCACTAATCTACAACAGAACTCCATCTGATATCACATTAGTGCATTACTGTGGAGTCTGTGCCACCTGCCTGTAAACTGCAAACATGCATGCGGCGCTGCTGCTGTCACGGATCATGTCGGCAGGATGATCGCAGCAGGCTTTTAGTTACGCGTGTCAGCTTTTGAGTGCGTGTATTGCTGTTATCAGTGAACGGCGTGAGAGTGTGTGTGTCAACAGGAAGTTGAGGACGTGAGCTTTTGTTTCAAAAAGTTATCGTCAGCGAGGCTGCTGTACTTTTTCATAAAGCTGTCAGAGTCTCTGAACTAAATGTGGTAAAAGTAGGAGAGGTTTTGTTTTGTTTTAATTGTTTATATGTACATTAAAACACACTGCATTTATCTGGTATAATTTCCTGTGGTTTTATATATCACATTAAATATCGCAGAACAAAAAATTACTGTGATTTGTCTTTGTCTTTTTCCCATATCGTGCAGCTCTACTTCATGGTGCTCACAGATTGTGTCCTTCAACTCTCACATTATATATTTCTTATCTCTTAAAAGTTTTGCAAATCTTATTTTTTAAAGGAAATTTTAAATCCAGCATTGTTTACAGCCGGGGTCTCCAACAGGTAGCTCACAGCCTGGATTTTAATAGCTCGCAAAGAGGTTCGCAGACCATGTACAAAAAATCTGACGACAGTAAATGCACCTTGAAAGCCTCTTCCCACTTCAATTCAATCAAATACACAGATGTCCAACCCCCTACAATACAAACCTAACCAACCAACCTAACCAATCACAGAAATGTTGCAGCAACCTCCATCCACAGGTCGGGTCAGTCATGCTGTACACTAGTTGAGCTAAAATGAGGAGTTCGGTGCTATTAGCCTGTTTAGCCAGATTTATGATGGACGATGAAGGTGGCCGCGCCAAGGACAAGCAACATGGGGCGCCACCAGCAGCTACAGCGATATAATGCAAGTAGCTCTCAGCTGAAAACAGGTTGGAGACCCCTGGTTTACATCAATATACTGTATGTTAGCGGTGTCTTCCCTCCTGCCTCTGTTGGCTCGTGCTTTGTAAGCGCTTCACTGCCACCAACTGTTAGTCAGCAGAAAAGCAGGAAACCACTACAGGATTAAAAATCACCTCTTCATGACTGTTTTCATGCAGGTGTATTATAGAGAAAAGGAAAAAAAAGGGGACCCAGTTATTAAACTATTTCACAGAACTACTAGTGGTCACAACGAACATATCGCACTCACTATGTTACAATATTTATGGGTTTTAATACACAGGCAACAATAAGGACACCCTACTTAATTAGGACACACACCTGAATCGCGGCTGCTGCCTCTTGTTGTAGTTGTCAATGATCCTGTCTGGAATCACTTTGAGTGTTTTCACTGTGATGGCTGAGACGTCCTGAAGCTTCAGTTTCTGCACCGTGTGGCTGCAGGGGCCTGACAAAAACAAAGGAAGCAGGGGAGAAATCATACATGAATAAGCTGTTGTTATACTCACTGCATCTGCACAGGAAATTAACAATATCACTGAAATGTAGATGTTCATAGTTGGTTTTAGTGAATGTATAAAGGAGCTGGGGGTAGAAATAATGAGAGATAAGAGCGTAAGAGTGAATGTTTGTCCATTTGATCATCAACCAACCTTCAGGTATGAAGAGCGCTGTGTTAAAGAGGTGAGGGAAAGCGTTGTTGCTTTTTCCTTCCCCTTCCTCGTTGCCTTTGTCGCAGATGATGAGAGCGGTGAAGGTGCGGTTCACAGAGTCATTGGACACCTGAGAGGACGGAGGGAATAACGCATACACAATGTTAACATACAGCATGCATGTTTTGTCATTAGTTTGGGGTTTCCACTGGTTGCTCCAGTTCATTCTCAAAAAATACAAGCAGGTTTTTTTCTGTGATACACAGCTAGGTAACCTGTCGAGATTGAGTACTGCATTGCATGCTGGGAAAGACTCCAGACCCACAAGACCCTGAGCACACAGCACACTGGACGAGCACATGCACATGATTTCTGCAACATGTGATTACTGTACTGTGGTGGAAACTTCCACTTGTTCATTATCTGCTCTTAATATGTGCTGAGCTGAATAAGGTAAGCTTAAAGTCGAGGTGAAACGAAAAATGTAATTTTAATCCTTTTAGATCACATCCCCGGTAATATTGTGCATCTATTTGACAATATGAGCCAAAAAAAATACAGAAAATCCATTTCTTCGTATTCTTATATCAAAATCCGATCATTCTTTCTTCCAGTAAAACTAAATTTCACGTGTGCTTGCGTAAGTTAGCACCAAACAATTTCAACCAATCAATCTGCAACATTTAGCCACAGAGCACAAAGAACGCTCGGTCAGTTAGCTAGCTACTGCGCTTTGGAGAAGGTCTGTCTACGCCCACTTCTCAACGATCAAATCAAATCCCTCTAATGATACGTCCCGCCTGCACGTCCTGTTTCACTCAGAAATATGTCACGATACGGAAGCTACATACTCTCGAACTTCAGTTTCAGCTCGACTTTAAAATAAGAAATCTTGCCTGTTACAAAGCAGGCTTGAAGTTTGCGGTTCTTAAAATAGCTTTATAACTCTCATTAATAATAAAAGCTTGAAACAAGAGGAATTGTCTTATATTAACACTGCATTTTTCATCTGGTGCCAACATGACACACACGCACACACGTACCTGCAGTATAACTCCCAGCGCGTTTAGGTGCTGTTTGTAGTTAACCACCACAACTCGACCCACAGACAGAGCTTTCAGCCCGTTCACAGACTCCAGGATCGCACGCTGAAACCAGAGACAGCAGGGGGGAAATGTAGCAAGATGAAAGCTGTATGAGTTTGATCTTTGTCGTGTGTGTGTGTGTGTGTGTGTGTGCGTGTGTGTGTGTGTGTGTACCTGGAGGATCTCAGTGGTGGTTCGAAGCTCCGTCACGGTGTGGTAGTAAGGCAAAATGTCGGACAGCTGGCCGTCTGTGTCCAGAGGAGGCAGAGAGGACAACGACTGCTTCAGCTGGCTGATCCTCTTCTCGTGGGCCTTTAGGGGCAAGAGGAGGAAGAGGAGGAGGAGAGCGTTAATAAGACACTTATATGACTCAGGGAAGATGGGAGAGAGACTAGGGAGGAGGAGGAGGACAGTGTGAGTGAAATAAAGTGTGAATGTAAGAAAAATCTAACTTTTTATTTCTTTTATTGCTTGATTTTCAGTGTACAGGATTTATGATCAAACCTGCCAGGTGTACTTTACCTGGGTGTCCCTGTGGCTTTCAGAGAAGCTCCTCCTCATCATGTCGGTCACACGGAGAGCTTCCACTCGCAGCAGGTTGAGGATCATGGTGTAGGTGAGTCTGAACTGGGACTGGAGGATGGTCGGCTTACCCTGAAACAAACAAACAAGATGATGTCAATGAGAGAAAAGCACAGAGAGAGCAAAGAGCCTATTTTATGAAAGTTAAAACATGTGTTTTTACCAGCATCATGACGTGCAGATCTGCCATCTCGTGGACTCCAGCTTTACACAGAATGATGACCGTGCCGGTGGCATCCAGGCCTCTCCTCCCTGCTCTGCCCGCCATCTGAATGTACTCACCTGAAAGTAGGGTTCAAAACATGAAAGAGATATCAAAACAATGCTGTTTTCCCTCAATTCCAATTCACCCTCGGAGATGAAAGGGCACGATAAATGTTGGTTTGCATGAAAGAGACAAAACACAGACAGAGACGGAGAGAGCAACAAACCTGGCAGCAGGTTTCTGAAGCCGGTCCCGTCGTGTTTCCTGATGCTGTCGAACACCACAGTCCTGGCCGGCATGTTCACCCCCATCGCAAACGTCTCGGTGGCAAACAGCACCTGAGAGACGAAGGGCAGAATTACTTTAAATACGGACATTTATGTGTTTGTAGATTATAATTGAAGCAGCAGATTAATGCGTTTACTATCTTTTGGCCTGTATTTGTGTTTTTTTCCACCATCACACTATTTTATTTAAAGAAGTGCTGGTACATGGTGTCTACATCTGACTCACCTTTACGAGCCCTCGTGAGAAGAGCATCTCGATGACCTCCTTCAGTATCGGGAGGATCCCGCTGTGATGGACTGCTATTCCCCTTTTCAGCAGGTCCCTCATGAGCACGATCTGAACATGAACACACAACATTTTTAGACTGTTTGACTTCATCTGAGCGTCCAATTTGATTCTTTTTCTTTGGATTTTCACTTATTTTCGAAGTTGTATCTGTAGTCATCCATCTTTTCTTTGTTTGTTCAGCCATAGTAGATTACTGTTTACTCGCAACACTTGCAGAGAGCGGAAAAGCAGCCACTTAGCTCCGCCTACCCTCTCTGGCAGACCAACCACTGCTGGGTGATGGAGAACGTGTCACTAACTGGGCGACACTTGTGATAAATCACCATTGTGTTAGCTCATTCGGCGATAGATAGTGACTTAACAGACATTTATTTAAATGACAATCTTCGAGATTATTATTTTAACATTAATTTCTAGTGATAAGAATCTATAACCTGTCCAAATTGTCTGATCCATTCAAATAGTTTGACTGTGAGCTTACCAATTCATCTTATTGATGCCAGCATTGTTTTCAGACAGATACACATTGTAAAAAACGATAAAGAGGTCGGCCAATATTATCAGACCGATATGGGCCTATTAAAGATATATCAGTAGTTGTGTGTATGCTTTCTGATATGCGCTCAAATAAAACTTTATTTACAGAACAAATAATGCAGAAAACAGCTGCTGCTTAGGGTGATTCATACAACTCTCCTCTCCAATGTTTACAACACGCACACTAACATGGTCGACAATTTTTATTTAGGTTGAATAAACTTTACTGGAGTTATTTGTTTAAGAAAGCAGCATTGTAAATAGCTTGCATTATCATATTGGTTCATAATTTGTGTACAATAGCTCAAAAGTTTAGTTTATCTGCAGCCATATTGGTAATCAGCTAATTTTTCCCCTCTAAAGTTGCTATGGTAAACGTCTTATCAGTCTGGCTCAAGTCTTTGCTGTTTGCAACAAGAAGAAGAACCGACCTGAGGCAGCTGCCGGTCTCCTCCTCGGAGGCGACTCATGCTCTTCTGGAAGAAAGAGTGGATCTCTGCCTTCTCTACGGAGGACGTCATGTCCATGGAATCCAGTGCACGGGCGTTGTCATCGCAGCGCGTTCGAGAGAAGGTGAAGGCGACCACTGGTGTCTGCTGCCGCTGGGACAGGAAGTGCAGGAGAGTGAGCCACACCGCTCGGTCCTGGAGGGAAAAAAATTAAACAGAGACACAAGAAGATGCTGTTTGAGAAAGATTGTTTTTAAAGCGAGGAGATGAGGAAAGAAAATGTAGCATTACCTGACTAGCCGTAGTGTTGTGAGAGGTACTTTTCGCTCCAAATGATTGGGCATGTTTGCTGGTGCGGTCCTTTTTGGCATCGACAGCTGCATAAAATCTGAGCAACAAACATAACTTCCTTTATGAGAAATAGCTTTCTTTCCTAAAATAGCACCCATCAACAGACGTCCGACAGAGCTGCAGAGGAGATAAAAGCTTCACCCTTTAGTGAGGAAGTTGCCCACAGCATCCACCAGCAGGGACATCTCCTTCTGAGTCTTGGTGCTGTTTCCAGTGTACAGATAATGCTCCAAAGGCACAGGTCTCTTCATCGTGCTGATCACGTAAATATGCCTCTTCTTTATCCGACTAAGATTAAAAGAGACGGGAAAGTAAAAACAAAAATACAACAATGAAATTACTGTATTTTGTTAAAGTTTAATGAGTACAAAATATGGCTGACCAGAACAAATAAAAGCCGATCCCAAATATAGGCTTGTAAATAAACTAATTTCAGTCAGTGCAGGTGTTTGTGAGTGATGTCATAGTGAAACTGTAATTTGTAATAATGTACAAGTGCAGTAGCTATATTTTAAGTGCTGTATGGAAATATTGCAAGTCACTGAGCTTTCCAGAAACATCACCATGCTAATTTTTTGTGATAAAAGCTTTGTTAAGGAATTAAGGGATTCTCTACACAGAAATGATGGAGGGCTTTTAATTTGAAAGGAATAAAGGAGGTGTTTAGTTTGTATTAACAGCGTGAGGTTACTGTAAAGGTATAATAAGTAGGATTTTTCCTTGCATTTTGTCAACAACATATTCAAACTGGGCCCCTCCTCCTGGGCTCTTCGTCACCAAATGGAACACGAGAACACGCCCACCCCGCCGAGCTAACACCGACAGCATCACGGTTACCTTTGCGCTAGCATGCTAACCGCCGGTTACCGTAGCGCTAGCATGCTAACCGCTAGTTACCGTTGCGCTAGCATGTTAACCGCTGGTTAGCTTGTCCTACCCGGTTTGAGGCACCTACCTGTCCCACAGAAAGAAGGCCAACTCTGCATCGCTCTTTCGCCATGTTTGCCGGTCTGAATGGGGCCCAGTTGCTTAATTGAACCACTCCCACACTCACCTGTACGCTGTGATTGGCTCAGGGAACCACAACATGTGCACAGCAAAACAACAGAATAGATCCAGAAGGAAGGGTCTCACAAAGGTCTGCACACACACTCACGAACACACGTATAGAGGCCCATAAGTGATGATTTATATTATATTATATTTGTAAAAGCTATATTTGTTTTTTCTAGGAAAATCCGACTTATTATAACTTTAACAGCATAAACAGAAATGTATCAAAACTTCTGATAATAATTAAACAGAGGAATTAAGAAATAAAGCCTGCCTCTAATTCAAGCATGCTGCAAATAAAGAGCTCTTACTGTCTGTAGTTTGGGTGAATAAAGGCCTCAGCCACTATTTGAGGAAACACGATGATTAAAGTCAAATGCCTTCAAAATAGGCTGTTGAATATTCAGTGTTAAAGGTGTTCAAGTGTGGTGCATCTACCCGATCCATTCGCTGAACTCAAGAGCATTTGGCACTGTGGCGCTGAGGAGAATGATGCTGACGTGATCGGGAAGCATAATCAAAACCTCCTCCCACACGACCCCTCTCTGAGGAAAAACAAAGGGATGTTAAAAGAGGAGAGGAGAGTGTCATCCTTGATTTGATATCAGTTGAATAAAAGATACAGACAGCAGCTCCTGACCTCAGCATCGTTGATGTAGTGAACCTCGTCAAAGATCACCCACTCCAAGTCTCTGATGACCTCTGAGCCGTTGTAAAGCATGGACCTGAAAGAGAGGAAGAGACCTCAAGGCTGTTTAAGTGTTATAAAAACATAATTTAATATTCATAACAAAACACCTCGAGTACCGGAGGATCTCTGTGGTCATGATGAGGCAAGAAGATTCAGGGCTGAGCTGCACGTCGCCCGTCAGGAGTCCAACATCTCCAAATGTGTTTTTAAAGTCTCTGAACTTCTGATTGGACAGGGCTTTGATTGGAGAGGTGTAGATTGTCCTATCAAAACACCAGATTTGAGAGTTAGAGTATGAAAACTGAAACACAAAAGAGGAAGGAAATGTTGATACAGAGTCCTTCTTCTTACACACTACCTCCTTCACTGTAAGGGGTAAAAACACTTCACCAATGTCTGGTTGAATCATGGCGGCAGAGGAAATTGATTTGTAACAACAAACACACACCTTGTCATGTGTTTCTGCGAGAGAGCGATGGCGTACTCGGCCACCACTGTTTTGCCAGCTGATGTGTGCGCGGCCACAAACACAGAGTCGTGAGCCTCCAGCCTGAGAACAGCCTGTTTCTGGAAGACGTCCAGCTCAAACGGCCACTGGGATAGAGACAGATCAGTTATCACAGGATGTTCAGCCACTAAACAAAGTGATTTTTATGTGGATTTTACATATTCAGGGAAACACAGAGACAACAAATAAACAGGGAGAAAAAGACAAAAAACCTTGAAAGCTGGGTTGGGGATGCGTTTGTAGAAATCATCACAGGGGGAAGTTATGTTGACAGGGATGGCCCATTTCTTATTGTCCTCGGGGTTCTCTTTTGGCTTTGATTTCACCTCTTTTCCCTTCTCTGAGGGAGACGAGGATGACACAGCGTCCTGCAGACAGAGGAGGAAGAGAACCAGATTCATTGAGCTCGAGTTTGAATCTATTACTGTTTTACTGTCATTTGGAAAAAAGGAGGATGAATGGACGAAAGGAGGTTTAAATTGCAACGTCCCTGCATTTCGCTATTCATAATCTAAACAAAGAAATAATATGCTGATCATTATGCGCTGACTCGTTTCATTTCAGAGAGGAGAACATTTGTTTACCTCATTTGGAAAAAAACAAACTGCAGTACCTTGATGCCCAGGTCTTCAAGGCTGTTTGTTCTTGGTAGTTTGGGAGCGTCCTCTCTTCCTTTGTCTTCCTTTTTCTCTTTGTCCTCAGGTTGCAAATCAGTGATGTCATCCAATGTGGACAGGAGGGACATGAGGTTGACCTCTGCTTTTGCTACCTTTGAATCTTCCAGACACAAATTCAATAAAGGAAAATGAACAAATAATCATCTTTTACCCTGTGTAATATATTCTGCAAAGGAAAGAACAATAACTGACCTTTGTCGGTGAAGTCCATCCCAGCTTTAAACCCAGGTGGGACTTTAAGTAAATCTATAAAGGTAACAATAATGATTTGAAACATAGACATAACAAGAGTTAAAAAGTCTTATTATTTTACAGATCTGCAAGTAACACTTTTAAATCACCATTCTCAAAGTCTACATCCTCCTCCAGTTCAGATTTCTTTTTGATTTGGTCCAGACTAAGCTCCTCCATTCCTCCTGTGAACAAATATTTTGGAAGATAATCAGGACAAAGACAAAAAGCTTCTCACAGCTTAAACTAAAGAGAGACTTTGTTAAATTTCCTGCCGCTTTAAATCAGTCTATCTCACCAGGGAGGAAAGGGTAGTTGGTGTTGCTTCCTCGAAGGCTCTCTGAAGGAGGTCCTGGTTGGCGTTGAAATGACAGGGAGTTCTTTGCTGACAGGCCGGTGTTCTCCAGTAACACCTAAAAACAGATCAACCTTTGTTTTGTTTCAAGTAACACAACGGACACTTTGTCTTAAGCTTACATGGATGGATTTGACAATATGCAGAAGTGGACAGAATAACATCTTCCTCTCTGTAAGAAGTCATTTCATGTTTTCGTTTGGTTTTTATTAACAGTATGACATTAAGACTGACACCTTCATTCATTGAATCATTTCTCAATTAATCTATTGAATTAATAATGAAGAAATCAGTCGCTGTGTCTGAAAAATAGTAAAAATATCTAATGTGCAAGTCTACATTTTCCCTTCAACAATCTGACAGACGTGCAGATACTAACATGGAAAATAAAGAAAAGCAGCAAGAATTTACAGATAAGCAGCAGGAACAAGCAATATTTGTATCTTTTCTACTTAAAAAAATGACATTGAGCTTCATAAAAATTAAAGTTATGATTGTGCAGAGAAAACAGTGGGCCTGAGTGGTTTTTATCTACCTCTGTGAAGTCCAGCAGCATCCCTGTGGTTGGATCTCTCACAACGGAGAGACCAGAGTGAAGAGGAGCCGGAGTGCAGTTGAGTAAAGAGTCAACGTTAACTTCTCTCTGAGTCACGCTGATGGTGACAAAAACAAACCAGAGGACAAAATTGTATTTTTATATGGTAAGAAAGATCAATTATACACAAAAACCCTTTGATTTTTAAGTAGCATAAATATATATAGTTTAAAAGAACACGTACTTCAGAAATTTCTGAAAGGCAAAGTCTGTGTCGTGTATAGGAAGCCAGGAGGGGTCCCGTAAAAACTGCTTCTCTACTTCTGTCTCCAGGCTCAGGCTGGTGGGAGGAAGCCCGTGTGGGAGCTGCGGAAAGAAAATACAAACTGACTTTGTGACCTAGCAGATACAAACATACCATATAGCCCTTAAGTCAAAGGTTTGAACCAATATTTCTATGTTATTTTTGATAAAAGTTAAAATACAACTACTAAAAGTTCAAGTCGTGCAATGAAAAACTTAGTAGTAAACGTGAAGAAGGTTTATCAGCAAAAGGTACTTTAAGTATTAAAAGTCTGTAATTTAATAAAAATAACTCATCATTCATTTATCATTCATATAGATTCTTTAGCAGCATGTTATTGTTGATGCTACTTTGCTTATCGTTGGATATTTTAATCTGTTACATTGCAATACATCTTATGAGCTAATAACATGTTCTGGACTAGTAACTACAACTGTCAGATAAATTTAGCCTCAGGCAAAGTCCAGTATTTCCCTGTGAAATGTTGAGAAGGTGAACTACAAAGCTTATGATGGAAAATGATATAATGGTAAGTGCATGACTATGCTAAATACTGACCGTGCTCTGTGGAGGTAAAGGCTGGTCAGGAAGAGGGTGTGTGATAAGCTCAAACCTGCCGGAGCATCCCATCTCCAGCAGGGACAGCGGCAGGTCCATGGGGCCCGGCGGGGGCACATCTGCACAGAGGAGAGAGAAACAACAATAGACAAAAAGAGCCTGAATGCACAAAAGAACCAAAATAAAGCTACTTTACATCGATGGAGGAATGAAGATACGCTATTAAAAATGCCACTTTAAATTTCTGCAAGAGTTTAAATAAGACAGAACATATATTGTTGTAGTCATTAGCTATGTAGCAAAGTATTAAATGTATAACCCATGAGGCTGCTGAATGGAGCACTGATTGACAGAAGGCTGGCTTCCCTTTTAGCCACATCATCACACAAGTAAAAACAGTGAGGCATGTTAGCAGTTTGGAACGCTTTCCAGTTATACATGCACAACCTGGGTTGACAATAAATAATAAGCAACTACTTACTTATTTTGTCCATGTCCCCACCCGCAAGTGAAGCCTAAAAGTTACCACTAACTAGTTGTCTGCTGTCGCCTCGGAAGTTGCCAAAATTGACAAGCGGAAGTGGCTCCTAAGCTAAGCGAGCTAGCTACATAAGAAAAATAAAAACTAAGAAGAAAACGTGTCAATCATTTTCACAAAATCCTTTGTATAGAAGAATTACGTTTGTATACTCCAGAGGCTCGTCGTTTTGGTTGCTTTGCTAGATGTTTATGCAAATAATAAGCGCCAGAAGAAGCTGCTACGTCATCATTAAGCGCCTGTGTTTTTGTTGAGCTAGGTGAACATCACTGTTTGAATTTGGTAAGTTAAATACATAAATATGTAGTGTAAAGAGTCAGATGTTTTATCAATCGACAGGCTAACATTTTGGTATCGATAAAATTTGTGACATTTATACTCTCTCGAAGGGAAAAAAAAGTATTGTTCTGGTATCTGGGTAACCACCTTATTAGCAACTTAGCTTACCTATGCTAACAGCGGTGCACTGGTAGAAAGTAAATACGACAGTTTGCTTATTCCTACTTTTTTTGACTTCATGTTAATTCCTCTTTCACCAGCTGTGAATCAAATGTCTGTGTTGTAGCTGTTGCTAGGATGGTGGCGTTTCCAAGTTCACTGACAGAGGAGGAAGAAGCTTTGCAAAAGAAATATGCTAAACTGAAGAAAAAGGTAAGTTATTGAAAGCTTGCAGTCATATTCCTTATTATCACGGTAACAATGGAATGGCATTTTAATAAAGGCGTTTATTTGTAACAATATCACATTTTTTGCACACTTTTGTTTTTAGAAAAAGGCGCTGCTTGCTTTGAAGAAACAGAGTTCAACCAACCAGACAAACCAAAGTGGCTTGAAACGGAGTAAGTGCATGCAGTAATATAAAGTTTACTCAAGCATTATTTACTATTATTGACCTACTATTATAGAAATCTAAAATGTTTTATATAATTTTTATTAAAAATTATATATTTTTGAATTGTCTGCATATTTGTGTACTTATACAAAATCAAAGTGACTCTGATTGAACTATTATGGCCCAATTCTTACTCTTGCAAAAGCACGTTTTTTGTTTATTTCTAGGGATGCACGATAGTATCGGCACGTTATCAGTATCTGCAGATAATGGCTAGAAAATGACATATGGGCATCGGCAGATATGCTATTTTTCTGCAGATAAAACAACGCTTTAATTCTGCCAAAATGCTCGATGGTTTACTAATATAGCTTGACGTAATGCTACAACATTATCTCGGTGCGTGTGTGCGCACACACTGCCTGCATCATGCCTCTAACGTCAAGAGTGAAGAAGCCTGCAGTATGGCACTTTTTCAGAGTTTACCGAAACAGCCAGCAAGGTTGATTTGATTTTGACAAAGCGCGCACATCCAGGCGATAAAGACCAGGTGCTGGGCAGAGAAGGCACATAGAAGCGAAAAATAGAGTCTGCACACAGGATCATGCTCCCAAGTAGTTTTTATGTGGTAGTTAATAATAAATACTACTTGGGAGCATGATCAGGTGTACAGAATCTATTTTTCGCTTCTATGTATTTGTTCTGTGCAACAAGTACAATTTGCACTAGTTGTGGCTATTGACAGGATTGTCTCAGAGAGAGTATCATCCAAGCCTGTCTAAGTTGAATACTACAGTTTTATTTGAAAGAAAAAGTTACATACAAATAAATATGGCATTTTGTACATAACCTAAGTTTAAGTACTTTTCTTATATTGCACAGTGTACATTTTAAAAAGCACTGTATTATGTTATTTCTGCATCTGCCAGTGGGCTGCTACAATAAGAGTAGGCGGGATATCAGTTCCACTGCAGGGGAGACTTCATGTTCTCTGCAATTAGGTGGGGGGAAAAAAACATGTGTCTAATATACGGGTATCGAAATCGGCAAAAAGGCTTGGAAAATATCGGCATGTCGACAAAAAACTTCACTATCATGCATCCCTACTTATTTCACATCATCTATAAAGGTAGTATATTTTTATTAACTTTACATTTACCTTCATAACAGCTTTGTCCGACCAGCCTGTTGTTGACACCGCAACAGCAACAGAGCAAGCAAAGATGCTGATCAAGTCGGGTGCCATCAGTGCTATCAAATCAGAGAACAAAAACTCGGGCTTTAAACGCTCTCGAATGCTGGAAATCAAACTCAAGGTGAGCTGTCTTTCCTGAGGAGATGTTGTTTGCGCTGACGTTCATTCATTTCTTGCTTTGTTTTGATTGTTAGTTAGTGTAATTGTTGTTCCTTAACTGCAACAGGACCCTGAGAAAGGCCCAATTCCTGCTTTCTTACCATTCCAAAGGAGTGTCTCTACAGATGAAGAACTACCTGAGGTATAGTGGATATAAAACAGGATAACACATGGCTGCAAACACATCATTTAGGTTTCTCTTTGCAGTAGTGAACTAAAGGCAATAGTGCTCTTTTTTGATGTTCTGATGTTATATTTGTGCTTCTCCTAGTCTGGGAAGAGAGCCCCCAGGAGACCTCTGTATGAGAGGTAATGTCCAAAAACCATGATGAATAAGCAAACCAACCTATTTTATGCACTGAGAGTGATTAAGTGTGAGTTTATCTTCCTTTTCCCCACATGCCTCTGCAGCTTTGTCAGCCCAAGCGAGAGATACCGGGAAGAGGACGATGGAGGCGGCAGTGGCGGCAGCAGCAGTGGCATGCCACCCACTCGGGAAATGGACAGAGACAGAGACAGAGAGCGAGAGCGCGACCGGGAGGTCGATAGAGAACGGGACAGAGACAGAGAGAGAGACCGGGACAGGGAGAGAGATAGAGGCAGGGATCGAGAGCGGGAACGGGACAGAGAGAGAGACAGAGACCGAAGCAGAGAGAGGGATCGAGACCGTGACAGGGATCGGGAGAGAGAGAGGGACGGACCTTTCAGACGTGAGAAAACTATTTCTGTTTTTACACAGAAAGAGATGCAGGTTAACACCCAAATAAATGAGTGTTGTGGCTGGTGTGTAATTGCATGCCGAGATAGATAAATGATTTTTCTGGCTCCCGTGTTTTACTTGCAGGTTCAGATTCTTACCCAGAGCGAAGAGGCGTGCGGAAGGGGAATACAGTGTATGTTTACGGCTCTGGGCTCACCGAGGACAGCCTGCGCTCCGCTTTCTCTCAACATGGAAACATCATCGACCTCTCCATGGACAACCCACGCAAGTATGGAAACATTAAACAACAGTGTGCGTGTGTTGTCTTTTCTTCTTACACTCAGTCTTCTCCTGCTTCTGTTTAATTCTACACTCGATGTTGTGTTTCTCTTTGTAGTTGTGCATTTATCACATTTGAGAAGATGGAGTCTGCAGACACGGCTGTGGCTGAGGTTGGTATTGAACTATATTAAAGGAAAAAACCTGACAAGCATACTTGTACATATGATCTTCTTCCCCTGTTGATTATAATTCAACTTCCAACACACAGTCACAAAACAAAAAGAAGAAAGATAAAACAGGATATACATGTGATGCACAGTTATGAAAGAACTACTAAGTGTAACAGCCCACTGGGTCGTGTAGGTGGGGGTTTTAAACCAACAAAACATGTTAGAAGATGTCTTGTAATAGCACTAGTTATGGGGATGGAAGCATTTCTATGGCGTTTAATTAGTGTCAAAACTCGCACGCACATGATACGAGCGCACAAAACCGTATCCGCGAGCGCAAAACTGATCTGAGAGCGCACCGGACAGTATCCGCGAGCGGATCGTCACCGCGAGGGAGCATTTCCGCTCAGCGCACACAAATGCAGTCTTGAGCGCTTGCCCGACCATCTCTACGCGCCTCCGATCATTTGATTTGACTATGACCCTTGATTGGCTGTTTAGTTTGACCAATCCAGTGGTTAAGGCGTGACGTCACACTTCCACATTAAACTGTTTACAGGTCTAAGCCGCAACAACATCTCCTATTTACAATATGCTGCAGTGCCGTTTTAAATGTTCTGAGTCTGACAAACACCTTCAGTTGTCTTTGTATTGATCTCCATGTCTTTGTAAAGTGTCTCTGACGTATTAGTTATCACAGATAACACATAATCTACGAGGCGACAATAACGTTCAGCTTTTACCAATGGATGCTACCGTAAGCTAACCTTAGCTTATAAGCAGAGGAATAGTTGTCGACCAAAACAGGAAGAAGGGGTACACAGCTTTTTATACAGTCCAGCTTTTTATACGGTTCACAGCAATATAAATCCTTATAGAAACTTTCAGCCTTATCAGGAGTGTGTTATCTTATCAAGCGGACCGGAGTGGCTACATGTTGTTGTTCTGATCCAGCAAGTGCAAAGACACAGAGATCAATACAAAGACAACTGAAGGTGTTTGTCAGACTCAGAACATTTAAAACAGCACTGCAGCATATTGTAAATAGGAGATGTTGTTTGCGGCTTAGACCCGGAAACAGTTTAATGAGGAAGTGTGACGTCACGCCTTAACCACCGGATTGGTCAAACTAAACAGCAATCAAGGGTCATAGTCCAATCAAATGAGCGGAGGCATCGGCCACTGTCCGCTTAATCCCCTCCCCCGAAGTGTCAAAAGTTTTGTCGAGCGAGCGTAGACTCTGCAACCGAGCGCGCGTGTTGAGCAGTTGCGAGCGCGTAGAGATGGTCGAGTGAACGCTCGAGACTGCATTTGTGTGCGCTGAGCGGGAATGCTCCGTTGCGGTGACGATCCGCTCGCGGATACTGTCCGGTGCGCTCTCAGATCAGTTTAACGCTCGCGGATACTGTTTTGCGCGCGAGTTTTGACACTAATTAAACGCCATACATTTCCTCTTGTTTGGGAAGCCTGAATTTCCCTTTATCCACCCAAATCAGAGTGCATTTTCAAAATACATAAAAAAGAAAGAATAATTTAATAATAAATCTCAAAAAACATACTCAAGAATCACTCTGGCAGTTACCTGCAGAGCTGAGTTAATCATCTTTCTTCTAGTTGATCTGTTGACTAAGACATTTATGAGTCAAGACCCTTTCCCTTATAAATAGACACCCAGAAGTGGTGTGGTGTCACACTTATGCTGACTGTACACAAAGCGGACCACCTCTGTAAACCCTCCTCGCTGTCTTTATCTCACAGTTGAATGGAAGCACGGTGGGAGACGTTCACATCAAAGTCAGCATCGCCAGGAAGCAGCCCATGCTGGACGCCGCCACTGGCAAATCTTTGTGGGCTTCACTGGGTAAAAACAGCACTCTCGTTTGTTTAGACATCGATGAGACTCTGTGTGTGTGTGTCTGCACAGAGTAGACTAACCTTCACCAATGTCTGTGTCTTGTTTCACAGCTGTGCAGAACAGCACGAAAGGCTCCTACAGGGACAAGAGGAACCAAGTCGTCTACAATGAAGATTTCCTGGGATGAAAAAAGTATTTTTTTTTTATTTTGGCATAAATGACCTGTTAGCTGCTTGCTTAAAGTGAGCTCTGCAGGATGAATGCAAAACTCTCCATCGTCTTTGAGACTAGATGTCTGTATTTTGCGTTGTCAGTATGTGATGCTGTGTGGCAGCTTGGCTCATAAAACTAGAGGTACAGTTTTTTGGAGCTCAATAAACAGTTTCCATACATTGTTACTTTCTCTGAGTTTTTCATTAGCCTTTTCTAAACAAGAGCGTCAACGTGGGTCACTTTGGTCAATTTGAAGCCCGTTGAAGCTGAGGAGAGAATTTTGTGATTTTTACCATAATATAAACAACCTACAGTAACCCATTTGCAATCAATAACAACAAAGCTGAGAGAAGAGTAGGTCTGTGATCTCTATTTATACATAGAAATGTAGCATCTGTAGGCAGTAGTGTGGATTTCCGGGATGGCATGTGTTGTTGTGGTTGACCAATCAGGTATCGGCAGGCTGCAGCGTATGCAGGAAAAAACAGTCCGTGTGAGAGCAAAAGCAGACGGAACGTAATGCACCGTAATGACATCCCGGCTCCCAACAGCGTCATCTGACGACGATTTAGCTTCTTATTAATCTCTATAAACAGACGTCCGCAGCAAGTTCAGTTAACAATTCGTTCTAGGTCTAAAATTCAACTTGAAACAAATTCCCATGACGCTGTGACATGCAAGTCGTTCAGCGTTCAGATTTCCAGACTTCCTCGAATGCATCACATCGATCCGATCTCCGTTCAACAAACGAGCATTTTAAGTTTTCTTCTCTTGAGGACAGGCCTGATAAAGCTTCATTTTGACTTATTTTATTTATTTATTTATTTTTACAAATCTGCGTAATGATGTTGTAATTTCAGCAAAGGTAAGACCCGTTAATTAAAGTAAATCACAAGAAAACCGTTGTTTATCGCTAACCACCTGGCATGTTCACCGCTGTCCCCAGAGGCTATATCGTCGTCAGACTATAGCCGATGGGATCCGAGATTGCTCAGCCTGTAATCATCATCATATGTAACAGAGAGACTTCCAACTTTTTTATTTACATACTTTTTTTTTTAAACTGTAGCCACTCATCACACATTATATTTGTTCAAGTGTAAGATTACAGCACTAGGTCAAACTTATCAAACTTTTCCAACAGACATTTAAAAAAAAAACCCAACAAGGCTTTTTCTCTGAGGACACTTTGACATGTCACAGTGTAAGCAGCACAGGTATAAATAATCAATATGATGACAACAGAGCCATCGTTTATGTTATTAATAACACCTGTGATTTTCCTGCTGTAACAGTTAAAACATCTCTTCTCCGTGGAAGAGAGAGAGAGAGGACTATGCCGTCTCTGCATTTTTTACCCACATCCATCACTTAGTGCATATTTTTATGCAAATATTTCATTAGGAAGGGTTTTTATTTTCACAGTCGGAGATTTAAAAAGGCCTCATATTCAGTTTCCAGCCCTTGCTTTATATCCTCATGGGGATTTTGACCCCACAACGTGTCACACTCTTTCCGGTCTTTAATACTTTGGTCTAAGACACTTGTTCAGTAACCAGACATTCTTGCTCTTCTTCTCGTACTGCCCCTGCGGCTCCACTCGCCCTCTCCCTCTCCTCCTGCTCATGTAGGGAGTTCTGCCCTGTGGTTTTTCCGTGCTGCTCCTTCAGGTGGCGTCTTAAGGCGGGTTTGTGGGCAAAGCGGGCGTGGCAGTACGCGCAGCGGTGTGGCCGCTCGCCGCTGTGAAGGTTCATGTGATCTATCAGCGTGGATTTCTGCGTGAACGTTTTGTAGCACAGGGGGCACTGGTGGGATTTGCCGCCGCCTCGGTGAACGGCCATGTGTCGGGTGAGGTTGGCGGAGTGGTGGAAGTGTTTGCTGCAGCAGGGGCAGGCGTACAGCAGGTGGGTGGAGCGGGAGTGGAGGGCAAGGGAGTGGGGCGATGGGAAAGTCAAACCGCAGTGCTCGCAGATTACAGGCCCGGCTACGCTTGAAGTGGATCCAACCACTGCGACGGACTCGTCCCCTCCCTCATTTGTTCCAACAGTTGTCAAACCTGAACTCCCCTCCCCAGCATCACACCTGGACTCCTCCAGGGCGTACTGGCTCAAACTGTTGGCACCCATTGGTGAGACTTGCTCTCCCTGATTGTCACCCATGTTAAAGTCTAACTGTTGGAGTTCATAACCGCCTCTCTTAACCCCGTCTTGGCTATAGTCCAGCACTAAACCCCCTCCCATCCCTGAATTTGCTAGATACCACAACTCTTGTTGGTGATCTATGCCAGCGGGTCTTTTTTCCGGTGGCGTCGCCCACCTTCTCCTCTTAAAGCCCCGCCCCCTGCCTCTCCCTCTGCCCCGGCCAATTTTAGGTTCGCTGAGCCTGCGTCTTACAGTTCGGAACCCCTCCAATGAGATTCCCCCAGAACTAAGGTCATCTTCTGTTGGATTCAATTCATATTCACTTCCTTCTTCTCCAATCGCGACACCTTGGTTACACGCATACTGAGCTCCATCAGAGGGAGCTCCTCTCTCCTCCTCCCCATCTCTGTTCAGCTGATCTTCTTCAGAGATGTACACTCTGAACACATTGTAGTCCTCTTGTTTTGCTTCTTCTTCCTCATCTGATCCATTCACCTGGAAAAGAAACGAGGACTGAGTAAAGTCTGCAGTGCTGTAACTTAAGATTTGTTTAGTATTCAAAATATCTAAATATCTTGTGACCTCTGCCGTCACACTGTAATTCTTCCGGCGATCACATCAATCAGAGGAAACAGCATTTTTGATTAAATAAGGTACCCTGTCTTCAGGTTTTCCTCACACACACACAAACCTTAATACATTGCGCATTCAGCATGGGGCTGTCCTCATTGTTTTGACTGCCACCCTGAGCAGATACATCGCTGTTGTTCTCCTCCACTGAGCGCACTACAGGACTGTGTGGGTCCACAGGGGAGGGCCGGACCGCAGGAGGAGACGCAGGTGGAACAGAATGAATGCTTCCGCTGACAATCACCGGTCGGGACAGGCTTTCCTCTGAAGTGTTCTGGAGGAATAAACAAAACAAAAAGATGATAGGGCTGCAAAAAACAATAAAAACTGCATGATAGCAAGCTATAAAAGTTATGTGAATATGTTACATCTTGAAAAAAAGAGGGATAAGATGGTTATATAATCGTAATAGTATTTCCCCAAGGTAATAATGACATTAGAATTAACACTCAAGTTAATCACATATTTTTCATTCAAGATTTGGATTATTTATTTACATGCAAAGAAGGAAGGGAAGTCTATATTGGCCATTTAAGGTCATTGTTTTGACTGACCTTTGGTGAGTTGGGGTTCTTCAGTTGCACATATTTCTTCAGTGCTCCTCGGCATCGCTCCACAATATGATCCATCTGTAGGTAACTGGCAGCGGTCAGGTAGTTGACAATCTCCTCTGGGTTGAACTGCAGGACGCCCGTGTAACAAGACTGAAGGAGATCACACACCACTGTGGAGCTGTACAGCATCGACACCTGGGTACAAAAGTGGAACACACAACATAAAGAAGCACTGTTTTTACTCTGCAGACAGACAGCGCTGACAGTGTGACAATGTGTGTGTTGACATCTGCCTACTTGAAGCTTGGGGGATGGGTTAAGCAGAAACTGGTCCCTCAAGAAGGGCGAGCAGGCAGCCAGGACCACCTTATGTCCCCTGAAAGTCTGGTTGTTGCTGGCCAAAATGGTGACATCACAGAAGTGGTGACGAGACCGCAGTGAATTCATGTGCTTGAGGGTCGTGTCCCCGTGGCTCGGTAACCGGAAACACAGCGTCTCCATCTTGTCTAAAGATAAAATAAGTTAGTATTTATTACAATTAACTCAATGCGGTGGTCTTTAAATAAAAAGATCAAATAGCAGACACGTACCATACATACATATACTTTGAGCTAACATGTTGGTGAATATGATAACCTGAGGTTCGGCTACTGATCCTCAAGACGCAACATGTGTAGGTGTTAGTGCACTTGTAACGCAGTTATCAGACCAGGAAGGGAAGCAATGTTAGCTGTGTCACCAATCTACAACTTATTGAAGTGTAGTTAATACAATATATTGTCTTAGTATATAGCGTATATATTTCTACATCGATGTTTTATCCATACATTTCTCTATTAATCGACGGCTTAGCTAAAAAGTTAACAGATGTGCTGGCGTTAAAGACGCGTCAAAGAAAGACATCATCGTACAAACGTTATTTATTCTTTAATGAAATTAGACATTTTAGTCAACTTTTGTGATTGCCGTAAGAGGTGTTAAAATTGATAATAAAAAAATGTTTACTTTTTTTCTCTCTGGCCTAGCGTCTTACTTGTCTAAATGTCTAAACGTTAGCTAACGTTAGCTACTAGTTAGCTTGCTGTAATCTGGAAATGACCGACCGCAGGCTCCACTAAAAGCTCATGAGTCATCGTTAAACGTTGCTGTCACTCACCTTTCCTTAAATTGGACGTCCCGAAGGTTTTCTAAAAAAGAAAAAGACAACAACACAAGCCTTGGTTTGTTAGACAGGACGACCGTTGACTGCGGTGATGGTCGTTAGCTGGCGGTATTTCCTCATCCCTGTTGCCATTAGCTACTAACCGCCACCACCATTTCTGTTTACTTTTTGGGCTCTTTCTGGAGCAAAGGGGTCTCGCGACAACAACAAAAAAGGCACTGCTCTTTAACCACTTAACTGACTTTGAATCGGATCTCTTGAGAAGCCTCTTCCCGTGGTTAGCTGTAAAATCATAGTACGCACGCTGACTTCTGATCAGCGGTTCCCAAACAAATCAATGGACACGCAGGGCGGGGGCGGGGCTCCGGTGATGACGCAAGCACGTTCATATACGTTTAGTGCTTGCCGTGAAACATGTCGGCATCTGAGACAACGACAAAGGTAGCAAACCCATTGCAACACAAAATTACATTCTACTCTAATTGATTTTTGTCTAGCCTCTTGGAAACGTGTTAGCATTCACGGCAAAAGCAGGGCATCTAAGCAACAGTCTGCCACAATGCAAAATGTCTTTATTTGTAGATTACAACAGCTCTTTGTTGTAAACTATGCTACACTGCTAGCCACTTTAGCATCCAGCAGTTATGTGTAAACTGAACTAAACGCTCTTAAATTTGATTTTGTTTTATTTTTATCTCGGTATCTTGACTGTTTATGTCATTGCTTGGGCATCGCTTTGCGTTGTTTGTACTGTGTTAAGAGGTGTTTGTAGAGTTTGTTCAATTTAGACCAATTTCATGAGCAACTGTTACCAACTGACATTTTTACACTGTGGTAGTAATGAGGTTATTATATGGAAAGTGAAGCTTAAGCAGCTAATAATCTAAATTGCCGTTTTCTTTTATGTACTATTGATGGCGAAATTGGCTTGCTTTGGTTAGTGTAGAAGACATGAATGGGTTGATTGACTGATGGCGGTACTTGACGTAGCACCGGAGGCGATCAGCCATTGGTTGACAGGTTTATTTTGGAGAGTAGAAGGCGGAAGTTAGTCACTTAAACGCAGTAAATAGAACTATGGTGATTATAAACACATAGATGTCAACATGAGGATGCTTGCTGGATAGTACTTATATGAGGCAAGTTTCAAGTCATGCTTTTCCACACAGTTAGGGTTAGTACCGCGTATATTGTCAACCATGCTGATTTACACTTAACCAAATAAATCATCTTTTGTTCAGTGATATGTGGCATTTACCTTTTTAAGGACAAAAGTTAGTATAAATCTTGTTAAATAGGAAATATGTTGACACTTGCAGTATGTTCAGAGAATCAGAATCAAGTTGATTACAAAGGAGTTTATCACATACAAGGAATTTGCTTTGATATTTTTGTGCGTAACAATAAATGTAGAACAATTTTTACAAGTTTAAAAAGTTTAAAAAGAAGGAATGGCAATACATTCACTATAAGAAAGACGTAGAGCCTGACTGATATATAAATATCAACATATTTGTTTTCCAACAGGGGTGGACTATGTCCGTCAAATTGGCCTATAAGGATGCCCAGAGTGGAACATTGCCAAAGACTATATAGTTGTTGTTGTTTTTAAATAATAGCTCATGAAACCTGCTGGGTTCATTTTCAGCCAATACATTTTAACTTTGAACTTTTTCAAACTTTTGAACACTTTTTTTTTTTCATCTCTTAAATTAATGTCAGTGTCAAAAAGGCCATATCAGTCAGCCTCTTGATCTGGAGTTTGAGTGCTACTGTGTGAACTGAAGAGAATACATAGATCCAGTAGTCTTAACTCCTGGAAAGGATGGAAAGGACAAATAAATACATTCTCAGATTACATTTCCTTCTACTTGTTATTTCTCAGGAGCCTCCCGGAGGAAATGACTCAGAAACACCAGCGGAGTCAGTAGCTGGACCAAGTCATGTAAATGAAGGTATGACTACAGCCATTATACAAGAAGATATACTTATATTAGAAATCTCTGCATTTCAAAATTAAACAGAATTCATGTGTCAACTGTGAGTAGTGCTTGTGAAAGCTCACTGAGTCCTCTAAACCCTTCCAGATAATGCAGCCACCACAGCTGCTGTTGCCAAAAAGACAGAGCCCATGGGTGGTATGGCATCCAGGTTGTTATCTCAGCAGCCTGGGAAGGACTCGTCAAGAGCTGGAGAGGAGGGAGAGAAGAGGTCACCTGCTTCCTCTCCAAACAAACCTGCTGCAGGTAAGGCCTGGATCCAGTCAGTTTTCATCAAACTTGCTGACAAGACAGTGTTCTGTTTGAGTTACCCAACATGACCTGTCTTGAGGGATTAAAACAGTTAGTAAAATCAGAAAGGAAAGCTAGAAAAATAAGACTGCACATGATATTTAATAGTTATAAACCTTATTATTCTACATGATATTTTAAGTGTTTGAATATATATATTTTCAAGTATTTTTCAGGTGGTTCACCAGTAATTATTGGTTAATTCTCCCTCTTACAGGACACGCAGCAAAGTCCCTGCCATCAATGTCAGCTTCTTCTTCGTCCTCCTCTCCGTCCACGTCTTTAACGTTGTCCCCTGGCCGAGCAAAGATGAGCGTTTCCGGACCTGGCAGCAGTAAATCCATCCCGGTACCTGCTCCTTCATCGTCCTCTTCCTCCTCCTCCTCCTCCTCCTCCTCCTCTTCTGCAAAGGCTTCCTCATCTCCCTCTGTGTCGCCTGCCCCACCAAAGATCCATCGGGCCCGCAAGACCATGAACAGGCCTCCATTAGGGCAGGTGAGCCTAAAGCAGCTCCAGCGAGTAGTTGGCTTAATATCCATTTTGTAAACATTAAATCAAATGAGTTACTCGGCCTTGCTTTTTGTTTGGTGTTCAAATTTTCATTATTACATCAGTGATTCTTGAAGCTGATAATCGATCACTGTATCTTTTTTGTTATAGATGAGCAACTTTGAGTCGCCTGTCGCACCATCAGGATCCTCCGTCGGCCTTTCCACTGACTCTGAAACATGTAAGGGGCTATAGCATACTCACTGTAATAAGTATTTGACTTTGTGAAATGATCAAATTGCCATTGATGCCTTCTTTGAGTTAAAACGTCTTCGAGTTTATCATTCATTTTTTGTGTTTGATTAGCTGCAAAAAGGAGAAAACTGGACCACTTATCTGACAGCGCACCTGAGAAGTCCGAGAATGTTCCAGACAACGCTCAAACTGTGGTAAGATTATATGTTTGCAGCTTTATTATTATACTTAATTATCTAATAAAGGTTGTTGCTAATGTGTTGTCTGCTCTGATTTACTTCTTGAAAACTCAGGAAGAAACGTTGGTCCATAAAAAGGTGGAGCCTGTCACCAAAACTGCACCGGAGAAGAGCAACGGCAGTGTGGTGAAGTCGGAGGAGGAGGCAGCTGAGAATGTTCAGATTTCCAGTCCGTCCAAACGAGTTTCAGAAAAGGTCTGAGGCTGAATTTTACTTGCTATCCATTAAAAAAAAGATCACCTATTGTCAACAAATTCACTTAATATCGAGTATGATGCTAAAGTTGTATTTCCTTTTGTTTCTTTCATAGTCTGAAGATGGTGAGGCGGAAAGAAGGCAGCCCACGAAAGACACAGAGGGGTCAGTGAACATATCAGATCATGTGAGTGATTCTAACTATCGTACTAGCTTAATGTATTACTTTCTTATCTAGTTATAAATACAGTAGTCTCATACTTGACGCTGTAGCTGCCGCCGTACCCAAATAACCTCATTGGCCAAGGAAAACTAGCTTATTATTGTCGTACAAAGTTCTCTCTCTTCTTATTTCTGTTTTTATTTCACTTTCTCACATTTCATTGGTCTTTTCTAAGAATTTCAAAACTTGAAAAACAAGACTGTACACTTGGGGGAAAAAAAATCTTAAAAAAATAAAACAAGAAAATTAGCATGTGGTGGTTATGCTGATGAGCAACTTCATGTGCAAGGACAAAAAAGTTTAAAAAAAAAAAAGTTAATTAATTTTATGCTGTTGGTGCCTCATTTTTTTTTTTACATCTCATTAAACCAAGTTAAAAGCAAGAATTAAAAAGCTGTAGTCGGGTCATTTATGTTCTGAGAAGACGGTGCTAACAAGGATGGAGTCCCGCTTGAACATAATGGTAGATGCAACACTGAGTGCACCATCAAGTTTCAAAGTAAAGTCCCGTTCCCACTGGTCAAACAACACCCGGTTTTTTGCTTCTTGTGAAAGGTTACCCTCGGCATTCAGACCCAGGTCAAATGACTTCGCCCCCTTTCCGGCGCGATGATCTGCTCCGTTGGTAGCTTCTGCGACTCCTTGTCATCTCAGCTACAAATACTGCCCGTCGGCATCAAAGCAGCGCTCGAACATCGTTCCAAATTTGTCAGGGCCGAGTTTGAAAGACTGAACGAGTAATAGATTCAATAAAAACCTAACCACCGTAACATCTTCTTTGGCCTCCATGCTGCTTACCAAAGAGTATAACTTAAGTTCTTTGTGCATACTACTGTTTACTAACCCTGTTTCCGGTGCGTTTGTGACGCAGCTGAAAAGAGACCGAAAGCAGTATACTCCACTGGCAATGGGAAAAGAGGCAATTGGCATGTATTAGCGGGTCTAAAAAACCTGCGCTAATGTTGGTGGGAGAGGGATATTACTAACTCCTGTTTGAAGGTGCCCTGTGGAGTTCTTCTGTAAACCCAGTTTTGTTTAAATTCACTGTTATCCCCGAATTCCATCAGTGTACCTTTAAGGTCTGACCAGCAGGTTAAGTGCATTTCTTTTCTTTTTTTTTGTCTAACAGTAGAGTTGCTTGAAAACAGCTGCATGAATGTGTTTATCCTGCAGTGCCTTTGGAATCACGAGCATGGTTACTATGGAAACAAATGGTGGACACAGTTGTAAAACATTAGTTGTAAAAGTGGTCAAAACAACACAGGACGCCTTTGACAACTCTGTTTTTGCTGTTATTAAGTAGGCAGTCACTCTTGAAGTTGTTTTCAAAGACATTTCTACCCGTCACAGTTATCACATGTTTTTTTAATTGACACCAAATTTGTCCCCTGCAGAGTTCAGAGTCTGAGACGCAGAGAGCCGTCCTGCGCAGACGTGACAGCGAGGAGTCTTCACACGACAAAGAGAGAAGAACAGCGGATGTGGCGGAACCGGTCACAGGTGAGTAACATCAGTACCTTTAAAAAAAAAAAAGAAACAAGCGTCTCCTTAGATTCCCAACAGTGAATCGTGATTTTCTTGATCGACACCTCTATAAAGGAATATTGATCCAAATTTAAAATACATTGTGCCAGTTTCAGCCCCCTCGACCTAAATCACCACTGGTGCAGTCACATAATGAGCCTAATTAACATCACCTGTGTCTAATCAAGGTGTGACAAGTGACTGTCGCTGAAACCGTCCACTGCTGTGCCAATATCGTGAAAGTTAAGGCATCACGATGGTACGGCAACACTCCAAACAAATTAAGGACAAGATTATTTTGAGGCACCGATCAGGGGAAGGATACTTGAAAATTTCCAAGGCGCTGGATATTTCTCGGAGCACGGTTAGGAATGTCGTCAGAAAATGGAAGGAATACAGCACGATTGTAAAAGTGCAAAGCGCAAGCTCTCCTCAGAAAACGATTATCATTGCAACAGAGGATGTCAAGAGGGAGACCACCGAGAGGTCTACAGAGACACCAGAGGGGTTTCAGAATTTGTGGACGGACGGATGTTTGTTCCCCTCCCAGTCTCTGTGCACCTGGATAGATGAGCAGGGACAGCACGTACAAAATGTAATGACACGTGCACGGCTGATACAGGAGTGTCCACAAACTCTCGAGGCTGTATTTGATGCCAAAGGTAACAATTTTAAATGCTGATTTGAGGGGCGGAATCATTTTGCTCATCTTTTTTCCCCCTGTAGATTTCTCTTTAATTTTATTAAGCCGTGGATCAGTGAAGAGAAAGGGATTGTTCGATTTTAAAAGGGATGCACGATATCATCTCCACGTTATCAGTATCTGCAGATAATGGTTTGAAAATGACATATCGGCATCGGCTGATGTGTCATTTTCTTGCCGATAAAATTAATTCTGCCTAAATTCTTCGATGATTCCCTAAAAAGCATGACGTAATGCAACCACATTAACTTGGCGCGAGTGTGCGTGCACTGTATTAGGTTATTTCAGCATCTGCCAGTGGTCCACTACGATAAGAGTAGGCATGATATCAATTCCACTACAGGGGAGACTTGATGTTCTCTGCAATTAGGTGGGGGAAAAACACATGTCTAATATAATCGGTATGGCAATCGGCAAAAAGGGTTGGAAAATATCGGCATATCGGCAAAAAATCCAATATCGTGGTGCATCCCTACAAACTTGGTATTTAGTGTGAAAAATGCCTTCAGTTGTTGACGAGCCAACAACAGCCAAAGCTGCAAAATCCTGTGTTCTTACGACCGTCGGCATCGTCATTCGTCAGAGCTGTTGGCCAGAATGACCTACAGGCTGTTTCAGCTTGCATCTCTCGTCTCCGCCTTCCTTTGCATTGGAAAAAAACTACAAAAATGGCATCCCAAGATATATAAATGCAGACCTCAAGGACGAGAATATATTTAACCGAGTTTCAGCTGAGCCGTATTTATTCAAGCAGAGTTTATAGCTGAAGAAGTTAAGAGATGCTGCTTGTGTGCAAAGCATTCTGGGACATGTAAGGCAAGTTTATTTATATAGCACATTTTAGCAACAAGACCGTTAAAAGTGTTTTACACAGGACAACAAGAGCAAAGAAACACATTTTAAAACACAAATGTCCTGTCATAGGTTATCAGGAAAAAGCAGCATTGATTAAACTGCAAACTGCGTTTTCTCACGGCCGCTCTTGTCGTTTCATTTCAGCTGAAAGGTCCGCTGAGTACACAGAGGTTCCCTTGGGTGCTCTCGACATCGCTGCTGCTGACAGTCTGACTCTTTCTCCTCATCATGGTGGGTTCATGATTTTTACACACCATTGTGATCAAATTAGTTTGAAAATACGATGCTTAGCTGTCCTCTTTGTTATCGATTTCTTCATAATCCTGCTAGCACGAAACAGAAACAAGATTTAGGAGGATTTTTAAAAAACTTTTACAACAGTACCGACTGCTTGTAGGGCACCACTGGGCACTTAATTTAGTAGAGCCCTTTTCCCACTTGCCAAAAAACCCGCTAACATCCAGCTTTTTTGCTTAGTGTAGTAGACCCGGGTAATTATCGCCTCGGCTCCCATCGGCATTGATGGGAACAAAGGTCGACACGCTAATCTCCGCCCCCTTTCCGGCGCGATGCTTTGCTCCGTTGGTAACTTCTGCGACTCCTTGTCATCTCGGCTACAAATTCCGCCCGTCTCCGTCCGAGCAGCGCTCGAACATCGTTCCAAATTTGTCGGCGCCGAGTTTGATACACAGACTGAATGAGTAATGGATACAATAAAGACCTAACCACCCTAACCCTGTCTCCGACGCGTTTGTGATGTCAGGCGGTGATGCAGCAGTAAAGAGACCGACAGGAGTATACTTCACTGGCAATGGGAAAAGAGACAATCTGCATTTAGCGGGTCTTCCCGGGTCTGAAAAACCTGCGTCAACGCGCTGATTCCGGTGGGAAAGGGGTATATGTGAACAGCTAACAGCAGAGTTATACTGAACCTTTTGCTGAGTTATGTAAGAAAGTAAACGTACCTGTTCCTAGTACGTCCATGCCTGACACCCTTTCATACCAAGAAACTCTACAATTCCTTCAATGACAACCTTGTTACACATGTGCACACACCAAGACAAACTTCTCCCCCTCTTACCTTCATTAAAAAGCTAAGATTTCCCCACGCTACATCATAATCAAACCTTTCTCTCCCGCCTCCGCAGAAGGGAGCGATGCAGGAGACACGGAGCGGCTGGAGGAGCTTCCTCTCTGCAGCTGCAGGATGGAGGCTCCTCGGGTGGACAGCACCAGCCAGCGCGCCAGCAGACAGTGCATGGCCACCGAGAGCGTCAATGGAGAGGTCAGTCCGCCTTGGCTGTTTGGATTCTGTGTGTAGAAACTGCAGGTGCATGTTTTAGTTTGAAATGAGTGCCAATATGTGCACATAGGAAAAATAAAGCTTGGTATTGTCTGTGAGACTTCAGAGCTCACTTTCCTTTAACTGTGTTCTTCAGCTGAGGGCCTGTATCAGCCGGACCATAAAGGGGGAGACGATGAGGCCGTCCAGCCGGGTGCCCCTCATGGTTCTCTGTGACGTCCATCGCTCACACATGGTCAAACACCACTGCTGTCCTGGCTGTGGATACTTCTGCATCGCGGTGAGGCTTCTGTCTCCTCCTCTTTCTCCTCCTTGATATCCTCCTTTCTTCTCCTCTTTCTCCTCCTTGATATCCTCCTTTCTTCTACTCCTTGATATCCTCCTTTCTTCTCCTTTTTCTCCTTCTTGATATCCTTTCTCCTCCTAGATATCCTTCTTTCCTCTCCTCTTTCTCCTCCTTGATATCCTACTTTCTTCTCCTTTTCTCCTTCTTGATATCCTCCTTTCTTTTCCTCTTTCTCCTCCTTGATATCCTCCTTTCTTCTCCTTTTTCTCCTTCTTGATATCCTTTCTCCTCCTAGATATCCTTCTTTCCTCTCCTCTTTCTCCTCCTTGATATCCTACTTTCTTCTCCTTTTCTCCTTCTTGATATCCTCCTTTCTTTTCCTCTTTCTCCTCCTTGATATCCTCCTTTCTTCTCCTCTTTCTCCTCCTTGATATCCTCCTTTCTACTCCTCTTTCTCCTCCTTGATATCCTCCTTTCTTCTCTTCTTTTCTCTCCTTGACATCCTCCTTTCTTCTCCTCTTTCTCCTCCTTGATATCCTCCTTTCTACTCCTCTTTCTCATCCTTTGTATCCTCCTTTCTTCTCCTCTTTCTCCTCCTTTGTATCCTCGTTGATATCCTCCTTTCTTCTCCTCTTTCTCCTCCTTCATATCCTCCTTTCTTCTCCTCTTTCTCCTCCTTGATATCCTCCTTTCTTCTCCTCTTTCTCCTCCTTTGTATCCTCCTTTCTTCTCCTCTTTCTCCTCCTTGATATCCTCCTTTCTTCGCGTACGTCTCCATCTATGTATTGCTTTTTCTCCTTAGCTTAGCTCCTTCTAATATCTCACTTTCTCCTCCCTGTTTTCGTTGCTGCTAACCTCCCCTCTTTTCCCTTCTCCTCCTTGATATCTATCCTTCTTCTCCTCTTTCAGGGCACGTTTCTTGAGTGCTGCCCGGACCAGCGCATCGCTCACCGGTTCCACCGGGGCTGCGTGACGGTGCTGGGAGGTGGACGCAGCAGAGGAAACGGCGGTGGTATGATATTCTGTCCCCACTGCGGGGAAGATGCCTCCGAGGCCCAGGAGGTCACCATCCCCTCCTTCAGCTCGGCCACGACCTCCGCCACCACTGTCGTCACCATGTCGGCCTCTTCCACCACCACCCCGTCTCTGCCTCCTTCCGCCCCCACGGCGCCCTCTCTCACAGCCTCAACGGGAGGGATGAAGGACGGGAAGATGCCTGAAAGGCCTGTCAGGTAAGACAATCTCTCCATGATGTGCATATCCATGGAGTTCTGTTTGTGCATGTGTGTATTTCAGGCCTATGTGTGTGTAGCATGTTTGTACTAACAGAGTGAAACTTGAATCTCCCCTCGGGTATTAATAAAGTATCTCTCCTCTCTTCTTCTCTTCCAGCGCTCGTATGCGCAGCCACGGTTCGGTAAAACCGGCCGTGGAGCAGCAGCAGCAGCAGCCCCCGCAGCCTGTAGCATCTGCAACAACTGCAGCCACGGCCCCCCAAACAGAGGAGGGCGTGGACAGCGTGGGGCCCTCGCTCTGTATGCCTAACGGGAAACCCATCAGCCCCAGCGCACTTCCACCTGGGCCCAGCAGGGCGTCGCTGCAGAAGGCCATCCTCACACAGGACACAGAGAGGTTCCAGTTTAGATTCGTTTTTTTTAAGTGGACATTTATTTTCTTAATCATCTAAATGTGTAGTTTTTCTTCGTTTTATCTCTTCCCTTGTAAATTAAACAACTTTTGCTGGACATCAGAACAAACTGTTGACTGTTTTTTCCAGGAAGAAGAAACTGAGGTTCCACCCGCGCCAGCTTTACCCCGCTGCCAAACAGGGAGAGGTGCAGAGAGTTCTGCTCATGCTGAGTGAGTGGCAGAAATACAACATGTCTGCATAACATAAGAAGCTCATCGTGCAACTTATTTAACAAGCACTTTCTGGAAGACATTATTGCTTTTTGTTCACTTGCTCTTGGCTGCTGAAACATTTGTAACACATCTGTGTGTGTGTGTTCATGTTTGTGTGTGTCACAGTGGAGGGCATAGATCCAACATACCAGCCTGACTCTCAGAACAGGCGATCTGCTCTACATGCTGCCGCTCAGAGAGGCTTGCTGGAGGTCTGCTACATACTGGTTCAGGTGAGATAGTCAGCTTCTCTCTTGGTATTTTCTATGATTAGAGCACGTGCTTAAAGCTGCAGCTTCCTCTGCTTTAACTTTGGAAACAGTAGCGATAGATAAATGGCGTTGATGGTCAACACAGTGATAATTGTTCTGTGTGTTTATTAGGGCTTAAACAATCCTCGTCCTGAGCTTTACATTAATAATTGTTTGATTGCGCACCAACAGGCCGGCGCTCAGGTGGAAGCCCAGGACAAGGACCTGAGGACGCCTCTGCTGGAAGCGATCATCAACAATCACATTGAGGTGGCTCACTACCTGGTGCAGAACGGCGCCTGTGTCTATCATGTTGTGAGTACCTGTTTGTGTCAAATAGAAACATCAGTGTGAACCTTTTTCAGGAGTTTGGTTGTTATGGATTTTTTTCTTTCTGTGTCCTTGGTCTGCAGGAGGAGGATGGATACACGGGCCTGCACCACGCAGCCAAGCTGGGAAACCTGGAGATTCTTAACATGCTTCTGGAAACGGGGCAGGTTGATGTAAACGCACAGGTAGAGACAAAACAAAGTTATTTAAAGGGCCTACAAAACTCTCCATATACAGTATATATATATATTTAAAGATTATTTTGGGCCTTTTATGCCTTTAATGATAGAGAGGACAGTGGGTAGTCATGGCAACAGGGGAAGAGAGAGTGGGGGTGGCATGCTGCAAGAGGCCAAGGATGGGCTTTGAACCCAGGGCTGCTGCATCGAGGACTGTGGCCTCTGTACATGGGCCACCAATTTAACTACTTAGCTAAACCAATGCCCCAGAAAACTATATTTGATGTAAAAAAGAATAAGTGATTTGCCAAAGATTTAAAACCTCCTCTGATCAGAACAAAAATCTCTACAAGTAAATGTCTTCATAAAGTATTCATTCCATACATACACGTCTTCCTGTTGGTTCGTTTCAGGACAGCGGCGGCTGGACGCCGATCATCTGGGCTGCGGAGCACAAACACGTCGCTGTGATCAAAGCGCTGCTGAACAGAGGAGCCGATGTCACTATTAATGATAAAGTAAGTCTCTAGATGGGAATGCTGAGGCTCAATGCTTTGCTGAAAACATGACGCATGTCCTCAATGATTCTGAGGACTGTAACCTTCACAGATGCACAATTCCCCTCTTGTAAAGCATACTCAATAGCCTATTGTGTGTATCAGAAAGGTGCTATATAAATGCATTTAATGAATATGTTGATTCTTTTTGGAGGGGGTGCAGAGGCTCATGGGTATTGTAGTATTAAACCATCATTTTATTGTTAAAGCTGCTGTGAGGAACTTTCAGTTTGTGTTGATTTTGGCGCCCCCTGTGGACAAAGCCGTACATCTTATCCCTGATTTTGTCCTGTACGTGCTTAAGTAGTGTTTTTTAACTAAATATCTCACCCTGCTTCCTTTAACAGTCACATGTATCTCTCACTTTAAATTTCTGCCCTGTAAAATGTAAACAAAGGCAGCGTGCAGTTTAAACACTTCGTCTGACATCTAACCCCCACCAGCAGCTTCAGGCATGGAGGAGGAGGGCGTTTGAGGATCCCGCGTCCCCTCTCACTTCACAGCTCTGTTGTCTTGTAACTGATGGCGACAAAATGAATGTAATTGCATGAGAATATTTCAGGTTATTACTTTAAAACAGTCCCCTCTCTCCCCTCAGGAGCTGAATGTGTGTCTCCACTGGGCGGCGTACGCAGGAAACGTGGACATAGCGGAGCTGGTGTTGAACTCCGGCTGTTCCATCGCCTCGGTTAACGTGCACGGAGACACGCCGCTCCACATCGCCGCCAGAGAGGGCTACTTGGAATGTGTTACGTGAGTCAATCATTAGCTTGAGCCTCGTTAAATGCACCAGGTCACCTTGCTTTAACTTGAAGCCATAGAAACCAACTATTGGTGTAACACATGAGGTTTAGCTGTTTTTATTATCTTTGAGACGAGAGGCTCAACAGATCAAAACACTAAAATACAGGTTTGCTGATTTTTGCTCGTTTGATTTTAATGCATCTCTTCAGGGTGTTGCAAGACAACTTAATTTGGGCATGCAGGGAGAGATGTGAGGCAAAGATGCTGCATGAGGGGAAAGTGGCTATTGTTTGGTTTGGCAATTTGTTTCTTACGGAGGAAATAAAAGAAACTTAAGCTACTTGTTTGAGGCATAATTTGTTCAAATCTGAACTAAGAGACACGTGTAGGGATTTAAAAATGAGATGTGGCTTAAAACTACCAGAGAATAAAATCACTGATGTAATAATAACAACCTAAATTAGGTTAAAAATCCAGGCTAAATACACTCTTTGAATCATTACACTCAGCATACCAGTTGCCAAAATATATACAGGATAAAAAGTGCAACTAAAGACACAATTATGATTTTCCTCTGCAGGTTGTTCCTGTCCAGAGGTGCCGACATCGACATTATGAACAGGGAAGGAGACACGCCTCTCACCCTCGCGCGGGCCGACACGCCGGTGTGGGTGGCGCTCCAGATCAACAGGAAGCTCAGACGAGGAATCACCAATCGCATGCTTCGGACTGAAAGGATCATCTGCAGGTGAGGTTTTAATGCGGCCTTGTCTTCACGACAAGATGTTCTTCTTCTCTTGTTGTTTAACTTGATTCTCTTCTGCTCCAGTGACATTGCGCAGGGCTACGAGAACGTACCGATCCCCTGTGTGAACGCGGTGGACGACGAGGGCTGTCCATCAGACTACAAGTATGTGTCGGAAAACTGTGAAACTTCAGCGATGAACATTGACCGCAATATCACACACTTACAGGTAAAATCAATTTAACTGTGTAATCTCATTATCACAGTTTATATCATTTGCATCTAAAAAATGCCTTTTGATTTATCGTTACTTCAGCACTGCAGCTGCACTGACGACTGCTCGTCCAGTAACTGCCTCTGTGGACAGCTCAGTATCCGCTGCTGGTATGACAAGGTAAATACTGTCTCATCCTCACAGAAATCCTGCAGAAATTTACATTGTTTCAACACTGACTCAGGTTCTTAAACTATTATTAGCAGTAATTTCACTGAGGTTTGGTTTGAAAGTGTGTGAGGTCCATGTGGTCTACGAGTAGGATTCATTGGCTGCAGGAGAAACTAAACGAGTGAAACTCATCTCAACTTGTTGTGTACTCTTTCCAGGACCAGCGGCTTCTCCAGGAGTTCAACAAAATCGAGCCTCCACTTATATTTGAATGCAACATGGCGTGTTCCTGTTACCGAACGTGCAAGAACAGGGTGGTGCAGGCAGGCATCAAGTAAGAATCTCAAGTGTAACTCATTCAGTGTAACATTTCTCAACAACATTCAGCTGTTTTAAAATCGTTTCCTCTCCTTCCTCTCAGAGTTCGTCTTCAGCTCTACAGGACGGAGAAGATGGGCTGGGGAGTTCGAGCTCTGCAGGACATTCCTCAGGGAAGCTTCATCTGCGAGTAAGAGAGAGGCATCACAACATTTTCTTTTATATATCAAAGTCATACTGTAGAAATTAAGCTTCCCTGTGTCCACACAGATATGTCGGGGAGCTGATCTCTGACGCCGAGGCAGATGTCAGAGAGGACGACTCCTACCTGTTTGACCTCGACAACAAGGTGAACCTTTTTACTGATGTTTAATTCTTCAGTTTTACTCCTTCTGAAGACCCCCTCCAGCGAAAATCAAGTGTTTAACCTTGTGAACATCTCCATGTGGTGTTCTTCATGTGCTACAAGACATATCAGGGACAACATCAGCAGTCATCTCCATGGCTGGGCCTTTTTAGCTGCAGTGTACCAAGGACAGGCTGAACAACACGTTTTCAGATTGGCAGGTTTGTGACGTCACAAACCTAAGGAGCCAATCCCATTAATGGACGGGGTGACGCTATGCATATCATTATGTGTAACCTATGGCAACCACTTCCACGATGCGCGAGCCAGCTGTAACCGCCATGTAATTTTTTCGTTAACGTTACTACTGCGAATTACTACATTTCAAGCTAGCTATGATTCAACAAGCTGCCACTAAACGATGGCAGAGACGTGTTTTGTTTTCGCGACGGAGGGGGTGGTTGGAAATGTGCATTGTGGGCGGAGCCTATGCAGATAGAGGATTTTTACAAGGTATTGAAACGTATTTTGCAGAAAAAACATATCAGACACAATTTATTATTTCAAGCAGAGCATTTTATATGTCTTAAAACACGACTGGAGCTCGTCTTTAACAATGGTAAAAAGAGATTAATCTGAGGGGGTTAAATAGGCGTGTTTCCCGAGACTTTAAACAGACATTTATGCAGTCGGAACACAAAATTCACCCACAACTGCTGAGCTAGACGACAGCCTCACAGTGTTTTAGCTTACTGCAGACTTTCAGGCAACGTTTTCTTTGGAAAGTGCAGTGTCAGCACTTCTTTATTTGGCAAAAAACCGGACACCTTATTTTTTCCTCCTACCTTCGTATGAGCTATCCACAGTAGCAAGTTTTTGTAGCCTTTCTAGACATTTGGAAAGTTACTGCACTTATGATTTAAACATTTTAAAGATATAAACAAACAAGACCATCCACCTGTGCCATGGAGTCAGGTGTTATTAGAAACACTCATATTGAATTCTTTCATATAAATTGCTCTTTTCTTTTTTTTTCATTTACATACAATGTTTAGTTATTAACTCTGCTGTATTGTGTTTTGTCCTTGTTTTTGGTTAAATAAAGTTTGAGAAAATGAAGAAATTGTAAGTGGCGGACCAGCTAATGACATTGCCATTCATAAAGTGTCACTGCTAACAAGGCAAAAACTGTTTTAAACTCGCACAGCATCAGTGAAACAAGAGAAGGCAGAACACGCCAGATATAGATATATGCGTGAAAAGCAAAAGATTTCTAATACACATTTTCTCTCTGTTTTCTGTAAAGGATGGGGAGGTGTATTGCATCGATGCCCGCTACTATGGCAACATCAGCCGCTTCATCAACCACCTGTGTGACCCAAACCTGATCCCGGTGCGAGTGTTCATGCTGCACCAGGACCTGAGATTCCCGCGCATCGCCTTCTTCAGTTCCAGGGACATCCTCAGCGGACAAGAGCTGGGGTGAGAGCCACGGACGTTTATGATTTCATTCATCTGTTTTTGTCTTTAACCGGCTTATAGTATGTTTTTCTCAGTTCTCTGAAGCTCCTGAAGCCCAATCCAACTATGACTTAAATTAGAAACAATACAAACACTTGACTGACATTTCCTGTGTCTTCAGGTTCGACTATGGAGACCGCTTTTGGGACATTAAGAGCAAGTACTTCACCTGTCAGTGCGGATCAGAGAAATGCAAGCACTCGGCAGAAGCCATCGCCTTGGAGCAGAGCAGGCTGGCTCGACTGGAGGCTTGCCCAGAATCGGGAGCTGACTGTGGGATGAGCATGCTGGGAAACTCTTAAAACATTCACCCATCGGGGCCTTTGTAATATCCATTTTACATGTGCACATGCACCATAAGTGTTTTATCATTTGTAAATGTCTGTGTGATGCATGGTGCTGTTTTTTTTTACTTGAAAACTCTTCTTTTGCCACCTTCTAGTTTATCCCTATAGCAGAGGACACGGGCCTCAACATATTCTCAGACTGTATGATTAAATAGGACAGCAGGCCTCTCTACATACAGTATGTTTTACTGTACATCACTATTTGACACTTTGTGCATTAGAGATAACTGTCATACATTTTCTGTTGTGCCATCAAACGCAAAGCTTTTTTACACAGTGCAGTAATGGGTCAACCATCAGCCCAAACTGGTCTCAGAAACAATAATAATACGGACCTAAGGGATGGTGTTTTTGAAAAGTTATGTTACTTTTATTTTCTTTATTTTTGTACGTATAGTTTTCTTTATGACTCTTAGTGTAATAAATATGCTCATGAGTTGATCTTTGGGCTCTTGTATTAAGTGTGCCATTCTTCTTCTCTTTAATCTGTGCACATATCTTATACAAGTACTGTATACACAGATCAGATATGTTAGTACAGCTCTAACATTTAACTTTTTAGATTGATAGATGACTTCTCTTGGATTCAGGGGAGCTCTCGCAACTGTTGCCTGCTGTTATTTTTGCAATTGTCAGCAGGGGGCATTTACAGGCTGTAACGCAAAGCAAGAGAGATGTACTGTTCAGCCAAAGATTGAAATGAAAGGAAGATGTTCCACTCTTTATTTGATTTGAATTGCAGAAAGGCAATTACAGTTGCAAAAAAAATACATGCATATGTATAACTAAGGATATTTGCAACTAATCAAAAGGGTTGAATAAGAATTCAGATATTAAAAGTATCAATATCAGAGTAAAAAAAAAACAAGTAAAAGTCCTTCACTGGAAATGTTTCTCAAGTAAAAGTATAAAAGGAAAATGTAATTAAGTATAGGAAGGGATCTTTAATTAGGTTATTGCTCATGCAACATTTAGATGATTTTATGGATGTACTTGGTTGAGGTTGATTGTGTAACTAGAATTTCTTAACAGACTAATCTGCCGGTTTTTATCTCAAGTACATAATTTACAAATGCACATTTGTATTTAAAATTTCAGAAAATATTGATGCTTTTGTAATTTATTTTTTCCAACCAGAAGTCCAAAACTACGGAAGCCCTTAGCGGACATGCATCCATACATTTTATGTACTCCGTTTTCCCATGATAACGAGTTATTTCTGGTCGTTTTCTCGATATCTAAACTTATTTTTCCTGTGATCTCTGGAAAACAAAGCTGGGTTTTCTGTGATAGGTTCATTTTAGTTATTTTCTCGAGGTCTAGACATATTTTTCTTGTTATCACGGGAAAACAGAGTAAAATAAATCTATGGATGCATGTCCGCTTAGGGCTTCCGTACATGATATATCTAAATGGTTTAATCATTTACAAGGAAAGTATCTCCATATTTCAGAAACATAACTTAAATTGTTTAGGCAAGAAAAAAAGTCTTGAACCATTTTAAAAATGTGTCAAAATTGGCAGTTTGTTTCCAGTGGAGTAAAATGGTCACATTTTCCCTCCAACTTGTAGTTGAGCAGAAGTATAGCAGCATGGAAAGAAAAGTACTGTATCGCTCGGTGTATACCATCTGATGAGGAGTGATTTTCCTTCTTAATAAACGATCTTTGTAAAAGGCTCAGGTGCGCATCCATCAGCAGGTGCGCTCGTGTCGTCACTGCTTCTATCTGCAGGAAGGAAAAAAAGATTTTCTAACTTAGTTACCGCGCTCGCTCGGACACGGTGGAGCTCGTTCAGGAGGCGATTTTAACATTTTGTTTGTAACGTTTCGAGATTATTTCGAGCACCGGAAGTTGTGTTTTCGGAGCTAAGGAGGAAAAAGGTGGAGGTTGAAGCGGAGAATGGGCAAAAAAAAGGAAACAAATCCGGACTCCGAGTATGGTGAGTTGACATCGCCCGTTACCTCAGAGGGCTCACTGTGTGTATCTGACTATCTCGAGTTAACTAACCAACTATATGTGTCGTGTCTCGTGCTCCGTTTTTTCCGAATGAGATGTTTCAAGAAAAGTTTGTTAAATTAAATTTACAGACAGATTTTCATGATTAACTTACGTATACGTTAATTTTAAGTTTTTATATTTCACAGGTAAATATTTAAATTGATTCTGCAGATTTGTTTCTTTTAATATCTAAATCCAGCTAATGTTTTTGTTTCAGTATCTGAGAAAAACTGTCATCTAGGGCATTCTACGTCATGCTGTTTATCTGCGTGCTAACATTGCCAGCAATAAACTTGGTTTATTGGTTTACTGACTACATATCAATATATGTCATCATTTATTTATAGCTGAACATCCCTGACACATGACCTAATTAAGAAGAAATGCTAACAGTATTTTATTTGAACAAATGAATCTCAGCATATGAAACAAATACTTGAAAAAATCTACCACGCTGTCATCTGAACATTCTCTTATAATCAAACAGTGTAATGTTGCAACAAAGACTTGTTGGTGATGAAGCCTATAAAGACTGGTGCGACCTGTTTGGAATCACATTTCCAGTTCTTGTTAATGGGACATGAAGCTGGAAATGCTGTTGGCAGCTTGTATTTTGAGATATTTTAACTCATACTGATTAAAATCTGATCTATTTAGTGCCCTTGTGGTGTTAAATTGCATCTCATTATTAATTTAATGTAAAATAACTTCCCCAGAAAAAGCTAAAGGTTAACTTGTTGCTTAAACCTGTGACCTTTATTTCAGTTTTAAAAGATTTACCCTCTAATAACTTCCTCTATATAACTTCCAACAATATTCAAACCCAGAGAACTCTTTGATTTACAGAAGTTATGGTGCGTTTTGTTTGAAAAACAACAGATGATACGTCAAAGATTGAGGAAGTTGTCAGACTGTTTTACGTTAGCTAGCGTTAGCGCTACTCTGCCTACAACATGACATAAAAGTTACTTTACAAAGTGTGAATTAAACTTAAATACATTACCTCTTCTGTGAATGCGATTTCTACCTGATTCACATTATATGGATTTTCAGTGGCAATAGTGGTTGTTTAACAAATACTCTTGCCATTCTTGGGTTGTCTCCTACGGTGGCCATCAAGGGAAAAACGTGCTGCATGGACCTAAATAAATTTTACGAGGAGGAGCGGCTGCAAAAACATAAACGATGCAAATTAAAAAACAAATATAAAAGAGAGAAGTGTGCGGCAAATAAAAAAGCCCGCTGAAGAAGGCCGAAACATTTTTCTGTTGCATTAGTTTTTTGGGTTTGTGTCTTTTTGACTTTGTATCGTTTATGTTTTTGCAGAAGGTTTGCTGTTAATACATTTGTTTCAGCTCACGTCCTCTGTTGTATTTGTAACGTTTGTTAAATTTGCAGCCTGGTTCTCCTAATGAAAATCTTCAGGGCTGCTGCAGCACCGTATATATGTACGCAGTGCAAGTTGGGAATCATGATTGGACGACTCAAAAGGCTCCCCGGTATGTGATTGCCATTACTGGATGACTCGCTGTCAGTCAAACTCCTCTCTATGGCAACACGCAACATCAAAGCCCCCAAAGAGAAGCCTCATCAGTCGTACTCGTTACTACTCAATACGGTCTCAGAGCAGACCATCGTCATGGCTGCGTCTGTGCCAAGATGATACAGATACAATTCAGTGTCATACTTTTTGAACAGGTTATATAAATGGGCCAATAATATCATTATTAGACGGGCTACTAACACCTTGACTTTTCTCTTTATAAAGACAGGGTACTACAGGTAAGAGTGCTGTATCTTGGGTGGAAAAAAAGTGACTTGACTTGCCTTAACTAAGGACTCGACTTGACTTGGCTTGTCCAAGATAAAAAGGACTCGAGACTTGCTTGAGACTTGGACCAAATGACTTGAAACTTACTTGGGACTCGCTCACAACACTGATTGTTATAACCAGGGGTTAAATCAGTACGGGGCTGTCCGAGGCTCAACCCCCGGCACATACGGCCACACTTTCACCACAAGCCGGTCCGGGCTGTTATGCACGACGCCGATGAGAGTGTTTGTTATCTTGACGAGCTGCTCTTGCTGGCTTACTCCAGGGAGGAAGCTTTGTTATAAACGGTTAAATCACATCTGTCGAGCCTCAACTTCACAATAAAGTGGTGGGACGTGCCCCCTCCCCATCCAGCTCATCATCTGCAGGCTATGTGACAGAATTGAGCCCCGTCAGGATGAGAGTCAAGATGAGAGACTGCGCAGCAGAGGGTGGAGGTGCACGGAGTAGAAACACTTTATGGACCTGTTGCGTTTTAATAATCGTGATCTCAATTATTGACCAAAATAATCATGTCTGTATCTGTCAGCAGAATCTTCCAGCTGCCAGTGCTGTGGAAATTCAGAGCTGATTTCCTTTGTAGGACTGAAACATGTCCGGCCTGTGACTGTGTTTGATTTCCAGCCTCTGTCATGCGTTCAGCAGAGATCAGTCTCCTGCATCCCTGTTTACTCACTGTGGTATCCCACGTATTGATAGAGTATCCAGTCTATTGACAGTCTGGGAGGTTTTGTAAGGCTACAGTAAATAATCCCTCCCTGGAGGTAAATATACATGACTCGGCAAATAACTTATGACAACATGAGAGAATAACACGCTGACAAAAGAGGGGACAACAAGTGTTTGAGCTGACACTCGTGGCGTTCTTCTTGCAGCTGAGCCTGTGCTTTCAGTACAGCCCTCGTATGTAAACTCATCTAATTGCTTCCTGTTAGGTCTCTATTGTACCACACGAGGAAGTAGCTTTCATTTTGCAATAAAGCACGAAAAGGCTTCCTTATTCACAATTGTTTAACTGGTTTTGTGACTGATTCAGTTCAAACGTTGCTTTCCTGTTGTTGGATGTTTTGACGCTCAGTGTTGGGAAATAAGTGACTTTGGAGGGGTTTTTTTGGCTGCAAATCATTGACCGGGTCATTTGTTACGGCTGCAGGAAACAGGAAAAGACTGAAGTCTGTTTTTAATAACAGGCTTGTTAATATAGCTAATGTGTAAAGCAAAAGAATCGGTTCAGGTTCAAGTCTCTATTTATCGCCGAATGAGGTAACACAATGGTGATTGAGCCTGTGGCCCACTGATGAAAGTGTTGCGCTCAGATGAAGGCAAACAGTCTAAAAAGGAAAGCGACCGTCAGCCAGGAAAATCAAGAGTTACAACCGGAGCCAACCGTGGACGTCACACATGCAACACTGTCTGGATATCTGGGAAGTGTGCTCCCGCGATTACAGTTTATCACCATAGGTGGCGCCAAAGAGAACGAAACTGAGAACTTCGAGATTACAACTTTAAAGTTCATATAACAGAAAGACGAAAGGTTCATATTAGGTCAAACTTGTTGGAATAAGTACTATACATTTTATGTTGTGTAGTATGTTACTTCAGTGCTGCACCTGTAGATGATCTTCTTGAATAATTGATTCATTATTTGGTATTCAGCATGTCAGAAAGTTGTGAAAAATATCGATTCGTGTTTCTGAAAGCCAAAGACAACTTCCCCAAATGTCTTGTTTTGTCTCCAACCAAAAGATATTCAGTTTACTGTCATAGAGGAGAAAAGAAACCAGAAAATACTCACTTTTTAGCAGCTTCAATTAAGGGATTCTGTTCTCAAACCAAACAAACAGATTCAGATTAGTTTACAGCTAACTGATTAGTCGTTGCAGCTCTATTGGTTTTATTTTGAAACTGACGTGAACACACGTCTATTGAATTTTCTTTCTGTTGAAGCTGAATTAGATCAATTGATCAGATCGACAGACAATTAATCATAATTTTCTGAATAATTAGCTGTTATAGAAGTTAGCTTTCATTTACCTAGAAAAAGTACAAAAAAGTGACACTTAATTTCAGCGCCATATGTTATGGTTCGGACTTTTGGTGGGACAAAACGAGCAATTTAAACTTCATCTTGTGTTCTGCTAAAGAAAAGAAATGCTGCTCAAAAAAGGAAAATTTTGCAAAAAATTCCCACAAAAATTTTGCAATTAATTTATGAAAATAAAGTTTATCCCCTCTTCTCCATCAGCCATCTTTCAGCCATCAATTCAATCACACTTTTGCACACATAATTGACCTTATATTTTACAGGCCTTAGTATAAATGACACTTTAGTAATTCTTGCGTCTCTCCTGGGAGAGTCCAGGTTACCAATTAACTGTGCTGTCATCTTCCTGCAGTAAAAAAAAAGGGTGAGGTTTGTACAATAAACCAAACAGTCCTTACAACATATATGAAGATTATGTATTGCATGTGGATTCTTTTGGTCATTCTTTGTCAACTCGTTGATATCAGCAACCGTATATCTTCATTTGTCGCCCCAAATGACGGATAAATGTTTTTATTCACAAGAAGCCGTTCCCTCTTCAGCCGGGGTCGAGTGATGACCCTCACACCCGCCGTCTTTTTACATTCTGCAAACCAAAGCTTTAACCGTGTCCTGCAGCTGGATTGTCTGGGGTTCAAAGTTTAAAGGTTTTAAAGCGGTCTTTACGAGGACATAAACACTAAGTCCTTTGTATGTGCAGCACAGAGTCACAGCCAGCCATGTTTCCATGTTGTCGCTCACTCTGAACACAGAGTCTCCAGGCAGAGCTGAAATCTGACACTCAGAGCTACAACAGGCCGATGAACGGGTTCCTTTGTTCAGACAAGTTTATATCACTGCACATTTTAGGATTGTTTTATATTATTTATTTTTAAGGTTTCATATCATCAATCAGTTACTGCATCATATTGTGTGTTTATCTCAGATTTGGACGTTCAGTTTCAGATTTTATCGCTTGAATTTATTCCCTCATTTCTCTCCCTCCTGTGAAGGCTTTTACTGTAAAACATCTGCTCTCTGTTTAAAAGTCTATTAAACCCCAATATGAATCACCACTCTATGTGTTATTCATCAGACGGACTCTTGGACTTTGCCGGTCTACGAGCAGTATTAATGGCGTCTAACTTATTGTATCCTGGTTGAAGATTTGCATCCTTCTCAGGCGGCTGCCGGCAATGTTGACAGACATTGGCCCCTATTCAAATTACAGCCAGTGGAGATAATTTGGCTCCACCTGCTATTAGAAACGATTATGGTGAGCTGCATCGACAAATCTTCCATTCCTGTGGACCAATCAATTCACCGCAGCATGCTAGTATTTGCATGTTTCGGGCCCCTCGTGGCAACCTTTAACCCCCATTCGTTTGCATCTAAATGACTGCTGCATACTTATTTGTGTCACCCGGACAGCTGCCAAATCGTCGTCGTCTAAATACTCAAAGCAATCTTGTGTGTTTTTCCTGCCTGACAGGATAATATACTGGATGCTGATTGAGCCTCACCTATCTGACTCTCATGACAGGACTGTTTTCAGTTTGGATCTCGTCAAACAAGTTCATCAAATTGTCAATTATTAACCATTAAAATGATTAAAAGTCAATGACCAACCCTCCTAGAAAGGTCCCTATATTCAAATGTTATTCAAATAACTCTCATTGCTGAGTCTCAACTCAGATGCTTTACTCGTGCCCTTGTGATGAAGTAACTCCTTGCTGTCAGTATTTTCCTCTGTTCCAGGAAACACTGAGACTTTTCTTTACCGTAACACAGTCGCCTCTGTTTTAGTGTTATAGCACCATTGAGCAACTAAACCATAAATATGTGACGTTTTTCTTTTTGTCCACCCTAGTTTTTTTCCTTATTGACGTACAATGTAATACATTAACTCTAAGAAAAAGACACATGAAGGCTCCTTATTGCTTTAAGGACACAAATATAAATTATAGAGTGGGTGAATGATCCTTTTTATGTCCCTGAAACTCTTGCTCTTAATGACCCATGTTTAAAGTTGTAAGCTCAAAGATCTCAGTTTCGTTTCTCTTTGGCGACACCTATGGCGATAAACTGTAATTACGGGAGCACACTTCCCAGATATCCAGACAGTGCTGCATGTGTGACGTCCACGGTTGGCTCCGGTTGTTACTCTTGATTTCCCTCGCTGATGGTCGCTTTCCTTTTTAGACTGTTTGCCTTCATCTGAGCGTCGAGTTTGTTTCTTTTTCTTTGGATTTTCACTTATTTTTAAAGTTGTATCTGTAGCCATCCATCTTTTCTTTGTTTGTTCAGCCATAGTAGATTACTGTTTACTTGCAACACTCGCAGAGACCGGAGGAGCAGCCGCTTAGCTCCGCCTAACCTCTCTGGCAGACCAACCACTGCTGGCTGATAGAGAACGCGTCACTAACTGGGCCCGATCAGACAGCGCTGCTTTTGTGTTGCTGAGCGCCTCGCATTTTTCAGCCCCTTGCACCTTGTGTTTTTTAAGGAAACGCTCCGAGCGCCTCGAGTTGAAAAAACTTCAAACTTCGACGTCATGGGCGTTTTTTGTCATTGTCCAATCGGATGAAGGCAGGCCTTCTGTCAGTAGACAATAAAATAGTTAGGTTAATGACCACTATGATCCAGTGGTCACTAACTGGGCGGCACTTGGGATTTTTTCCATGAAAGTCACCACAGTCTGTAATACTGCAAATGCAAAGGCTTTCATCAGTGGGCCATAGGCTCAATCACCATTGTGTTACCTCATATCGATAGTGAATTAACAGACATATATAGAGCTGCAACAATAAGTTTACTATATAATCTGTCGAACAACAGAAACATTGTCAACAATTTTTGGATAATTGGTTAGTTAACAAAGTAGTTTCAGCATGCAAAAACTTCAATAAAGGTAATTTTAAGCCTCTAAAATACGAACAACTTTTGTTTTGTATCATCTTAAACTGACAAAACAAGACTTTCTACTGCATCAACTTTAAAAAACATTTTACAGACAAATGGATTAATTGATTATTAAAAATAAATAAATTGCAATTTAATCGAAAAAGAAAATCATTGCTATAGCAGCCCAAACAGAAATCCCTTAAAGACTCTAAAGGGTTTTAATGCACATTATATTCCACATATTTCCACAAGGACACAAAGGCAGATTAAATCAGCCGTGCATTTCCTTAAAGTGGAATGACTAAGCCATTAAAAAAGTTAGTGATAAGCTAACGTGTCCTTGATAATCTCCAAACAAGGAAGTTAGATGCTGACGGTGTAACAGTTGTTTGGGAATGTGTAAAAGTTATTTATGACACTTAATGAACTGCTTTGCTGTGTTGCTGTTTTTTCCCCCCAGGAGACCCGGCTGAGTTTGACCCAGGCTTCACAGGACCCATAAAGAAAAGGTGAATCTCTCTCATTAGCTTGCAGCTAATCCCGCGCTAACTGACTCCTTTACTCCCCTAACCCTCAGTCTATGTGGAGGCTTTTTAACTGACTGTCAGTCTTTGTGTGCAAAGCTGACATTTTGTCCGCTGACTTTCTGTTGACTGATGAAATCAGATTTTTCACCCTCGAGGCGAACTTCAACACAAAGCTCAGCCTGCTCACTTTAACCTGTCGCCGTCTGTGTTTTTCCTCCTCAGGGGGTGCACTGATATAATCTGCTGTATCCTGTTTATGGCGGTCATTCTTGGCTACATGGTGGTCGGAGCTTTAGGTGAGAGTAACCGGAAAACACCAACACAGGCCTTTGAGTCCACTCCACATTCACTGATATCATCAGCACTCATTGTTTTCCATTTACACTGCCTCTCTGGTCCGTTCGGTTTTTCCACTAAATACCTCGTCTCAACATTTCGGGACACACAGAATGAGAAGATTGAAACCTCAACACATTCTCAAAATTAACATTCTCACTCTCTTTATACATTCATTCAATACAGAGTATATTTCCAGAATATCCCCCAGGGATTAATAAAGTATTTCTGATTCTGATGAAGCTACAGCTAGCAGCCTGTTAGCATAGCGCAACTAAAGGAACAAGAGCAAAGCCTTCCTCTGTCCGAAAGCGAATAAAATCCGCGACCAGCACCTCTTAAGCTAACTTATTGTCCTCTTGTTAGTTGAGTGTGTACAGGAGCTAACATGAAAAAACAACAATTTGTACCAGCTGTTATTTCTTGGCCTGGCAGCAGTTGCTCCTGTTTGCCTTGCAACTTCCTGGTGCTGAAAAAACTTGTCAAAGCTTAAACAAATACGATTCTTACTTCTGCGTTGAAAACCGGGCACACCTCGTAGCCCATGCTGTATCCTAAACTGTAGGCTAACTCAAAATTTGTCATTTTCACCAAGCTAGCTGCTTCTTCCTGTAGCTAGCCTTTATGGCTACGTTTAGCTAATCAGCTGCTAGCTTTAGCTTCATATTTGATGGACAGATTTGAAAGTGGTTTCAATCTTCTGATCTAATTCTTGCCACAAAAAATGCCAAACTGTTCCGTTAATGTTAAAGCTCATGTCTGTCTCCAATGCTTCATCCCATATCACTAAAGTAAAAGGCAGATTACCACACAAGGAAGACGTCTGCAAATCATAACCAAAGTTGCATATGATCGAAACAACACCACAGTGTTACTAGCAAAGTGACAAAGAGTTTCACAATGATTAAACTCTATCTAATTCTGTTTGTGTATTATTTTCCACTCTTTTAGAAACACAATTCTTTTAGTGTATAGATCATCTCTTTAAATTCTTAATCCCTACATTTTAAATCATCTTTAGAACATATGTAATTTTAGTTGAGTACTATTATTGTGTCAAAGTACAAACAGCTGATTTCCAGTGACCATCCCGTCAGCGGATCTCTATTGCCCTGTCATCAAACTCATTCCAACACTCTGGGTCGTCTCTCTTATCTAGAGTCAACAGACAGGCCTGATAGGTAATGCAGTCACCTCATGTGTGTCAGAGTGCGGCCCACATACTCAGCTCTGTCCTTCTTCACAGGCCGTAGAAAAGCAGGTCGGCTAGATTTGTTGTAGCGGTGAGGCGGAGAAACCTGCTGGTTAGTTAACATAGAGTGGGCTGGATTTAATCCCCTTTGACAGAGAATTAACCACCTCTAGCTTGTGTGTACCATCAGGTGGTAGTACAAGACATTACAGTTTACACTACATTACAATCATGTCGACGGCAACTACCAATAAGTGCATCCAAACCAAACTTCACAGGCTCAAGAGAGATGTTCATTTACACCTCTCATGGTTGGACTAATAATCTGTTAACTGCTGGTGTCATACAACATTTTATGATCCAAACTGAGCAACAGGACTTTAAGTTTATTACACTGCAAATATTTTAATTATAGTTATTAACATACTTTATTTTTGAACTTGTTGATAAAGTATGACAACAGGAAGTGCAGAGGGAATGGAGCCAAGGTTTCCAACAGATACAGAAAAGGGTGCAACACGTTCACAGTCCTCCTCAAACAAACGCCACTAATGTGCCGTCTTTGTGTTTGTGCTTCTTGTCAGTGAATAAAAAAATACACAAAGAAGAAGAAGAACGCTGGATTTTTTTATTTTTATTTTCTAGAAGAGCTTGAGGTTATTTTTAGCTTGCCCCCCCCCCCCTCTTTTTTTCACTTTCTTTTTTCTTTTTCACACGTTTTTCTGTTTTTTTCCAAATTGACTTAATTATTTTATCTTTAAAGTTCAGTTTGGTTATCAGCATTTTCTTTTAATTCATGCCTTAACGTCTGTTTTTGGTCTTTCCCTCAGCTTGGCTCTATGGAGATCCTCGTCATGTTCTCTATGCAAGAAACTCCACTGGATGGTTCTGTGGCACCGGACCTAATGCGTAATTTACTCTCTTACACCTTCTCATATCAGTTTTTAACATAATAATAATAATTATAAGACAAATTATTTGTATAGCGCTTTATAAAGTAGTCAAAGGCACTTTACATGATAAAAAAACAATAACAAATGCAGTAAAAGCATACAGAGAAAAACAATCAAGGTAGAGAACTTACAGTTAAATATATATATCTATATAAAGAAATAAAAAGATCTACGGAAGCTCTTAGCGGACATGCATCCATACATTTTATTTACTCCACGGGAAAACAGAGTAAATATAATGTATGGATGCATGTCCCTTAAAGGCTTCCGTACAGATTTAAATAGGTGGGATTTGAGTGCGGTTTTGAAAGAGGGGAGTGACGGAGAGAAAGAGAGAAATGTTCCAACCATGTTTCTGACATGTTTCTTTTTGTCTTCCTTCTCTCAGAAAAAAACCCAACCTGTTCTACTTCAACATTCTCCAATGTGCCACGTCTGTCAATGTTATGGCAACTGCTCTTAATGGGTTTCAGTGTCCAACCACACAGGTAGTTACGGCTGCTCCATTTATCAGTTTCTGATCAATGTTCTGTATTCTGTACTCCCCTGATATAATCATCTTTTCCACCACCTGTAGGTGTGCGTGGAGAAATGCCCCACTGACTTTGCGGCTGTGACACCATTTCAATATCTCCAGAAGCCGCCAGACGTGTTCAACCAAAGCCTCTGTGTGCCGTCTTTAGACCTGGCTACAACTGAACTGGTAGGTCCCATTCATAAACCTGTTTGCAGTGCCTAGAGGACGATGCCTGGAGGTCAAAGGTCACAGTAACCTCACATTCACATAAATGTGTTAGCAACGGCATGAAATATGTGTCCACACACATGCACGTGAATGAATAGCATCTAATTAACCCTTTTTTTCTAAGCTTAATTCTTTTTAAGGATTAAAAAAGAAGATGGCCGACCAAAGGAAATGTGCCACATTGAAATGCTAAGAAAGGGTGCCAGTTTAGCTCAGCGGTTAAAATTGGCGGCCCATGTACAGAGGCTATAGTCCTTGATGCAGCAGCCCTGGGTCCAACACTATCCACTGCCCTCCTATCCTAATAAAGGCACAAGAGCCAAAAAAAGCTACTTGCAGACTGTTGCAACACAGCCCAAATACTTGATATTAAGTCCCGCTTTTAACAAGGCAAATAACCAATCATAATTAAGGATTTTGGTGTGGCACTTGGGGTGGCCAATCAGATTTCAAGGGGGGCCCATGCCACCCCTGGCCATCCCTCTGGATCCGCCTCTGTCGGGTCGAGAAACAGGGTGGAAAAATGATTAATAAAGGATGTCTACTTCTTCTTCTAAGTGATTGATGTGTGAACTCTGTAGGCCTACTTTTGCATTTTAAGTCATGTAAAATACACTCAAATATTTTCAGTATACAAATATGTCCCCCGGCCAGCCGTCCACTGCTGGATGTTAACCGGGGCAGGTGTGGCTCAGTCGTGAGTCTTTCAATCGGAAGGTTGAGGGTTTGATCCCTGGCTGCTGAGAGCCATCGGGTGTGAATATGTGTGGGAATGTTTAGCTGTTTGGAGAGTGGCAGCCTCTGCCATCAGTGTGTGAAAGGGTGAACGCGACATGTAGTGTAAAAGCGTCTGAAAACCAGGAAAGCGCTATATAAGTGCAGTCCATTTCCCATTAAACTGCAGCAGGACTTGTTGGTGTGCACACGTGCTAGGCGGTAATACGAGTTTTGATTTACTTGGACAGGAAACATTTTGGTACCAGAGTTAAACCAGCAGAAGAAACGTGACACATTCATCCATTCACATGTTTCTTCTTTTTTTCCCCAGACTGTTCAACAAATTGTGGATAAGGAGCTGTGTCCTTTTTTCCACACGCCCACGACCTCTGGTGAGTGAAACCGCTCCTTAAACGTTGTATCGTTGCATTGTTGCATTGTCTCTGTGGCTCTAACTGTTGTACGAACCCTCAGATGTACGTTGCTCTGGACTAAAGCGCCTGCTTAATCAAACTGTAACATTCTCTCTCCTTTTTGGTTATTTTCATGCTATGTACAGTACATGTATCCATTTTATGATGTGATTATTTCTCTAATGTTAGTGCTGGGAAGGTGTTTGCCCGATATCGCACAATTCGGGAATATTCCTCCAGCGTTTTCCAGTGTTCCGGGATTACCCTCCTCAATCAACGACACAGTCGACATGATCAAGAACGGCACTGGGTAAGACACAACGGATCACTGACCGAACTACATGTTGAATTAAAACACCTACCTACGACTATGTATACAATAGTTTTGCCCTTATTGTGAAAGAGACAAAATTCCTTCTATGTTAGATTAAATTAATTGAATATTTAACTTGTATTCCGGTTCACATGAAGCCGTGCATTTAGAAAGTGTTTCTCTTTCCGACCAGAAATGTGGGATTTTCTTTGCCTCTATCCAAACACCAACCTAGTGGAAAAATTAAGACACATAAAGAAGCTATATAAATGTGCAAAGAAGTCTCCTAAAATATCAACCATATCCCATGTCTTGTGGAATATGGCTAAATTGGAGACATCCAAAGGGAATATTCTGTTAACATGCCCTGTATAATATTTGGGACGCACACACACTTTAATAACCGTGTTTGTTTCTCGTCCTCTCCAGCCAAGGGTGAGTTTTTGTGTT